>NC_092876.1:380637530-381272530 GCF_028372415.1 Notamacropus eugenii
AGTGCTTTAACATTTTGAAATCTGCTTTCCTTAGTACCCCATAAGGGTAGATGGTACAAATGTATTCTCCCCAATTTATAGAAAAGGAGTCAGTGAGGTGAAGTGACTTACCCGCCATCACGTCTGCAAACTATAAGTCATAACTTGAACTCAGTTCTTTTGATTCCAAAATCAGTGCTCTTTCTATTACCTACATTAGAAGGACGTAAGAAGAAAAACCCATTTTGAAGGCTGTAAAACACTGTATGCTCATAAACTGTTGTATGATTGTCTAGGTTGTCTTTTCAGTTTCTGGACTTTTGATCTTGAATTTCATTAGGGTAGGGAAATGCTGGAATAGGATCTCCCTCCACTGATGCACATCAACAAATTGTAACTTAGACTTAATGAGTTGCCTGGATGGTTGTGTTTAAGTAACTCATCCAGGTTCCAGGAAGGATTTGAACCCAGGTCTTACATAATTCAAGGCCAGCCATTATATTATACTGTTTCTCTCTCTCTTCAACATAGGTATTGAATTAGGTAATTTAGAATTTTATAATCCCTCTTGGGGTCTGAATTATCCAAAATAACTATACAACTGTTAAGCTTCTGATGAACATGGCATTTTATTTTTGCCACAGGCTAGAAATATATAGAATTAGACTTGGGATTCAATGATAATTATAGGCTTTGAGCAACACTATTGTTCCAGATTTTCTAAAGCTAAAATTTTTCTAAAGTTTTCTAAAAACAAACAAAAAATAATGCAAAACCACAACATCCATAATATAGTGATCCACAGTTGGATTTTTTGAGGTTTTACTGGGAATATTTCATACTCCCATTATAGCAAAAGAATATGGTTACAAGGGAAGTTATATTTATTGTATGATTATTCTCATTCTGTAAATTATTTTTAAAAAGCTCTAAAATGGGGAATTTCTAATGATACTTTAAAACATAACACTCAAAAAGCCTTGAAATTATATATTGTGATTTGGTCATTCATTTGAATTTGATTGTTTTTTTTTCCATAACCCATAAATTTCAAATGGTAAAAATGCTACTGCACCTGACACATTTTAAAGAAAGAATACAAAAACAGAAGAGGAGCAGGGTGGAGCAATGGAGAAATGGAAAGACTATGGTAGCATGATTTTCCTTGCAATCTTCACTGCTTACCCAACAGCCTGCTTGAACTTGGCTTTGATCCATTCACCTGAAAACAGCCTTGCTTTCTAAAAATAAACCAGCTGGAGCACTATCCTGGAAGTGCCAGGCCAGATGCCAGCCCAGTAGTTTGCAGGGCAAGGATAGGGCTCAGTTCAATTTTCTGGAGTACCATTGAGTTTGACATTTTGAACCTAATCCAAGATTTCCTCGGATTGAAAGGGCAAATGGAGTTCATTCCAGCAATGAAGGGTATCACCCATCAGTAAATGACTGACTCAGCAATCAGGGAAGGGTTCCTGGGTTTCCAACTGATCTAGGCCAGTAAAGTATGAATTCTACTAGAATAACAAATAAGAAGAAAAATGTAGTCAGGTTTTCTTAACTACAGGCTAGATAGAGGTGTCACACATTACTTATTGGACATTTTCAGAATTGACAACAGAAAAATGGAAAAGTATGTATTCTCTTAGTTCCTGTTTGGATGAATTTTGCTTGGAAGATATTAAGGAAATGGAAAATAATGGTATTTAGCAGGCAGCATGGAAAGAATGCTGACTTTGAAGGCAGAGAATCTGGATTCAAATTCTTGTCTCTAATTATTCCCTACATAACCTTGAGCAAGTCACTTAACCTCTGGACCTCAGTTACTTCATCTGAAAAATGGGGATGTGACTGTTGGACTAGAATTCTAAGGCCCTGTCCTCACTCTGCATCTATGCCCTATGAACAATCAATCTATTACCTTTTATTGTCTATTATATGCAATGTGCTAAGTGCTATGGTGCTCATACAATTGAAGAGGGATTTTGTAGACAATGTAGGGGGAGAAAAACTTAACAGAAAAGGAAAAGTAGTAATGATTGAGGCACCACTAAGGACTCTGAAAAGCTAACCAATTAACTAACTTATATTTGTGGTTGTTGCCCTAGGTCACTGGGAACAAAATGACATCACTTAACTTGGCCACTATATTTGGACCTAACCTGCTACACAAGCAGAAGTCTTCAGACAAAGAGTTCTCAGTCCAGAGTTCAGCCCGAGCAGAAGAGAGCACAGCTATCATCGCCGTTGTACAAAAGATGATTGAGAGTTATGAAACTCTTTTCATGGTAGGTGACTCTTCCTTGACACTATATCTTTGCTAATTAGTTTTTACCTTTTGCCTCAAGAAAATCAAAAAATCTCATCTGGAAGAAGAAGATGAGCTTTCTTCTGAATAGGGATGTTGTTGTTGAATCTGACCCTTTGTGACCCCATTTGGGATTTTCTTTTTTTTTAATTTTAGTTAAATTATTTTATTTGTTTTCAGTGTTCGACAATCACTTCCATATATCTTAGATTTTTTCCCCTCCCCCTCATTCCCCATTCCCTCCCTACACCCTCCCTGAGATGGCGTACAGTCTTATATAGGTTTTACACACACTTTCCTATTAAATACATGTTGCATAGAAGAATTAAAATAAATGGGAGAAACCATAAAACAAAACAAAACATAATACAAAAGAAAATGGCCTGTTTCTACCTGCAATCCAATTCCATAGTTCTTTCTCTGGATATGGAAGGTGTTTTGTCTCGAGTCTATTGGGAATTTTTTAAGACCATGCATTTCAATGAAGTACTAAGTCTACCAGAAAAATTCCTCACGCCCTGTGGTTGTTGCTGTGTACGAAGTTCTCCTGGCTCTGCTCCTTTCACTCAGCATCAGTTCATATAAGTGTTTCCAGGCTTCTCTGAAGTCTTCCTGTTCATCATTCCTCATAGCACAATAGTATTCCATTACATTCATATAACACAACTTGTACAAGAATACATGTCATTCCCCAATTGGTAAATGGTCAAATTTGAGTTCCTGAGAGGAACAGTAAGGAAGCCAGAGTCACTACAGCTTGGCCATGCTCTGGGCTCAGTGATGCTATGCTATGTGGATGACTTTGATGTTAGAGGGAAAAATTCTGATAATAAGAGCTTGACTGCTTCAGAGGGTGGTGGATTCCCCTTCTCGGCAGGTCTCTGAGCCAAGGCTGGATGACCACTTGTGTTTATTGAATGGGAATTTTTTTTCAGATATAGGTTGAACTAGATACTCCTTCCAATGCTGAAATTGCGACTCTGATTCTGAATTCACTCCTTTCGTGTTGCTCCGACTTTCTAAGAGGACATTCTCCTCATTATTCCCTCTCCCCCACCTTTATATCCAAGCTATTGCTATGGCCTATCCATTTCACCTTTGCAACATCTCTCAAATATGCCACCTTCTTTCCTCTGATGTTGCCACCACTCTGGTGTAAACCCTCATCACTTCGTGCCCTGATTATTTCAATAGTCTGGTAGTGAGTATGCCTTCCTCAAGTGTTTCCTCACTCCAGTACATTCTTCATTCAACCACTAAAGTAATTTTCCTAAAACACTAGTCTAATCATGTGGCTGTACCCCCTCACTCAATAAACTCCAGTGGTTTCCTGTTACTTTGAAGAACAAATGCAAAATCCTCCATTTGGCATTCAAAACCCTTTATAAACTAGTCCCCTCTTATCTTTCCAATTTTCTTACACCTTACTCCCTAATGACAGGGTATGGGCCCAAGCTGAGACTTTTGTCCCTTGTCCCAAAAGAGTTTTAGTCCCTTTTGTCTAAAGGGCCGTGGAAAACCTCACCTTGAAAGCTCCTTGAGTTTCCCCACTTGATCTCTCTTGTGAGGCCCATAATGTTATACTTCTCTTGTCTCTTTGACTTTGTCAAAATCCCATTCTCCAGACTACTGGCCACTCTCATTAACACCCTTCCTAGATTCAGATCTTTAGTCACCCCAGGGTACTGGTCATTCCCATCAAGATCCTACCTCTAGATACCCCAGGATACTAACCATTCCCATCAAGACAGTCCTTGGAACCCGCAGACTATGTAGCCACACCTGTATTCTTCCCTCAGTCTTTCTGTAAATAAGATCCGTCTTGTTTCCAAACAAGTGCTCAGATTCTATCTAACCTGATTATATTAGCATTACGGAGAGGCCTATTCATTGAATGAGTATATCTCATTCAAGTGAGAATGTGATAAGACCTTAGCCTAAAATGGCAAGGATCTCACATTGCATCCTGGGCCTTCTTCAGTCATCCTGATGAATATCAGTCCACTGGACCCATATGGCTCTGGAGGAGAAAGTGAGGCTGGTGACCTTGCACAGTCCTCCCTCACTCAAATCAAAATCAACTGCAAGTCATATCATCATTTCCCTGACCTCATGGTCCTCTTCCAAAATGGACAAACACAAGCATTACAAAGGCTCAAAGTTCAATCTGGCCTGCTGACATTAGCTATACAAATGCTCAGATTCCTTAAAAGTCTACCCAATTTTGAGGATCTTTAATAAATTTTTTCTTTGGCTGAAAGAAGGCTTGGATCAAATTCATTTGGGCAGGACCTGGCATGTCGCTATTTTGGGGTCCTGAGCACCCCTAACCTCAACACCTGACACATACTCTTCAGTCCAGTGACTCTGGCTTCCTGGCTGTTTTTACAAACAAGACACTCTAGATCTTGGCTTCAGGCACTCTATCTATCCTCCATGCCTGAAGTGCTCTCCCTCCAACTACTGATCTTGGGACTTTAAATTCCAAGGAATTTTTTTTAAATGAAGCATTCCCAAACTGCTCTTAATTCTAGTGCTTTCCCTTTTTAAATTATGTCCTATTTATCCTGTCTATAACCTGCTTTGTATATATTTGTTCGCGTGCTTTCTCTCCTTGAAGGCAGGGACTGTCTTTTGACTCTTTGCATCCCCCACATTTAGCACAGTGATTGGCACATAGTAGGTACTTAATAAATGTTTATTGATTGATCCATTGATCTAAGACATTCAAGGATTTCTGCATAATTAGTACAACTGATTGATTGGTTTGAATTCTGGATGAACAATGCTACTAATGTCAAAGAATAACATTCTTTATTTCCTTCATGTGTGTTTTTTGAAAGCCATATTACCTTGGCTCTTGAAAATATTTGTGTCTGTTTCAGATGGTAAAGTTTTGCTAGTCTGGTCTTTGATTCTCTAGTTACCTCTGTGCCATTACTGGTGTTTTTCATCAAGTGGTTGATAGAATATGGTCAGTAAAATGAATTAAAAATAACATACATCAATTTCCTTGAGGTACCAACGCTTTTTATAAATCATATGACCAAAATGTATATGGACTTTAGAGAATTTAAGATTACTCTAACCCCATATGCCCATCAAAAATAACTTCTTTCGATTGAATTTGTATATTTCAATACTACCTAATTATCAAGATACACACATATTTAAGAAAGGAAAATTAGCATTGACAAAGTATCTTTCCTAGGCATCAGTGAACTGAACTGAGAGGCCACACATCTAATCTCACTGAGCCCAGAACATGGTCATGCCCTAGTGACTCTGGCTTCCTTGGACTTCGTCACACAAGACATTTCATTCCCACTATTTTCGCTGACTGTCTCCCATGCCAGGATCTTTCTCCCTCTTTCCCTCTGCCTCCTGGCTTCCCTGGTTTTTTCTTCAAGACTCGGCTAAAATTCTCACTTATGTAAAAAGTCTTTCCCAGTCTTTCTTAGTGTTAGTGCCTTCCCTTTGACATTATTTCCAATTTGTGATGTTTAAAAAGTTCAAGAGACATAGTTTCTAGGTAATTAATAATTTTATTAATAATATTAGCATAATACCATTAAAATGAATCAATGACATCCTCAAATGCCAAAGAGGAATCATAGAGATGGGCTCACAGTTTATATGCCCTTGGAAGAGTGGGAGTTCCTCAGGGTGGCAATCAATTCTGATTGGTTAACAATGAAAGAATGAATATTACAATGAGAGGTGGACCTGTTCTAAGGGGGGGGGGGGCTGGTGAATTTGATTATCATTTACTTCTAAATTACCCAGGTTGAGGCTATCTAATCGAAGAATTTATCCCCTCCCAAACCTGTGCAGGGCACAATGGGCTTCCCCACCTTTGATTAAATTCCTTGTAAGGTTGGGTGGAGTCTGAGCAAGATTGAGGAGAAAATTAATCAAATCTCATTATCATCAAAGTCCTGTATCTTGTATATATCTCCTTTGTGTTCAGTTGTTTGCCAGTGGTCTTTCCCCCACCTCATTAGACTATGAGGTCCTTGAGGGCAGGGGCAGTTTTTTGCCTTTCTTTGTATTCTCAGCATTCAGCACAACTCCTGGAACATAGTAGGTCCTTAAAAAATGCCTGGTGACTTGACTTGAAAAAAAAGGAGAGAAGAAATAAAGACCTTAGTAAGCTCGGAAAAGAAACCAGAGAAATGTGTACAGTGATCTGCGGCTCCCTCCCAAAGCAACTTTGGTGGAGCACATTTAGGCTCTTAGCTTGGTGTGAATGGAGGGAAGTAGACATGTTAGAGAGAGAGGCCAGCAGAGAAGAGAAGAGGAGGAAGATGATAGAGAGCTGCTCTTTGCAAAGGGAAGGAAATCAAAAGTATAAAGTTGCCTATTATGAGGCTCTCAAATGAAAAAAAAAGAGAGGGATATGTGGTCAATTAGGTCGCAAGCATAAAAAAAGTCTAGCTTTCTAGAACCTGAGCAAACAGATATCCTTCTCCCTAGTGAAGAGAGAAATGGAATTGGATTCAGAGGATCTGAAATCAAATCCTGCTTCTGATGCTTATGTCCTATGTGGTCTTGAGCAAGTCACAACTGTTTTGGATCTCAGGTTCCTCATCAGTAAAATGAAATTAGACTAGACAGCATCTTCAAACTTTAAGTCTTTGATTCTATGATTCAATGATGTACAAGGGTGAAAGGACTTCCCATGGAGGTGCTTCAAAATAAGTCGAGGTATTGACTAAAGCTGTCCTGTTGACTTTGTTGAGAACCACAGTCATTTATCAAGTGCTTACTGTGTGCAGGGCACCATGCTAAGCATCATTATCTTGATAACATGATTTTGTCCTGAAATCTGAAAATAAAGATTGAAAAGAAAAAGAAATCTAAGAGATAGAAATTACTACTTTTATCATCTCTGCAGAAAACATTTCCATATGAGATTATCAACACAACTGCCAATTGCAACTAGGCATTCTCTGAAAGCTGATCCTTCCTGAACTTGGATAATACATGTTGACTTTGGCAATGAAATGGGGACCACAGTGAAAGGTGTTACTGCTGTTAACAAGGGCAAATCACATTAGTCTTGGGAAAAGAACTACAGAGAACCCTTAGTTCTTCTGAAGGAATCTACATCATACTATAAAAATGCAGTAGCATATTTTTTCCTACTAGCACTGCTTTCTCAGAGACTGAAGGAGGAAAAAAACAAGCCCCACCCCATCCATCCATGATTGCTGGAATGGAGCAGGCAAATGTGGGAAGGCCAGGGTGTTCCCATCAAACAGCAGCATCTCTCTGAGCTGGGGAAGAGCACCCTGCACGTGGGAAATTCCAAAGGAGAATTACTGAGAGCAAGGGTCAGATTCTGGGATTAGAGACCCTGAGCCAAGCTTTGTCTTGTATTCTCTTCCTTAGCTCATGCAAATTGCATTTTCTTAAGCCTTTTTGGCAGGCATCTGTGCTTGCAAAGTCAAAGATAGAACTGAAACAATCACCCAGTTAATCTAACCAGAAAATACCCCAAATCTAATTGCTACAGTTATCTGGTCATTTATGCAGATTAATAATCATTTTTTTTCCTATTTTCCTAAGTGTAAGGATTGATTCTAATTTAGCATTTCTTTTTAAGTGGTATCTTAACTTTGAGGTCTATTTCCAAAGCCAAGGAAGGAACCATTAGTTTCTCTGTGGTTAAAAATAAAATAAAACAGAAGAGGAGAAGGGAGATCCAGTATAGGTAAAATCCCATCCCAACTGATACCTTGCAAAGAAGCTATTTTGTGGTCTCAGCAGATAGTGCATAGGATCAGGAGTTTGTTGATCTGATTACAACAGAGTGTTTATATCAAAACAAGTGCTTCACATTTCTGTAATGAAAGCACTTTGTGTGATAGGCAAAGAGAAGAGAAAATTGAGTTAGTTTATACATTACCAAGTTCCTGTCCCGAGGCAGACACTTAGTAACTGTGGTTAAAGGAAAGATATGTAACCTCTTAGAGTTTTACTACCCACCTCATTATTGTTGTCCAGTCTTTTTAGTTGTTTTCTACCCTCTGTGACCCCATTGAGGGTTTTCTTGGCAAAGATACTAGAGTGGTTTACCATTTCTTTCTCGAGCTCATTTTACAGATGAGGAAACTGAGGTAAATAGGTACAATGACTTGCTCAGGGTCACACAATTAGTAACTATCCGAGTCCAGATTTGAACTTAGGAAGAGAAGTCTTCCTAACTCCAGGCCCAGCGCTGTATCCACTACACCATGAAGCTGCGCCACCTACCTCACATGAGTTATCATTAACATTTCTTTTTTACCTAGCTTTTACAGCCCTCCCTCACTCAAAACAAAGTCAAATGCAAGTCATGTCATTATTTCTCTGATGGCATGGTCTTCTTCAGCAATGAAGGATGAACACACATAGATTTAGAGCTGGAAGGTACTTGAGAAGCTATGGAGTCTAGCTCCCTCCTTATACAAATAAGGAAACTAAGGTCCAAGCAGATTAAGGTATTTCTGGAGGGGGTCACACAACTAGTAAGAATCTGAGGAGGTATTTGAAGCCAAATGGTTTTGACCCCAAATCCATTGTTCTATGTGCTGCACTTCCCACACTCCAAGATGCTGCTTTTCATTCTCATTCACTTCCTCCTCCTTCAGACATCTCAAGCAATCTCACAAGTGATCCATCCACAACCGCTGATCACACAAAAGGAGGCTGGAGGTCAGAAAAGGAAATAAACCTCTCTAGTCCTTCTCCTAGTAGGTACCATCACTTTTTACTAGTCTAAGTCAGTGGAGAAAGGAAGACCTGAATTCAGCTTTATTTCCAGTTCCTGTGGATTGGGAATATAATTTTTAGCATCCTGTGTGGATTGGATTAGTCAAGTGCCACCAGAGCTCAAAGGGGATTTTGTCCATTTGACATGGCAATTATAAAACCATCTAAAGCATATTCTTAGTCAAAATAGAAATGTTGACTTGGGTGGAAGGACCCTAGTAATGTGGAATGATTGGAGAGCCCTGGGAACTGCCTTCTAAGCAGTTTTGTTAACTATGCCTCAGGGCAGCCTAGAAAGTGTGATAAACTTCCCACTCCTCTCCTCCTCTATGTATTCTGAGAGAGAAGCCTTGGTCATTCAGGGTTTTTAATTTGGTCTGGAGGGCTAGCTGTAATGCAGGTGGGCCTTCTTAATTCTGAGGGTTTTATTCTTTTGGAGTGTTTGTACTTTCACTCTGAGATAGGACAGGGAAATGAAAATTACCTTTTTTTTTCTTTAGAGACAACCCTTTAATTAAAAGAAACATGTTAAAAGTCTATAGTTGAACTCAAAACTTTGTGAAAATGAATGTTAAAAGTTAAATAAATAAATTTTTTTAAAAAGTGTATAGTTGACTCTTAGAGTTAGCATCTCCATAGAAACACGTAGAAAGAAAACCCCAAATTTATGACTGATAAGCAATGCAGACACCTTGAACTGAAAATACCAACTAAAGTTTTGTGGGGAGATTTTGTTATTTAAGCCAGCTTTCTCACTGATGTGCACTTTCAATTAAGGTTTTTGAGAGTCACATTCATAACCATCATCTTTAATTTTTCTAAATGCAAATTTCTATTTGGTAAGAATACAAAGAAAATAGTCATCTTTGAGTCATTTATTAGGACGTTTATTTCTAGAGTAGCTGTATGGAGGAAATAAATTCTGCCAAATGTACAGGAGATCTTCCTGGGAAGAAGAAGTGGATTTTTTGAATTTCTAGAAATTAAAAGAGCAATTTTGTTTATACGAATAGCATGACATTTGTACTACTTACAAATAGAGAAACATCTGGACCAGAGCATGTAACCATAGAACTCCTTGAAGAGCTACAAAACTAGGCTATCACTTGGTTTTTTCCTTTAGTCAAGAGCAAATGAGCAATTACATGCCTACGTGCATGCATGCATACACATGTGTGTATACAGACATATACAGATATGTCTGTATGTCGCATCCATTAACACAAAATATGGCAGCTAGGTGATACCATAGTGCATAGAGTGACAGGCCTGGAGTCTTCCTGAATTCATCTTCCTGAGTTCAAATATAGCTTCACTTACTAGCTAGCTATGTGACCCTAGGAAAGTCATTTAACCCTATTTGCCCCCATTTCCTCATCTATAAAATGAGCTGGAAAAGGAAATGGCAAACTACTACAGTATCTTTGCCAGGAAAACCTCACAAGGGACCACAAAGAGCTGGACATGACTGAAAAAATAACAGAACAACAGATACAATCTACACATTTCTTATTGGCCATCCATTTTGCTCTGTACTATACTCGGCACCACGGGAAGTTGTTTTGTGCTCTTAGAGCTAAAACCCAATCCATTTGGAAGGAACAGAGAAAAGGAAGAACTGAGAGACAAGAGATCATAAGATCATAGATCTAGAGCTGGGAGACATTTCAGAGACCATTTAATCCAGCCTCCTCAGTTTACAGATGAGGAAACGGGTCCAGAGAATTGATGAGCCATGGTTACACAGGTACTAAGTGGAAGAGTCTGGCTTCGAAACCACTGCTTCTGACCCCAAATCCTTTCCAATGTACCAGGCATTCAAATCCTTCAAGAACAGGAACAATAGAGCAGTGGAAGTATATGCATAGCATTCAACCGTACATATAAGCAGTGTAACTTGTAACAAATTCTGTGAGGGTTTGTTGGAATGATAAGAGTAACTGGAGCCAACTCATGATGTGAATGCTTCACAGAGGAATGGCTCTTGGGGGATGTTTTTGAAGGGGGAGGGGGTGTGTGTTTTAATGAAGAGGAAGTAGAGGGGGTGTTCCAGGTTTGGGAAAAATGGAATGAGCAAATACTCAGAGGCAGGAACAGATGAGTCATGTATGAGGACAGTAAGTTGGCTTCCTTAGCTGGCTTTACTTGTTGGAGCATAGCAAGAATACCACATTTAAGTTATGGGGGAGGAGAGAAAGAAAGGGGAAGGACAGAAACCAAAGGAAGAATGTGGAACTAGATTGGGAAACGCAAGACCTCATTGACACCTGGGCTGCTGGACCAATCTTTTTCTCCTCTCTTCACTTTAATTTCCTCATCTCAGCAAGTTAGGGTGAATAGAAGACCAACTTTGGAGTCAGAAAGACCTACGTTCAAGTCTTGCCTCTGACACTTATTAGCTGTATGGCCATGGGCAAATCATTTAATTTTTCCATGCTCTTTAAGACTAAATTAAAGAAATAGAAGTATGTTCAGAATGGTTTTACTTATGTAAACATTTTTGTTCAATGGTGGGGGCTGCAGGGAGAAAAAAGGAAAAAAAGAAAGTTACATGATAACTTTAATATATATTTAAAAGGTAGCAAATTGTATACAATAGATTTGCAGTTTCATGTGCAATGATTTTTTTCCCTATTTTACTACTATGGAAATGCTTGTTTTATATCTTAAGTTTAGAAAAAAATAAATAACATTTTAAAGACATAATTGTATATTTAGTGGAATCATCTGTGTGGATGAAAAAGAGGACTAGTCTAGGAGGCAGGTTAGTTAAAGGTCCTTAATTCACCTTATTTATTTATTTGTTTGTTTTTACAGTGTCATGGTTGTTTTTGACAGTCTGATAAAACTTATGGATATCTCTTTAGGATAATGTTTTTAGATGCATTAAATAAAAGGCATAAAAGTACAAAGCAAACAAGTTATATTGAAACCCTGTATTGAAATATGGTTATCAAAACTTTAAAATTCAAGACTCCAAGTTAAGAACCTCTGTTGTGGTAGAGAGTAGCTAGGTGGCACAGTGGATAGAGTACCGGGCCTAGAATGAGGAAGATTCATCTTCCTGAGTTCATATGTGGCTGTATAATCTTGGGCAAGTCACTTAACCCTGTTTGCCTCAGTTTTCTTATTTGTAGGATGAGCTGGAGAAGAAAATGGCAAACTACTCTGGTATCTTTTCCAAGAAAATCTCAAAAGGGGGTCACGAAGAGTTAGGCATGACTTAAAAACAAGTCAAGAACAATGGCTTTCCAGTTCCGAATCTAGCACTAAATGCATTACAGTACTTCCCTGCCTCTAAATTTGTAGATGCCTCTACATTTTATCCAGGAGAAAATTAAGATTCACAGAATTTAACTTGCACAAGGATACCTAGTTACTAAATAGCAGACCTTGGATCTGAGTGTGGTATATACCGTGATGCTTAACAGCTATGGTTCCTTCATTGTATTAACAGTTCTCTGACTCCTTTTTTTTTTTTTTTTTTGATTCTTGATTGTTCTGCCCTGTTAGACCCAGTCCTGGGTAACTCTGACTTTGCATTTTCTTCACTTCTACTTCTGAGAAGTCCAGAACTTCTAGAGGAAGTCATGAAAGCTTTATAACTAGGTTTGTTACCAAATTATACTATCTAACTTCATCTGGACCTCACAGCATTTTTAATTTATCTATGATTGTTTCTCTGTCACATTATTCACAACCATCACCCTTTCACCTCATGACCCCATTCTACTCCCAGGTACCTCATCTTTTGCTTTGATCTTACTATTTTACTGGAAACATAGCAGCTTCTCTCTTTTGTATCTCAAAACCTTGCTATGTCTTCAACCCGCTTCTCCACTCTTACTGAAGAGCATGGGGTATCCCCCATCCAGAAAGGCAGCTCTTCCTATTCCTTGGTTCACCATATTGGTGCTAGACTTAGTGTGGACATCAGATGGACTTAGCACGCTGCAACTCAAAACCCCAGAGTTCAACTGATTACAATCTTCAGCTTTCTCAGAAGCAAGGGTTATAGACATATCTCACCACTCTCAAATGGGTCTCCTAGATGAGATCATTAACTATTCAAAACTTTTGACCTAAAGTGGAAGATGAATACTTATTGTCTATAGACCAATGGTGTCAAACTCAAATAGAAATGGGGGCCACCAAATAATATATGAGGATCCCTGTGGGCCTCATATTGACTTCGAACACTACATACTCACATTATTTATGTCCTGTTGCACTTTTATTTATTTTGTTAAATATTTCCCAATTACAATATAATCTGGCTCAGGTTGCACTCTGGAGTGTTGTAAGCCATGAATTCCATAGGCAGGCATGTTTGACATCTCTGCTCTCGACTATGAAATGCCCTTGAATACATAACCAATCAAACTAGTTCTTTAGTATACACATTCTGGGCAGACACTACAGATGAACAGTCCAATAGGAAGAATATAGGCGGGGTTGCATTTGGGATATAAGATAACATTTTCAGTGACCTCATACTGCTCTATGAAACAAAATTATTTTTAACTTGTATATTCTTCTAATGATGCTCTGTGGCTGTGCATCAGGGACCACAATCTTCAAAGAATAAAAATTATCACTGGTTCCAAGAGCACTGGCAAAAATTGGGATGGATATAAGCAGACTATAGTACATTACCAGTAATCACATATATAGACGTAATGCAAAAGATAACATCTATGAATGGAAAGGAGGCGGGCTATTTATGGACAGAGGGCAAGGAACACCAGGTGGATTTCCTAAGTGATAGCCTTAAAGGTTAAAGACATGGAGGAAAGTCCTCTAGTATGTTAGGCAGACATTTTAAGGAGAATTTATGGCAAAACATGAACAAGAATTACACGAGATTATTGAAATCTGCATGATTGGGGGAAATACTCATTTTGATAAGATTATAGATTCAGTGAAGAGTGGAAATAGAATCATTCTTAGTCCTAGTTTCTGCACATACAGTAAGCACTTAATGAATTACCTTTTTTTTATTGCTTTCAATTTCACTCTATCAGGGATTACTTTACATTGTATAGATAGTTAATTTTCACTGGCCCAGTATCATCTCAGTAAACATAAATGCAATTTGGAAATTACTCATCCTTTTTTGTTGTTTATGATACTTAACTGTTTAAAAAAATGAAATAAAAATCAATAACCATTTCCTGAAAATTGCTTCCTGTTAAGAAGTATAGAATCTTCACTCTTCATCACTCCTGAAAGATGGCTCAATGCTGTTATTCATGCCTCTCTGCCAGTACTCTTATGAAGTCCCACATAAGGTCACAGCTACTTTAAACCCAGGGCAGAAAAAGTTTCCAGTCCCAAAAGATCATTCTTTGACCTTCTATCTAAACAAGAGGAAGATTACATTGCTTTTGCTAATGATAAATTTTGGTTGATTAAGTCTTGATGCTCATTAAACCAATTACATTGAAGGATAGTGACTTTGAGTAAAAGCAGGCATGGTAAAAACAAACTAAGAAAAGAACTCTTCTAAGAAAAGGATTCTTGGGTCACACCAGAATAGGGACAATTTTGCATATGACTGGTTTAGATTTATATTCATCCCTCTGAAGAGGAAAACAGTGTGTGAAAGTATGTCATAGCTAAAAAATGTGATTGTGTATATGGTATCATTTTTTTAAAAAAATTAAGCAGCTTTTTCTCTTCCACACTATTGCAGATTTTCCCAGGAAAAGAAGAGGTTCCCTTATTTCTACAAACCATAGTTTTCTGTTTCACATCTTATCTCTGTGTTTATTAACAGAAGTGGCATGACTCTCCTTTTCCAGGTCCTCACAACTCAGAAACACAAACTCTGGGGCCACCAATGAGATATAATCCCTTGACATCCAATCTGGAAGCCGGGCAAGATGAATAACTTTTGTCCACTAAAGATCCTCATACAACTTCCCTCCATAAGCTTACAACAGCTTTGTCTCTGTTGGAATAATAATTTGTCCTTAAATAGCTTCATTTTTATTTTATTTATTTATTTGCATCTAAACATTAGAAAACCATAAAAGTCACGTTCAACAGTTTCCCCTGAGCTATTCCATTTAGAGTTACTCTGACTTAGTGACCTCCATCTCCTGCTAATAAACTCTGGGTTTAGTATTGAGGAAAATATGCAGTTGATCTGGATTAGGAGATAACAAATTTAGGGTGTTGAGGAGGGCATTTGAGAGAGCCAGACATGAAGTCACCTGCTGAAAGTGAATGAATGGTTCAAGATAAAAGTTCAAGGAGAATGAAAAAATTTTTAAATAGACATTGTGAAATAAGGAAAACAATGTAGATGAGTTTAAAATTTCTGAGCATCGTTGAAAGTCCGACAAAGATTAGATAGCATTCAATCAATACAATTCCATGAGTTCCTCCAGAAAGGTTCGAGTAGTTCCTTCATTTTACAGATGAGAAATATGATGTCCTCAGTCAGTCCACATCTGGCTGACTTGATCAGTATCTCTGACACCCTATACATTTTCTTTAAAGCAGAGGGCTCTGAGACATTATCAATATGTCTATCACTGAAATATGATAATTGTCTTAGAGACCTTTAAAGCATATCCTCTACGTACCACTGCATCTGTTACTGCAGGAAAGTAAGTTTAAGATTACTTAGCAACTCAGCTCTTTTTGTGGTGGCAAAGAACTGGAAATTGAAGGAAACTGCCCATCAATTGGGGAATGGCTGAACAACTTGTGGTATGTGATTGTGATAGAATACTATTGTGCTATAAGAAATGATGAGCAGGATAGTTTCAGAAAATCCTCGAAAGACTTACACAAAGTGGTGCAAAGTGAAGTGAGTAGAAACAAAAGAACACTGTACATGTGACAGCAATATTATATCATAATTTGTGAGTGACTTAGCTCTTCTCAACAGTACAGTGATAGAAGATAATTCTGGATCAAAATTGTCATCCACCTCCAGAGAAAGAACTGATGAAGTCTGATACAGATGAAAGCATACTTTTTAAAAACTTTATTTTTTTCTGGTTTTTGTTGTTGTTGTTATTATCCTGTGTTCTCTTTGGCAGCAAGGCTAATATGGAAATATATTTTGCATGGCTGCACATGTATAATCTATGTTAACATGCTTGTCTTCCCAAAGAGGAGGAAGGGAAGGTAGAGAAGGATGTAATTTGGAACTCAAAAATTATTTTTAAAATGTTAAAAATTGTTTTCACATGAAACTGAGTAAAAAATAAACTGAGATCTCAACATGGATGACAGTGTCTATGGGTAATCATGTTTCTGAGTGACTGATGTAGGGTGAAAGTGAAAGTCAGAACAATACTACTAATAGACCATTACTACAAAGAGATCAAAGAAAAAAAGGACTTATAGGTACAAGAATATTTATAGCTGCTTCCTTTGTGACAGAAATTGGGGAATGGGTGAACAAATGATGATATAGGTATGTGATAAAATTCTATTGTACTATAAGAAATGAGGAAAGAAATGGTTTCAGAAAAATCTGGATGGACATGTATGAACTGATGGAAAGTGAGGTTAGTAGAATCAAGACAACAATTTATACAATGCCAACAACAACTTTGAATGACTCACGGACTCTGATCCATGCAGTGACCAACCACTATTCCAGAGGACTCTTGATGAAATGTGCCACCCACCTCCTGGCAGAGGTAAACTTAGGGTGCAGAATGAGATATATTTTTTGACATGGCCAATGTGAGGATTTATTTTGTTTGACTATGCACATTTATTGCAAGAGTTTTTCTTTTCTTTTCTTTTTTCTCAGTGGCAAGATTGAGATAAGGGAAGGGGATGGGAGAGAAAATATAATTTTAAGTGAAAAAATATAATTTTAAATTAAAAAAATATAGTAATGTTAACATTGGAAATATGAAGGTCAGAGGACTCTAAAGTCAAGGTGCTTTCTTTTAACAAAGACTAAGTATGATTGTAGTCAACAAAGCAATAATCTCTTTTTATGATACTTAAAACTGCCTTTTATTTCTGTAGTCTCTCAAAAAAAAACCCCACATGCCATAATTCCATACTCTTCTATGCTATTTCTCCTTAATATTCTTTTCTACTTGTTTTTATTCCTTCAGGTCCCTCCAGATCTCCAGAATGAAGTTTTGATCAGCCTATTAGAGACTGACCCTGATGTTGTGGACTATTTACTCAGAAGAAAAGCTTCCCAATCATCGTGAGTTCTCTTGTTTTCTATCCTCTAACTTCGTGTTGGGAATTTCCGTTTCTTTTGGGAAGAATTAGAAAGGTTGCCAGTTTCCACGGCATTTTGTGCTCTCTTTCTAAACATAGGCTGTTCCCACACAGGACAAAGTTTAGTGGAGACTTGGCAAGCATCTGACTGACTTGATTGATGCAAACACCCAGACCAGAAAATTTAGACAAAAAATTCCACTTTAGCGACTTACCTTGATCATGGAACCCTATTGCTAGCCAGATCTCCACTTCATTTCATCTTAGTAGATACAGCATTAGAACATTTCCTCTTTTAATTACATTGACTTTGCTAAGGAAATTAGGCATTTCCCGGGTTGTTTAGGTTCTTTTGGACATATTTCTTGGATGGGGGAGGGGAGTAAGAACCAAGTGTTATCTAGTAAGAGCTCCAAGGCACATTGATGTCTACCATTAAAATAATAGGGTAGCTGTTTCTTAGAGGCGTTTAAAGCATACCTTCCTTATGATGCCATTTTACTTATTACTATAGAGCTTACATACTGCTGAAAGGATATGCTGAAGATATGCTTTAGGAGAACCCCACTTATCTGAGTTATGTGTACACTCTAGTCAATCTGTTACTTATTAAATGCTGTCATGCATTTTAAAATTTATTGTTTCTATTTATAAAAATGTGTTCTGGGTCACTGAATGCACACATTAAACACTATGCACTTGGTTTTAATAAATGAAATTAAATCCATGTAAAATTCCATGCCCTGTATGCTTGAACTTTGTATTACACAAAATAGTATGGCTATTAAGGACTCATTTGATTGATTTGATCAAGGTCAACAGTTGAATCAGTTAATTCATACAAGTAACTTTAGAATTTTCACATTTGTTTAGGTACTTTGAGGAATATATAAGATATAAAAAAGGCTGAAGTGCTAGCAGATAGTACTAAGGGCTCTGAACTGCATCCAGTATGTCTATAACTGAAATAGGATAGTTGTATTTTTGAGAGCTGGAAAGCATACCTTACATGCACCATTGCACTTTGGACTATAGAGCATATTCATCGCTGAACTACTTAAACATAGCCCAAAGGGTTAAAAAGAAGGCAGGCCCTCAATTATTGGTACTAATTATCCTGTTGGCCAAATTAATGAATAAATGTCAAATTTTCCATATAAATATTCAAAATAAAATCACCTCCAATCATGAGGAATGTCATTATGGGGGGGAGGGAGGGAAGGCTGTAATGTATAGCATCACAAAAATGTTCTGATCTCTCTATATGACTGTATAATGTTTATTATTACTTAAAATATGTAAGAGACAGAGTGGTATCTATTCAAGTATCTCTTTCCCTTTCTTCTTTTTAAAGAACCAAACTCCAGTATAAAAAACTGTTTTACTAGAGTATTTTGAGGAATTTGTAGAAAAGCAAGGATAACATACCATAGGTCTCCCTCCTCCTTCTTTCAATTGCCTTTAGGTCTCCCTACCTATCAATAACACTTATTGCCTTTCAGCACTACTACGTTAAAATGTGTTAATGAGAAAGGAAGAATTTTTCAGTGACCCATTCTTTCAATCAGAATTCATTCACACCCACTGTGTGATGAGCATCATGCCCTTTTGTTATAAATACTAAGCAGGAAGATATTCTGCTTTGATTTAGGCTGTTGCGACAGGAGTAAACTTTCTCTCTCTCTCTCTCTCTCTCTCTCTCTCTCTCTCTCTCTCTCTCTCTCCTCTCTCTCTATACTTACATATATATATATATGTGTATGTATATATATACATATACACACACACACATATGTGGGTATGTCATAAATAAAGGCAATACTGAACATAGTATACGGTGGGGGAACAATAAGGAAATGGACCTGATTAGAAAGAATTCATGTTGGGAGGGTTAGAGGTAGAATTAGCAGGAACTGAAGTTGTATGAGTCAAGTGGAATCACATTATGGAGAGCTTTGGGTGCCAAACTGAGAAGTTTTTGCTCCTCATGAAATTCTAATGTTCTTTGTCAAAAACAATTTTAGATTTTGATCCACTAGGGCTATAAGAGAGACATTTAAAAGAAACAAGTTGGATTGGCCATTCTGGAATATATGAGTACAAATTGTCCCCACTGTTTACTACCCAGAATTTAACTACTCTATTCACATGATATTGCTTATAAAAACCTTCTAGGTGCCTATTCTTGTACAACTATTTCCTCTACTGTTCAGTCAGATGAAGGAAAGAGAATGCAAAAACAGGATGCACAGTACTTGAACAGTCAGGGTTTGATGATCTCCAAGAAGACATTGAATCTAAAAGCATGGGCCACCTCTATTTGATCTGATAAGCCATGGAGAAATATAGCAGCATAATGAAATAATAATGAGTAATAGCTGAAAATAATAGCTGAAATAGCTGGTGTGTCCTAGTCTTTGTTACTTCAAGGACCATAGAATGCCAATATCGTCCATGAGGTTTTCTTGTCAAAGATACTAGAGTTGTTTGCCATTTCCTTCTCCAGTGGGTTAAGGCAAACAAAGGTTAAGTGCCAAGTATCTGAGGCCACATTTGAACTCAGGTCTTCCTGACTTCCAGCCCTGAGCTGCATTCACTGAGCCATCTAACTGCTTCAGAATAGCTGACAGAAATGTACAAAATGAATTAGGAAGCCAAACTTGGAGATTGAAGGCAGAAAGAACAGGCTAACAATCTGGGTATTGGGACATGAGAGAGTCAAAGGTAATGGCAATGGACTTCAGAAGCATTAGGAGAGGGAAAAAATCTTTTTGAAAATGAATGATAATTCATTGAAGAACAAGGAGGGTTGGTGCCAGCAGCAGATGGCCATAGCTCATAATTGGCCATTTTGAATGCATTCATTTCATATACATTTAAAAACCATATCATTAGTTTACCCTTTAGCTTTTTTCCTCTGAAGGCAGCACAAGTAACACCTATAGTAAAGCTTTGGACTGTTTCTTGTGATGCCAGAGGGAAATAGAAAAAGATTTTATTTAGGTGGAGGAAAAAAGTTTCGAAGACAAAATATATTCATTCTAATTTATGTTATGAAAGATTAAAAACTTTTGACATGATTTAAGAATTCAGTGTTTGGGGGGGGTGTTTCTCCTTTACACAAATCAGGGTTTGAAAAGATTAGAGAATTCACTCTTCTGTATTCTGACTGGATCTTTATATTTTTTGGCTCCAACTGAAAATCTTGAGTAAGAATGTCAGAGAGAGATTAGAAGAGATTTGTTCCATTTTATTACTAAAGATCCAAGTCTTTAATTAAGCTTTTTTTTGAGTTGTTTATTTTGTTTGAAAGATTTATAGGCTGCCATTTTCTCCAAACTTAGTTAAATAGTTTTCTACTTTTACATTTTACATAGGGACATGAGGGGAAGGACCAATGTACACGGGAGTCAAGAAGGGCCATCCAGGAAACCAAGAATATTGATTGTGTTGAGCAGTTATGAAAGAAAACAGGCCAGAGACTGAGAACTAAAGACGTAGAGAATAATGATTTGCATGTGTAATTCAAATGTAGATTTATAGTAACTTAAACTGTACAAAGGGTATCAGTGCTTATTTTGTCAAAAGATGTGATTTTAAGTATGATCTTAATTAGAGACCTAATATAATATATAGTGTCATCTGGAAGCAAGCTCAAAATATAACTAATCCAAATCCAACAGAGGACAAGAATAATGCCAATAATTTAAATTCATAGACAACGTTTGGGATTTATTTTAGTTAAATTTGATGATTATCCTCCTTTCCCATCAAACCTCTCTTCAGAACTACTAATTATAAATAGCAAAATCAGTGACCCAACTAGGTTTAAGTATAAATTTAAATATATGAAATGTTTTCTTCCAAAATAACTAATTATCTGCTCTCTGTCAAATATATATATAACCTCATACTAACAATGTTAAATAGGTCATGTAGAATACTTAGCATATTATCATACTTACCAGCAGTTCTTCTGATACCCTGCTTCTCAAACTTCATTTTTCAAATGTGGCTCTTTCTTTAAATCAAATTGTTTGCTCTTTTTTTAAGTTTAACTTAAATTAAATTAAATCTTAAATTAAAAACAAAATAACTTAAATATTTGGATATTGCTAACTATGACTGTTGCCAGTTAATTGCTGAGAGAATCCAACAGAGATAGAGATACAGAGAGAGATTCTTCTCATAATTCAAGTTTCTGAAAGTGTTGCCATATTGACCAGAACTTTTCTCTCATTACTAAGTAATGTGACATCACAAAGATGACAGGAAGTTTTGAAAGAACAAATATTTTGATTTTACCATCTTAGTATACAGCGTATCCACTAAATTTCTATTCTGATACATTATTATAGCAAAGGAGCAACTTTGAGTTTCCCTGCCTAAAAAGCACAAACTCTAAGTGGGACCCACTGAGTTGAAAAGGCTTCAGATATGGTCCTGGGGACATTCTATCTATTGTCCAAAAAGAAGTCTGTCTAAGTTTCAAGAGGTACATTACTAGAGAGTTAGGTACCAGATGATGGATTTTTGTTTTGTCTTGGTTTTTGGTCCTAGCAACTCCTGAAGACCATTCCCAAAAGTGTAAAGGGATTGTTATTTACATCAGAAGAGGGAAGTACCTATGGTGATGAAATCATGGGTCTTTGAATTATTAGCGGATGCTACAGTGAGTCTCATTCAATTGACTTCAATAGTTGCTATGTTTTACTAGTAATCTCCTTCTAGATTTCCCGGGAGTGAAGATTCACTTTAATGTATCTGTGATCTCATCACCATGGCCACTACCTCTATCAGTTTTGGCAGTTCCTCTATATGACTTTCTCATTTTCTGTGATTCTTGGCCTTGTGCTTCCATAAATCCAAGTGCTTTCTTTTGTACCATCCAAGTGGCTTTCTATTCATATGTCATGAACACCAAAGCACTACTTGGGCTGTTTATTTATCATCCCTCACTTTCAATGTATGACTGGCTCACCTACTTTTCTAATTGTATGTATTATGGCTGATATATATTGTATAGCTTCTCATGTTAAAGGCACATTTGATAGGCCACTTATACCCACTGTGTATAAATAGCCATCAACTCCACAAAAATGAAAAGTGTTGTATCAAAAAAACAAAACCTTTCCTCTGCTAAAGTTTTAGTGTAATATTTGCTTTAATAATAAAACAAAAACACTTGTGGGAGTAATATGGAAAGTCTATAGTAACAGGTTTTATAGGGTATGAATGTTCATTCTGTCTGTGAAAAGCATAGGATAAAAGAGAAAGGTATCTGAAAGATAAGTTCAAAATGTAAAAGAGAATCTTCTAAGAATGATCTGAAGCATTCTTTAAAAGAAATCTGAAAAATTTTCACTTTTAATAGGTATCCTGTAAAAATAAATTAATTAAATCAATAGCATTTTCTACTCATCTGACTTAAATCCAATGATTTATGATTACAAATCAGTTAGGGATGTGGCTGGATTAAAAACCTTGACCAACTAAGTTGCCAGGCCTGACTCTATTGCCAGTTAGTATAGGGAGGTTCATTGTCTGCTAACTTGAGTCATCACCATCCAGAGGCCTGCAGGAAAGTTAAAAATGTTTCACTCTTCTTCGAGGATATTCCCTGGGGACATTGCACAAAGGGATGTTTATACAGAATTGTATAATAATTAACTTGAAATTGACTTGAAATCCTTAATAAGCTCAAAGCTGCTGCAGTGGGCGCTGCATTCTTTCCACAGTACAATTAAGAGCTTCAGAGACATGCTTATATCCATTTAGGTTCCAGGAGAGTGAATTATCAGTTGAATTATTAAGTTACAGTATAAGCCAGCACATTTTTTAATACTCTCTGGGTATTTCTTTTCGGGGAAGGTCGGCATGGTGCTATATTGGCAGCCCATGGGGAATTGAACGGAGATTTTCCATTTATTCACAGAACAAGTACTGTACTCCCAGCTGCAGTGCAAGTTTGCCCACAGTACTCAGCCAGTGTGTTTACACCCTGACCTGGAGGGACCACGCTAAGGGTGAGCGTGCTATTCAGTCTCCATGCTCATTCAATCTTGATTCAGTTAGCTGAGACTGCAAATGGTGATGCCATAGTGGTCTTGGTTCTAATGTGTCTGGCAGCCTATCTTCCTTCTGTGGTAACAAACAAAAAAATCCAAGGGTAGGTCATCCCACCAAAGAAGTGTTTAGTCTGAACATATATGAATCCATCCCAGATAGAGCCAAATTAAAGAAAGGATTAGGCTCCCACACTCTCTAGCAATAACCCTGCTCACTAAAATGTTTCCTCTTTAAACTAGAAAAAAAAAGTATAGGGACTATGAAAGTGATATTCACTAGACTAAAACTTGGAAGTCATTTCCTGTTGCTCCCTGAGACTGAAGTCAAGTTGGACTTCTCAGGGACAGTTTTGCTTCTAAGGAGAGAAGCCAGGCTGTTTTGTTAATTTGATCTTCCAGTCATCTCCAAAGGGGGCACCATTTTCTCACACCCTCTAGGTTTCCTAATTTGGGCATTGGGATACTATGAATCACCTTTTTCTAGATGGATTCATGAACATTCTATGATTAGAGAGAACTGCTTGGATTTGGTTTGGGTGCCTGCATGGAGGTGTTGTTACTACTGCTGAACCATTTCAGTCATTCTCAACTCTTTGTGATTCCATTTGGGGTTTTCTTAGCAGAGATGCTAGAGTGGCTTGCCATTTCCTTCTCCAGCTCATTTTCCTGGTGAGGAAACTGAGGCAAACAGGCTTAAGTGATGTTTTCAAGGTCATATAATGTCTGGATTTGAACTCAGGTTTTCCTGACTCCAGGCCTGGTGCTTTATCCATTGCACCACCTACCTGGTTCCTGCATGGAAGTAATGAGGATCTATTCAAGAATGCTTCTAAGCTGACTCTTAATGCTAAATTGTCCTGGCTGCCAATGTTCCTTTGCTTTGGGTCAGCCAGTTCCTCTGTGTTTTTAATCAACTTCTTGGCTTGTTCATTTTTGTTGTTATTCCCTGGGTTTTTAGACTCAAGGATTTTTTTTTCCCATATCTTATTGCCTTCCATATTTTAACTATACAAGATTTGTGTTCTTCCTTTGCCCTGCCTTTTCACCCAATTTGTATAAGTAACTTTTTTTTTAAAATTCTGGCTTTTTTTTCAGGCAGTTAAAAAAGGAAAGAGCTACTCTACATTTTCACTGCCAGCATGGTTCATAGAATCATATTTTAGAACTTGGAGGAACCATAGAAATCATCACATTCAAAATCCTAGTTTTACAAATGAAGAAAGTGAGCCCCCGCAAATGACATGATTTGCCCAAGATTCCACAGTAAGAAGTACAACTGGGATTAGTAGATCTCCTTACTTCTAGTCCATGTTCTTTCCTTTATCCTTTCTTATATGGAATCCCTAAATTCTCTTTCTTGAATCAATGAAAGTTGATAGAACATCTATATAGGCCACTTCAGGCAAGTTACTATCACCATCTCTGTGCCTCATTTTTCTCATCTGACAAAATGCTAGCCATCATTAATAAAATGACGAATTACCCAGAAACTCTTGAATTTTTCAATCATCACAGGGAAAATAATGCTGATCATATTTATTTGACCACAGGTAGCTGAGAAGAGAAGGCAATATCATAAATATGAAAGTCCTTTTTAAAGTTATTGTAAGTTCTTAACTTCTAGAGAAATCATCCTTTTTGAAGTTTCATATTGAGGCCAATCTAGTGAAATGCCTGCTATGTGCAGAGTCATATGCCAGATGTTGAGGATACAAAGACTAAACAAAAAAAGTACCTGTTCTCAAGGAGCTGTAGTGCCAGTGTGATATTCACAGCGCCTATAGCAGCCATGAATATCCTGGCAGAGTTCAGAATTGTGAAATACCACAGACTCTCTGCATAGAAGACAGAACCAAAACATTTACTCAGACACCAGAAAGCCAAATGCATCATAGTAACAAAGAAATCTATGCATAATAACAATGCAGAAAACAACACCATCCCCAAGCCTTCCTCCTGCTAAGGTTTCCACAAGCCAGCTCCATTAAACAAAATCACAGACAAGCTCTCTCACTCACAGCCAGCTGCCTGCTTTCTCTCTCTCCCTCAATTCTGACTGCCCTCCGACCAGTTCTTCTCTGCTCTCCTCTAGCTCTGCCCCTTCCTGCTCCCCCCCTTCCTGTTCCACCCATTCAGCAAGCTCCTCCCACCACAGGCTCCATGTGATTCAGGCTTTCATTTGACTTAAGCAGGTCACATGGGCCTATTAATGGATGGGAAAGATCTTCCCATTAAGAAGCAAAATTCCATTAATAGTAAGCAAAAATCATTATCAATACAGGAGCTTACATTCTTCTGAGGGACAATATAATACATGGAGAGCATGATGATGGCCAAAGTAATAGCAGCTAGGTGGCACAGTAGATAAAGTGACCTGGTGTCAGGAAGACCTGAGGTCAAATCTGCCCTTAGATACTTACTAGGTGTGTGACCCTGAGCCAGTCATTTAACCTCAGTTTGCCTTGCTTCCCTCATCTGTAAAATAGGAGTAATAATAGTACCTGTATCCCAGAATTATTATGAGGATCAAATCATATAATAATTGTAGAGTGCTTAGCACGGAACCTAGCATATAAGAAGTATATATAAATGTTAACTACTATGATCTTCGGGCAGCTAAGTGGCAGGCACAGTGGACAGAGTGCCAGGCCTACAGTCAGGATGACTCATCTTTCTGAGTTTAAATGTGGACTCAGAGATTTATTAGCTGTGTGACCCTGACAAGTCACTTAACTCTGCCTCAGTTTTCTCATCTGTAAAATGAGCTGGAGAAAGAAATGGCAATCCACCCCAGTATCTTTGCCAAGAAAACACCAAATGGAGTCACAAAGAGTCGGACATGACTAAAATGACTCAACAACATTATCAGCATTATTGTCTAGACTCATGGTAATTCAGTGAAACCTCAGAACAAAACTCTAATAAAGGCTAACCCTTAGCAAACATAACGGTGGTTATCTCTACTGGTAAACTGCATTTGAGTAGGATACACGATAGAGGCAAATTTTTCAGCACTTTGTGCTGGGAAGTCCATCCTACAGATAATCAAAAAGGGCAGAAACAGTAGGACAAAAATAGCAGAAGAGCTGCAAAGGCAATTCACATAAATTGATTTCACAAAACTGATTTTACCATAGGAACACACATTGCCTCCATCTCCACAGCTGCCTATAGATAAGATACACCTGATAGTTTGACCTAGTTTTTTAGCCTATGGAAGTGACAGCAACTCTGTGCATTTCTTTTTATATGATTATCTTTTACAGCTGGGTCCCAATTAATAAAAATAATGAATCCCTTAAAGTGGTTGCATGCATTAAAATTTCTCCTGATTGAAGTTGTAATTATATAAAATATGGCAATTGATTGCATTGCAATGGAAATGTGGTATGAATTTGAATAATGTGACCAATTTAAAAGATTCATTATTTGCACTAATCTGGAGCTAGCAACAGATCCAGATGGGGCCACCATCACTCAGTTACATTGGAAGACTGGCCAGGTGTCAACCCCACTGTCAGTGCTAATTCCTTAGTCATGATCACCATCATCCTGTTCCTGTATGAGTAGTCGGAATATACCCACCACCTGCTTCTAAAGTGTTGGAGTCCTAAGTAATTACTGATAGGTTTCTCAGTGAGAACAAGAGAAGCAACAGATAGAAGATATGCTTAGAGAGAAGGAGGTTCTTGGTGCTTTATCTGTGGCTTCAAAGTTTGGTTTTAGTCACTCAGTTCAAATTTGGCTAATGGCTCTTAAAGTGGTTGAGTAGAGAAGGATGAAGGCTCCAGTGGTGCCTGAGCTTAGAGCATGAGATTGAGGTTAAGAAGCTCTTTTCCAAATTAACTCCCATATTCTTCCAACTGTATGCATAATAGCAAAGAATTACCGAAGGTTAATGGAAGCACTGGGAGAGATGTCAGATTATCATCTAGTGAAGGAGTTCTTAACTATTTTTATGGCATCAACCCCATTGACAATCTGAAGAAGCCTATAGACTCCACCTCAGAATAGATTTAAGTGAATAAAATACAATATGTAGGATAACAAAGGAAACAAATTATATTGAAATATAGCTATCAAAATATTAAGGAAAAACCAAATTCATGAACCCTAGTCCCATATTACAGATAAGGAAACTAAGACCAAAGGAGGTTGAATGACCTACCCAAGGTCTACATATAGTAAGCATCAGAGGCAGGATTTGAACCCAATGCTCTTTCCATTGTATTACCCTACCACCTCAAGAACTTGAAGTCCATGTTTTGAGATATACCCAATGCATGATTGAATCTGTGTTGTCTTACAGTATTTAAAGATTGTGCTTTTTCTAGGTGTGATGATAAGAAAGATGGACTGAAGCAATAAACACACTGTTAGCAGGAATGTCCATTGGGCAAAACATTCCAAGAAGTATGAAGATGTAAAAAAAAAAAATGACCTTACATTCATTGTAACATTATAGTTAACAAAATATTCTGGGACCAGTGTTGTTCAGCATATTCAGGCTCTTATGACTCCATTTGGGGTTTTCCTGGCAAAGATACTGGAATGGTTAGCACTTCCTTCTTTAGCTCATTTTAGAGATGGCAAACAGACTTGCCCAGGGTCACACAGCTAGTGTCTGAAGCTGCCTGGTGCTTTATCTGCTGCACCACCTTGCTTCCTTATTCTTTGGGATACATGATTTCACTTGATCCACACCATAACCAAGTGAAAAGCTAAATTATTCACCCTAAGTAATACATCTGAAACTTGAACCCAGACTTTCAGATTCCGAGTCTAGTACTCTTTCTAGCAATATTTTACATTTCTTACTTGCTTCTGAGATAAGGACTTTCTCTTCAGTAACTGGAAGCATTCCTCCTCAATGGTCCCTCACATTGGAATATAACACATGATAATCAGCTGGGCAAAGGAAATCAAAAGAAGTTTTTGCTGTTAATTAAATGAAGCTCTTGGGGTTTGTTTTTTGTTTGTTTGTTTTTTCCATTTTCAGGAAAGAATCTTAAATTTCTTTCTTTTCCGAAACTCTTCCAAAATCTGGGAAATAACTTAGAATCTTCCTATGGTTCTTTGCTACATAAATCATCCAACAGTTATCAAAGATGGGGAGGGGGGATTTGTGATTCCTGTTTGGGCAGTAAATACCCTTTTAATAGAACATTTTTGGATTCCTCAAAATTTCAGGGATGGGTGAAGTATCTTAAAAAATACTTAGACTAGAGAAGAAAAAAAACCCCCACATATTTTTATTATGGCTAATAAGAATTGCTGACAAGTTGATACTGAAAGGGTCTTCTTGCCAGAGCTGTTTTCCTCCACCTTGAGGTGTTCTGGGTAGTTCAGTATTGCTAGAACATACTATTTACCTTTCTTTTTTCATAATAAAAAAAATGTGTTTTGAAAATCAGACCAAAAAAATTCAAAGAATGACCAAAGGAAATGGAGAATGGGGAGAAACAGGGTTATTTTTGTACTTCTTTATCAACCTGTAATAATTTCCCTTTAAGATGTTATCAGGGACACTGTTTTGAGGAGGGTAGAAAATAACAGATTATTCAAGGTAAGACCTCCTTTGATGTTCTGGAAGTTCTTGGTTTGCTTTTGTTTTGTTTTGTTTTTTTGGTCCAGCTTACATTTTCTCAGTGTTATGTGTGCCGTATTTCCATAATAGATACATGCATATATATTATAGTTCAGGCATGTATATATTGCATAGCTTATGAAAAGCATTCATCTCAAGAAATATGTTTCAGATAAATTTACAAAATGGAACAGAGGGCTGGTCACATGATGGTGACCTATTATTATTGTCAAATATGAAGGAAAAGCAATACACATACACTACATATTTTCACCACACAAAGCTTAGGACAAAACTAATGTGAGTGGTTTTATTAAATTTCAAGTAGAATTGGATGCATATGCATTGTTCTATCTAAATGAGATTTAACGGATTTTAAAACCATTTTTTGTAGTGGGAAAGCTAAGAATTAGTAGCTTTCTAGGGATATAGTGTTAATTTCCATGGGAATTATACTCAAGGCTTTGCTTTAGAAATAGAAAAAAAGAATGGCTTTATCAGTACTTATGCACTACAAAGTGGTTACGATAATATAGGAATTCATTTACTGTTCTCTCTTCTCACTCCCTCCTTGGTTGGTGTTTTATTAAAACATCTGTTGAGTTGTACCGCCCTCTGCTGACCATTACATGAAACAACTTCATTTTCTTCATAGAAAAGTGTTGACATCATCATCTGAAAGGTCTTTTTGTTTCAGCACCTGTGTTCATGCATTACCTTCCCATTGCTGGCATAGCTTTTGTACCGAGCATGATTGCAATTATCGATTATTAACTCTATCTCTAATGATCTCGTCCTGGCAGAAGCCCCCACCTGCTGAGATCAGAGGGTTCCTTTTCCACGGAAGGGAGACATTCATCTACGGACTCCAACAAAGCCTCAAGCGGAGACGTCTCCCCTTATGATAATAACTCCCCAGTGCTGTCTGAACGCTCATTGCTGGCTATGCAAGAAGACATTGTCCTGGGTTCAGAGAAGCTTTACAAGGTGCCTGAACAATATATGTTGGTTGGCCACTTGCAGTCTAAATCGAGGGAAAGTTCTTCTGGACCGTGGGCTGGAAAAGGTATGGTTTGACTCTCAAAAATGCAACCCTCATCAAATCAAATCGGTCCCTTAACCTATGACAGAGATGGTTCTTTTCTTATGTATGTTCTGTTGATTTGACCCACTCAGAGTCCACCAATCCTGCACTCAGACATCTGGAGTCTCACAGTGGACTTTATAAATCCTAAATTTGGGAGTTTGTCAACAGAAATTTGAATGCTATCCAAACTGGACTAGTCTTTAACCTGGGAATGGCTGGAGCCCATGCCAGAGGCAGGTGTGTCAGGAGTCAAGTAGTGGCTTAATTCGTTTCAGAGTGAGGAAAACACTTGCAATTGGAAGTCCTCCTGAGTAGGAAGAGGGCTTAACATGTTGGGGTACAGACCGTGCTTATATACATACTGGGCTGGACTATGTAGCATAATCATTTTTAAGTCTTGAGTTACTGTTCCCATGGATCCTGTGGGAACAGTATTGTTCCAGATCTTGGGGACTGTGATTACTCTGTGAGGTACAGAAACAGAGTTCTGGGATGGGAACAGGAGTACAGTAAAAGGAACAGAGATGGCGAGCATGTCAGAAATGTGATAGATGTTGGCTCTCAAGTCCCTTGGAAATAGGAGTGAACACCTGGTTCAATATACTTTGCCAGAGGGTGAGATCATCCAGAGTGCAGAGGACTATTGCTATGCCAAGCTCAGGGCATAGCCTGCTTTCTGGGCCTTAGTTCTGGGAAACAGAGCACCTCCAAAATATTTTGACAGGTTTAAGTGGCCTAGTTTGTGCTCTACCAGATTGTGTAGGTATCCTTCACCTTCTCACAGTATTCTCTACCTTCCTTCTATTCACATAGAATAGTCTTTCCTTCACTGTAGTCACCGTTTGCTTACTCTCAAGGATAACATATTAGGTATAAGCTCCATGAAGAAATAGACATGTTGAGTTTCAGGTGCCTATAGGACATATATGGGGGCAGCTGGGTGGCACAGTAGGTAGAGTGTTGGACTTGGAGTCAGGATAATTCATCTTCTTGATTTCAAATCTGACCTAAGTTGTTTAACCCTGTTTGCCTCAGTTTCCTCATTTCTAAAATGACCTGGAGAAGAAAATGACAAACCACTCCAGTATTTTTGCCAGGAAACCCTAAATGAGGTCATGAGGAGTTGGAAGTGATTGAAAACAACCAAACAACAAATAGGGCATCCAGAGAAACATGACCAACAGGTAACTGGAGATGTAAAACTGGAGCTCAAGAGAGGGACCAGAATTGGATATGTAAGTTTGGGAGTTATCTATATAGAGATTTTTGGATCTATGGAAGATAATAAGAGCACCAGGAGAAAATGTAGGGAGAGAAGAGGAGAGAGTCAATGACATGTATGGGTGTGTAACATGGATCCACCTGACAGAGGAGATTGAAAAGATCAATTCGATAGGGAGAAAGAGTACCACCATGACAAAGCAGTGTCACAAAAACCCATGGGGTAGAAAGAATAAAGAAGGAACTTTCATAGAGGGAGATCCAAAGCTGAGTGGGTAGTGAAGGTGTATAGAGAGGCTGAAAAGCATCTGGTCCTGGTAGCAAGGGATAAGTGGCAGCAGGGGAGGTGGCAAGATAGTCACATAGTTGGTAAAATGCCTGAGGCAGTATTCAAACTCTGGTCTTCCTGATTCAAGTCCAATACTCGCTTCACTTGTGCCATTTAGCTACCTAATGAAGTTATTAAGTTATTAAGAATTATTCTCTGAAATCTTCACAGTTTGTATATAAATGTTTTGGAGTTTGTTTGGGAGGATTTTTTTTTTTTGTCATAAAAGCCATTTCATCAGAAAGTCGGATATGGTCATTTGTGGATTCCCTGAAAATTAGCAAATTCTCAAGTGTTTGGAGTTCTTCTGAGGGCTGTTAAAAAAAAAAAAAACACTACCAGCTGTGACTGATTTTTTTTTTTTTTTACTGTAAACTGATCTCACAGCACTTATGTTTGTGCTACTAAGTGGCACTTGACATTGTTTTTTTTACTGATGAAATCACAGGCACCTTGCCATAAATGTATGAGGATGCTTTGTTTCCCCAATTTTGTCACCTTTGCGAAGGCAAGAGTCATGTCTTAAAAGTTCTTTGTATCTTCCATGGTACCTGGTGCTTTGTGTAATGTGAGTTCTTTATAAATAGTTTTGATTAATTGACTGAATCAGTTCATATTATAACATAAAACATCATATTTCATTAACTTTTCTTTAGATGTGTCAGAGGAGCCCTTCAATATTTGGGGAACCTGGCATTCAACATTAAAAAGTGGATCCAAAAGCCCAGGAATGACAGGTACAGTGCTATTTTTAAAATATTATTTTCGTAAATCTTACGGGGACATATTGATTGCCTTGAGCGGGATGGGGAGAGAGGGTTGCTGTTGATTTACTTCTAGTCTATCTGAGTTCGGTGGTAATTTAGAAGTTGTTTCTTGAGACATGTAGTGCTACTTCAATGGCTCTGTGAGCTTAAATATAAAGATGCTCCCTCTAGTGGTGGAAATCATAATCCAACCTCATAATTGCCTTTCGAACACATACTACAAAGAATGACCCAACATACTGGAAGTCTTCATCTCTTGGAAGCCTTTTTGGATTCCAGGGAAGCATTGGAAGTGTCTGTTACAGATATCCACTAGATATGTCAGTTTTTATTCAAAAAGGGTTTGGGGTTTTTTTTTCCTTTTGGTGCCTTTTGTTTTTATGTCATCAAGCTTTTTTTTTTTTAATACCGATTATACTCCAGGTACTGTTTTAAGTGCTGAAAGTCACAGTCATGTCTGAATATAATGCCCCCTCCCCACTACACCCCTGACATTGAACCCTCCCTTGGAACAAAGAACAACTAAGTCAAACCAATTGACAGTTAACACATGTGATTGTTTACTCTGGCACTTAAGTCATTATTGGTAATATGTTACATTACCAACATTTTGTTAATGTGCTACTTCTATCCACAAGACATCTCTCCATCAATGGAGAAGATGCTTTATCCAGTTGGTATGGAATACTTCTAGAACTCTGATCCTTTTCTCACCTCATCTTTCAGTTGTTATCAGGCTCTAAAAATGCTGATTTCTGAAAATGTCCTTGTACTTTTTGCCGTCATGGTACTTTGAGAAGGAAAGTCTCCCTTGTCCCTCCCCAAAAGGAAAATAGAGGCACAGAGACATCAGGTCACTTCCAAAGCTTTATGCCCAGATCCAGTTGTCCTGAGAAGTGGATTTGCCCTCATTTTGAGGAAGAAAACAGGAAGATAAATAGGAAGACAAATACTGCAGCTGCTATAGTAACTCTTCTCAGTGTGAATAGTTTGTTTTAGCTTCTGGCCCTCTTCTAACAGGGTTCATCGATAACAAGTCTCTCCCATAGATTGTAAGTTCCTTTAAATAAAAGGGACATACTCCTATATTCTTCATAGCACATGTACATACCACTATGTACAATGTGGACATTCAGAAAGATAAACTAGAAATGATAGATAGATATGATAGGTAGATATGATAGGTAGAAATGATTATTAATTACCAGTAATAATAAATATGTACATAGTGTTTTAAGGTTGCCAAAGCACTTGACACATTATATTTTCACAAGCCTGTCAGGTAGGTGCCAGTATTTTTCCTGTTTCACAGATGAGGAGAAAGTCTAAGAAGGGGTAAATGACTTGCCAGCTGTCACTCTGATATTGTGTCTGAGGCAGTTTTCGATCCCAAGTCTTTTTGACTACAAACTCAGAATTATATATATTATGCCATCTTGCTGCCTAAGATAATCAACAAATGTGAATGTTGTCCTTTTAGTTCTATTTGGGTTTTTTTTATTCTATTTTGGTTCTGTTTGTTTCTGTTCTTTGGTTTGGGGCTGTGTGACCCTGGACAAGTCACATAACCATGTTTTACCTGAGTTCTTCATCTATAAAATGAGCTGGAGAAGGAAATGGTAAGCCACTCCAGTATTTTTGCCAACAGAGCAAATGACATGGGTCATGACATGGGTCATGAAGAGTAGGATGTGACTGAAATGACTGAACAACAACAAAATCTTTCTTTGGGTAACAACAATCCATTACTAGCATTCTTGTTTAACGGGGTTGAAAGTGGGTGGGGAAAAGGGCAGATGACGCATAACACTGCTTCAGTAACTATATTTTCATATCCTTCTCCTTCCTATTCTGACTTCCAGGCTCCTATGGAGACATTTATGAAAGCAGCTTCCTTCGTCCAGGGCGGTGCTCCCTTTCCCAGGGGAATCTCTCCCTGAACTGCCCACGCTGGCAGGGTGGTTCCGCAGAACTGGACAGTGGGAAGCAGATCATCCAAAGGACTCAGACTGCAGCCACCATCCCAGAGTGTAAGCCCCACGCTCCGGTATCTCGAGTTTGCAGCACACCCCAGATTCAAGGAAGCAGGCTGGGCTCAGAACAATCTCATTCGAGATCTGAGCAGTACTTGACTTTGAGTAGTGCAGAAGACCTCAGTGAGAGTGACTTGGATGTGACATGGCTGCAAAACAGGGCCAAGTCTCTGTATCTGAGAGTAGCAGAGAGTAGCAGAAATGAACAGAGGCCTCCGCCTCCCTATCCTGGCCCAGGGAAGCAAGTTTCAGCACCATCTCAGCAGCCCACCGAGAAACCCTTGTGGAGACTTCGGAGGCCGGAGGAAAGTTCAGAGACTGCTGCAAAGGAGGAAGGACAAATGACTGTCTCCACTGACAATTCGGATCTTGGTCAGGAGAATCAGGACACAGCGAAAAAACTGGGCAATGCTTATTCCATCGAAGCCAGTGATCAGAACAGTAAAAACTTGGCAAATCCGGACTGGCATGATTGGCAGAGGGAGCGATGGCAAATTTGGGAGCTCCTATCTGCTGATAATCCAGATGCCCTCCCTGAAACTCTAGTATGACCACTCCTCACACCCATATCCCCCTTCCCCTCCAAAAAATACACACACACATACACACAAACTGCCATGAATGTCCGCTCTTCCCTCCAGTAGGAAAAAAGAAAGAAAAATGATGCTGTTGGACAATCAGGTGAATTCTTATTCTTCTTGTTTTTACACCAACTAAAGTTCATGTAAATGTTTTTTTTAAAGTCAACACTATTTTCACTTTAAGATTTTAATAGCACTGTCAAATGTCCATTTACAAATAAATTTCTGTTGCATAGCCAGCATTTAAGGAAGAAAAAATGGAATGAAACTATCTATTTTAACAATTGTGCCCACATTGGCTGTGTGTAAGATAAAAATTTATTGCTTTGGTGTAGCTGAATGTATTTATATGTCTGCAGTTTTGATGATTGTATATTCTGTAATGGGTTATGTATGATAATCATATATGATATGTTCACAAACCGAAAACAAAAGGAACAATTCAGACTATATTTTGTTTTTGTTTTTTAATCACTGCACTTATGTTATAAGCATTGAAATTCTATAGAGTGTGCACAAGCAGGTTTCTGTGCTTTTAAATATACATTTGTAAATGGAGGAAAGCCCTTTTGTCACTGCCTGAGAAAAACACTAAACTTAGAGAGACAGGAAAAGCCGTATTTTTTATAATAATAGTAATGTGATAGGGGGAAAAAATGTAGTTACCACATAACTTTTTTTCATATAAAAATGCTTGTGAGCAAAATTTTAAAATTGATACATTATAAAAATATTTTTTTAGATTTCATTAGAAGCTGTTCAGCTAATCAATCAGGAGTAAGGCCGTGCCTAACAGATGGAAGAATAATTCAAAAGCCCTTCTCCCCAATCTACGCTAAGTACAATTTTATATAAACAGTATATATAATATATTATATATTTATAATGTATGATTTTTATATATTTTTCAAAACAACAAACTGGAATCCAACTCTGAAAATTTTAAAGCCTAAATTAAGATATGCAAATTACAATTGAATGTGGCTTTTCCTTTTACCCCACATGCATTCAGTATTAAAAATAAATAAATAGGTAAATGCAGTGCTTAGGGTATTAAAATTATGTTTGGACAAAAATCCAACTTTGCATATACATGACACCAAAGACTGAGGAAACATTTTCTTCAGTGATTTTAGGCTGCTTTGTGAACTATAGTAATACTATATAGTGTTATAGTATACGTTTGGTGTTTTTCAAGTAACTGCAAAATCATTTCATGGCCAGCAGATGGCAATTTACTTCAGTGTTTTAAGAAATTTTTCACTTGATAAGGGAAAGTGTATTATATATAAAAAAAAATTTTTTCTAAACCATGCTAGTCTTAATTTTAATGAAGATGATGACTTTTTCAGTGATGTTGTCTTTAAGTTCTATGTGCCATATTTGAATAAAGAGCTAAGCAAACCATACATTCTCTGGCATCAGATATCATTGAAAATTCATAAAAGAAGTTGGAATATTATGTCTGGAAGATGTTCATGCAAATCCAACATAGAACATATGTGTGAAGTTATTGGGAAATACCTAAAAAGAAAAAAATCTTAGATTATTTAAGGACAAGTGTTTCTTCCCATGTTTTGTCAGAAGAGAGAGACAATAGCAATGAAAGTATTACCAAGGAAAAATCATGCTTTGGTCACTTTCTACCAACCTAAAAAGAATTCAAATGTAGCCTGAAAGACAGATAGACTGTGGGGCTTTTTCATCCAAGTAGTAGCCTAAGGAAATTAAAACAGGCTTATCAACAGAAGGTTAGTCCCTAGGGGAGGAATTTGGGGCACTGTAGAAAACTCAGAAAGACCATGGGAAGGAAAGGCAAAGCTCACTGGGGCTTTCATTCTTTTGAAGGACTGCCCTCATAGGTGATCTCTACACACACCCACACACACACACGCACACACATGCACACACACATGCACATGCATACACATATACACCATTGTTTTTCAGGACTTTATTACACAATGGAATCATGGATCTGGAATAAAACATAATATGTAGATTTGTATGTAATATATACATGTATGTATATATTACATATAATATATGCCTTATGTATGTAATATACAGGTATATATTACATATAATATATTATACCTAATATATATAATATATATATAGTATTGTGTACATGTGCATTATATGTGTGCATGGATATCCAGAGCTCTGGATCACCACATGGTTCTTATAAATCACATCTACCAATTCTATGAATAGTCAAGGATATGGTTTAGCCCTATTGATTTAGAATCATTGAGGATAGCAAGATGCTTTCTATCTGGGTCACTAATCTCAGATTTCTATTCTGTTCAGTCGTTCCCAGGTGAAAAATTTCTCATCATTTCCTCAATTACTTGAGACTGTTATTGAATTCCCTTTTAACCATTTTCCCCATCCTTTCTAGTCTGAGGAGTATTCTTGGTAGAGAAAACAAAAGCAAAGGTGTCAGAAGTTTGGTCTCCTAATTCCAGGTCCAGTGCTCTTTTCTCTGTATCTCATTACCTCTATATTCTCAAACCTTCACGTCCCAAATGATAGTATCAGTCTGAGTACTTGATTTTCAGGAAGGAAGAAGAGATTAAGAAATGGGAGGAGCAGAGACATAGAAGGGAAACCAGGAGAATGTGGTACCACCATTTAGAAGAACAAAGAACTTTAAAGCCTAGAGTAGTCAACAGGGTCATTTAGAGCAAGAAAATAAAATATAAAAACAAATAAATAAATAAATGTGTGAATAAAAAAGAATGAGAATGAGGAAGGGGATATTGAGTTTGATGATTAGAAAGTTATTGATGACCTTTTAGAAGGTATTTGAAGCAGATACTGGGGATGTGAATTTATACCTATCTACACTCAGTAAACTAATTGGCTAATTGAGCATAATCTCCCTCATTTCTTGCTGTGTATATCTGCACTCTGTAGCCTCTTTTCTTTAATTTTTAAATTATCATTTTATTTTTAATTTACGTTTTGTTTTTATCTTATATCACCTTGATTTCCAAATATATCCCTCCTCCCAGAAAGATAGAAGTAACCTCTTTTCAAAACAACAGTAGGTGATATTTGCAAAGCATTTCAAAATATATTACTTCATTTGGTCCTTGCAATGACCCTGTGAGGTCAGTGCTAAAATTGCCTGTAATCACACAGATGGTGTGAGAGGAAGAAATCAAACTTATGTTTTTCTGACTTTGAATCCATCATATTACTCACTAGGCAGGAGCAATAGATAAAATGCTGGGTCTGGGTCAGGAAAAACCCAAATCCAATTCCAGATGCTTGCTAGGTATGTGACCCTGGTCAAGTCACTTAACCTCTTTCTGCCTCAGTATCCTCATCTGCATAGTGAGGACAATAACAACACCTACCTCCCAGTATTGTTGTGAGGATAAAATATTTGTATTGTAGGCACTATGCGAATGTTAAAGCACTATGTAAACGCTAGCTATTATAACCTTTTCTCTACACATTCTTAGAGAGACCTTAAAGATGATTTCGCATACCCTATCATGCCCAAGGAGTTCAGCAGCTCTGCAATACTTCAAAAAGCTCACAAATGACAAGAAAACATGAAAACTTAAAAGACTGTAAAAGATGGATCTGTGATTTCAGCATTATAGGTATTTCTTCTATGGGCAAGGATTATATTCCATACCTGTGATGTACTGGAAGCCTTTCTTTACATCTTATGGCACTTTCTTGGTACTAAGCCTTTGGGCAGGCATCTTGCATTATACCCATATGACCACCCATTTCCTTTTCCAGGTATACATTTCCTTTATGATAAATATCCTTCAGTCAATTCTTGCACATAGGCAATCACTGAAAGGATGCTGAAGCATACTTGTACCCACTCTCTCTCTCTCACTCTCCTTTTTGAATTAACTAGAATTTTGCTTCCTCAGAGATTGCAATGTTCTAAGACTTGTGGCCATATAACATCACTAAGATAACATTAGAGAAGAAGGAGGAGGAGGAGGAGAAGGAGAAGGAGGAGAAGAAGCAGGAGAAGGAAGAGGAAGAGAAGAAGAAGGAGAAGGAGGAGACGGAGACAAAGACAAAGAAGACGAAGAAGATGAAGAAGATAACGAAGACGACGAAGAAGAAGACGACGATGAAGAAGAAGATGAAGAAGAAGAGGAAAAAGACAAAGAGCATTTAATATCATCCAGGATTTCTGTTACAAATCATGCCAGAAATAGTTTGTTCTTTAATTTATTCTATTGAATGGGGAAGGGGGTGAGGAAAGGCAGGACTCAGCTAAGGAGCACTGGACTTGGAATCAGAAAAACTCATCTTTGTGAGTTCAAATCTAGCCTCAGAGGCTTACTGTGTGATCCTGGACAAGTCCTTTAACCCTGTTTGTCTCAGTTTCTTATCTGTAAAATGAGCTGGAGAAGGAAATAGAAACTACTCCAGTATCTTTGCCAAGAAAATCCCAAACAGAGTCAGGAAGAGTTGGAAATGACTGAACAACAACATATGATGTAACAAGCTATTGAATTTTTATGATATCCATTCATGCCGGGTCTCACTAGTGTTGATCCATGAACAAAGAGCCAGATATACCACAGTGATGTCAGGTATAAATATTTAGCCATAAATATTATTTCCATAGAAATAGATAGGAGTAGTTAGTAATGGTATGATGGGTCCAGATCTTAATTTATCCTAATAGTTATCTTGGCAGCTGTTAACATACCCTTTTTAACACAGGTTCAAGAAAATAACCTCATGTTTTAAAATTGTTTTATATGTGAAATGTGCTCAACTAAGGAAATACTAAAACTTAGTTGGCCACTTGCGTTGAGTCAAAAGGAGAAATTTTAATAAGTCAGAATCTTAAAAGTATGATTGAATACTCTTCAAGAAGGAGAAAACATTATAAAAATCCATGAAAGACTGAATCAACGAGTGACCTGGTCCTTGAGACCAGGAAACTGCTCTGTTTTTGTCTTTGTATCATCAGTGCACGGGACAAGCCTTGCACCTAACAAGTGCTTGACAAATGCATAATTTATTTAATTTGATTGATGAAACCATCATAGTTTTGATTTTTATCATGTTTCAAGGTTTTAGAAAAAGTTTTGCTCACAACAACCCTATTTACCTATTTCACCACATAATTGTCACCTCTTCAAAAATTTTTTTCAGTTTTTTTCAGTCCAAAAATGGGTTTATAGCCTTTCATTATGTAATCATTGTACGGTATAATTCTGTTTATTACATCACTTAAAAGGTAACAGAGCAGTAATGTATTCACCAGTGGATACACATGGATACACATAATGGTTGCATCCCACTTTTTGGCAAAAATATTGTCAAAATCTGTGACAATTATGTAGGTGGTTAAGTATGAATGGCTTCATTTTGCAGATGAGGACACTGAAGTTGTCACTTGCCCAAGCCAGGATTCAAACCCAGGTCTCCTAACTCCAAGTTCAGTGATCATTTCACTGGATCCCACAAACAACACAATAATGTTTGAAAACAAGGGTATCTGAAGGACTTCATCATCTATGGAAAAGGTGCTTAACTTGGTTAGGAACCCCCAAGGATTCGTGGATAAATTTCAGGTTGGGGGTAGGGGTAGAGTCTGTGATCTTGGATGGAAAAAACTAACTTCTCATTGAAATCTTAACATATCATTTAATTATTAACTTAAAAAATTGTTTTTGTAACCCAGAATAGATGAGATATCACAAACATCTCTTTCTGATAGATTACATTGTTTCTGATACAAAGTTAAAGAGTTAGAGTATCCAAGTTCACTGCGACCCCCAGAGCATCCCAGATATGTGGTGCAATCAGATTTTAATAACTATCTTTCCTATTGGCCTAATATTGAATAAAATATGATGAAATTCCATGGAGCACTGCTCTCAGTCTTAGGTGGTATTTATGGTCTGGGACTGAGGGGTAGGGGAGATTTTCAGGAAAAAAACATGTTTCCCAAGAGCCAAGTTATGCATAGAATGGAGCAATGGAGAAGACAGGGACATCAAGAGGAAAGACAATTTCAGGATGAAACTTTTCCTACCCCACAACAACCACAAAGAGGACAGCAGCAATCTAACCTCTTAAGGTCTCTGTGACTAGAGGAAACCATCACCTCCACAGTTGTAGCTCCATTAATTTCCTGCCTAGTCTCATGGCATGTGTGCCCAGAAGTCTAATAGATCCCATTTAAAATAGACTAGGTGGTTCATTGGTGTGTGTCCAGAGACCAGTTATATATTCTGAACAGAAATGGGAATGATTCCATTGTGAGGGAAAGTAATGGTACAGTTGGCAATATCACAAACCTAGTTGGAACCAGTTCAAGAAAAGTAGATTGGGAATATAATGGCTGTGACTACTTTGATGTAATAAGAACAATATCTTTCTACCAACTCCTCCATTTTACCTCTTTACACATATACTTTTGGGATTTTGATTAGCCCAGGGTGGAGGGTAGGGGGGAACGCTCAAGCTCTGCTTACTTTAATGTAATTTTCTGATTGCTTCTGTGTTGATGTGACTTCTTCATTACCTAGGGGCATAAAAAGTGTTGCCCTCATTCACCTTCCAATTTGCTGAATCACTATACCCTGCTCTACTAAACAGACACATGGAAATATGGTGGGTTGCATTTACTGAAATTAAGTGCCACTATATCCTTGTTGCACATCCTTACTGTGTTAGAACCAAGTAAATCTTCTGTCAATTATTCAACGACCTACAAGAACCACATTCAATTCTAACATCAAATCTCAAGGTGCTGGCAAGAGGCCTTCCCCTAATGTCTAATGTAGGGAGGGGTATGAATGATAAATTCCTTCTCCTGAATCTGAAGCCATTCACGAGTGGGGCAGAAAAGTGGGGGATCATTAAGGCAGAATGTTCTTTGTACTGTCAGATAGGGATATAGTAATAGGCAGTTTTGCTTATGATTTTCTTTATTATAAACAATGGTCCAATTTAGATGTAGGAAGTGTTCCCCCACCCCCGCCACACACACAACAAGTGACTATGATTCTTTTTAAATGAAAAAAGACATTAATAAAATGTTTTGTTTTGTTTTAATTCCTACTTTATGAGTTAGGGATGACCACTCAAACTCAACTATTTCACATACATGAAGTAGTACTTAGAAGTTGCAGGGCTACCAGAAAATCAAAGGCATAAGGAGGGGTAGCAACATGATCTTAGCAACAAGTGAGTCACTTTGGGATCAACTCCATTTGGGTTATACAGTTTTTTAGACCTTTGATTACATCTTTTGATCAGCCTGACCTTTGATCACATCAGTGTGTCTTGTGTTTTCAGATCCTGACATTCCTGGACTGCCAATGGGTCTTAAACATACTTCCTACCTATTTGCTACTTGATTCAGATCCATGGCCTCAGGGAATCTTTGGCTGGTTCCTGGACCCTTGCCAAAGATCCTATAATCCTTGCAATCTGCTGGAAGGGCCAGGGAGATGATGTATGACTGTGGTGTCAAAATCAAATAAAAACAGTCGCCCCTAAATCATGCCTCAGGATTCCTGCAGTCACATATTAACTTAGAAAAACACTTTACTATGTTCAATTTTAAAAATATTTTCCAGTTACATTTTAATCTGGTCCTATGCTGATTACAGACAGGGTCCACACTGACACCTCTGAAATAGGATACTATTCATTTTTACTCAAGTTCCCTCCAAAATCATGAAAAAAGGACAAATTAAAGCACATTGCACAGTTCCTTAAAGAAAATAATTTCATTTATTCAAAGAAGGACTTCACAGAACTTATTCTTTTGGGAAGTATGTTACGGAGAAGATCATAGAAAGGCCATTTGTTTTTGTTTTTTTCTCCTCTGTCCTCCTTAGTACACAAAGGAAAGGAAAAAAACTTGCCAACTTGACAATAAGGAGGCCAGATCCCCCTGTGAGAACACAGATAGCTTCAAATGGAAGTATGTGGCCCCTTTGACTCTGCCTTCTGGCAACTTGCCAGAAGAATTACCATGGCTGTTAGGGTACAATGACCAAAATTCCCCAGAGCAGTATTAAGGAAACATTCAGGACTGACAGCCCCAGGAATTAGAAGAATTATGTTTGTCTTGTTGAGACAACCCTGTGTCAATTTTTTTGGCATTTTTAGAAGGGTTGCGATAAAGTTTAAGTAACAGGGGGAGAAGAACACAAGCATCTTCAGTTAAAGGGACTGATTACAGGCAAGGATCTTTCTATTTCCAGGGTGTTTACAAAGAACTTTACAAAAGAGGAATACACATTCTGTAATAAAGGTTCTCTGTGTCTGACACCATCTGTTTGAACTGATTTAATCAGTCTTGCCCTTTTGTCATCAGCCACCGAGTGGAATACATTAGGAGGAGTGGTATAAAAAAAAAACAAAACAAAGTTTTCTCAGGCAACTCTATACAGAGAATCATAATATCATAGAAAGGTAGAACTGGAAACTAGAAGCAATGGACTTCTAAAACTTTAGAGGACAAATCAATTGGCAGCCATGGCAACATCAAGATATGCAAAGTAAATCCAGTGAGTGGTGTTGATCTTTGTGTCTGTAGAGGTAGGTACTTAAAAAGACAGGTGTTACTTACATAGGGTATTCTCCTCAGGCCTTGGAGGGGTTCCCAATCAATTCACTAATGTATAATTTAAACATTCTGGTTGTGGATCTCCATGAGGGTGGCAGAGTGTAAGCTTCAGACTTTAACTCCTACCAAATTTAACACATTTTTGAGTGCCTTATGTTCAAAATCTCAAATCTGATCAGAATTTATACTGATAGGGAAGCCATACATTGAAAATTACTTTTTCTACAATGCCCTGGCTACTGTGGAAGCCTTTTGGTTTCTGGTTGGGTAGGTCCAGATGTAGCTTCTGTTCTTCTAATCCCCTTCTAGACAATGCTTTCTTGGGCTTTGTGCAGAATTGGTTATCGTTCAGTACAATCCTCTGTTGGGAAGCTCTGTCTTCTGCATGAAGGGGTCCTCTAAGAAATTGGGCTTTTATCCCCAGATGCCTTGATTCTTTCTCTTGGTTTATGTCATTATTTGTAGGTCTTCAATCATCCGTGGATTACCTGAGAAGGGAAAATTGGTAGAGTGCTACATTTGCTTCCACTGATGGCTTACCCTTCAGCTGTGCTTTATTGTACTTAGTTCCCAAATCTTCTTTACTACCTTACTCATTAACCACAAATCCCCTTTACCGAAAGATATCATGATAGACTTGGTCACATGAGCCCATGAGATGTGGCATCTTTACCTACATTTGTCTTCCTTCAGGGCTAATTAGCCCTTGCCTGAATCTCTTCAAGGCTTACCAGTCACTCATACTAAGAATTAAGTTTAGTAATTTATGTGCAACAGTTTACTTAAGCCAAGTTTGTGAATGGGATGAGGTGTTTCACTATCACAGGTGCTTACTGGAAAGTGCAATAAACTTCACTGTCCTGGTATAAATTGGCTCCAAGCCCTCAAGGGTGGGTGTTAAACAAAGGACTTGTGTGTGTCTGCATATTTCTCATCCCAATGAGATTCAAATAATAGCAAAGCATTTGGAGCAGATTGCTCCCATTTCTCTTTCATGCTTTTAATAATCCTCAATCATGTGCTCAAGGGTGAAATCCCGGAAAGACTTTGAAGTAATGACCGAGTTCTTCAAAAAATTGTCAGTAGTAGTCACTGGATCCTCAAAATATCTTCAACTCTTGAAAATGCTTGGGGTATGTCCAAGTGACAAGCACTTCTGTCTTCTCAGAATCAATATTCACTCCTTGTTACATACTATGTGACCAATATAATTTATAGAGATTCTGCATAACTGCCATGAGTCACTGTCAACTTTATCAGTTTCTACTCTATTCTAATGGCTTTAAATAGTCTCTCATCAGGCTCCTCCAACATCTTTCCAAATAGGACAACATTTTTTTAAAGACAAGATTATCCACATTACAATCTATTCATGTACCGTACCATTTTTTTTCCCTATGAGCTACTCAAATTGACAGGTCCAAGAATTACTTTGAAGTATACATCCAAACTTTCATGTTAGAATAATTCATTGAGAGGAGGGAAGTTTTCCTTCTTTTTATTCATACTCCTAATGCCTAGGCCTGGTTCATAGTAGGGATTTAATATTCTTAATTACTCAACTATTCTGTTTCATTGGTGATTTCTATTTTTAACTGGTATGCAATATTTTTGATGATTAGTCTTTATAATACACTTTGAGATAAGGTCATACTGAAATTCTCTAAGCATGAAGCATGACTTCTGAACCTACTGCGTCCATTCCTTGTTCTATACCCAGGCATGTGATTTGAACTGGATTCAATCTTGGGGAATCTGGCCACTAATAAAAGTGGGCTACACTCCTTGTTTTTATACTTTTTGGTTCATTACTCACCATAGTGTCCTGAGGATGATTCTTCCAGTCGTAAGCCCTTGGCACTTAACCAACCAGGCTGGTCCTTAGACAACAGACATATAATCAGTCCACTGCAGGGTCCTATGCAAAACTTTCCTACTTCAGTAAAAATTGGCAGAATTTCCTTTAAAAATAGGACACTAACTTATTTTCTGTGTGTGTGCATTTTTATTGTATCAGGAAAATAAATGATCTTAAATGTCACATACAAACTAAACTGCTAAAGATGACATTTCCAGAGGGCATGACAGGAGCTGTTTGGTATTAGCGGCCTATTCTGGAGGAGGACTGCAAAGTGCAAAATGCACTTATCTATGTAAGTGAAAAGCTTGTTTCCACTTCTATAGATACTTTGTATCCAAGTTATTTATATACATGTCTTGGGCATTAGAATGTAAGTTTATTGAGGGCAGGGACTACTTTTCTTTGTATTGTACATACTGTACAACAGGAACCGTAAGTGGAGATGTGGAGGTAAAAACTGAGACGGCCCTAAGAGACTGAGACTACAAGGCCCACGATGCAACACGGCTGAGATGCCTGATCTCAAGAGAACGTTTCCACAGTGGTGTCGCTTTGCATCCTGGGAGTGGTGGTCCGTGCTTTTTTTCCCCCTTCCCCAGAGTAGGGAGAGCGTTGGGAACGCCTATAAAACTTTCTCCCTGACACCCAAACCACGGGGAGTATACAACAGTCAGAATACTTGCAAACCCTCTGCCGCACCAAACCGAACCCATCTTACTTGGATCACCCCAGATACACTTTTTCCTCTCTAATTCTAGGCCGTTTACTATAGAAACAGCATCCTTTCTGTAGTGGTAAGTGAAGGGTGAAGGATCATTTCAGGGTGACGACAGTGCCGTTTCTGGTCCCAACTTGTTGCTTTTCTGGGTCTTCTTGGGCAGTTGCAGAGAGCCTAGAGGGCGACACCTGAGAGCTGGAACAGACTTTGAAGGCGTTGGACCCATCCACGCAAACATGGCAGCGGGTCCCCAAAGTGGCCAAGCTTTTAAGGAAAGCTTCTTCCACCACCCCCTCAACAGAAGATCACAGAGGGAGAATTAAATGATCATAAACTAAGGAAAAGACGTTTGAGGACAATATAAGGAATTTAGTAATTGGATAAAATTGTTGTTGTGTTTGTCCTTCCGTCTGGAAGAGGACCATGACATCAAGATGATGACATGACTTGCAGTTGACTCTGAGAGAGGGAGGGCTGTGCAAGGTTGTCAGTCTTACTTTCTCTTCCTGAGCCACCTGGGTACAATGGCCAGATATTCATCAGGATGACTGGAGAAGGCCCAGGATGCAATGGAAGATCCTGGAATATGCACAACAGGAAAGGAGTCTAAAAGAAATTCAAAGGGCCTGTTCCATATAAGAGGGTGGCTGAGATGTGGAGTATCAAAATGTCACTCTCCGGTTATAATATGCAGAAATGGAAATGAATCGCCAAGTACATCATGCCCAAAATATCTTGGATCAGGCCATCGCAAACTCTTCCCTGGTCAACCAATTCTGGTATAAATACACTTACAGGTGGAGAAAATATTAGGAAATATTGGTGGAGGCTGACAAGTATTTGAAAGCCAGATGGAGCAAGGCTTGGCACTCCTACATGAACTTTGAACTGAGTATAAAGAGGTGGATCAGCCACAAAGCATATATGAAAGATTTGTCCTCATGTGCTCTGATGTTATGAACTAGATCAAGTACGTTTGCTCTGAAGAAAAACATGGTTACTCTGTTCATGCAAGGAAAGTTATATGAAAGAGCTGTAGAATTCTTTGGAAATGAGCATATGGATGAAAATCTCTGTGTGACCTTTGCAAAATTTGAAGAAAATCAGGAAGAATTTGTAAGGGTATGAATGATCAACAAAAATGCCCTGATAGGATTTCAAAGCAGGAAGTCCAAGAAAGTATTAAAAATTACACAATCTTTGAAAAGAAATTTAGGGATAGGCGAGGTATTGAAGACATCACTGTGAGCAAAAGGAGATTCAAGTATGAAGAGGTGAAGACCAATCCACACAATTATGGTGCCTGGTTTGATAATGTGTGTGTGGTGTAAAGTGATGCAGAACCAAACTGCGTGTGAGAAGTATATGCAAGAGCCATCACCAATGAGCCACCAATCTAAGAGAAAAATCATTGGAAGGGATGGATCTACCTGTGGATCAACTATGCACTTTATGAACATTGGAGGCAAAAGATTCAGAGAGGACCAGACAGGTCTATTAAGCTTGTTTGAACTTGATTCTTTACAAAAAGTTTACATTTGCCAAAATATGGCTATTGTATGCCCAGTTTGAAATAAGACAGAAAAATCTACCATTTTCCAGTAGAGCTTTGGGACCTTCTACTGACAAGTATCCCCAAAAGAAACTGTTTAAAATCTACTTTGAATTGGAACTACAGCTTCAAAAATTTGACCAATGCTGGAAGCTTTATGAAAAGTTTCTGTTATTTACCCCAGAAAATTTCACATTAGGGATCAAATTTGCTAAGTTAGAAACAATTTTTAGAGATACTAAGAGAGCCCAGGTAGTATATGAGTTGGCTATTAGCCAGCCATGCTTGCACATGTCAGAGGTGCTTTGGAAATCTTACATTGATTTTGAAATTGAACAAGAATAATCTGAAAAAACAAGAAATCTTATCAGAGATCACTGCAATGAACACAACATGTCGAGGTAGGGATCACTTTGGTTCAATTTGAGCTGTCTTCAGGAAATGAAGAAAGTTTACATGTAGCAAATTTATGGGGAAGCCAATAAACTATGAGAAACTGTAAAGAGAAGGAAGAAAGACTTATGTTATTAGAATCCTGATGAAATTTTGAAAATGAATTTGGAACAGAATCTAAGGTGAAATTTAAGAGAATAATAAATAAAATTTTTTAAAAATTTAAATTAAAATAAATAAATAATAAAAAATTAAGAGAAGTGCAGGCAGAAGATAGGTCTGATGCTGGCTAGGAAGAGTACATTTATATCCTTCCAGATGTTGCACACCAGCCCAACCTCAAACTGCTGGTGATACCCAAACTTTGAAAGAAATAGCAGCAAAAAAAAGAATGCTACAGAGCAAGACCTGGACGTAGATGAGAATGAATCTTGACTTTTTCCCTGTTGTTTCATTTTTGTTATTTTTATAAATTCTCCAATTATTGTGACTTAGGAAACTTTTGTGCACAATTCTTTTTTTAAATCAGTGGTGAATCTTGTACCTTTGCTATGCTATAAAGTGTTCCTAAGTTAATAATGAGATTGTAAAGAAAGGACAGAATTTATTCTTCATAACAGATTTAAGTATTTTGAATATAATATTTTGTGTATGTTCGTCCTTTGTTTTTGAAGACCAATATAATATTTAGTGCCTTTTAAAAATACAGAATTTTTTAGGTGTCTGAAATTGGATTGATTATATAATAAACTTCATATTCACAAGAAAATTTTCAGGATTGAAGATCAAGTGAAAAAAAATGTGTAAAGTGCTCTGCATACTTTGGAGCAGCTAAGTGGCACAGTGCTGGGCCTGGAAAACTCATCTTCCTGAATTCAAGTCTGGTCTCAAGACACTTACAAGCTGTGCGAGGACAAGTCACTTCAGCCTGTTTGCCTTGGTTTTCTCATCTGTAAAATAAACTGGAGAGGGAAATGGCAAACCACTCCACTATCTACCAAGAAAAACTCCAAATGGGGTCATGAAGAGTCAGGACTGAACAACAAATACCATATACAATCAAGCAATAATCATTTATCAAACACTTTATGTCCTAGACTCATTAAGCACTGGAGATACAAAGAAGAAACACAACTGAAAAACTGCCACCCCAGAGTATAGAAATGGATTTGGTTATAATTATATTATGTAACATTTGGCTTATGTATAGCAATAACATACTATGGAATAAAATTTGAATTGGGACTTCAGAGGTCATTTAGCCACCATACATGAACAAATACTTTCTACAACATATCTAGCAGGGAGGCATCCAAGTTTTTGCTTGAAGATCTTTGGTGAGAGAAAACCTACAAACCTCTCATTTGCCTTTTGGAGAGCTTTAATTGTTAAGTTTTCACAAACAATCTACTCTTCCATGTGACAGCCCTTTAGGTACACAACACACTAAATGTTCTGTTCAGGGCCAAGTACAGTATGTCCATTACCACTCCATTCTTTTGGCCATATCAAACCAATGACTCCCATTGGACCTCAGTTCCCCAAATCTTTTTTAGAAGCTTGTCTAACCAAGTCTCATCTTAGTTGTGAAATTAATTTTTATAGCAATTTTTACAAGATTTTACATTTATCTCTATATCTGTTCCATTTTTCTTTGTATCCCTATCATTTGGTACACTGCCTGGCCCATTTTTGCAGTGTTTTCAGTCATGTTTGACTCTTCATGTTCCCACTTAGGATTTTCTTGGCAAAGATACTGGAATGGTTTGCAATTGCCTTGTCTAGGTCATTTTACAGATAAGGAAACTGAGGTAAACAGGATTAAGTGACTTACCCAGGTTCACACAACTAGTGTCTGAGGCCAGATTTGAATTCAGGAAGATGAGTCTTCCTAACTCCAGGGCTGGTACTCTATCCACCATGCCACCTAACTGACAGTCTGGTCCATTGCAAGCATTTAATAAATGCTTATTGATTGATTCCCTTTAAATGAATTAGATTTGGCCCAACACAGTCCTAGCAAAATACTCTTGAATCCTGTCTCTGAATGTTTTAATTATCTCTGTTGACTTTGTACTATCTTCAGATTTGGTAGGCATGCTCTTTTCCTTTATATAAATCACTATAATAAATGATAGCACCAAGACAAACATAGATACACTACTTAAGACCTTTCAAGCTGACATTGAACCATTAATAGGTCTTCTCTGGGTCTGGTCATTCAATGAATTCTGAATCTACACAGATATACTATTACCAGCTTTTTTTTTTTTTCCTGAGAGAAAGAATCATGTCTTGCAGATCTTTAAATCCACCTAGCACAGGGCCCAGTTAATTTTATATGCAATTTTCAACATTTGACAAAATTAGATACTACCCACTATTTTAAAAGTTTTACTAAAACTATTTTTAAAAAAATAGCACTGGTGTAGAACATTCTTTGCTACTTATAGAGATACAACTTTTCAAATATAGATTGACTGGTTTTAAAAAAGGAAAAAATATCTCCACTATAACAAATTAACACTTTACAATAAAATAAGCATGAATCAAATTACTAATATTTTGTTGGGGGTGTAAGCTCAGTTCCATGTGGACAGTCTCGGGCAGGTAAAAGTGAGGACTACTAACCTCAGAGTTCTCATGAGGCCCCCCAGGGAACAGCTGGGAATTGAGGTGTGAGACCCGGGCTATCTCGTGCATTTCCGCCTCTTCCCCGTGGGAAACTTGCTGCGGAGAGCATCCCGCCCTCGAGATTAATCCATGGTCTGAGCACACCTATTGTTGTCTAAGGGCTGAGAACAGGCACGGTATTCAGGTGCAAACTATTCGGCGGGAGAGCTTAAGTAGGGTCAGGAAAGCCTGAAGGAGCTCTTAGCGCTGAGGGGCCCTTAGAGGACAGAAGGCCCCTCTCCCCTCTCCCATGCTTCCATTCTCTTGCTGTAAGATCTTTGCCTCCTTGGGAAGAGGATTCCTCTCTCCTGAGGAAGAATTCCCCCTGCACATGTAACCAAGACCCTGAATAAAGCCTAACCCTTGTTTGACTCTTGAAAGTCTCTTCTCTCATACGTTTATCCGGTTTGGCCAGCCGAAGACCTGCGACAGGTAAGGAAAGACTTGGGTAGCCCTTAGGCCTCTAGGCCTGACAATATTTTCTTTTATAAAACGTTTTTCAGATGTGTAAATTGTACATAATTTCAACAATTTTAAAGGTATATAATTTATTTAGAGAAACCACGTCATGACTTTTATCTAGCAAGTAAGTATACAACACACCATCTGTTTTAAATTTCCATGTTTATTAGATTTTTCTTAATTCTTGTTGAACGTTAATTGAATCTCATCCTGGAAACATATTGATCTACTTGTAGAACAGAAGACACCAAAATGTAAACAACTTCTTTGTCAATAGGTCTAGACAGTCAAAAAGGAGCCATCTCCAGTCATCTTGATCTATATCTTGCCACTGGACCCAGATGGCTTTGGAAGAGAAAGGGAAATTGATGACTTTGCACAGCCTTGCCTTACTTAAATCCAATTCACTTGCAAATCATGGCACCTTTCTGATGTCATGATCCTCTTTGAGAATGAAGGACAAACAGCCAGTGAGTAGTATGGGATGCCTCCATGGGGATCCAACTAGCCAGTTCCAGCTCCTCCCTTCTTTTTCTTCCTTTCCTCTCCTAGCTTTTCCTCCTTCCTCTTTGTTTGGCCACATTGGGTATCACACCCATACCTTCACCTGCTCTATCCAAAGGAATGTAAATTTTGATCTGATGAAACCTCACAAGGTATCTTGGAGTTTACTGGCTAGATTTCTTTCTTAAAGACCATGTCTTAAAACCAATTCACTCTGGCTCTCACTGATTGGCCAACAATAGGTTCCAGCCCAAACCCCACTTATTGGTCATTGTTTGAATCCTGATTGGCTCAGTGTAAATGTAAATAGCAATTGTTTGTTTTGGCCAGAAACCCTGAGTTTCCCTCTCAGACCTATTTTATTTTATTAGGTAAAAGGAGCCATTCTCTGTCTCATTTCTAAACTAGCCTTAATCACTAAATGGGCATTGCCTCAAAAAGCAACCTAGGAAAGGCCTCAACTTAAAAAGGCTTATCTCCCACTGCATACGGGGCCATTTCCAGCCATCTTGATTTATATCTTGCCACTGGACCCAGATGGCTCTGGAGAAGAAAGTGAGGCTGGTGACTCTGCACAGCCTTGCGTCACTTAAATCCAATTCACTTGCAAGTCATGGCATTACCTTCCTGATAACATGGTCCTCTTCCATGTTCATCCATGGATAATGAAAGACAAACAACAGCTAAGAAGGCAAAATTATCTTGTTTACTTCCTATACCAAAACTGCAGGTCATTATAAAATGTGTACCATTAATCATTACCCTCTTCTAAGAAAAAAGAAAAAAGTTTTAAAAAATGCCAGTTTGATGTCTGTTGATTCTTTCAGGAAACATGTGCTCCAAAATACTGCCATAACTGTTGTCCAGTATTGTTCACTTACCAGAGAAAGAAAAATGACTAGTCGTAATTACACAAATAATCAAGAATAAAATTTAGATCTTTTTCCTTCTATTATAAGTAGAGGCTGGTCCTGTGCTATTGCTGCTTTAATAGAATATATTTCACCATTTCAAGATCTATGATTTTACCTATGTGCAGACAATCTCTTAGGAAGAAACCGAAACATGTATACACCTCAGTAAATGGTATTCATGAGTTGGAGTAGTTAATTAGGGATAATTCTTGGTCACGAGTGAGTCATCGAGTTTATCCTTGAAGCTCTTTTTGATCATTAGGACCTCTCAGAATTCATTCCCTGCTGGCACAGTCTTTATAAGAACCCAGGATTACTTCTACACCATGACGAGACATCAGAAAAAGGCCTTAGTAAATTTAGTATGAAATGGTAATCAAATTGTCACAGTTCTACACAAACTATAGTCAGATTGCAATCTGAAAATAGGATTGTTATGATGCCTTTCCTCTATTCCTACATAGTTTAAAATAGTGTAGTTGTGGTGAGGTGGTGGGTTTTTTTTTCAGTTTAGAACAGGTCTGTTCTATTATTATCTCAGTAAGAAATAATTATTAATTGCACACCCTAGAAGGCAAACCAATGAATAAGAAGAATTTAATTTATAAGTAAAAACAAACAAGACATTTATCAGAAGATCCCCCAAAAGATGTCTAGAAAAGAAATGCCAAAAGGATATGAAATTGAGATTTCCTTCAGTAGTTATGATGGACTCTATGAAGATATAGAGGAAAGCAGTCACAATTCTGTAGGCATCAATGTGACAGGCACCTGTTATGTTCTGAAAGTTCTTACATAACCCTTGAGGAGAGTCTAGCCCATGGGGTGGGGAACCTATGGCCTCAAGACCACATGTGGCCCTCTAGGTCATCAAGTGTGGCTCGTTTGCTGAATCCAAACTTCATAGAACAAATCCCCTTAATAAAATGATTTGTTCTATAGAACTTGGATTCAGTCACGGTTGCACCCAAGGGCCTAGAAGGCTACATGTGGCTTTGAGGCTGCAGATTCCCCACCCCTGATGTAGGATATAAAAGGTTGTTGATGGAGAGGGGAGAGAAATTTTGGGTCACTGGCCAACCTGCTATATAGTGCAGTCAAGAATATTGGAGCTTGGGATAACTGGCTATTATAATTATCTCCTGAACCACTGCATCCTTATAATTAATCTAAATCTACAATCAGGAATATTTCAAATAGTATCTTTAAACTATGTATGAAGTAAATACAAAACTGTAACTAGACATAATACATAGAAATTCTAAGTATTCTGAACAAACTACCCATGACAAAAAGCACATTTTTATAAGACACCTACCCTCAGAGCAGTTTTCTTTCTAGAAAATGGACAGGCCTATAAATGAGGTGAACCTATAATGACTACTTGACTATACTTTAAATGAAGTTAAAAGTAGGTTCATAGATTGAGAGCTGAAAAAGAATTGAGAGGTAACTGGAGCCACCCATTCATTTTAAAAATGAAGAAACTGATACCAGAGAGGTGAAGTCAGCTATAGCTAAGCAGCAGAGCCACAACTGGATCCCATGCACCACTCTCCCACACCTAGTCAGCACTCTTTCCACTGCCTTTTTTACATTTACTTAGTTTACCACAACTAATTTTTTTCAACTGTTCCCACATGGATACATCAGTTAATGATGGAGAAACACATATAAAGAGTAATTCACTTTTTTCTTCCACTCTGGGTTGAGGGTGTTAGTCTAAAAATGAATATGATTAACATGAGTAAATGTATTATGTGAAATAAGATGGGAAAAATAATTATTAATAACCAATGATTTGGGGAGATTCAGATTTCCCCCTTTTTCTATTATTCTCATTTCAAGACCTCAGTCTCTAAAGGCTTGAACTAACATTTTTCCTCTATCCAACCCCACCCAATCTTTTACAAGGAATTTCTAGCCTAAGGTGAATTCTATTCAACCAAGCTTGGGTAGAGATAGATCTTTTATCTAGATCGCCCAAGGCTTGGGGACTCCAGGTATAAGGACAGTCTCTGATCAAGACTGACAAGATGTCACCCTCACTGGAATGAGCTCACTTCTCTTTGTAAAGTGGAACCAAACAGAGTTGACTGCCACCCTCAAGAAAACTCCAAAGGAAGGTAAATTTGGATGGCCAAAAGTTGCCCAGCTGACCTTGGTTTTACTGCCTCCTCTCCTCCCTTCCCCTCTCCTCTGTCCTGTCCCCTGTTCTCTCCCAAAACCTTAAACCTACTGCACTCTGAAACTGGGACTCCAAGGGGCCCCTGCCAAGGGCTCCTGGACCCCCTAGCTTTGGACTGATTATCAATACTAACTGTTGCTGTTTCCTACCCAGCCTGATGTCTTTGCTTTTTTTGACCTCTTTAAAGGGGCCATGCTCTAGCTACTTCTTAAACAGTCCTATTCAATGATTTGCCTCACCCTAAGTGAGTACCTGCAAAGACCTTGGCCTAAAGGGCCCAAGGCCTCCCAGGGCACTCTGGGCCATCTCCAGTCATCCTGAGGAATATCAGGTCACTGGATTCAGGTGGCTCTGGAGGAGAAGGCTGATAATCTGCACAGCCCTCCTTCACTCAAAACAAAGTCAAGTGCAAGTTATGTCATCACTTCTCTGATGGCATGGTCTGCTTCAGCAACAGAAGGACAAACACGATCCGAATACGAAGAAAGGCATATAACCAACCACCACAATTGTCTTTGGTTTAAGAGAAGAGACAGACAAATGATCACTTTTATTAATAAAATAATTAAATTACCCAAAAATTATGTATCTCAAACTTTTTAAAATGACACAAAGGATGAAGTGCAGCTGCTACACTGCATCCTTTTTTAGGGGAAAAAAGGATTCCACTTTTGGAGAAGTTATAAAAATTAAGTTACTATTATAATGATCAGATATTCAGAAAGAACTGGAAAAGATCTTGAAATCAAGTCATTTTATGGGAACTGAGACCAATACAGGGGATATTCAAACCTGGATCATGTCTCCATTTCCACCAATTAACAATCGATTGTAAAATTTGCAAATATATCTTTTGGAAATAAAGGTGACATAAAAACCAAAGAAATGAATACATTTACATAAAAACTCAATTAAAACATGGCAGCTCATTAAAAAAACTTAATTTTTACTAACTACTTGACCAATTAATAACAATGGATTTAGTAAACTTTTCAAGCATTTTATGTACACTATCTAATGTTAGCCTCATAACAAACCTATGTCCAGATCTGTGACTTCAACCCAATGGGAAGCACCTAATGTAAAAAGTTCCTCCACAGATGCAAATTAGCAGCTCCTCTGTAATTTCAATTTTAAAGAGTTGCCCGGAGCACTAAGGTTAAATAACATGCCCATGGTCACATAGGTCAGAAAAAGGTCTTGAACCAGTTTGCCTTTTATTCCACTTGGCTGGTGTTCTATCTAAATAGACAAACTGTTTCTCCAGAGAGGTACCACAGGTATCAGCATACATTTTATAGCTAAGGAAATTCAGACTAAAACAACACAGTAAGAAGTGATAGTTGCTTCCAAGTCTAGCACGCTATGGACCCACCACACTGTCTTCCTGCATCAAGTACTGTCAAACCTAATCAATTCATCAAACAAAAAGACTCTTGCTAGAAGAATAGAAAGTTCACTATTGATTTTATTTTTCTTTATGAAACAAATTCTCTTAAGGACTATCACGAAAAGAATAAAAATCCTCACAAAACCAATGTGAACATGATAGAAGAATTGAACATTTTGTGTATCTAATCCATGGTAAATATAAAACATGCCTATTGAACTTGCCATAAAGGGGAGGAACTCTTTATGTATTATTGTCATGCTTTTAACAGTCTGAAAAAGTCACTGCCAGTCTTAAAACATTATCGGTCAAATTTCAAAGTTAGTAGAACATATTATACTAAAAAATGTTTTGTCAGGGTCCATAAGATTTCTATCACTGAACCATTATATAATTTAAATCACTTAATAACAAAGTTAAATCTAAATGAAAATGTGGAGGTCCCAAACTGATATAACTATACTAAATATATTTCCAGTGTAGTCTTAATATTTAGCAATCATTAGACTATATTTTATCTTCAAAAAATTACCTGTCACTCAAAAACTTATGAACTTATGTCTATTTCCTAGGCAATTAATATAGTGGTTAAGAGGCAAACATCAAGTTTAGTTTTCACACATCTACTTTCAAGTACTTAAAAATAAAACAGTACTAAAAAAAATACGTTTTTTAAAAAAATAAGAGTCAAATGTTTCATATAATCTCATCATTTTTACCATGCCAATACCTTTGAGATATTGAAGTCCCAATGGAAACAAGATGAGGGAAATCTAAGCTGGGCAGCAGAAACCTTCATATAATTTTTGTCACTGCAAGGCAGTATGTAAGTTTACAAAAGAACTGCCTAACTATTAACCAACATGAACATTATTATGGATTTAAATCGCACTAGTCTACATCAACAATTCAACAACAAATTGAGAAAATATTTTAATGTCTCCCTTTAAAAGAAAAGACAATTTTCTTTTCTAAAGTAAAATAAAACAACGGTTATGAAGTCCAACGCCACCAAGCTACCTTCATTCTGTCCCAAACAGCTGTAAGAGAATCAAAAGCAGGACGGACATCCAAGATTGTAAACTGATAGTCCTTATTTACTTCTCCACCATCATAATAATCAATAACATATCTAACTTCTGTTCCACAACGATTAACAATCCAGTCATGTCTGTCAAAAGGCAATTCATATCTGAAATGAAAATATGCTAGTCAGTACAGGCTCTGTATTATTAATTAAGTAGTTAAGTATTTATAACACTTTTATTGCCCTCAAGGAACTTAAAAACCATATGCAGAGATAAAAGTAACACAAAAAACAAAGAACTGTATAATATTTAGTAGAAGTGTTGTGATACTAAATGCAGTGTTGGCTATAGTTGTCTGGGAAGGCTTCATGGGAGAGTTGAGACTACAACTTGGCTCTGAAAGGTTTAGGTTAGGTAGAAAAGGAAGAAGATATTATGGGGAAGAGTCCCAGCAGGAAAAAAAAAGTAAGAATATGGATATAAAGTACAATATCTTTGAGTCTGAGAAAATGAGACCAGCTTCACCAGATTAAGCAGAATGAAAAAAAGGAAGTAGTAGAACTAATGTTGGAAAGGTAGGCTAGGAACATATCAAGGATTTTGAAAGTAAGACAGGGGAAACTGGACTTGATGTGGTAAGATGAAGAAAGTTACTACATGTTGTTGAGCAGGGAAATAGCACAATGAGACTAGGGTTTATACAGTTTAGACAGCAAGGGCACAGAAAATGGAATGGAAGTAGAAAGGCAAGACTGACTAAAAGGCTGCTATGACAATTCAGGGATTAGCTGATAAGAGCCTGAAATATAGTTCAAGTAGTAGGAGTGATAAGGGCCAAAACAACAAAAAAAAATGGTTGTTGCTACTCCTGGGAAAATTGGTAGGAGTCAGTTTTAGGAGGAAAGATGCAGATTTTTGTCTTGGTCTTGTTAGGCTGACATATTAAGTGAAAAAGTTGTATAGGAACTGGAAACGGGTGAACACAGTAAAAATTAGGGCAGGAAATGCAGATATATGAATCGTTAACGTAGTAATAACAGTCAGACTCATAAGTGAGTAAATCCTCTCAGTATGAAACAAAAAAATCAAAGAAGAGCCATGGAGAGAGCTTTGGGGGAGTAGGGCGGGGGGTGGCAAGGTGTCATCCATAGTAAAGATGAAGAAGGTATAAGAGGAGTATTAGCCTAATAATTCTAAAACCAAATATTTGACAGACAGCCCTACCTAGAGTTCTTTACTTTAATACTTAATTCCAAAGCAACAACCTCATTGCCTAATAGATTTTTTTCACTTATGATGACCCCTTTCTTCACTAGAGCAGACAATCCTGTCAACTCTCTCTCCTCCTGAGAACTGGAGAATACAAGTTGAATGGGATTCAGAGGTCATTCCACCATATACTTGACAGCATTTCCCTCATAACACTTTTAACCAACAATCATTTGGCCTCTGAGGATGATATTGAGACAACCCCATTCTGCTTTTGACAATTCTAATTGTAAAGATGTTGATTACATCAAGTTGGTACGTTTTTTGTTCCTCTCTCCTCCTCTACTTCTAACACTGCACTCCTGTTTCCCCTTTTGACTTGTCTCACCATTCCTTTTTGATATTCACTGGTTTCTTTTCCTTCTATCTCCTAAACTTGGAAAAAACTCCAAAATGTGCTTGGACCTTCTCTCTCTTGTTGAGCTCATTATCCACTTCTATTATGAATTCATTCAGATGACTTCCAAATCTCCATCTCTAGCTCCAACCTCTTAGGAAAAGCTCAAGTCTCACATCTATCTAAATTAAATATCCAGATTGAAATTTATGATTTTATGTCAAGCATGAATGAGAAAGTTATCAAATCCAACTGATTTTACTTTTTTATATTATCTACTCCCATCATCTAATTCAGAATCTTCTCTCTCCTCACTCAGATAATTATAAAAAACCTCTGTATTGGTCTTCCTGTCTCCATACTCTCCTACCCAATTTCTTTGTTGATATCATAATCACCTCAGCTATTGAGGAGAACATTATTACCTTTCTCAAAAACCCTGTGTGACTTATTGAATGTCAAATTAATACAGTATAAACTCCTTGGCCTGAAATTCAAAGTCTTCTACAAAAGAACTCCAATATATTGTATAGCCTTATTTCACACATTCCTCTTCATGCATCTTCTTTTCAGCCATCCCCCATGTTATTCTTCTGCCTTCTTTCATGTATGTCTTTTCTTATGCCATCTCTAGTTACTGGAAATGAAATCTGAAACCTTTCCATTTCTCCAACGCTTAGTTAAGGTAACTCCTCCTCTATAATGTTTTCCTCAAACATCTTAAGAGTAAATTATTTCTTCTTCTTATGATTTGTCACAGTTCTTTGTTTGAAATTCTCTTTTTCACTTATATTTTAATTTGTGCTGCATTTGTCTGTGAACATTTTTCTTCTACCATACTGTAAGCCCCTTAACAGAAGCTGTATCTTATGTCATTTGCACTTCCACTGCTTAGTACAATGCTATGCTTATCTGAAGTGCTTAATAAGTGTCTGTTGAATTGAATTAGGGTAGATTGATTTCCAGAAATGCTTTAAGTCAAATTCTAATACAGCTAATCCAGCTCTTGATATTCTGCTACACATAAGCATGCCTAAAATATGCTAGATTATTATTTTTTAATGAAGGAGCCAATACTTAACATATATTCCAAAGGTAGCTGGATACAACATATACAAGATGATTAAACTTCTGAATTTTTGTACAAGAAGCTAATTAATAATCACTAATTAATATGCATCCTTATATATTTCAGGATAAGGCAGTCTTCCACAAAGGGGAGTAAAGTATACAGTATACTACCACAAATCAAGATGAGAGAATATGTGCAGTTGAATAGAAATTAGGCTATGGAAAGATAGTACTCAAGCACTACTTCCTATCTTTTTAAAAAATTAATTACATTTTCACATTTCACATTTTATAATTTTAGAACAATATGCAAACACAGAACCATTAAAAATACTTCTGGACTGTAACCTACCCCATCCATGAGCGAATTCTAGCTCTTGGTGAATAGTCCTTAGCTTTACCTCCAAATCGGATCAGTGTTGGCCCACATGGGCACTCACTGTAAATACAAATGAAATTACAATCAATTAAAATATGTTCTTAATAAGTATGGTAAGTTAAAACTAAAAATCTTGAAAAAAATGTAGTATCTATAGACAACAATTACTCCACATTAATATGAAGACCAGTAGGGATCCATAAACAATGTTGTTACTATTAGTTCTGCATACTTCAAGGTGTCAAATATTCAAGCAATAAGTTTATGAAAAACATCATTTTACTAGTGAATTAAGTACTTCAGGTCTCTTGTTCCTTTCAATAGTCACTGTTTATTTAGAGGACATGCTTTGGAAGTATAAAAAAAGAATTAGCTATGTTCTACTTGCTGTAAGGAAATGAGTGTTTTTACAGGGAAAAATCACAGCTTTTTTGGATGGGTCAGCAAAAGATCAGGATTCAAATCCTATCCTTGGACACTATGTGTTCCCAAAAAAGTCACTTACCTTTTCTTTTTTTTAAAATTTAAATTTCTTTTTAAAATTAAGTTCTTTTTGGTTTTCAACATTCACTTTTACAAGATTTTAGTTCAAAAATTTCTCCCTTCCCCAAGATGACATGCAATCTGATATAGGCATACATGTATAATCATATTAAACACATTTCCACATTAGTCATGTTGTAAAAGAACAATCAGAAGAAAAGAGAAAAAGCACAACAAAGAAAAAAGAGAGAAAATAGTATGCTTCAATCTGCATTCAGACTCCATAGTTCTTTCTCTGGATGTGGAAAGCATTTTTCCATCATAAGTCTTTTGCAATTGTCTTAAATGTGACAGAAGAGCTAAGTCTATCAAAGTTGGTCATAGAACAATGTTGCTGGTACTATGTAACTACTGTGTTCTCCTGGTTCTGCTCACTTCACTCAGCATCAGTTTGTTTAAGTCTTTCCTGGCTTTTCTGAAGTCTGCTTGGCTCATCATTTTTTTATGGAACAATAGTATTCCATTACATTTGTATACCACAACTTGTTCAGCCATTCCCCAATTTATGGGTATCCCCTCAAATTCTTTGTCACCACAAGAAGAGCTGCTATAAACATTTTTGTACATGTGGATCCTTTTCCCTTTTTTATGATCTCTTTAGGAGACAGAACTAGTAGTGGTATTGCTGGATCAAAAGGTATAGCCCTGTGGGCACAGTTCCAAACTGCTCTCCAGAATTGTTGGATCAGTTCACAGCTCCACCAACAATGAATTAGTGTTCCAACTCTCCCACATCTTCTCCAACATTTATCATTTTACTGTTTTGTCATGTTAGCCAATCTGACAGGTGTGATGTGGTACCTCAGAGTTGTTAATTTGCATTTCTCTAATCAATGTCACTTAACTTTCTAAGCCTCAGTTTCCTCATCTATAAAGTGATGGACTTGGCTCTGATGCTGTGGTATAGTGGTTACAGTGCTGGACTTGGAGTCAGGAAAATCTGAGTTCAAATCCTGTCTCAAATACTTGCGCAAGACACTTAACCTGTTATCTTCAGTTTTGTTATCTGTAAAATGGAAATAAGAGGAACCACCTCACATAGCTGTTGTGAGAATAAAATGAGATAATATATGTAAAGGGCTTAGCACAGTATTCTACAAATGCTTACCAACATCATCATCATCATCCTTTTAACCTTAAAGAATGGCCACTAGAGTTTGTGGAGTAATAAATGGAGTATATGTACATGATCAGACTGTGCTTCTGGAATATCATTTGGTTGTTGTGTGGAAAGGGGAGAAGCTTGATGTAGGAAGACCAAAAAACACAATTGGATAGGAAATTGGAAGAGGTTAAAAGTGAGTTTAGTGGTTATCTATTAATTATTTTTATTCCACCTATCCCTGCTCCACATTAGTTATGAAATTACCAGATTATACCTTAAGATTATTATCATTATACTTAAACAGAGACATTCAAACTCTAAAGAGTGTGAGGCAAGCTGAACGGTATAGTAGATGAAGATACCAGGCCTAGAGTCAGGAAGACTTGAATTCAGCCTCAGACATTTACGAGCTGTGTGAGCTTGGCTGAGTCACTTTACTTCTGTTTGAATTTCTTCAACTGCATAATGGGGATAATAATAGCATGTTCTTTCCAGGGCTGTTGTGAGGATCAAAATTAACTAAAATTTATAAAGTGCTGAGCACAGTGCCTGGCACATAGTAAGGACTTAATCCATGTTTGTTTATTCCCCCTTCCTTTTCCTAACGGTGATTTCCACATGGTGCAAATCCAAGAGTGCTCATAGGATTCACTAAAAGTCTATCATAAATGTACTTACGTAGCATGAAGAGCTTCCCACTTTAAAATCTCCTTCCAAGCCTGTTCATTATTCTGATTATGAATCTTAATAATATTATACATATCTTTCTGACTGATGTCATCCTCTTTCCATTTCCATCTGGTAAAAAAGTATTTTACAGAATTCTTAATTACTTTAAAATGCTGATATAAAATTCATCAATGAACATTTTAAAGAGGTCACATACAACTATGGTTAACATACAAGCAATTAAGCTAGTTATTTGGTTCACTGCTTTAGTTCTTAGGCATCTTGATGATACTTGTACAGTTGAAGAATACATCATGTATGTTATATTTATTAATAAACCTAAATTTCTTCAGTATGAAAGGAAATTATTATTTTACTATAACATTTCACAAGCTACCAAATGTTAGTAAGTTGGCAAGAACGCTCTGGAAACACTCACTGCCAAATATGAAGCAAGAATACCTATTTGATAGAAGTGATTAAAGTTCTTATTATTTTTCAAGTACTTTCCGTGAAAATAAGGAATTCTTACTTCACTATGGTTGGATTCGCACATATTTTGACAAATCATGCTTAAAATCAATGACAACTATTAGAAAATAAGTTTTCAAACGTTTGCTACATATTTGGGAATGATCCCCATACCATATATTTTTCAGGGCATCTTTTAAAAAATTATATTTACATTCCACTTAACATCATTATTTACCTACCCTTTTCTTAACATGGCATTCCAAAACATCTGTTCTGAAGGGTAAACCCACTTTTTTTCCGAATCTGCCCTGGGAATTGATGACTCTTCCCTAACAGTTGATAGTGCAAATGGCTGACCAGGGGATGGTGTCTGATTAGGTGGTGGCATCTAAATAAAATAATGAGATTGCTGAGGTTTTTATAAACACTAGGAAAATTCTGATAAGAAAATTTTAATGATAAACATAAAGATCAACTGCTGACTGCTAAAACAAAAAATTATCTTGACTACTTTTTTTTGTTCACATACACTCACTAGTCATATAAGCTCACTACTGACCAAATTCTCACACTAAAATTTTCAATACTTTATACTATCTATGCTTGGAGATGATTTTGCATTTTTAAATAACCTGAGAGTCCAACATAAATCAAACACTGCTATTATTGCTTCTTCTTAATTGTAAATACAGTTGTTCAATTTCCTGTTTTGTTTAAAATGTCAAATTGCAAGCTAATAGTTAATTTTTTTAAAAACAGGGTATAACGCTTTAAGGTATAAATATTTATAAAATGTTAATTTTTAAAAATTTATGCTAGATAAAAAAATGTTATCTGTTAAAGTCACACAACTCTCTTTCTGCCTTCCTTAGCGGACTGCCTAGCACACAACAGACACTTAATACTTATTCCCCTTCTAAATGATATCCCTATATGCCAAGGATAGTGATTTCCAAATGATGTACTTTCAAATTGTACAAGACAATAAAATTTGACATTTTAACTTAGGTGGAATGAGTTTTGTCGGATCTCACTGAAATTTTTCTCCCCAAATTTCAAAAAGTTTGAGCAAGTTCAAAGTGTTTTTGTGATAAATTGTGATCAGAATTAATTAATTTAATTAATTGTGATCAAGTAAACAGAAAGCAACCTAATTGAATCAAACTATTTTAACTCCCTGAATGAATGCCTTTAACAAGATTCAAATGTTGGTCTGGGCTAAGATAGGTTAATGTAAGAAATGTTCATTTGAGGAATTTTATGTGGTTTTGTTTTTTTTTTTTTGTAAAATCATAGCTGAAGATGTTTGTGCATTATACTCCTCCTATAAAAGATCCATATAATAAATGTTTCCTAAATTCTGCACCAAGAAAATAAAAATGCATGCTTCCTTTTATCAGACAAGATACTATAGTTCTTTTTTGCCTCAACTGCCAGCAAGCTCAGAATTAAGTGCTTGACTGAAGTTCACAGTAATATAAATTTCCTGTTTCTTTCAAGAAGTTTAGTAAATGTTTAGCAAATATTTGTCATCAGACTAATTGTTTTAAATTGTTCTGTTTTTCCATATTTTACTTTAGTAAGGTCTTCCAATCCTTTTAGGGAATAAGTGGCATATAACTCCCATGTATGTAACTATTTAATAAAGCTTTGCAAAAATAATTGCTCATTTCTCCAAGACATTAAAGCTTTGAAATGAAATACACTTTTTTTCCTCCTGTTCTTTACATGCTGCTTACATCTCATTTATTAATTACAGCTCAATCCTCCCATATCAGTAGTTGGGGAGCAAGCCTTTCTCTAATACAGAAAAGGACTGCAAGATTATTAGATTTAACAGTAGTACTAGTTTTGAAGTTTGTTCTTATTGGTTGACTTTTACAATATAAAGGAAGGTATGTCAGATAAGCAAAACTTGTAAAAACCAGTTCAAATCAGGGAAAGTAATTTTTCTGCCTTACAGAATAAATTCATATTCTCCACTGAGTCTGAGCTCACTGATGTGTACATTCCCTACACTGATGGAACCTATCCATGCCAGCCTGTTTCTTTCCAGACCATGTCCTGCAACAAATCTGTCATGGAGGTCTCAACTTTGCTATTTCTGTTACCATGTCATAAAACTGATAAGTAACTTTAGTATCACCAAATGTTATATGCAGTTTTTTGTATTATATGAGGTCTTAGAGAAAATTACATTTTAATAAAAGAACTGGCATCAAACATACCATGTTAGAAGGATCAATATTATCTTTATTTTGATAGGCAGCTGAAGTTACAGGACATTCCACATATTCATATGCTCGATCCTGATGTGAAGGTACTGAGTAAGATTGACTTTCACAAGTTTTGTCATTTTTCAATGGACAACCTGAAATTAAAAAAAAAATATGCAAAAGAATCATCATAAATGTTGACAAGCTTAGCCCTTATTATGGTGAAATACTTGCCTTAATGTGGGGCCAGAGTTAGGTAGCACAGGGACAAGCTCTAATAACCAATGATCTACTAAGAGGGAAACTATTCAGCTCTATAAAGGTCCCGAGAATAGGGGAAAAGTATTTTTTAAAAATGTACTCAGACTCAAAAAATAACAGTGTCAGAGGAAATTTAATACTCATACCATCTAAAGCAATGCAAAGCTTGACACATTTGATGCTACAGCTCTCAAATTGAGAAGCCAGACAAATTTATTATGTAAGTTAAATAGTTACACATTTTTATCTTAAAAACAAACAAAAAAAATCACAACCTAGGAAGTAGGAGAATGAACACTGCAACAGGAGAATGTCATTACAACTCAACCCCCAAACTGCTAAGCTTGTATGACTGGGGTATTTTTAGTCAATAGGGAAGGATTCCTAAATTCCTAATATGTACATGAGAGACAGTGATCATACCCAAGTAAGAGTGAGCAGATCTTGAGGGACCTGTCTACTTTTCATTCTTTTTTTTTCCTTTCTAAATTGGGCCTCCCTAGTTCGTTCAAGGCTGGAAATATAAGGGACTTTGTTGTACTTTATTTTTCTAACCTGGGCCTGCTCAGGCAACCTCGTATTAACAGGAGTTCACCTTTAATGTAAAATTTAATATGGACACCAATCAGCTGAGCCCACTCTAACTCAGAACTGTGCCAATCTTAGCTTATCTGGTAGATGGCATTCCATGTGAGCAACACTAAGCACAGCCCCACCTTTCATTCTAAGGAGGCTAGATGAGGAAGATAGAAGAATGGGCAGTATTTGCTGGGAGTTGTTTTGGAGGGGGGAAAAGACCTACATAGGATAAACAAAGTTTAGAATAGGCTTCTTTGCCCAATCTCAGAAATAAGTGCTCCTTGCAAGAAGACCTGGGACCAATGTGGTATATTTCATTTATAATTAGGCATCCTAAAACATTCATTACATCATATTGATTCAAAATACCTTCCTGAATGGGAAAAGACAGAGGATACAACAATGACTATGAATGACTCAATAATGTCCATTTGTAATAGTAGGAAACATGCAACCACCACTGTGAATCTGACCTAAGTGATATGCATGAGGGGCAGCACCCTTAGAACCTTTAGCTTCAAGCAACATCTGGTTACCTGGCTAATATCCAGGCAAGTTTTAAGAGAGTTAAATGTAGTGTGAGCTTGTCTAAGGGAATAAGCATTATTTCCAAGCATAAAGAACTACCTCTACCAGCAGAATGAAACTCATCTATGATTCAGTAGACAAATCCTAGGGAGTTGCATAAGGCAGAAGTCAAATGACTTATCTAAGGTCATACATCTACTGTCAGAAGTGCCACACTACCTCTTACTATATGTTTTACACAAATTCTTTATTTAAATCCCCAATGCCTATTATAATGTCTAGCAAGTACAAGTACTTAACAAATGCTTGTTGCCTGACAAAATGGAAATCTAAAGACTGGAAATTCCTAAGCTATACTTTCAACACTTTGAAACGAAGTCACATACCACAGATCAATCCAACGCTCTCATTCTATACTACATCCTCATAACGGACAAGAGTTCCTAAGTAAAATATAAATCTCTCCAGGTTCACTTTTCATCTGGAGAGAGCTGTCAACTAAAATGGTAAATACCTGTGGGTATAATTTAGTCCTGTGTTAAGACAGAATCCATTCAGAAGTAAACTTAAATGGATACTAAGAGAAATGTGTAGTTTTTAAAAAATCAGTTCTATGATTTGCATATTGAGTACAAATGTATATATTATACACCTACCTAATAATGGTTTTGAGAAAAATGCAATAATTAAATGAAATCTGATATGTCTACTATTTTAAAATAATGCAACAAAGAACAACATGAAGTAGAATATCTGGTCTGTTACTATTATGTTAAATCTCTTCAGGAGGGTTTATACCTTTCTTACATAACCTTACATACCTTTTTCTTTTCTTTTGTGCATTGGGCATTCTGAAGGTGGAGAGTCTGCCTGATTCTCTGAAGCAGTTGAGACTTGTACTGCAACAGCAGGAGTGGACGTGGACATACCCATGGTCTGAATCACCTTTAGGAAAATGGTTCTAAATATACATCTGTTAAAACAAAGCCAGACAATTCACTTTTAACAATGCCCTTCAGAAGATCCCCTTTTCATCCACAACCGGTCCCACATAAAATCTGAATTGTCAGAACAGTAAAGACTGGAGAAGTGAAATGAATGCCAGTGAGGTAAACTAATTTTTCCAAAGTTACATAGTTAATTAAAAAACAACATGACAGTTAGATACATAGCTCTTCTCTACCACTTCAAGAGGGTATATGCCCTTGGCAGCAACATTAGTAAAGAGGATCATTTTAAGGAATCTTTTTTAGGAATCTCCCTATAGGTAATATCAATGGAAGATGGAAATCTATACCCTTCGGGCTCCAACCCCTCCTAACCTTCGCACTAATTAGTACTTAAGGCGCCCAGTATCAAGCAAAAACAGGCAAATGAACAGAAAACACAAGCAACTTGATACAGTGGAAAGGAATCAATGGTTTATGTCTGGATTCAATCCACATTCTGTCTTATAATGACCACCTAGGAGATACTGGGGAAGTCACTTAAGTTTTCTGGGTATCTCTATCTATCTATCTATCTATCTATCTATCTATCTATCTATCTATCTATCTATCTATCTATCTACCTACCTACCTACCTACCTACCTACCTACCTACCACTATCTATCTATCTATCTATCTATCTATCTATCTATCTATCTATCTATCTATCTATCTACCTACCTACCTATCTCACCCTCCCCTGGTCTCCACATTTATAACAATGCGGGGAGGGGACATGTCCTAGGGCAGGGTCATAGGTAGGACAGGGGCATAGAGAGGCCTTTGGGAGGGGTACCCTTGAAGGTTCAGGAAGGCATAACTTTCAAAATAAAGAGAAAAAAGGCGGGCAGGCGAAGGGAAAGTCGGCACGTCACGGCGGAGGACCGAACGGAAGGTGGAGGGAGAGAAAGGGGGGTCCCTACTCTTTGACTCCCTCCAGCCCGGGCCTGGCAGAGAGGACCTGCAGATGGATGGCCAGGAAGGCAAGAAGACGGCGGTGGGGACGAGGAAGCGGGAGGTGGGGGTCGGGGAGGGAGCAGGAGAAGAAGGGGTCCGGCGCTGCTGGAGACCCGCGCTCTCACCCACCTGCACCTGTCCCGGGCGGGCCGGCCGGCGGCGGCAGCTGGAGCCCAGCGTCCCTCTTGACCCTGAGCCCGCTCCGCTCCTCTCCCTTCCCTTCTCCTTTTCCCTAGGACTCTAGGCCCCGCCCTTCCCCTCCTTCCCTCCTCCCCCCTCCCCGCCCACTGGAGCTCTAAAGAGCAAAGGCTCTCGGCGAGCACAACCAGCCGCAGCCTCGGCGGCCGCCGACGGCCCCTCCTCACTCACCTCCAGCGCCTCAGCCTCAGCCTTCTCGAGCTTCCTCCCTTAGTTCACTTACTTCCTGCTCTCGAGGCGGGACTTCCGGTCTCGAGAGGGACGGGAAACGGCCTAGCGGAGGGGGCGGTGCGAGCGCAGCCACGCCCCCTCGCCCTCGGCTGCCTGCGCCCTCCTGTCGCTCCCCTCTTCCCCCTCCCCCCTCCTCCCTTTTCCAGCCCGCTTTGGCCGCCCCTTTGGCTTTTGGGGAGGCTTCCGGCGGTTTGCATTTAGGTAAGGAAGAAAAGAGCAGGAGAGAAGCCTCTGCCCAAGTCATAGGAAAATCCAGTTGTAAAATCTCGTCCCATGAGATTGGAAGCACCAGGAGGGCAGGGGCTGTCTTTGTGTCCTGGCTCGTGGGAGGAGCTTAATGATTATTCACAATATATTATTAATGTTAATGAGTAAAAGTGAATACATACTCATATATTAGCGTCGTGTATAACATTAACATACAATAGACAATAAAACAATATTTGTAACTGATAATGCTACTATTAATAATCACCGCCCAGATGCTGTTTGCCCTTCGCCGCCATCACAGACGTGAGGGCACGACCTGCCCTCGACTCTGCTTTGAGGGAGGGAGGGCCGCGCAGGCCCCCAGCCTCACCTCTGCTCCGGGGCCGTCTGGCCCAGGACGCCCTGGGACACCTTGGCCCCTCAGCCAAGGTCTGTGCAGGAGCTCCCTGATTGGAGGGAGGGAGGGCCGCGCAGGCCCCCAGCCTCACCTCTGCTCCAGGGCCGTCTGGCCCAGGACGCCCTGGGACACCTTGGCCCCTCAGCCAAGGTCTGTGCAGGAGCTCCCTGATTGGAGGGAGGGAGGGCCGCGCAGGCCCCCAGCCTCACCTCTGCTCCGGGGCCGTCTGGCCCAGGACGCCCTGGGACACCTTGGCCCCTCAGCCAAGGTCTGTGCAGGAGCTCCCTGATTGGAGGGAGGGAGGGCCGTGCAGGCCCCCAGCCTCACCTCTGCTCCGGGGCCGTCTGGTCCAGGACGCCCTGGGACACCTTGGCCCCTCAGCCAAGGTCTGAGCAGGAGCTCCCTGATTGGAGGGAGGGAGAGCCGCGCAGGCCCCCAGCCTCACCTCTGCTCCGGGGCCGTCTGGCCCAGGACGCCCTGGGCCACCTTGGCCCCTCAGCCAAGGTCTGAGCAGGAGCTCCCTGATTGGAGGGAGGGAGGGCCGCGCAGGCCCCCAGCCTCACCTCTGCTCCAGGGCCGTCTGGCCCAGGACGCCCTGGGACACCTTGGCCCCTCAGCCAAGGTCTGTGCAGGAGCTCCCTGATTGGAGGGAGGGAGGGCCGCGCAGGCCCCCAGCCTCACCTCTGCTCCGGGGCCGTCTGGCCCAGGACGCCCTGGGACACCTTGGCCCCTCAGCCAAGGTCTGTGCAGGAGCTCCCTGATTGGAGGGAGGGAGGGCCGCGCAGGCCCCCAGCCTCACCTCTGCTCCGGGGCCGTCTGGCCCAGGACGCCCTGGGACACCTTGGCCCCTCAGCCAAGGTCTGAGCAGGAGCTCCCTGATTGGAGGCTGCTTCCTGTACTTGGTTAGGTTTTTAGCTCCTGAAGGGCAGGGGCCGCTTGGGCCTCTTCTTGTATCCCCGGGCTAAGCCTTGGGCCTGTGAGGAAAAGCAAAAGACAGTCCCTCCGAGTCTGGTGGCCACGACCACAAGTAAACAACTGTGTAACCCATTATTTCTAATTTATATACAGGATAAACTGGAAAGAGCCAACCAAGGGAAGACGCTAGAATTAAGGGTTTGGATGTTTTGTCCAGAATATGCAGATGAGTTATAAAAATTCTTAAAAAAAAATTTAACTGACTTTCAAATGAATTGAAATTCGTTTTGGTTTCAAATAGAGCAGGGACGTGGTTTCTGTATACAAGTTATTCTTTGGGTAACAAAGCCAGTGTGGAAAGCTGCCTGTCAATCAGCAAGAATTTATTAAGTACCTACCATGTGCCAGGTTAGCAAAGGAATAAAGGACTGGACCTGCTACTTCATTAGTATAAGGAACTCCCAGGTGATCAAATTCCCCCAGCCAGGATAGACTGAGGCCCTTTAGAGGTAACATATAGAAATATGTAGAGGATTGGTGAAATGCCTTAAGTAGGATTACACAGACGTGTGTTTCAGAGGGAACTGGGATCTTCTGACTTGGAAGCCAACCCTATTTCATAATGCTTCCTCTGTACACTAGCACCATGTGCCAGGTATATTCAAAATAAACAGTGCAATTTGGGAAGGAAAAGAAGGCACTAGGATGATTGGCATTCTTAGGCTGAATTAAATAATCTTTTTTTTATTAGCCTAGTCTTATGGGTCAGTGGTGTCAAGGTCAAATAGAAATGGAAACCACTAATCCATACATAAGGATCCCTGTGGGCCATCTGTTGATTTAATTTTAAAATGTAATGTTATCTAGATTTTATTGTATTTTGATTTTATAAAATTTTATTAGAAAATTGTTACAATCATATGATTATCTTTATTATTATATACATATTATTATACAATTTTATGAAAAGGATTTTTATCTTTAGGTGTAATAGAATCCTTACCCCAAACCCCAAAATAATTTTTCCCAAAAAAGATGTTTCCTGGGCACTTGGGGGAAAAAGAGGTCAGGAAAGGTCTCAGAAAGAGTCTTTCAGAAAATTAGGAATGCTGAGAGGCAGAAGTAGAGAGGGAGTGCATTTTATGCCTGAGAGATATAGCCTGTGCAAAAGTAAAAAGATGAGAGAGGCACCATCTTGTGTGAGGGAAAGCATGAACACCAGTTTGACTGAACTGCTGAGTACATGAAGGGCAGCCAGGTGGAAAAGTAAGTTAGAGCTAGGTTTGAGAAGAGCTTTTAAATGCCCATCCAGAGAAGTGTACATTTTTAATGATGGACATTTATTTCCCCATGGAACGTAGAAATTAAAGTTACATTTGTTAACTGGGAAGGCTTAAAGAAACAAGAAATTCCAAAGCTCTTCTTGGCTCACATCTGTTAAGGAAGAAGAAATAAACATTTAGTGATAGCTTGGTAGAGCATTGATCCTGGAGTCAGGAAGACCTAAGTTCAAATCTATCCTCAGACACTCACTTATCTGGGTGACTTCATGACCCTGTATGGAGTTTTCTTGGCAAAGATAATGGAGTGGTTTGGCCATTTCCTTCTCCAGTGGATTAAAGGTAAACAGAGGTTAAGTGCCTGAATCAGGGCCATATATCTAGTAAATGTCTGAGGTCAGATTTGAACTTGAGCCTTCCTGACTCCAGGCCCAGCACTCTGTTCACTGAGTCACCTCTACTAAAATCCCTTCTCTTAAGAAAGTGTGTGAAAGGTCCAAAATGGAAGCTGAAACTGTGCAAAGTTGATTAAGGGTAGTAACTAAGCAGAATGAGAAATACTTCAGATCTAGTTAAGATCACTGCCTTTCACAGTGTCAGTATTTTTTCTTTTGACACAAGGGTCTGGTACCATATTTTATTTGTATTCTAAAATAATGACTTGTGATAGGAATTTTTTTAAACCTGAGATAATTTACCGTAGAGTCAGAATGTTGTCAGACATGGTCTCTATTTTGATCACTGTTTCTGTCATTGCATAGTAAGAATTCGATTCCTGGAAGGGATAGGGAAATAGTATGTGCAGAAATGTCTGTAATGTAAAAAAAATTAAAACCCACTGTATTTTTAAAGTTCTCAGATATGTATCTATATTGTGTGTTTGCACATAAACACACATTCCAAATTTAAAAAGTGAACTTTATTATATCTTCTTATATATATTTCAACGTTAATAGCTTAAAACTGTACTAAGATTTTTGGAACATTCTACATAGTGCTCCGATATTTACAAATCTAAACACTAATTTTGGGGACTGCTAGGTTAGTAGATAGAGTGTCTGGCCTGAAATCAGGGAGACTCATCTTCCTGAGTTCAAATGTAGCTGGATGACCCTGGGCAAGTTACTTAACCCTGTTTGTCTCAGTTTCCTCATTTGTAAAATGAACTGGAGAAGGAACATTGGCAGTATCTTTGCCAAGAAAACTGCAAATGGGGTCACAAAGAGTAAGCCATGACTGAAACAACCGAAAAAGAACAAGAACATATAATTCCTACTAAATACCACTGTGCTACGTGCTTTACAAATATTTTCATATTTGATCCTCACAATAACCCTGCTGTTATCTTTATTTTATAGTTGAGGAAACTGAGTTAAAGAGAGGTAAAGTGACTTAGTAACAAAGTAACATAGCTAATAAGAGTTTGATACTAGATTTGAACTCAAGGTCATCCTGATTCCAGACCTAGCAGCCTGGTTTAAGATCATTTTGGATTCTTTGGACATGGTCAATGTGAAAATTTATTTTATTTAACTATTCATATTGTTACAAGGGTTTTTTCTTTCATTTTTCTCCATCAGTGAGAGGGAGAGAAAAATACATTTTTGTTATTTAAAAAAATGTAAAATAAATCAATTTGAAAGCTATGTGGAAGACATTGGAAAGGTAGAGATCTGAGGAGAAGAGAACAATTATGAGGTATTTGAAATAGTTCAGATGAGAGTCTGTCAGTCATCCAATACACATTTATTAAGCACCTATCTTGTGTCAGGCTCTGTTGCTAAGCACTGGAGATACAAATAGGAGAAGAAAGAGAGGCTGCCCTCATGGAGATCACAATGTAATGGGGGAGAAAATAAGCAAGTACATATGTACAAACTATTTACAGGATAAATAGGAAATAATTAAAAAGGAAAGCATTAGGATTTAGAGGAGTTGGGAAAGGCTTCCTGTTGAAGATGAGATTTTAGTTGGAACTTTAAGGAAGATAGGGTAACCAGTAGGTGGAGATGAGGAAGGAGAAATCTCCAGGTGTTGGGGGACAGCTAGAAAAAATGCCCAGAGTTGAGAGATGATATGATTAGGATCTGAACTAGGATGGTGGTTGGGTGAATAAAGAGAAGACAGATGAGAGAAGTATTGAGGAAGTACAAATTAAAAGATTTGACAATGAATTAGATATGCGGGGTGAAGGAGAGTAAAGAGTTGAGGATGACACTGAGGTTGAAAATCTGGGTTATTGGAAGGATGATTTGAGATCAATCATTAGTCAGTCAAAAAGAATTCATTAATTGGATTAAAAAAAAAATCAATTGCCCAAGTAAAGGTCCATGACTACACAGGCCTATGGGTTTGGTAGTTCAATATAAGTCAACAATGCTAAAAAAAAAAATTAATACAACTTTATGTTGTCAAACTCATTTGATATGCTGGTTAGTTTTTCTGAACTCATTAATACACTCTATTTTCCCTCTTTGTTACAAAATATGGCCTGCTGGGTAGGAGAGGAGAAAAGCGTATGTTCAAGGGTGAAAATTATTTAAAAGTGAAAGATTTCAATAAAATAAAAAATGCAACATTATATTGCACATTGCATAAATTCCAAGAACAAGGAAGATAATATACATCTGTTGCAATCTGTACCTCTAAGGGTATGATATGGTGAGCTCTTGGTGGCACATTTTTTCTTCTGAATGGAAATTATCTTGGTATATGATGTGAAATGTTGGCCTGATTTCTATGAGACTGCTTTCTAGTTTTCCCAGTAGTTTTTGTTAAATTATAAGTTAGAGTAGTTGGGGTCTTTGGGTATATCAGACACTGTGGTACTCAGTTTTTTTCCATATGTTGGATATTTAATATGCTCTGCTATTCAAATTCTCTACTCTTTGACCAGTAGCAAGTAGTTTTGGTGGTTACAGCTTTGTAGCCTAGGCAAAAATCTGGCAGTGTTAGTAGATGCTGTATTTTAAGGATTATGGCCATCTTCAATTCATGCAATCATACAATATTCTTTAAAAATATAAAAATAAAGATAACTTCATTTATACACCCTCTGGGGTGCATAAAACAAGGAAATATATATACTCAGCAAAAGTATTTGCTACCATCATAGAGGGAAGCTAGGTAACAGGAACTGGAGTCAGGAAGAGTCATCTTTCTGAGTTCAAATCTGGACTCAGACATTTACTAGCTGTGTGACCCAGGGCAAGTCACTTATCTGTGTTTCCCTCAGTTTCCTGAAATGGCAAACCAATCGAGTATCTTTGCCAAGAAAACCCCAAATACTGTCACAAAGAGTTGAACATGATTGAAATGACTGAATGACAAAAACCATCATGGAGGATACCCAGTATGAAGGACAAATGGAAGAAGAGAGAATCCTTCCAAAATCCTCCATATACATTTTGTGATTGGTGTTGGATCTTTTGAAACCGAATCTGCTTATCAATCAGTCAGTTAGTAAGCATTTATCAAGCACCTCCTAGGTGTCAAGTATTATGCTAAGTGCTGGAGATACAAAGAAAGGTAAAAAAGAAAAAAAGGTAAAAAAAAAGAGCTTCTCATCTCAAGAAGCCCTAACAAAGGAGAGGATATGCAAATAAATTGTACATATAAGCTGTATATAAGATCAATTAGAAATAATCAACAGAGGGAAGGCACTTGAATTGACAGGGATAGGGAGCTTTCTGTAGAAGGCTGGCTTTTAAGTGAGCAGGAAGTAGAAGTGAGGTGAGAGAGAATTGCAATCATGAGGGACAGCCAGTGAAAATGAACAGTTAGGAGGTAGAGTAATTTGTTTGAAGAACAGTAAGGAGGTAGGTTTGAATTGAAGAGTGTATTGTGGGGCTGGGAGTACAGATTGGGTAAGATATGATAAGATTAGGAAGGTGAGAGGAACAGGTTATAAAGGACTTTGAAAAGAGCATTTTATATTTGATCCTAGAGGTGATAGGGTGACACTGGAGTTTGTTGAGTAGGGTGACATGCCATCTTTATTTAGGAAGATCACTTAGATAGCTGATCTGCATATGGGGTCACTACCCACAGTTTAAGAAATGCTGAAGGGGTCACAAGTGGAAAAAGTTTGAGATAGGGAAATTTGGAAGGAGGAGGGTTTGGGGGGAAAAGATAATGAGCTGAATTTTGGACATGTTGAGTTTAAGATACCTACAGGACATCTAGTTCAGGATATCTAATAGAAGTTGGAGACAGTAGAGAAGTTAAGACTGGATAAGTAAATTTGAGAATCATTTGTAATAGAGATGGTAATTGAATCCATAGGAAATGATGTGATTACCAAGTGAAATAGTATAGAAGGAAAAGAAAAGAGCTATTATCTGAGACTTTCTGTACAAGTCTCACATGAGAAGTGAGTTGGAAAAAGTAAAGATGGAGCATCCCATTAAACGCTATCTGTAAAAGTGATAAGATAATGCTCAAGTTTTTATTTTAAAATTAAAAGTAATAAAAAACTATTATAGTTCATGACAAATTTTGAAAGCACTTAGTTTATGTCACTTTTCACTGACCTGTCTCAGTGTCCATTACTTCTTGGTTTTGGTTGGGTTTTTTTAGTATGCATTTGAGTTTTTATATTGCAAACTAGTTTTCTACATTATGTAGTAATTTGCTTGTTAGAGTAATTCCTGAAATTATTGTTATTCAAAATAAGATAGAAAATAAGATCATATATGGTCTTAAGATAACTTTTTGTTAATTAAATGAGGCTTCCAAAATGATAATGAAATCCATGGACGTGTAATAAAACTGAATTCTTTAGAGAACTTCAAAGTGAGGTAATACTATTTTCTCATTTATTAAAGCTAAAACATTTGTCTAAAGATTTTGGTTCTCTAATATCTATTTAGCTTCATAATAATTTGAGTGAATAGAAATATTGCCTATCTTTACTACTTTATTATTGTTCTTATTAACAATTTTAAGAATTACCATAGGTAGCAAAATTAATTTTTTATATTATTATAATTATAATCCTTACCAATAATGATATAATATAATAGTAATTATTAATAATGATAATTACCTTGATTTGTTATTTTTTTACTTTATAATTGTTCAGAATGTTCCTTGTATTATGCATTTCTTTTTGTCACTGGGCTTTTCCTGTTTGGATAGTTATAACAAATTCCTTTGAGCAATTGTGGAACTCATCTAGGAAGTTCAGCAGTGTTCTATCCTTGGCTTGTTGCAGTCAGCATGCTCTCATCATGACAGAGGCACATCTAGAAATCTTATCATTTTTAGAATTTCATTTCAATTAGAACTTTGCACTGAGCATTCTCTATGGTAGCAGAAATCACCTTTGGCAAATATGTTTCTTCCTGTTTTGCACCACAATTGGTAATATTGAGAGAGAAACTGGCAAAATCACATTTTGTTCTGTCTTTCAAGGACTCCCATATGCAATGATAATTATGAGAGTTAAAGATCTTCCCCAGCCATTAATGGATCTGTTCTTTAAAGGAAGCTTGATTAGGGGAGGCCCATACCTTTTGTTAATTTTCTAATGAGTTCTCAAGAGTTATGATGCCCTCTGGCTCTGAAAAAATGTATAAATACTCTGAGGTGAGGTTTTACTTTTGGGCTTACTCATTGGAAGTATTTATTTGGCCAGACGAGACTCTGGACAGCCACTACGGAGGCCCCTGGCTTTGAAAACTCAGATATTGGTACTTCTCTCTCTGGTAACTATGTATGTATGGTCAGACAGTTATCTATCTGTTGATCTGTGATGTATGTATTGCTTCTGGTCAGACAGTTGGAAGCCCTGTCTATTGATCTATATTTCTCTGTATTTTTTCTGAAGTTCAGGGTGCTGACTTTTTCCCCTGAACTAAGAGAATGATTCATGTGCTTGATTAAAGTGATTGTTGATCCTTCAAAGGTTGTCTTTCCTTTTAGAAAAGCAGATCAAAAAACCTGTGATAGCAGGCTCCCCTGTGTATCAGTAAGCTCCCCTGCTTACTGATACAACATCTCTATGTATATATGTATCTTTTGTGATATATACATAGAGATGTATACAAGTGTACAAAAGAACACATCACAAGAGATAGAGATGTATATAAGAGATATATACATATAGATGTATATAAGACACATGCATATACATGTATGTAAGATATATACATGTACATCTATAAATATATATACATTGCAAGAGATGTATACACGGGTGTGTGTGTATACATATACATACATATCTCTATATGTATATCTATCTGTCTATCTAATCTAAGTCAGACCTTGACAATAGATTGAATTAAATAAAAAAAGAAATAGCTATGAAAGATGTTATCAAAGAGGTGTATAACTACAAATGAGGCAAACTAGTCATGTAGCGAGAGTGAGGGAAAACAAAAGGATTGGCCAAACTCTCTGTTAGTATTCATCCAACATCAAGATGAAAACTAGAGGAGGGTCCTGAGAATGTTGGGTAGACCCCCATCAGGACTTATGGGAGGTGACACAGGTTAAGGAGGTAAGGATGGGTTGCAATTTATATCATTATAGGGAGTACTCACATCAAGGAGATCACAGTTCTATCTGAGTATTGATACCCCTTCATAATATCACTGTAAGATTCTTAGAAGTGTTGTGGAGTTTCTTCTAGGTTGTGCTGTTGCATGTACATCTTTGCTAGAAAGGAAATGTATAATATAAAAGGGGCTAAACTTGGAGTCAGAACCCCCAGGATTAAATCTTACCTTTGGCATTTACTAGCTTCATGATGTTGGAAAAATCACTTGACCTCACTTAGTTTCATTTTCCTTACCTATAAAGTGGGGAAAGTGATACTTATACTATCTCATAGGGTTTTACAGAGGAAAGAATTTCTAAAATCTCAAATTGCTAAATAAATTTAAGCCATTATATGTGATTAGAGTAAATAGCTACCTACCTGGTATGATTTGAAGACCATCTGAACAGCTTTCCTTGCCCAAAATGGCTACTCTGGCTAACCCTACTTTGGTAACCCTTCTCATGTTATTTATTCCTTGAATACTAGCTGTCAAAAGAGGGGAAAATGGGTGCTAAACCATTACTGAAGTAGCTTAAATTAGTTTTTCAGATTTTCTATGCTGTCACCCAGAAAAGAATTGGGATAGGGTCATTACATTAATACAACTCTCAAGTGAAAAAATTCTCCCATTGTATGTTGATACCTTTTCTGTAATTTAGAATAAGAGTAAGAGTCTTAGAGTTTCCTAAAGCATTGAGACTTGCCCAGTCACACAATCAATATGAATCAGATAAGGGATTTATGATAATGGAAAACAGGAAGTGTCAGTTTTGATGAGTGGTGAAGGAAGAAGGAAAAGTTTGGAACACTTGACTTTTGCAACTAGAGTGGAATAGCCTGATGAGCAGGGCATTGGGCTTCTGAGATCAGCTCCTCTGCTACTGCCTTCCCCAGTTCCATATATATCTTGCTTGTACCTAGTTATTTACCTGTTATCTCCCCCATGAAAAAGGATGCCCTTTGAGGAAAATAACTATTTTTGTATTAGCACAGTCCCTGGCACCCAGTGAAGTCCTTAATAAATGTAATTACAGATATACTGCAGACAAACATCATCATTTTGCCTAGCAAACCAACAACCTCTTCCAATTGTCTATGGAGGTTTCAAGTGTAAGGTTTTTACTCAGGTACATTATGTGTATGTCCACCCCCAATTTGGCTCACAGAGAAACATGAGTAGATCAGTATTTTTGCAACCTTGTCCCTCTCCAAGGAAGACTGATTCTTGCCAGGAAGGAGGGGAGTAGATTGGGGTCAAGAAGGTAGCTTGTTCTGCTTCCCTTAGAAAAAGGGTACCAAACTAGAATTATATCTGTCTGACCCCTCAATATATTACTAGCTAGGGGAAATCATTTTTAGTTTCAAGTCTCATTTTCCAGTTACTATCCCTTAGTGGGGAAGGAATGTCCCAAACTATATCCAAAGCTATATTGACTTCTTTCCCACCAAACGCTAGTTACACAAAGATCATCATAATAATGAATGAACCCAATTATTCAAGCTAATAACAAACAAAAATAGAGAAGCTACGCACATGGGTATGTACTAGATACTTCTCTGAGTTTTTCCGCTGGGACCGAGATATCTTTGTTCAACTAAGAAAGTCCCTTATCTTACCCAAGGGGAAATTCTACTAAAGTCTCTAGTGTAGCAAGTTGGAAATAGGGACAAGTTCAAGGTGCCTCCTTCTCTGCTTTCCAGCTTTCCCCTAAAGTCTTTCTCTCCCTCCAAGAGCCTCTCCTTGAAGCAAATTGTGAACTATGTGTGTCCATCCTTGAAATCAGAGCCAGAAGAGTTCTTTTCTTCCAACCTCTGGACCACTCTACCCCTCATGCTAGCTTAGAGCTTTAGTAATCATTCTTTCCACAAATAAGGAAAATCCAATGCAAATGCCCAGACTTATACCTTGAGTTAACCAAATGCTTAAATAGCTTTTTTTCTCCCCTAGATACTAGAAATTCCAAGTTATCCGAGGATTTGTCCCCTAAGTTTTCCAATTCTGAGAAATTCTAAATTATCAGTTTTACTTTGCTACTCCTCAAAATGCTCAGTTTATAGCATTTTTTACATATAGTACATTTATCTTTTGATGTCTGGGCCATCCTTACCCAGGCCCCTGGGCCTAGGGAAAAAGCAAACTTTATCTCTCCTCATCACTGAAAAACTGTAATATAGTTAAAATCTGATCACTATGACTAATGAGTACAGCTCTTATTCAGAAGAAGAGGAGGTATCATGAATGGACAATAACCAGCCAAAAGTAGAATTTCCACATAGTTAGACCCAATGTCTTGACTTTTGCTGATTTTATGTATCCAAAGTAGCCGTCTTTTAAAAAAATTTGAATGGTTAGATAGATAGATAAATGGATGACTACTGGCACTACTTTCTTCTTTTTGAGCAACTCTTCCTGCCTAGTTTTTAAAACCTTATAAGTGCTAAGGGACCATCCTGATTTATCTCAGCAGATGGCTGTCAGCAAGCAGTTCAGGGTTTGCACAGCTGACTCAGAGGCAGTTTTCCAGCAGGGGTACTGTCCGGCTCATGAGCATAGGCAAGGAAGGACTTAACAAATCCATACTTGCTTAGTGGGAGCCATGCACTAGGGAGCATCTCTAGATATAGTCCCATCATCATCACACTGAGATCAAGGTACTAGTAGCCTCATACAGTGTGTGTGTCCGTCCTTTGTTGCCAAAGAAGACCATGCCATCAGAGAAATAATGATATGACTTGCATTTGACTTTGTTTTGAGTGAGGGAGGGCTGTGCAGGTCACCAGCCTCACTTCTCCTCCAGAGCCATCTGAATCCAGTGACCAGATATTCATCGGGATGACTGGAGATGACCCAGGATGAGGCATTTGGGGTTAAATGACTTGGCCAAGGTCACACAGCTAGTGAGTGTCAAGTGTCTTAGGTGAGATTTGAGCTCAGGTCCTCCTGACTTCTGCACTGGTGCTCTATCCACTGCACCACCTAGTTGCCCAAGCTGAAGGTACCTAGCTATACCTTCTTAGTAAAATAGGCAGCATTTAGGGTTGGTCTCATAATCTGAAGGTCCTGAGTTTGAGCCTCAGAGAAGGCAAAAAAAAAAAAAAGCCTCACACAGTACTGCTAGACCTAGGTGGTCTTGTTACTATGTAGAAACAGGATCCCAGGATTTAAAATGGAAAGGGAATTTTAATATATGACCCATTTATCTCATTTAACTGAGTTCTAGAAATGAGAAGTTGTTTGCCCAAAGTAACAAACCAGTTAATGTCAGATTTGGCATGAAAATCCAGATTGTTCCTGACTCTCAGACCTAGCCCTTTTCTCACTACATCACAATAAGGCTAAAGTAAAGCCTTGTCTGACAATGGTACTTACATTGCTGTTGCCTCCATTCCTATCCAATTCTCTACCTAGTCTCTCTTTTCTGTTTTACCAAAAAGGATATTTACAGGTTTCAGGATGCCTCAACTGATACTAGAAACCTAGCTCCCATAAACATGTTGCAGCAAAAACCAAAAATAGCACCAAGCTGAGTAATGATCAAGAAATCTAATGAGAAACCTCAGAAGGTGACATCATGCACCTTGGAACTATGTAAAAAGTCAGCTAGAAACCCATGAAGATTAGGAAAATGGGCCTTCCAGAAAAGATAGTGCAAGTGTAGACAAGACAGAAACCTTCCAGCATGACCAGAGATGGGCTAGAGATACCTGTGGCCTTCAAGGCTTCATCATCAAAGGCAACAAGAGGGAAAGGCTCCTATGATAATGCCCAGATTGGTTGGAAAACCACTGCCTAGATTTTGGAAGTGCCTGGGAATGTGAAGAGGCAGTGTTCACACTGGGACAACTGAGGCTCAGGAACTTTGACATCCATAATATTCTGACCAAAGATACCATGAGGGCTTTGAAGAGCAATTTAGGGGTGCCTAAAACCTACCAGTGTTATTAGTGTAGGTACACCCTTGGAAGCAGATGTTATTGCAGGAATGCAGATAACCCAGAATGAGACCAAGCAGAGCCACCCAAAAGTACAGCGAGGGGCAGATCCTGGCTGCGGCCCAAATTTAGGAAGTAAGACTGGAGATATAAACAGACAAAGATACCTATCACTTTTAAAAATTATTACAGATTCACAGATACCAAAAAAAAAAAAAATCTAAAAGAGAGTATTTCTACATCTTGAAGCAGAGACTTAAAAGGAAAAAATGGATTTTCCATAAGAACTACACAAATATCTAGAAGAAGCAAGATATTGGGGAAAAAAATGAAATACAAACTCTGGAGGGAAGAATTAGGAGGATAATAGTTTAGAGCCACAAAAACAAGAAAAAGATAAACCTTGCCCAAGTTACAGATACCCGAAAAGTTAGAATAGACCAAAGAGATAATTTATTCCATGAGATAACAAGAAGTGTTATAACAAAACCAAAAGAGTGACAGGAGAGAAATGAAAATGTAGTGTTTACTATGGAAAATAATTTAAGGAGAGAAAATTTACAAGTCACCAGACACCTTGAAAACCATAATTAAAAAAAGAAAAAGCCTGGATACTATATTTTAACAAAATTATAAATACAAACTATTCAGACCTATGATAAATAGATGGCAAAGGTAAAATAGAAAGAATCTACTTTTCCTCTGTTTAAAGAAACCAGAAAACTATAAGACCCAGCAATGTCATACCCAAAATCCTGAATTTTCAAGTTGAATACAAAATATTGTAAGTCAGTGCTCAGTACAGTGCTTCACACATAATAGGAGCTTCATAAAGGTTTATGGACTAGCCAGAAAGAAAATGTTAAGTGCTAAATAATTATAATTGGGGCAGCTTCTATTACAAATCAAAGTTGATCTTAGAATGTGATATTTCAAAAGGCAAAAGATAAAGGCTTAAACCTAAGAATAATTTACCCTTCAAAACTGAATATAACTTTGCAAGGGGGTCTTTAATGCAATAGAGGACTTCTATGAATTCATGATGAGGACCTAACTGAAAAGAAACTTTGAAAGGGCAGGCACAAGAGTCAGAGGTAACCTAGTAAGGTAAATTTATCTGAGTATTTGGAAGGGACTATATTGTTGAATAGTAAGACAAAATTATGACTGAATAAATTATGGTATATGTTATCATAGCATATTGATATGTAAGAAATAACAAGAGATCATTTCAGAGAATCCTGAGAAGACATATGAACTAATACAGAGTGAAATGAGCAGAACCAGAATAATTTATGTAATAAAAACAGCATTATAAAACAAAAACAGTTTCTAATGACTTAAGTACTTTGATCAATGCAATGACCAATTGTGGCTCCAGAGCACCCATGATGAAGCATGTTATCCGCCTCCTGGCAGATGGTTATCAACCTTCTGGTGATGGACTCAATAGTCAAACATACATTTTTGGATACAGCCATTGTGGGGTATATGTTTTGTTATAAGCTTATTTGTGACAAGGGATTTTAAAAGATAATTTCCTTTTGAAGGAATAAGGTTTTTGAGTAGAAGGGACTAGCATTTATGGTGCTAAAAAATAAAGAGAAAAAAAGAGGACCATTGAAACATTCTTGTTATTGTTTTTAATGCAGAGAAGAAAACAAAGGGAAGTTCAGAAGAGAGCACAGACAAGCAGGGCAACTATGAAAGTAGGGGGTAGAATTTATACACACACACATATTATATATTATATATATGGAATATAGATTCACAATTCCACATTCAATGCCTCTTTTTTCCTTTTACTTTGTATAAGGAAATGTTCATTTTGGGGCATATGTTAAGTTCAGAATTTTTTAAAAAGAAAAACAAAGATTTTTACAGAATAATCTCTGTGACTGTAGAATAGGGAATATAGCTCATAAGGAGAACAAAACACACAAATCCAAACTATTGACCTCTTCCTAAGTAAGGTGACTCTATGATTGCCATTTTTAGTTCTCTTGATTCTATAAAACTGTAGATTTATGGTAGCAAATGTAGAATTTCATAGGCACTCCAGTTTGCTATACTGGTCTATAACAAGAGCTGGCGAAGGTTTGAAGGTGAGCCCTGTCTCCTTTGTGTGGCTCTGTGGGCTGGTATAAATGTACACCAGTGAGATTCCTTGTATTTTTTCTCTTTTAAATATTTTCTTACCTCCTTGGAAAATGTTACAAAGGGTTTTGTGGTAGGTGACATTTTCAAAGGCATATCATAAGTTACAAACACAGCTGAGGAGAGGGTGATTTAATTGGTCTAGAGGAAGCATACTCTGATATAGCTCCTTTGTCTCCTTTTAACAAATTCATTTGGGACTAATCATTTTTAAATCGGGTTTTGCAGTTAAGCAAACAACAGAGAGAACAGATTGTCTGAATGATACTTGAGTGGGGAGTTCTGGCCAGTGAGGTCTGTCAGTTGCATGATTCTGTTCCCCTGTAACGCAGCAGCCATTAACTGGGCCAAATTAGGTGAGCTGCCACATGCAACAAACACTTTATAATGCGCAATGTGTGAAATTTTTTAACTGCTTGGGAGGGACTGAGGAATATAACCTATACCAGAAGTCTTGGAACTGAAGTGTCTAAAGGAATTAAGAAGTTGCTGGTTGCTACTGTGGGCACCAGGGGGAAGTAGAAGCTCATGAATCAACATCCTCCCAAAGGCAAAGGATCACATTTATTTATTTATTCAAAACAAGTGAATTTTCAAGGGCAGGGAAGATCCTGATTAAGAATAAGTTGTCATGGTAGGCAGAGGAGACAGGTTAAAGGAGAAATTAGGGGAGGAGGATGAAATTATCATTTTGGTAGGACTTCATCAAATGAGATAATATTTGTGAAGTGCTTAGTATAGTGCCTGTCATGTAAAATGTTTGTTTCCTTCCAGTTCCCCTTACCCTTCTTGACAGAGATAAGATGTCTTTATATGAACCTATTTCTCTTTTTTTCCCCTTTTCAGTCTATGACAATGAGGGGAGAGAGAAGTTCAACTGCAAGGAAATTACAGAACGAGGGAAAAGGGCTTTATTTATCTTTACCTGCAGACACATGTTGGCACACAGTTTAAATAACATTAAGCAATCTTTCCCAACCGCTTGGATCAGAGTTTTGGCTGGTATGGGTGGACCATGTTTTACCTGTCATGGGGCCCTGTTAAGCTTAACATAAAAAAAAAACAAATGTGACTCACAGTTAACAGTTTTGATGATAGCTAGACTGTGAGGACAGAGGTGAGACAAAGGGATAGAAGCTGCAAAGAAGTAAATTTCAACTTGATATCTGTAAAAACTTCTTGGAGTTCTCCAAAATTAGAATGAAGTACTGTGGGATTGGAGGTTTTCAAGCAGACACTAGATGAGTGCTTGTTGGGTATGATTTTTCTTGAGTCTAGATGGTGACTGAGATCCTTTCCAAGTCTGAGACTGTCATTTGTAGAGCTGGAGGTTCTGAGACTGAGGAACCAAAAAGGCTTTGGTATACTCCTTGTATGCCTCAGGACATTTAGAAAAATTTGAACTATGTGATGCTTCCCCAAGGACAGAGACTGACAAACAAAATGATTGTAAAAGATGTATCCATAGTGACATACATTTGTAAGGGGAGGTTGATTGGAAAACTCATCAAATTGATCATGGAATTCCCTAATCAACCACCATTACAAAACAAAATTGCATTTCTCTCCCCTGGCTTTTAAACAATACTAATAGAACAGATCTGGTTTCTTTTATAGGTAATTTGGAGAATGTCTATCCTAATTCAAAAAGGATATACAGAGTGCCAAAAAAGAAAATTTGGGAATTATTTCCAAATTGACTAATCCTTATGACTAGGGAAGAAACTCAGGATGCAATTGCATTTTTTTTTTGCCTATATAATTAAAGAAGGTAACATGTCTAAGACAAAATATTGAAAGGAAAAGGAAATTTGATGCTAATTAATGATAAATAGTAGTATTTGGATGGAGAACCCCCTCCCCCAAATTGATCTTTAAATTTTTCCTGGGATTTGCATAACTATTTGCAAGGATATTCAAATAAAGAAACTTCAGCTTCTCTTCTATATGTGTAAGACATAACCTTATGCAAAATATATTTTATATGTTAAAGGGAATATAGCCCCTGAAAGCAAATATTGTCCTTATGCTACTGGACACTGAGATGAACAGTGGGATCATAGGTGAATGTATTTAGAGCTGGAAAAGATCATGGAGGCCATGTAACCCAACTTTCATTTTACAGATGAAGAAACTGAGGTTCAGCATGTCAAATGACTTGTTCAAGGTCACTCAGGTGATGAATATCTGGTCATTGAACCCAGATGGCTCAGGAGGAGAAAGTGAGGCTGGTGACCTGCACAGCCCTCCCTCACTCAAAACAAAGTCAAGTGCAAGTCCTGTCATCATTTCTCTGATGTCATGGTCTTCTTTGAAAACAAAGGATGAACACAGACAGATGGTATAGTGTCAGAGCCAGACTTCCAACCCAGATCCTCTGACTCTCAATCTAGCTTTCTTTCAACTTTTTCCTTCATGGCTCACTCTGAGGTTGGTTGGTTTGTTTGTTTTTTAAGTTTTTCTCTCCAAAGACTAAAGTAAACCAAGGACTCACTTGTAGCAGTGGTACTAATAAATAGATCAACTAGAATAAGCATTTGGTCTGGCAGAAAGCAGGTCGTGCATTAAATATATCACAATCAGCACTCATAGGTCCACATTTACATATCCATTTGCCTACAAGATATCTCCACCAGTTTGTTCTCTCAGCCCCTCAAACTCAACATGTCCAAAACAGAGCCAGTCATTTCTGCCCTCAACCACCTCCCTTATCTCCTGCCAAATTAAAATCTCCTTTACTTCACTATGATTGTAGCAACATCATTCACCCAGGTTCTCATATTACAAACTTTGGTGAAACTTTGGACTGATTTATCACATTCACATACCATATCTAAACATTTTCCCTGCCTTATTAATTCTACAGGCACAAGATTTCCCTAATCCATCACTATGTTTCTGTTCCCACTGCCATCACTCAAGTGCAGGCTTTCATTACTACCTGTGCAGATCATTACAATTACATCTATTTGCTGCCATTTTCTTCTCTCTACAATCCATTTTCCAATTTATCACCAGAACGATCTTTCTTTTTCAAAGATTAGATCATGTTATTCTTCTAACCCTAACTCTTCAGGGGTTCACTATTAATAATCAAGGAAAATTAAAGTTCCATAGCCTAGTATTCCAAGCCTTCCACAAATGGATATCATACCAACTTTCCAAAGTTATCTCATGCTATTCCCCTCAAATTTTATGCTTCAATCAAACTGATCTGTTTCTTGTCCTCCATATATGATCCAGACTTCCTCACACTGGCATGTGACTCAACCTACCCTCTTCCTATTTCCTACCTATACTTAGTCAAACTCAAATGCTGTCTCTTCTAGAAAACCTTCCTCAATTTCCCCAATCCCCAGTTCTGACCTTGTCTCTCTTGGATCTCACAAACACTTTGCTTGTCTGTCTTTTAGGTACTTCTCACATGTTATTTTATATTGCACAAATAATTATTAGAGTATAAGCTCGATGAAGGTGGGATCTGTATTTGTATCTCTCCTGGTAGCTTGTATGTTTTACAGACCTTTGGTGCTTAAATAAATATTTATTGAGTTGACTTGAATACAGGTGTAGACAAGTACAATGACCTAGGAAAGAATTCTGGCTGTGTTGGAAGTATTGGGACCTAATACTACTTCTGGCTTATAATCTTTTCTTCTTCATAATCATAATTGGAATTTATATAGCACTTGAAGGTTTACAAAGTGCACTTCTCATATCCATTCTACAGATGAGTAAGCCAAGGTTCAGAAAGGTTAAGTGATTTGTTTAGGGTCACAGACATAACAGTTCTCAGAGCTAGGATTCACACCCAGGTCTCTTCACCATGCCATTAGCCTTAAAGATTTGAATGTCTATGAATATGCTTTTTTAAACACTCTTTTTTAAAGTTCCTTAATATTTCATCTCCTATAATTTCTGTGTTCACTCTCAGCCACTCACTTTAGACTTTTATCATCATCTGAAATTGATTTGAAATTATTTCAAGATTCCAGGTTCTGAAATTATCTTTTTCTTACCTTTAGGTCTTCAGAATTTTCATTTTTCCCTCATGCTCCTCTTATACTGTCTTTTCTTAACTGTCAGGATCACTGATCTCTTGATTCTTTTCTGTTTTCCAGATACTCACTTCTGCTCTGGTTTCACAATCTTACCCTTTATTGTCAGCTATTTTCATGATGCATTCTCCTTCACTTAAATCAATGCATTCATTGTAGCAATTGAAATGAGGTTTCCTTAAGGAGTTTAAAAATGAAGAAACTGGATTAGTTTCTCCTACTCATTCATTTGGTGGCAAATGCCTCTCCAAAATTAATGATTATGCAGTAAGACCCTGCCTCTACCTTGAAAAGGAGACAAGAAAACACACACTAGACATATATGTCCAAAATGATTTTTTAAGTATATTTTTTACTAGAGAGAAAAGTGAGATGTTCCAGGTTTCCAAATCTTTATCTAGATTGGGACAATGACATGGCAGTTCCCTAGATTGGGGTGGGTGGCAACTCCAAAGATGGTTTCCTAGATTTCCTCATTTTTTTTAACATGGGAAAAGTTCCATCTCTGATATGTATAAAATGGTGATTTGTGGGGAGCCCAGTGTGATCTGCTACTTTGATTTCTGTATCTACACTTTGGAAATCCTTGAGAACAGTAATTGGTTAAGGGACATAGAAGTATGAAAATGGAATTTTTTCTGATTTATGGAAGGTTAGCTAAATATGCAGAGTTTTGTTTATGTTATTAGGTGCTGTGGTATCATCTGAGACCAGATGGAAATTTATCTATGAAATTACTATTAGGAAAAGATGGGGGGATTTCTCAGTTGGTTTTAGGAATGAAAGCAAAAAAGCAAGGGACAATTAGCAGTTACGGAATACTTTTAACATGGGCATAAGTATAACATAGTATATGTAATTTATATGTATGTATAACATAGTATAAGTATAATATATTAATATGAGTATTAATCTCCCCAAAGCATTCTGTTTCTTAAATTTTCTAACAAATGTTAGAAGAATGGCTCTGGGTTAGGAATCAAGATCCTTTTAGTGGATTTATTTCTCCCTTCCTGTTATGCCAGTCACTAAGTCTGGATCCCCCTACCATCTGCTCCTACTCTAAAATTACAAATGCTGCTGAAGGAAGTGCATGTGTGTGCATATATGATATTGCAAACAATCTTGATTTATTTGCACTCCTCAGAGGTGGACAAAGAATGATGTTGTCATTATACCACCAGGCTGGTATAATGGAAAGATTATTGATTGTGGGGTCAGAGATCTGGTCTCTGAAACTTTCTGTGTAAACCTTGGACAATTTACTTACTTTCCCTCATCCTCAATTTCCTGATCTGTAAAATGGAGAGTTGGATTAGATAGGCTCTGAAGTCCTTTTTAGCTCTGAATCTATAATCTGGTGTTGAGGTATGTTGGGAGGGTAAGGTATGTTGGAGAATGAAGTCCTCATCTCCATCCCTACTTCTCTTTAGGCTGTACCAGGCAAGGATAATTGCCTTTTTCTTCCCATTCTATAATTATGCTTCTGTAGGAGAAGGCAGGGACATAGCTTATACTTAAAAAAAAAATCCCTAACAGTGCTAAACATGTAGAGAGTGTTCAATAAATATTAGGATTCAAGAAAGAAAATACTGTGCTTCTTTGTTGGTGACTCCCTATAAGTCTTACTCTTTCAAGACTTACCAACTATTTAATTGGTTGTCAGATAACCTCAAGTTTTTGTCCTAGTCCTACCTATCCAGGCAAATTACTTCAATTTTGGGGTCCTAGTTTCCTCTTCTATACAATAAAGTTATATTCTACTAGAAGACCTCTAATGTACCTTCCAACTCTATGATTTTTTAAACTCATAAAATAACCATTTTAATCAAACAGGTGATCAACTCAACCAAATAATTGGTTTGATTTTTTAAAAATTAGGTTTAACTACATTCATTGATCCTGATATTTTCTGAAATAGCTTTAAACAAAACCAAGTCAATCCAAAAGAACATTCTAGTGGTCTGGGTAGATATTGCCCATAAGCCAATCAGTCTGTATGTCTCTGGTCTTAGCTTCTATTGATACAACTGAGAGGGATTAAAAATAGGGATGGATTTCAGAGAGAAGGGGTAAAGTTTTCTGGAGAGTATTTAGGATAGTATCTTTTACTACATTGTTGTTCAGTCACGTCTGACTCTTCACAGCCCTATTTGCGATTTTCTTTTCTTTTTTTTTAAATAATTAAATTTATTTATTTAACTTTTAACATTCATTTTCACAAAATTTTGGGTTACAAATTTTCTCCCCTTTTATCCCCTCTCCCCCCAAACAACAAGCATTCTAATTGCCCCTGTGACCAATCTGCTCTCTCTTCTATCATCCCCCTCTGCCCTTGTCTCCGTCTTCTCTTTTGTCCTGTAGGGCCAGATAGCTTTCTTGACCCCTTTACCTGTATTTCTTATTACCTAGTGGTAAGAACATTACAGTTGATCCTAACACTTTGAGTTCTAACTTCTTTACCTCCCTCCCTCTCCACCCCTTCCCTTTGGAAGGCAAGCAATTCAATATAGGCCAAATCTGTGTAGTTTTGCAAATGACTTCCATAATAGTTGTGTTGTATAGGACTAACTATATTTCCCTCCATCCTATCCTGTTCCCCATTACTTCTATTCTCTTATGATCCTGTCCCTCCCCATGAGTGTCAACCTCGAATTGCATTCTCCTCCCCATGCCCTCCCTTCTATCATTCCCCCCACCCTGCTTGTCCCCTTATCCCCCACTTTCCTGTATTGTGAGATAGGTTTTCCTACCAAAATGAGTGTGTATTTTATTCTTTCCTTTAGTGGAATGTGATGAGAGTAAACTTCATGTTTTTCTCTCACCTCCCCTCTTTATCCCTCCACTAATGAGTCTTTTGCTTGCCTCTTTTATGAGAGATAATTTGCCCCATTCAATTTCTCCCTTTCTCCTCCCAATATATTTCTCTCTCACTGCTTGATTTCATTTTTTTAAGATATGATCCCATCCTCCTCAATTCACTCTGTGCACTCTGTCTCTATGTATGTGTGCGTGTGTGCATGTGTGTGTGTGTGTACTCCCACCCAGTGCCCAGATACTGAAATGTTTCAAGAGTTACAAATATTGTCTTTCCATGTAGGAATGTAAACAGTTCAACTTTAGTAAGTCCCTTATGACTTCTCTTTGCTGTTCACCTTTTCATGGTTCTCTTCATTCTTGTGTTTGAAAGTCAAATTTTCTTTTCAGCTCTGGTCTTTTCATTAAGAATGCTTGAAAATCCTCTATTTCACTGAAAGACCAATTTTTCCCCTGAAGTATTATACTCAGTTTTGCTGGGTAGGTGATTCTTGGTTTTAGTCCTAGTTCCTTTGACTTCTGGAATATCCTATTCCATTCCCTTCGATCCCTTAACGTAGAGGCTGCTAGATCTTGTGTTATCCTGATTGTATTTCCACAATACTTGAATTGTTTCTTTCTAGCTGCTTGCAATATTTTCTCCTTGACCTGAGAACTCTGGAATTTGGCCACAATGTTCCTAGGAGTTTCTCTTTTTGGATCTCTTTCATGCAGTGTTCTGTGGATTCCTTGAATATTTATTTTGCCCTCTGGTTCTAGAATCTCAGGGCAGTTTTCCTTGATAATTTCATGAAAGATGATGTCTAGGCTCTTTTTTTGATCATGGTTTTCAGGTAGTCCCAAAATTTTTAAATTGTCTCTCCTGAATCTATTTTCCAGGTCAGTTGTTTTTCCAATGAGATATTTCACATTATCTTCCATTTTTCCATTCTTTTGGTTTTGTATTGTGATATCATGCTTTCTCACAAAGTCCTTAGCCTCCATCTGTGCCATTCTAGTTTTGAAAGAACTATTTTCTTCAGTGAGCTTTTGAATCTCCTTTTCCATTTGGCTAATTCTGCTTTTGAAAGCATTCTTCTCCTCATTGGCTTTTTGAACCTCTTTTGCCAATTGAGTTAGGCTAGTTTTCAAGGTGTTAATTTCTTCAACATTTTTTTGGGTCTCCTTTAGCAGGGAGCTGATCTGCTTTTCATGCTTTTCTTTCATCTCTCTCATTTCTCTTCCCAGTTTTTCCTCCACCTCTCTAACTTGATTTTCAAAATTCTTTTTGAGCTCTCCCATGGCCTGAGCCCATTGGGTGGGCTGGGACACAGAAGCCTTGATTTCTGTGTCTTTGCCTGATGGTAAGCATTGTTCTTCCTCATCAGAAAGGAAGGGAGGAAATGCCTGTTTGCCAAGAAAGTAACCTTCTATGGTCTTATTTCTTTTCCCTTTTGTGGGCATTTTCCCAGCCAGTGAGTTGACCTCTGAATATTCTCCTCACACCCACCTCGCCTCCTGATCCTCCCAGCCAGCGTTTGGGGTCTGAGATTCAAATGCTGCTTCTAGCCTTAGGGCTTTTGGCGGGGGCAGGGCTGCTATTCTGTATGAGATTATGTTCAGGTGCTGAGGTGGGGACAGGGCTGCCTCTCAGGCTCAGTTCCCTCAGGGGGTTTATGCACAGACCTTCCACAATGGATTCAGGCTCCCGTCCGCTTGGGGAGCCCTGGTCTGCAGCCGCCTCTCAGCTTCTACCTCCCGGGGGGGTCCGAATCATGGGGGCACCCCACTCCCCTCTAGACCCGCCAAAGAGACTCTCTCACCGACCCCCGTCACCTGTGGGCGGAGGGACCCGCGCGTCCGCTGGAGATCCCGTCCCTGAAGCCTGCTCGGATCTGTATCTCTCGGTGCCGCGGCCACGGCCGCAGCAGGTCTGGGCTGGGCTCCGCGTCTGCAGCGCGACGGACCTTTTGCGAGAAGTTTGCAGGTCCCTCTGTGGGTGGAGGGACCTGCATGGCCGCTGGAGATCCCGTCCCCGAAGCCCGCTCGGATCTTTTCCTCTCGGTGCCACGGCCGCGGCAGGGCTGCACTCAGCTCCCAGTCCCGGTGCCCCGTCCACAGCGCGAAGGACCCCCCGCGAGAGGTTTGCAGGTCCCTCCAGAACAGAAATCTCCCTCGCTCCAACACCCCGTGGCCTCTGGGTGCACAACTCGCTGTGAGTTACTTCCCTATAGCCGTTCTATGGGTTGTGGGTCTATTTGCGATTTTCTTGGCAAAGATACTAGAGTAGCTTGCCATTTCCTTCTCTAGCTCATTTTACACTTGAAGAAACTGAGGCAAACAGGGTTAAGTGACTAACCCAGGATCACACAGCTAATAAGTCTCTGAGGCCAGATTTAAACTCAAAAAGATGAGTCTTTCTAACTCCAGGCCTGGAGCTGTATTCATTCACCACCTAGCTGTCCTTTACTATGTGGTAGGTTTAAATAAATATCAGTGAAATATGTAGATGACTGAATTAATGAAAAAGCATAATATACTACTGAGGCTTGTCTCTGACTGGCAGGGCTGCATTCTGCATGCAGTGCTTGGACTAGAGTGTGAAATCAGAGGACCTGGGTTTGCCTATCAGCTTTGCTGCTTCTTTCCTGTGAGACCTTGGGTCAAATCATTTCTTCTCTTTTTGGGTTTCATTTTCCACCACCTCTTGGCTTCTCTGAATTCTTTCAAGTTTCAGCTAAAATCCCATTGTCTAAAGGAAGCCTTTCTGAGACCTCTTAGAGTACCTTGACTCTGTTGACTACCTCTAATTTATTCTGTATGTAGCATGTTTGTTCATGGTTATTTGTACGTTGTCTGCCTTATTAGATTATTTTGAGTCTCCAGGGGCTTAGCACAGTGCCCACCATGTAGTAGGCCTTCAGTGAATGTTTATAGCCTAAAAGGACCAAGGTCTCCCAGTGCATCCTGGGTCATCTCCAGTCATCCTGAGTAATATCAGGTCACTGGATTCAGATGGCTCTAGAGGAGAAGTGAGACTGGTGACCTTGCACAGCCCTCCCTCACTGAAAACAGTCATGTGCAATTCATGTCATCATTTCTCTGAACACAACAATTGACTGACTGATTAAGAAGGCTCAATTAGATGATATTTAGACTCATTAGACTCAACTAATAATAGCTGAGATTTATGTAGGATTTTACATACAGTATTTAATTTGATTCTCACAAAAAGCCAGTGTTGACACAGAGTATCCCAAAAGTCAGTACAGTTGTAAGTTTCAGTGGCTAAATCTGCACTACGATTTTTGAGATACACTGGCATCCCATTATCAACCCATTTTACAGATGAGGAAACTAAGAAAGAGAGGCTAAGTCATGTGAATGCTATGAGGTGATCAATTCAGTCAAATACCTGGTTTGCTTTTTTTTTTAATCTAAATTTGAGCAAACCACTTTGTTTTAGTATTGTATGAAACAGTCTTAAACAAAACCAGTTCAAACTGTCCAAATGAACATTCCAGAGGTCTAGGTAGATACTACCCATTAGCCAGTCAGTTCATATGTCTGGTTTGGTCCCAGGCTTTACAGCTGATAAAAAGTAGGCAGATCAAGAGTGTACTGGTAAATATTTAACAATTGGCTTTCCAAAAATCTTTACACAAAACACATTTTAACATTGTTAACATTTTCCCATCACTTTATTAAGTCTGGACAGTCCACAAAAACAATAACATTTGCCAGTTTCTAAGGTATAAATGCTCACACTAAAAATTGAACAATTGGCTCTAGGTAACTAATTTAGATAGACTCCAGCCTGCCCCTGGATGTAATTCATCATAGTGAACAGGTACTAAAAATGGAGCCCAAAGTATCTGTGTTTGCATTCTGTTTCAGATGCTAGTTGTGTCAGAGGGTGGTTGTGAGAATGGAATAAGATTCCTGAAGTACTAATGCCTGCCTCCATAAACAATTCAAAGCACACTGTCTACTGGAAATGAAAACACTACTTTCCACCCTTTAGTCAAAGGAGAAATTGAGAAAAAAAAAAATCCTTTGAAATCCTTGAATTTAACACTAGAGAGAGTAGAACCAGAGCTTTCTACTTCTTCCCAAGTGCAGATATCTTATTTCATATTGAATGTTGGAAACAGGAAAAGACTTCTTTTGTTAGGGGTGTGTGTGTGTGTATGTGTGTGTGTGCGCGTGCGTGGGTGCGTGCATGTGTGTGTGTGTGTGTATGTGTGTGTGTGTGTGTATGTGTGTGTGTGTTAAGAAGAGAAAGCCTGGACATGTCTGGAAGAATAAAGTAAATTCTTGACAAATATTTAATTATTCTAGTGAAAGGATTATAGAGGTTATTTGTCTTTTTTCACTGAAGACTTCAACTTACTTTCCTTTGTGGTCCTGAAACCCTATCAGGCTGAGTGCTTAATCTTGACTTAAGTGCCTGAATTAGTTTGTTTGTTTCTTGAACAAACATGGCAGGCTCCTGTTATATGTTTCCAAGCTTCAAGCTATTTTAAAAGTACCTGATGACCCAAATGCTTTGTGGTTTTGTATACTGTACCAAATAAACCAAAATCACCTTTGGCTTCCCAATGAGCTCAAATTGTGCATGCCTCAATACTTTTGTTTCATCTGTAAATTATTTTTTCATTCTTGTTTTTAACATTGCTAGGGAAAGGTTAGGAAGTTCTTCTGATCAACCATCTGTTTCCAAGAAAATATTTGTTGTTGTGCAGTAGCTATTGACTCAGTCTATCTGAACCAAAGCTGGTTTAAACCTGTGCCCACACATTTCTGTATTAAAAAAAAATAGTATAGACTTCTTTGTATCTACTTGAGAGGATTATGATGAATTAGACTGACAAAATGGTTCAAGCATCAACATCCTTTGAAAAGGTGGTGAAATAGGAGAGCCATGCAGCATGTTAGCCTTTCTTCTACCTTAACCACCCTTCCAGGCCAGTTTTTAGTGGGAAATTACCAATGTCCCCAGAGATTGTTGATATCAGGTAAAGAAAGATGAAGGCTATTGATAAACTATATTAATGTAGCACTTGCATGTTTATAAAGTTCTTTCTTTCCACAATCCCGTGATGGAAATAGCGCAACTATTACTGTTGCCACCTTGCAGATGAGAAGTAAAGTGTCAAAACTGGGACTCACCCCAGGCCTTCTGATAACAAAATCAGTGCTCTTTCCATTTAATGATGTTTTTGTTTTTGTTTTCATTTTTTAAATAAGGAGGAACAACAACAACAACAAACAAACAAAAAACAACCCCTGTTCTAGAACATGGTCAACAATGATAGGAGCAAAGGAGTATCACTAGATGAATTAACCATTCCTGGCTGTGCAGCCAGAATGAGGGGTCTCTGTGTGAGTGTGATAAGTTTTAAAATGAGGAGGCTTGATCCATTTCTCCTAACCATTTTAATTTCTCCATTTGGTGGCCAATGCCTCTCCAAATAAATGATTGTGTGGTAACCTAGCAGCTGCCTTAGTTGTGGAGGGAAGAAGGGGGAAGGAAGGACAGAAAAAAGTCCAAGCACACAACACTTATGTATCCAAAAGACATTTCTTAGAGGATTTAAAAAAAAAACAAAACCAAAAACAATCAAATGGAAATGTGAATAGGTTGCCCAAGTCCCCCAGACTTGCATTCAGATTGGGGGAATAGTGCCAGGATGCCAGGAGGACTTCCTGGCTTGGGCCTCCCCCCCTACTTTTTCTGTAGGAGAAAGTCCTGTCTCTGTCTTTGATAGAAAAGACCGCCATTCTCCTTTTGTAGGATTTCAAGATTGAGATTGGTGTGGAGCTATGTGTTATCGCTTACCTTTGCTTTCAGATATATTCTTTGGAATCCTTGAATACTGTAATTGTTTGAAGGCCATAAGAATTTAGGATTGAAATATTTCCTCCTTTACTTGAGGTTGGTTAACAGTGGTTGGTTGGAGGATCTTATAAGACTTCTCAGAAGTTATAAAGGGGCGAAAGACTTTCCCTCCTGATTTCAGGTGTGAGAACAAAAGAAAACAAACAAACAAACAATAAATAAACAAACAAGCAAGTAAAACTGCATAGGAGAGTAGCCAATTAATACAAAGTCTTCCCAGGGAGTTCTACTTCTTAAATTCCAGGCCAGTGAAAAGAGTGCCCCTGGGCTATTTTCTTCTCAAGGCAGGTACTTGAGGCTTTTCTTGTGTGGATTCTATATAGGAACACTAACTCAGATTCCACAGGGTAGGGGAGAATGAGCTTCAAATGATAGGTACAAAGATTCCAACTAGGGAAGAAAGGCTTTACTATTAATATGGCTCTGTATAGATGTGTGAATGCATGTGTATATTCTTTGGCAAGAGATATCTATTAATTTAAATCCCTCACAAGAAAGATAGCACTTCAGTTACAAAATTCTAAAAAACAATCTGGTACATATACATGAAAGGGTCATAGACATCAAAGACAAGACACTATGAGATGAATCATGGCAGTCATATTTTAAAGGTTCCTACAACAGTAGAGTAACATAGGATTCAGAAGGAACTTTTGAATCTTTGAATCTTACTGCCAAACATGTTAATTTCCAGGGGCTATGGGAACTGAGAAAAGGAGATACATCCTGTGCTTATGTAATCAGTTCAATTAATGGAACAAAATGTAGAGCATGTATGCCTATGAGGCATGTAAATAACACTTTGTATCTGCAAATGAAAGCTCATACATCAATCACATCAGGCAGTTCTCTGTTCAGAAATCTTTATTGGCTTCTTATTGCCAATTCAATTCAATTGAACAACTATATGCAAGCTAATATGCCTACTGAATAAAGTCCAGGTTTCTCTGCCTGGCATTTAATGCCTTCTGCAATCTGACAGCATTCAAACTTTCATCCATATCTCATATAATTCCTTTCCATGTACAATATGCTCTATACAATTTGACCTGTTCTTTGATTCCTGAACTTGCTCTATATTTTAATTGCTTCACTATTATCTGTGTCTAGAATGTACTCCCTGCTGAATTCTCATACACTTTTTAGGGTCCAGATCAAATATCACATTTATAGTGATCATAAATTACAGATACTTAAGGGACTGTCGTTCAACATAATGTTTCAGTTTCATGACTTAGCATATTCCCACTCTTGAAGACACACCCTTCCAGTTCTCAAAATTGTCATTGTGCTTTGTTGTTTCCTGCCCCAACGGATTCTTAGAATTTTTTCCTATGCTTCTACCCAATATCTGATCCCGATAGGAAACCTGGGATGTTTTTCTCTATAAGCAACTTGGGCATGCCTCTACTCAAACCTAATTGGAAAGTAGTCAGTTCTTTTATTATAACTGACTAAGCTTAATGCTTATCCATAATTGGTCATACTACATTGCTTAACCCACAATGGACCATTTATTAATGCTGTAAATTGATTTTTTTGAGTCTTATGATTCTTATTGATCATATTCCTCGAAACTATAACCTTTGCCTTATACAGTTAGTTTTGACCTATGTTTGACAGCTTCTGGTTGATGAATACATTATAATACCTATGGTACTACATATCCAGATTTGAGAGTAGCTGTGTGGTTGATTCTATATATATTCCTGCCCTGAACCCTCTCTAATGAATAGACTAAGTTGAGACATTCCCTGTCTCAAACTTTAATACTTAAGATATATTGACCAAATTCTGATATCTATCTATCCATTTATGTATCAATATATAAATATATGTGTATGTATGTATATATATATCTGTATACATAGATATATAGATACCTACACATACATACATATATAGTTAATGAAGCATTGCCTGATTTCCTTGTTGCTAATGACCTTCTCTCATGTATGTCACATAACATCTTATTTTGTCTGACTAATGCAGAGGTGGGGAACCTGTGGCCTTGAGGCCACATTTGGTCTTCTAGGCCCTTCCTTGGGTACACCCTTTTAACTAAGTCCAAGTTTTACAGAATAATTCCTTTTATTAAGAGGATTTATTCTGTGAAGTTTGGATTCAGTCAAAGGGCCGCACTTGAGGACCTAGAGAGCCACATGTGGCCTTGAGGCTGCAGGGGTCTTACCCCTGGCCTAATGCATTTACCTTATGTTGTGTTGTTATGTGTTATATGTTGTTCTAAGCAGTTCTCTAAGATATAAATTATATGCAAGTTGCTGAACTGCATCTACGGGCAGAATTTCCATACTGTGGAAACTCACCCATACTCTCCCTAATATCATACCATGACTGGGTTCTTCCCTTCTGTTAAAAAAAAGTGCTACCTGATAATAATTGGTGTTTTTATTGTCAATAACCATAAGATTCATGAAGGTAGGGACTTTTTATCTCAATGTGATCATCTCTCTTAGTCCTTCATACCCTGATGTATTGTGAGAATTATCTTAGAGTAGTGGAAAGACAGCTGGTCTTGGAGTTAGGACTCAGTTTGAGTTCTTCCTCAGACATATACTGATTATGTACAATTCATTTAGAATCTCAGTGGTTTATGCAACTCTCCAAAACTTGAATTACAAAGAAAATGCCAACCAGAATTGGTAGAGTATCCTCATTTAGGAATTCCCTTTTTCAGTTTAATTGCAGGTCCAGGTCCTATCCCCATTCCTCTATCCCACTTTCTTTTCCTCTCATTTTCTCTTTCTCTTTCCCTCTCTATTTCCTCCCTCTATCCCTTTTTCTTATCCCTATTCCTTTTCACATCCCTATCTCTATTTCCATCTCTATCTCTTTCCCTTTCTCCATCCTTATCTCTATTCCTATCCCTCACCCACATACATTAAGTTATTAATCAGTAGTCACTGAGTTAAATTGTGATAGTATTTGAAATAAGGTTTTACTTATTTTGGGGAGGGGCATGCAAAATATATTCAAAATAAGAATGTGAGTGGGGTACAATTCAAAGTAAAAACAAGTTTGAACTGGTAACAGAAAAAAAAGAGTCAGCTTTTAGGTAGTATGTGACAAAGGAAGATTTTTCTGCAGTATACGTGACACTGAGATGAAAAATGAGGAAGTAATATTGACTTTGACAGCAGTGCCCTGAAGAGGCTTGAGGGAAGAAAGACGAGAAGGCAGTAACTACAAAGACATGTCTATTTAGTGTACACCCATACTGTCTAGTTTTCAGTTTGAAGCCGTCTATGGTGAACTTTGCCTCCTTTCTAAATTAGACAGGCATCACACAGAATAGTTAGTACGTTAAAGAAATGAGAACATTGAAACTTGTAGCTTTGTATGCATATAAATTTGTTTAAAATCAACAAGACTGAAAGCAAAATAGGACTCTTTGTGCTCAGATACTTCATACTAATCCATGACTGATTTTAGTTTTGGTCTTGGCTTTTATAATGTCTCTTAACTAATTTTGTTTGTAAAGCAGGATGCATTATGTCAAGCATATCACAAAAAAAAAAATGACTCATTTTGATTAATTAGGAGGAGGACAGTCTGAATTCATGGAAAATCTGTATTATAGATTATATATTGTTTTTAGAGATGCAGTTTTGTTTTATGTGTTCAACAACTTGAAGTTATCTAATAGAATATTTTTTAACTAAGGGTCCTAAAGAAATCTGCTGTAAAGAATCTGTGTTTTTAAAATAATGTGCAATCAGTATATCAGTAAATGAATGGTTTGAAAACAGATGCTTCTAAGTATTTACAGTTTTTTCTAATAATCACATAGTTTGTAACATTTGTCATGTCATCTCTTTACACTACTAATTTTCTTAACAAACCTTCTTTCATAGAAAGTAGGAAGGTAAACTTCAGCCAAATCTCTGACTAAAGTCACACAAATCATAAATGATTATAGTGAGGGTGCTGTAATTTTTTCCCACAAATAAAATTGAATTCAGATGCAAAAATACACATGACAAGGGCATTTTTTAGATCACCATTGAGATTTTGAAACTCAAAAGTGTATAAAAAGCAAAATCCTGTCTTAAAATAAGTATTTTTCCTAAGTTAAAAATGATTCCTGTCTATGGAAAAAAATAGGCCTCAAATACATAAAACATTAATTTCACTTCTTCAAAAGATGCCACAATGTGTTGGGTACTTCTTCATCCTGTGAAGAGGGAAATCCCACCCTCCCATGCCTTAGTGGAGGTGCTTCTCTTGGGTCATACCTTCCCACTCTCTGCCAAGAAAAAAAAATTTCCATTGACCATCCTTTTGGTAATTTGAGCTTCTATGAAGTTAGCTGGACTTGTTCAGAAAGAGCAGTCACACAATCATCACTGGGACTGTATTTGAAATTTTCTAGCTTTGTAGGAAATTGCTAAACTGATGCAGCTTTTGAGAACTGAGGATCACTGCCATGGTGAAGCATATAAGTAGGATATTAGTTAAAGACAAATAAGATTTGTAATGTTTAATTTAAAAAATACCTAAATTCAAAAAAAAAAAAGCAATGATGATAAGATTGCAAATAAATGATATTCTCACATTGTTTTAATTCCTTATGTGGAAGCTGAGCACCACCAGAAGCTAAGTGATAAGGCTTTTTACATCATTTGGATAATAGTATGTTGAACTTAGAGCTTCAATTAGTCACTCATTCAATTAGTCACTAGAAAGATTAGTCACTTCACTCTGCTGTTTCCTTATCTATTTAAAGGAATTGTACCAAAGAATCTCAAATTTTCTAACAGTTTGAAACCTTGTGTTCCTATGATATTCAACAAATATTAATGAGTTGATGATGGTGGGTTTTGATTACAGTTGATCAAGGAAGGAGGGTAGTTCTGAGGTATGAACACTTTTTGTGTTGTTGGAATAGAATGCAGTCAAAGGTCTTGGAGTTGAGAAGGTTAAGAACTGGCAAGTCAACGTCTTTGAAAGGGCAGGAGTTGGTGTGGAAGAAAGGCTTTTAACCTAGTATTGAACTTAATGGAGAGGAGGGGAAATAACCAAGAGGTCCATAGTTTGTAGCAACAAATATCTGGATAAATAGCCAGTGAACTTTAGAGGAGTTAAGATGTTTGTTGCTGAGTGATGGAGGCAGAGGGAGAGGTAGGAATGTGGAGCAAGGTATATGCCAGCATTATCTTTTGACCTTGAGAAGAAGAGATCTTGGATCACAGCTTTAGAGTCCAAAGAATTCTTAATGGTTTCTGGTAAAACCACTTTATTTTATAGACAAGGAAACTGAGCCCCTGAAAGTTGAAGTGATTTGCCCAATGTCCCACAGTTGGTAGTGCTTGGCTGGGATTCAAACTCCCTTTTTCTGACCCTAAATCCAGAGATATTTCCATTTACCAAAATAGAGAAGGATTCTGTAAGACACAGTAGAAAACGAGGGTAAAGGAAGATGTCATCCACTTTCAGAGAAACAGAGCACAAACATAGTATGGTATTACATAGATGCATATGAATGTATATGTATATATTTGTGCATGATTATAGATATCTACGTATGTGTATCTGTAAGTGTATGTATGCCTATATTTGCATGTGTGTATACATGTATATACATATACATACATATACATATACATACACACATTGTGTATGCTTAAGTTGTAGCCTCCTTGGGGAAGGTTGGGAGGAAGGGGAGAAAAAGAACAAAGTAAAAAGTTCACAGTAGAGAACAAAATAAAACTTACAAGGAAGTAAAGAACGACAGATCTGAGTACAATGTGCAGTATTTATCGCATAGACTTTCTTGAAATGGAAATTTACTGCTTTATATTTTGACTCTCTCTTATGTTCTGCTGTACACATGGCACTGTTCTTTTTTCTTTTCTTAGTTTGTATGTAAGCCTTAGTATTTAAATTCAATTCTTTTTTCTCTTCTCATTTTGTAGTTAAGCTTAAAAAAAATATTACTAAAAAAAAGAAAGAATGAAAATGAGGGTAGAAGAGGACAGAGTCTGGGCAGGGCTAAGGTTGAGTTTACTGTTATGGAGAGAGGGGATAAGAGTAACAGTGTGTGTGGCCATTGGTGATATTGAGCATGTGTCCTAGATGTGAAGATAGAGAGAGTCTTAGAGAGAGGCAGTAATGGGTCCTTGGGACATGGCCATTCAGGGACTGGAAAGGGATCTTTGGATGAAACAAATGCTAGGTAAGGGTAGAGAGTGGGGAGGAATCACAGCCCCAGGTTTTCAGCATCTGAGGGAGACCCTCATCTAACCTATGGTAGTTCTAACTCTAATAATGGTCTGTGTTCTTTGTGTATATTTCAAATTAGAATGCAATACTCTAATTTCTTTGATGGAATCAATTCAGTTATTCCATTTATGTGATAACTTATTGTAGAGCTTCAAAGGATTTGTGACCTCATCTATAGGAGCATTCTCTCCGATGATACAGATTTCAACCCAAACTTGCCTGAGTGATTTTTTTTATAAATACATTTTATATATGTATACATAGGTATATATGTATTTATATAGTATTTTATATAAATACATCTTATAAACTTAGTATTTCTAGGATGAACCAGAATAAAATCAATAACAAAAAATTGTTCCAACTCTGAAAAGTAGGAGTAACAAATTTAAATGTTCAATAACATTAACTTATTGGATATTATGGCTTTTGTGAATGCAAAGGAGGTCCATGCTAAAGAAGATACAATTGTGAGAGTTCTGAAAGAGTGGGTCTCAGTATATCAGAAAGAGGTGAAGATATGAAATGTTTTGGAAGAAAAATAATCACTAGTAAAAGAGGCAATCAATAAGAAAATATTTATCAAAATATGCTTATTTTCTCATTTTAAAATTTTTTAATGAAAATCATTTATACACATATATAGGACATCATTGGTGAAAATATAAAAAGAGAACATATAGGCTTACCCAAAAACAGTCTAGCTATAACAAAACATTTGCTTGAGTAGGACAAAATGCATACTTAAAGGCTCTCCTTTAACAAAGTGTTTCCAATTCATACTGTATATTAAGATTATGTAAGATTCCACAATATTTGCAACAATAGAGGCATCTTTGTTTAATGACACTCTGATTGTTAATAATAAGGGAGACATAAAAGAGGATGATGTATATTCTTCACAGGCATTCATCACAGTCATTGAGAATGTACAGCATCAAAGCGCAAACTCCAAAGAAGACAATAAAACAAAAACTGCTGTATCCAAAGTCTCAAAGAAAAATGTAAATTGGTCTCAGTCCCTCCACCTCCAAAAAAAATTCCTGGAAGAGCTCAAAAAGGATTTTAAACATCAAATAAGAGGGGTAGAGAAAAATTTGGAAAACAAATGACAGTGATGCAAGAAAGTCACGAAAAAAAGTCAACATCTTGGTAAAGGGTGCACAAAAAATACTGAAAAACATGACACCCTAAAAAACAGACTTCTTTAAAAAATTAGAATTGGGCAAGTGGAAGCTAATGACTCCATGAGACATCAAGAAGCAATAAAACATAATCAAAAGAATGAAAAATAGAAGAAAATGTGAAATATTTCATTGGAAAAACAACTGACCTAGAAAATAGATTGAGAGATAATTTAAGGATTATTGAACTACCTGAAAAAGAGCCTAGACATAATGGTTCAAGAAATTATGAAGGAAAGCTGCCCTGATAGTCTAAAATAAGAAGGTAAAATAGAAATTATTAATCTATCAATCACCTCCCAAAAGAGATCCTAAAATAAAAACTTCCAGGAATATTATAGCCAAATTCCAGAGCACCCAAGTCAAGGAAAAAATATTGCAAGCAGCCAGAAACAAACAATTCAAATGTTATGGACAGAGGTGAGAAGGGAGTGCATTCTAGACGTGAAGCCAGTGCAAAGGTGATGGGAGATGGGAGAAAAAACCATTTTTGGCTGGATTGCAGAGGGTAAATGGAATATAGTACAATGGACCTGAAAAGATAGGTTGGGCAAGGTTGTGAAGAACTTTAAAAGCAATAGACAGGAATTTGTATATGGTTCTAGAGGCAATAGGTAATAGGAAGTTATTAGAGTTTTTTGAGTAAAGGAGTGATATGGTCAGATCTACACTTCAGAAAGTCACTTTGGCAACAAATGAACAGGCCATGTACTTCATTGGTGCCATATTAATATAATAAGAAATCTAGAGACAGGTGAATGAACTTCATGTAGAAGAACCATGGGAATATATAGAAAAGAACTGCACAGGATGAGAAAGTGGGAATGAATTGTGATCTTTGAAGGTATTAAAAAGAGTAGTAATATCACCTGATTTCCCTTGTGTAATGGGATATTGTATTAGATACACCTAGCTCCGTGGGAAGTACTCCATTCCAACCCCCTGCCACACTTATTTTCACCTAACTGGATAGTATGTGCTACATGTCTGTCCCAGGTTTGATTGACTGGGCTATAAATGGAATGTTGGAGAAAAGGGAATGAAAACACATCATTACAAATTATGTACATTATAGCTACATTGTGTCCGTATGCAGCATATATTAACTTATAAAAAATTTCTAGCATATCATTTAATTGTTTTTTTCCCTGTTATGTTTATTCTGAGAGACAGTTTTGTAAAAAGAACATTGAAGGTTTTTAAATAATATGTTATGTGAAATTTTGTACATAAGGCTAGCTTTCCCATACAATAAATAGGTCAGAAGCCAGCTGAAACTCTTAATGAAGATACTGCAGGAAAGTCCTAAACCTGTTCAAACTCTGGGAATCAGAACCTGAATCCAAATCCCAATTTTGGCCTTTCAGAACATAAGTGAAGACTGGAACCAGTTCCCATAGGGAAATAGTACTTGACATTTCATTCTTAGGAACACTGGGGTCCATAGCAAGAGATATAGCCAGTTCAGTTCTGGATATCCATTCCCAGGCCCTGGAGGAGGCCTGAGACCAATGGGATCTCAAAATATGATATACTTTCCAGCAGGGGTTGGAACCAACTCTCAAATTTTATAAGGAGAAGGAGAGGATTAGGATGAGGCTAGCACATGTACTGAAGCACTAAGAGGCTGAGACAGAAGCTAGGAGTAGAGACAGAGGATGGGCCTAGTACCAGCTATCCTATTCAGAATGACTGTAACATCCAGACTACAGGAAGATGGGACCAGATAGATCCTATTCAGCCTGAACCAGAGCACTAGAGAGAGAGAGAGAGCTTGGCAATGGCACAAAGTTCAGTTCAAGAAATTGGGCTAGAGACTCAGATTCAGTCCAACTCTGATTCTGTCTAGCTGAGATTCTATCTGGCCTGCTTGTCAATACAAGTGTCACAAATGGTTAGGCTTCTAAAGAGTCTACCCAATCTGGTGGATCTTTAATAAACTTTGTTTTACTTTGGCTGAAAGAAGGCTTGAGTCAAATTCATTTGGCAGGACCTGGCATGTCAGTATTTTGAGGTCTCAAGGCATCCCAAACCTCAACATTATAGTTCCCTAACCTTAACATATGGTTCCCTGTCCTCCATGCTTCAGGAAGTGTTCCCAGGCACATGGACTCCAACATAACTCCTGGACGGAGAACCTATATGAGACAACCTCCTATCTAGTGCTGAGAGAATTGAAAGAATCGGGCATACACTTCTGAACAGGGCCTCTGTCCCTGTCCTCCATGCTTCAGAAAGTGTGTCCAGGTCCATGGCCTCCAACATAACCACTGGACTGAGAACCTGTCTGACACTGCCTCCTAGCTGTTTGACCTGCACAGACCTGAGAGGTCAGACCCATAAAAGAACCTCCAAGTTACTTGGAGAGCTAGAAGGGAATAAGGAGAATAAGGAGAAGGGAATAAGGAAGAGGAGGCTTACACACATTCTAGTCTTGACTAGAGAAGAACAGGAACCAATGCCAGTGGAACCATGTCCTCTTGACCAGGAGGGACATTGGAGAAGGGATTGTCCCAAAGGTTGGTAAAGTGGTGGAACCACCAAACCACCCCCTCCTCCCCCCTAGTACCATGTTTTCCAGTCTTCTCAAGACTTGGAATGATGGTGGAGCCTCAGGCTTGGCAGCACTCCCATTTTCTCCACCTCTCCCGACAAGCCCTGGGTAAAAATCAAGGTGGAATATAAATCACTTTAACATGGCTAAATTCTCCGTTTTAACTAATTAATCTGGCCCTGCCTGCCCCTCAACTTGTCAGATCATGGGCATTGAAGGGGAAATTAAGGAATGTCTTCAGACGTACCCCATCCCCAACCTATTTGAAGATCTGTTGTTGAAATATTCCCAAATGTTTGGGATCCGGGTGAACTACTTCTGCCACCCTAGCTGTTGTTTGCGTCCCAGCCCTAAAGTTTTCCCCCATGGCAGTCAATATCTAATTAAGCCCAAGGCCTGGGAAGGACTACAGTCATTAATTGCTACTCAAGGCCCTGACTCACTTCCTGTGGAGTGGGACCCCAAACTGGCTAAAGCTTTTTAGACTTTGAAAACTGAATTGACCACCACTCCAGTATTAGCTCTATCCAGTCTAGAAAAACCTTTCACTCTATATGTAGATGAAAGGAGAGGACAGACTTTGGGAGGCCTAACCCAATCCTTAGGATCTGGCCCTAGGCCAATCACCTATTTTTCAAAACAATTAGACTTTCTGGCTGCTACAGCCATTATTAGCACCCACCAGAAATCTAGAGCTAGGGGAAAATAAGGAGTAAAAGTTTTTACTGACTTAAAATATGCTTTCTGAATTCTACATACCCATGTACATTTTGGAAAGAGAGGATATCTGACAGCAAAAACCTCCCCTGTCATACATGCCCTTTTATATTTTGTCCTTGCCATAGTCATCTTTAATTCCCTCCAGGGAAATTGTGTTTTATGCCAGGGGAATTATATTTTCTCTATATTCCTTTTGTGCCTGTTTGGTGCTTGTTTGCTTAACCTCCTTGCCAGGTTTGTCTTTGCCAGAGTACAAGCCATCAACTTTCAGATGACTGCTCAGGCTATGTACCGCTTGAACAGGAACCACTGAGGCAAGGACAGCTCTATACCTGTTGCCAGCAGGAAACAATTTCAGAAGCTGAGACCTTCACTGCTTACCCCAAAAGAATTTGGATCTCATTTGTTTGAGTGGGGAGTGATGGGGTACAGACTGTGGAAACTGCCTTGAACTTTCCTTGAATCTTCCCACTTAATCTGACTTTTCATACCCAAATCAGTTACCCTTAACCTAGCCTGGTCCTCCATTGTCTGTTGGCTCCAGATTGCCCCTGGCTGATTCCCATCCTTGCTTACTTCCCATCCAAGCTTTCCATTGTCTGATACCTGCCAATTGCCTCCAGCTGTTTCCAACCCTTGATTACATCACTAATAGGGTGTGCTCAGGGAGGAGCAGTAACTCTGGTGTGATGGCTGCTGAGCCCTTTTCAGGGCTGCTTTCTACCTTTAGTGTCCACCTGTTCCACCCAACTCTTACCTGTGGCTCCAAGAACCTGCAGCATGTTCAGGGGCCACACCCTGGTAAACCAGTTTTGGCAGATGGGTCAAACCAGGTTGAGGGTAACCAAAGGGTCTCAAATCCATTGGTGAGTTAGGGGAGTGTCTACCCCAAGCATGGGAAGACTTCCCTTGGTGGAATGGGTGGATGAGAACAATTTGTCCCAACAGCCATGAAGGCAGCAGAAGCGGGTGATAGCGAGCACTTAGAGCTTGGTTTGACATCAAAGATACCAAGGTCATCCACTGCATCCTGAGCCATCACAGTCATCTTGATTCTGTCCTACCTACTGTGATGACTCTAGAGGAGAGAGTGAGGCTGATGACTTTGTGCAACTCTAGCTCACTTAAATCCAATTTATGCATGAATTTAAAGACATCACCCATATCATTTTACTATATACCTATCTCAAAGTCCTGTGACAATAGGCAAGTGATGAAGCAGCAGATGCAGAAACACTGGAAGCTACAGTCACAACCCTGCACACAGGCGGTACAGAGCATAGGGTCGTTTCTCACTGGAAGCAGCAGTGGGCTTCAGCAGCTCCCTGGGTGTCTGAGCAGCCTTTTAAGTATTAAGTACTTACCTCCTGGTGTGAGGAAGGGAGCTAGAAAAGGAGCCTTAAATATTGTATGCTTACCCAACTCTGGCCTACAAGCCGGGAATCTCACTATGGTGTCAAAACACAAAAAAAATGTACAAAAACAACTGTAAAGATGATTCCACTCATCATCGGCACATTGAATACACGCACGCTTATAGACAACACAAAATCCAGTGGACCTGAAAGACAAACTGCTCTTGTTGTAAGAGAACTCAACAGGTACATCCAAATAGCAGCCCTGAGTGAAAAAAGACTGGCAAATGAAGGCCAGCTTACTGAAGTTGGACCTGGACACACCTTTCTCTAGAATGGGTTCAGTGAAGGGGAGCACTGAGAAGCTGGTGTAGGTTTTACAATCAAAACTAATGACAGGCTCATGACAATGCAATTGCCACTTGCAGGAAAACATATGCCCACCATCATCAGTGCCTATGCTCTTACCAAGATGAACCTTGATGAGATCAAAGAAAAATTTTATGAAGACCTGGAGACCCTTATCATCAATGTGCCAAAAGAGGACAAGCTTATAATTCTGGGTGACTTTAATGCTAGAGGAGGCTCAGATTACCAAACTTGGTAGGGAGTCCTAGGGAGGAATGGAGTTGGAAACAGCAACAGCAATGGTCATTTACTGCTGAAGACTTGTGTATCACATGACCTTCTCATCACCAACACTGTTTTCCATTTACCTAACCTGAATAAAACTTCATGGATGCACCCTTGCAGCAGACATTGGCTTTGTGATTGTAAGGAGAAGAGACAGACAAGATGTGAGAGTGACAAAGGCAATGTGTGGTACAGAGTGCTGGACTGATCATAGACTTATCCTTTCCAAGCTAAACATTCGCATTCATCAAAAGTGCTGCCTCCAAGACAGAATGACTACCAGGAGAATTAATGTCAACATATTAGAGCTCTTCTCTGAGTGTGAATAGTTTGTTGCTAACTTGGAGGGAAAGTTGAGCCAACATACAGTTGGCAACAGTGGAGCAGAAAATGAGTGGGGGGGCTTTCAGAGATTTGGTGTACAGCACTGCATTTGCTCATGTGGGTCAGAACACTCACAAATATCAAGACTGGTTTGATGAAAGTGATGACAAAATTCAGAAGGTGCTGAATTCCACAGGGTTTACCAGCAGGACAGTTCTTCCATTTTTAGGAAGGCAGCATTTAATTCCATCAAAAGTTAAGTATAAGTGAAGCTTAGAGGGATGCATGATGCTTGGCTCAATAAGAAGGCAAATGAAATTCAGTTTTATGCTGATAGTAACAATCCAAAGCGTTTTTATGATTCCCTGAAAGCTATTTATGGACCAAAAACCTAAGGTGCATCACAACTACTCAGTGCTGGAGGAGTCACATTGATTAGTGATAAGGACATGATTCTAAAGAGATGACCTGAACACTTCCATAGTGTTCTCAACAGACCATCATCAATCAGTGCTGAGGCCATTAACTGTTTACCTCATGTTGAAGTCAATCCCTCCTTAGCTGAACTTCCAACTGAAGAAGAGGTTTTGAGGACCATTAGACTACTTTTGGGTTTTGCTTATTATAAACATATGAAGTGCTTAGGTTGCCCTTTTTCTTTTGGACGATTCCTTATAAGTGGTAGAAATACTACACTATTTTTCCAGTAGTGGTGATTGGTTGGTTACAGTGAGCTGCCCATGATCCCTTCTTGTTGTTCAGTCATTTCAGTGGTGTCTGACTCTTTGTGACTCCATGTGGGGTTGTCTTGGCAAGGGTACTGGAGTAGTTGGCCATTTCCTACTCTAGCTCATTTTACAGATAAGGAAACTGAGCCAAGCAGGGTTAAATGATCTGCCCAGGGTCACAAAGTTAGTCAGTAGCTGAGGTCAGATTTGAACTCAGTTCTTCCTGACTTCAGGCCCAGATGTATCACCCAAACTGTCCCATCATGAGTACCAATGAACAATTGGTACTGCAGAATGGTGTATGACTTACAGAATAAATTTTTTTCTCTGTGCAAAGCCAACTGATCTGTGTGAAAATAGAATCTATTCTTATCATTGTCTAACCAACAGAGTTAACCAGTCCAAATAAAAGGGAATTATTATCTATACTGTAGTTATAAGGGACAATATTTGAACTGTACTAACATCTGTAAGGGCTGGTAAATTTCTTGGCAAAGGAGCTCCTTCAGTTCAAGACAGATTTTAATATTATATCCGGCAAGAGGACCAAGTTGTCTAAATAAACCAAATGTCTTTAGTTAAATGTGCTGTTATAATATCTACACTGAAAAAAAAATTGCATTTGAGTGTATACAGCTAAGGCTGCTTTCTTCTAAAGCCAAGCACATGGATGTGCATGACAGGAGGTTTGAACTCCTTCACTTAGAACTGCATATTGGATTTTTCTAGAATAAATAACAATAAACTGAGAATGAACAGAAGTTGGCAAGGAAGTACAAATTGATCTTACACTGCTTTACACTACGCAGGCCCTTTTCCTACAGTGGGTTGGTGAAAGCAGCAATGTATCAAGATGAAGACCTCTGCCAAAAATTCCAGTGGAGAAATGGAGCTTGGTGAAAATATTATTCTTTTCAAGAATTGAATTTGCTCTTACTGGAACTAGGGCTTCAGAATCTAAGCATGGCATTAAAATCTTTTTACTCAGTATTCTACATATTATGGGTGTGAACTGATATCTAGGATGTCTTATTCACATGTCACTTTAATAAGTGGAAAAACAGGTGTACTTATAGGAATGGAGAACTAAGCAGGTCTCTCAGCAATGATGTTGGAGAAGAGTTCACAGAATACCATGCCTTGAAACTTAGTTGGGAAAAATTGGGACCACGTAAGGTGTGGAAGGGGAGAAAAACATCTGGCAGGCAAGCCTGTGAAGGAAAAGAAGAGAAATGAACTTGGCTGATTCTGTCCTTGGAGAAAGAAAGTATGAGAGTGTTGAATGAGCAGTGGAAATGGAATGGAATGATAGGAAGGTATGGGTATCCCCTGGCAGTGTAGGTAGCATGGTGCTTGAAACAGACTATGAGACATTGAAGGGGAGAGAGAGACACAAACACAGGGTGGAGGGTAGGGGAGAGAAAGAGAGAGTTATGTTTTTGATTGCCCAATTATTAGAACATTAACATTAACAGGAACATTATTTATTAGAAGCAATAGACTGGGAGTGAGGAGTACTGGTTTCTAACCCTGTTCCTATTACTCTTTGTGGCCTTCAACAACTCCCTTAACTTCTCTGGGCTTAGGTTTTCTCATGTGTAAAATAAGAACCATATAAAACCACATTCAGCTCTGATATTATGCAATTCTATTATGCTCTGATTGAGATCAAGTAGTACTGATGAGAAAATTTCAGGGACAGACAGTAGCATGAAATAAGAATAATTGAGGAAAATATTAAAAAATATTTTCAGTATATGCCCAATATATCTAAGTCAATTTTTATCAATTATTGATGATCATTTAATAGTTCAGTAATTCCTTCCATCCCTCTAGATATAGAAAATTCTTTTTTTTCATCAGCATCTCCTTTGTCGTAGTTGAAATGGGCTAATGGAAAGCCTTTTTTTTTTTTTTTAAAGCAAAGACATTTTACCCAAAAGTTCATACTAACTTTCCCAAAACCCTTACTTTATGTCTTTCCCTAAAATAACAAAGCATTTTTCCATTTTAAAAGAACTGAAAGCCTCTCTACTAATTTTTTCTACTTTCTGAGTGATCCTGCTATTTTTGCTTAGTTCAACAGATAGGTTATTCTTTTCTATCTGCAGAAATCTGGCCACTGTAAGAAGTTGCTGAAAAATATTTTTGTTCCCTAATTGGGCCCAATTCTCCTAATATGGAGATTATTTCTACTGAGATAGGCTTCACATAATTTTTTTTAAAGAAGGAAAATGTTTAGGTATAAAAGCGGAACACTTGATATGATAAATTCAGCTCTTCAGATGTGATTGAGCAGAGATTTAAAGAACAAATGAAATTATTGAGAAAATTGGTTTAGTTGCTTCAGAGACAAAAAGCCTCATGTAAAACCAGAAGTTGCAATCTTCCTTATTTTTATAAATTACGGATAGCAATCTAATACTCAAAGAGATTTGTGAATTCACTGATATAAGAGTTCCCTCCAGTAATACAATTGAAGTCCATCTGTGCCTGACCATCTTGTATAACTTTTGGCCAAGTCCTCCAAAATGTTCACCATAAGGGGTTCGTTCAATGTGCTGGAGAACTCAGGGGCACCAGTGGAACACTCTGGCTATCCACCTGTCATCTTTTTCTCTTGCCATATGACCAGACCATCTTCTTTCACACCCATTTCTGCTTACGCCTAACACATGCCTGCCTTTCCATTGCTCTGTGTGATGATAATAATAGTGAGCATGTATGCAGCACTATAAGGTTTGCAAAGTGCTTTGCGTATGATTTCATTTGACCCTCACTGCAGCTCTAGGAGGAAAATGCTATCAATATCCTTATTTTACAGATGAATAAACTGAGACTGAGATGAATGAATTGATTTGCTTGTGGTAACACAATAAATATCTGAGGTAGGATTTTAACTCGTCTTCCTGATTCTAACTAAGTTCAGTGCTCTGTACCACATCATCTAGCTGCTTCTATAGTTCTTTGGAGGCAGTGGTGTTCCAGGTCTCACTGCCATTCAGAAGAACCAATGAGATGTATATACTGAAAAGATAGGCATTTATTTCCAAAAATAAATCCATTTTACTCTCAAACCTGGGCTCAGCTTACTTTCCATTTGTATTGTTTGTCCTAGATATACATAGTATTGGACAAGCTCTAATAAGGTGTCTATTCAGATGCATGTGTTGAAATCTAGACAATAGACATTCTTCATTCATTTGGTCTTTCCCATGTGGATGGATAGGCCAAATTCCTTTGAGTGATTACAAATTCCTTCCAATGAGGCTCTTGTCTTTGGGTTTGATACAATCAAGCTAATATTATCTACAAAAACAGGAGCATCTGGAGGACCTTGGCTTCTACAGAAAATGCTTCCTCAAATAGATTCTGCTCTGGATTTCCTTTATCACCATGGCAAATACTTGTGATAAGTGTACATTTCTTTGTTTTTGTTGATTTGTTGGTTGGTTTTTGGGTCTTGCCTGATGTATATGAAGACAGAACAATAATAGCTTGTACTTATGTAACAAACTTTACAAATTTCAGATCCCTTTCCCTTATGTATCGTGGTTTAAATGTAAAAATGGAGCACTTCATGTCACAAATTCAGCTCTTTAGATGTAATTGAGCAGAAGTTTAAAGAACAAATGGAAATATTAAGAAAACAGGCTTAGCTGGAATTTGTGGGGTTTGGGGTCTACCACACCCATTTATTGATCATCTCTTAGCCAGTTGCTTATTAATATATTTAGTTTTATTCTGAGCTCTAAAGTAATAAAGTAATAATTTTGTATATTTTCTCATTAATTAATCAGATAGATAGTAAGACAGGTGGATAGATAGGTAAATAAGACATTTGCTAAGTTCCTTCTATATGCCAAAAACTGTGCTAAGCACTGAGGATTCAAATTCTAGCAAGTCAGACAGTCCCTACCCTCAAGGAGTTTTTCTTCTAATAAGAGAAGATGACAAAAGGAACTGAAGATCAGGGAGGTGGAGTAGGGAAGGAAGGATACTCATGTTGGTACAAGGAAGGGAATCTGGGAAAAAGTGCCTCTCAGCAGAAGTTTCTTCAGGGTGACATGGTGGCAGGCAAGGAGGAGGGAAAAAGTTCAGGAAGAGAGTCCAGGAATAAATTATGTTATAATTTCTCTCCCATTAACTAATGAAATACCTCAGTGCTTCCACTCCAGTTTATTTAAACTGGATGAAACTTTTCCCCTATAAGCAGTTCTTTATACTCTGTATCAAAACCCCTAAGCTTCTGGAATCAACTCAATATGAAAGTTACTAACTATATTATTTATTAACAATAGAATCAATAACAACAGAGATATATAAATATTTGCAATATTTTAATTATAAGAAAGACCACAACCAGAATTAATGCTATCACCATAACTGCATATGACTTGTATTTCTTACTCTTTCTGTCTTTCCCCCTCACTCACTCTAATTCTCCTCTCTTCCTTTCTCCCTCTCTTTCTCTTTCCTTTCCCCTTTTCTCTCCAATATTCCAACACTCTTTTTCTCTCTTTCTCTCTTTCCCTATCTCTCCATCCCTCTCTTTGTTTCTCTCTCTGTCACTATATCTTTCTGTCTGTGTGTGTCTCTTTCTGTTCCCATATCTCTTGTCTCTTAGGATAATAGGAAACTCTCTTCAGCTTTCTGCAAACCCTTTCTCTGAACAGTCTGTCACCAGACTCACTCATCATAAAGTTTCTCTTTATACTTCTTAATAAAATTACAGTTATAACAAGAAAGAAGTTTCTCTTCACTCTCTGTCTCTGTGTTCTCCCTATTTTAACTTACTGATCCTTGTAAATAGAAACTAAGCTCACAAATTTCCTGACTCTTTAGCATTGCAAAGAGTGAGAATTAAAACTTTACTTTTTATTGTCTCTCCTTAAAGAGATAATAATAGTTTCTAAAGCCTTTGAAGGAAAGGTTATTGTAATAGTCTATATCTATAAGAAAGTTTATACTGAAAATGCATTGCCTAGAAAGGGATATCTTGGAATATACTCCAGCAAAAGTACACAAATATTCAGAAGTAATCATGAAACATTCTATTCTCTTTCATGGCAATCTGGTTCTTCCCTTAATATGTAAAATAGTATAACCATAATCACAGCAAAGCACAAACATTCATGCGTATTAGCTATCCATGTGTACTCACAGATATGTACAATCTGCATGGAGCTTAAAAAAACAACCCATAAAAGCCAGATGTTGGGAGAAAGAAAAGGATCTGGAAATTTCTACTCCATGAATTTACTGTGAGGGTCACTACTGGTCATTTAAAACATCTAACAATATCTTGTTCTGGGAGATACTTAGATATTAATCTGTATCTGTATTTTTCTTCTTGGTTTGCTTTATTGTTCTTGTTGCAAAAGATAATATTGCTTTGTTTCTTACTGTTTAAATGAAAATAGTATTTACAATTCTCCATCCTCTGTGATTTGTCTAAACAAATGATTTTTTCACTCATTCCTCTGCCTCTCTGAATTCTTGTCATCTACGTATCTGAAATGGGTGAAATTGATGGTGTTGTTTTCATCCAAGTGAGAGGAACTGAATCAGTATTCATACCTCTGAAATGAATCCAGGGACCCTTACCTCATTTTCCCCTTCTCTCCCTTACCTCGTTTACCTCCTCTATTTTTCCCAACTCCCACTCCATCACCTGCCACAATTCAGACATACCATACTTCACTATAGCATTGAGCGTGGCACCTGAATAAACATTTGCAAACATTTTCTAATTCCCCACTTTCCCAAGCTTTAGTGGATACAGGAGATCTTTCCCAAACTCCGTTTTCCAAAGCAGTTGAGTCCCATCGCCCCCTCTCTTTTTTAGTATAAACATAGAACAAATGTATAACTAGTCATCGTGGACATCTGTTGCATGACTAGTGGTGATCCCACTACTCACCAATTAATCAGTGTGGTTTTTATTCATCAGAATGTCTGAGCTCTGAGAGTAACTCTCAGATGAGAAAACAATCTCTATTCTGTTTTACATATGATGAGGAACAAATACAGCTCTACAATTGCATCTGATACTGGGCATTGGGCATTGTTGTACTAATTTAAAAAAACACTTCAACACAAACATATAACTTTAGCAATGAGGAATTTATATAATTAAAACCTTCTAAAAATCAGCCTCACCTACATAAAGTTCTTTCAGTTGTGGCTTAGGGGCCAGCAACTTCTTGACAAAGATCTTTTATGTACCCTATTCTTCCCCTGGAAACTTGAAATTCTAAGGAGCTAGGGAACATAATGGAATTATAAGAAGTTTAGTTTTGAGATTACTGTGGAGAGGACTATGCTCTGCTTATTGCATCATTAGTGATATATATTTTCTATGTTGGAATAATGTATCTTCATAGAATCATCATTCCACTTTGATTCAATCAATCAAAAAAATACTATGCTAAGTACTGGGGCAACAAAGACAAAAAAAAAAAAAGAATCTCTGCCCCCTAGGTGTTTATAGACTAGTCTTAAATAATTTCTGTCTATATGAATGAATGATTTATAGTTGTAAACTACTGCCCATTTATAGTATCTTAGACATAAAATTGGGAGACATCTGAGAAATGTAGAAACTGAAGTACAGAGAGTTTAAGTGATTTGCCCCAAGGTTACATGGCTAGGAAGTAAGAAGCAAAACTGGTAGTCAAATGCAGGTCCTGCAGTTCTTTGCTCCGATTCCCTATGATTTGATCAGTGAGAAAAGATGGTCACAAACCTAAAGTCTTTTTCATATGGGTATGCGCATGGGAGATATATAGTACAGGAAAATAAGGTGAAGGTCAGTCTGGGAAAGAGTTAGTGCTTTCTGCCTCTTCATATTATAAAATTACCTTGCATTTATTTATCTTTATAAATATTTTACCTTACCATTGAATAGCCATAGAGCAGGTGTTAAAAAAGTGTTCAGCTTACACTTACTCTTGATTTTGGCTCTCCCTCCCTTTTTCCCTTCCTCCCTCCTAGCTTGTTCTAGGGGGAGAAGTTGCCTCCTGTCTTTTTAAGGGTTTTGGATCTTCTTCCCATCCCCAAGTCTTTCTCCCAGCATTCAGAAACTCAGACACAAGCATGACAAATAAACGAGCAGGAATGCAGTTTCCAAGAATTTAAAGGAAAAGGCTCCTAAGTACAGACCACAATGACAACATAGCCTGGAGAGTGATAGAGTCTCTTTTTCTTTCTTGCACTCCACTTTCCTACTCTGCACTTTAGGAGGAGAAAAATAAGAAGGAAGTAGTCATGGACAAGGGAGATAGATAGCAAAGCAGGTTTTTAACTGCTCTCCCTACCTTATCCCAGCACTCTTATTGCACTTCTTATCAGCGCTTGGGAATAGTTTCTGGACTAATCTAATTAGCCACTGTCCTTATTCATGAAGGTCAGTGAAGCATCCAGGGAGATGCTTGCCTCCTCAATTTGCCATATTCTCTTGAACAAGATGAAAACCTACAGATCTATGGTTATCCTCAGTCTTCTGTGGAAGTTTGTCACTCTTAGGCTGCCTAAACTAGAAGAAATTAAGGAAGGAGGCTCTGCACTACTCTCTAGCCACTTGGTCTATCTGACTTTTGTTGACCTCTGGGGGAGGGGAAGGGAGAGAGGAGAGGATGTTACATCTAGGAGAGAGGTGATCAGGAATAATTCTGACAAGTCAGAATGGTGAATTAGCAAGATCTAATTATGGGATCATAAGTACCTTAGGACAGGATCTCAGAAATCATCTACTTTGCCCCATCATTTTACAGATGAGAAAACTGAAACCAGATCATTTAAGACACAGATGTTACAAAAGGTAGAATCAAGATTTAACCTTAGTTCCTACAACTCCAAGTTTGGCAATCTTTCCATCACCTCATGTTGGAGAACGGGGCAGGCTGGATGCTTAGCGTCAGGGCTCAGTGACTCATTATACGGCAGATTGCTGGTGCACAAGGAGCAGGTGGCTTATTCTGCATGTCCGTTTGGCCATGGGGTCTTGCATTTTATTTGCAAGACTCTCTGGGTGTATGAATATACATACAGCTATAAATTAGGCATACCATTACTCACTACCCTAAAGATCTTTAACAATTGAGTTCTGTGAATTATATTCTGTGAAAGTAGCTGTTGGAACTAACTCAACCTCCTTAGGTTGAGGTACTGGTTTGTCTTAATGATTTCACATATTCTGTAGTCTCATGGTGCTGTCACTTGAGAAAACCAGGGCAGTTGAGTGTGTGGCAAGCCAGCAGCTAGGGATTCAGATTTGTACCAGGGCATTGGAAAATCAGTTTCTGTGGTCATAGGTAAATTTCTCTTAACACCTGACTACCTGAGGGAGGGAGGTTGGATTGGATTAAAAAGGCAATTTTTCTTTCTCCTCTAATATGAAAGTGAAAAGGCAGTACAACTCTTGAGAAAGTCAGGATGTGGCAGGTGCAGGGAGGTAAGTTGAAACTCTCAGCCAGTGAGTTTTTCAGAGAAACTCAAAAGCAGCCTGGTTGGTGTTGGAGAAGCCACTGAAACCAGCTGGCTCCATCCCCCAATGGCTGAAGGAGCAGGCTGAGGTTGAGAAGTGAAGTACGCCTGGGTATAGTTACAGCATTGTCTCTACAGGACAACTGTCAACAGATGGGGATTTGCCTGTTTATTCCCTCCTTCCTATTCTCTCAGTCTAGGAGAAAGGTTTATTAAATCCTAAGCTTATCTGTTCTTTAAAGTTGTTTATATTTCTGTTTAAATAGTATAAAATGATGCCTTAAGGGAAAGTATCATGAATAATAATAATTTCTGATTTGTATGTATTTCAGTCTTTGGAAAAGGGATTTGGAGAGGACAGTGCTGATTATGTATACAGATAAAGGAAATGAGATAGAGCAAATTAGACTTTCTGTTGGAAATTATTTGGGCTTTTGGTCAGACTGGAGCTTTTGGAGGTAAATGAAAGAGAATTGTATTGATTTTTCATATTCCATAATTTACCCCAAAGCAGAATATACAGATTCTATAGCTACTTTATCCAATCCCAGGATGGGCCCCCAGAGGGCAGCTGTTATTTCTTCCCTCAAAGCTCTAAGGGGGCCCTGAAGGGTTGAGGTGGGGGAAAATATTTTTTATTGCTATCACTTAAAAACCCCCAATGGTGTTCTTCTTCCTATGATTATCAGTTGGTATCAATTAGTCATCCAGACAATTAGCTTTTAGAAAGGGGTGTCTACTAAAGTGGCAAAGAAAGGAAATTAAGTACAAAATATTCCCCTAAAAATCTGGGGCACACTCTCACTCCAGTACATAAAACATACAGGGTAAAGTGGGCTCCACTTAGGGAACCCATGTAACAGAGGGATAAGTCACAGCTCCTGAAGGCTAGAAGCCTTTTTCTCCTCTCTATGGGGTAGGTACCCACGAGATCCTCCTTATGTATTTTTCTGTTAGGCTTACTGCAGAATCTTGAAGTTGCCTTTCCTTAGTATGTTTCATTTGTCTTTGGCTGCTGATGCAAACACTGCCACCAGTCTCTGCTTTTTCATAGACGCTAGTGTGTTTGTCCTTCGTTGTCGAAGAAGACCATGCCATCAGAGAAATAATGACATGATTGGCACTTGACTTTGTTTTTTTGAGTGAGGGAGGGCTGTGCAGGTCACCAGCTTCACTTGTCCTCCAGAACCATCTGAATCCAGTGACCAGATATTCATCAGGATGACCAGAGATGACCCAGGATGAGGCAATTGGGATTAAGTGACTTGCCCAAGGTCACACAGCTAGGGAGTGTCAAGTGTCTGAGGTGAGATTTGAACTCAGGTCCTCCTGACTCCTGCACTGGTGCTCTATCCACGGCACCATCTAGCTGCCCCACCCTCATTTTACAGTGAGGAGACAGAGGCCAAGAGAGGTTAATTGACTTGACCAAGGTCACACAGACATCATTTGGCAGAGCCAGGATTTTAACTCAGTTTCTTTGACCTTCCCATTCTGCCAGGCCTAGAGGCCTGTGTGGGCTACCCGAGTCTTCTTACCTCACCTCCGAGGTCTTCGGTTGGCCAAAACCGGATGCTCATATGAGAGAAAGGACGTTCCAGAGTCGAACAAGGGTTGAGCCTTATTTCAGGGTCTCGGTTACAAGTGCAGGGGAGGTCTTCCTTAGGAGGAAGAGGGGGAGATTTCCTAAGGAGGCTAAGATCTTAAGGGATTGGAAGTAGAAGTAAAAGCGGGGAGAGAGGGGGAGGGGAGAGAGGAAAGAAGAAAAGCGGAGCCTACTGTCCTCTTGGCTCCTCACGTGCTAAGAGAGCTTTCAGGCTTCCTCAATCCTACTTAACCTTCAGCCGCATAGTTTGCATCTGAATACCGTGCTGTTAGGTAACTAGGTGTGCCCAGATCCGGGACAATCTCGAGGGCGGGGAGATCTCTCTCCCATCACGTTTCTCACGGGAAGAGGCGGAATTACTCGAGATAGCTCGGTTCACCTCGATCCCCTGCCGTTTCCTGGGGGGGTCTCGTGAGAGCTCTAAGATTTAGAAGCTCCCACCTTTACCCGCCCGAGACTGTCCACACGGAATTGAGCTTCCAATCCCAACACCATTCTATTGGGCAGTAACCCTGAGAACTCTCCCTAGCTTTTCCTACAACCAGCAGAGAAGCAGTGTTCTTAGTCGGTTTTGGTAAAGCCTGAGCCATCACACTATTGCTGCATATTTGTATTAGAGAAAAACACAGTGATCTAGGTGAAATCTTTTCACAGTAGAAAAGTGTGACTTTGGGGATCCATTGTCTTAGTAAGCCTTTTCTGTTTTTTCCCTCTTTGTGCTCCTGTCTTCTATAAGTATCTGTAGAGAAATTTTTTCTACTAGGCTATATTGTGATTGTCAGGAGATGAAAATGACTAAGAGTTGGGATGAAAGAGACCTGGACAGATATTGGTCTGTACCTCTAAGATGTAAAAGAGAAGGTCTCTTAACAATATTTGCAGTATCCTCTGAGTTTCACTTTAGGAATGTATTATAGCAAGTATGTCATCCCAAGTATACAGGGGGAGAAAAGAAAGAGGGGAAGAGTGGGAATCCTTTATTCCTGGGGTTGAGACATGGGATTTTCACACCATCCTGGGGAAGAAAACTGAAAGAAGACCACAGGAATTCAGAATCAATGGAGAACAGTTCAAGGTGAACTGAGTCTTTGAAATGCAAATGTAATAGGACCATTACAGTCCTGTGGTCTAATAGGGACAATAGAGAGTCCAGGCTGGGCATATGGAAGACTCTGTTCATAAATATTAATGACATGATAATGAAGGAAAGCAACAATGAGACGGAACATCTAAGACTGCTGTTTGAGTGACATTTGGATAGGAGTGAAAGATGACCTGGGACCTGAGTGTTGCAAGGGATAAAGAAGCGGCTTATTAAATATGGCATCTTGTTATACTTAGGCTATTATCACCACCACCACCACAACCACCACCACCACCCCCAGCAAACTTGTTTCTCATATCTTTCACTTGGTGTGATATATTACATTGGATCAATAATGTCTTAGATAAATTCAGGTTATGGTTTGCATTACTGCATATGTGTAAGGTGTAGCATATTGGTAGGGGGAAGGGCTGAAAGGAGATAGAATGTGGAATTAAAAAAATTAATACATAAAAAATAAAGATTTTAAAAGAATTTTTTATTAAGATAAATCCAGTTTTCTTTTATGCTATTGTCACCCCAAGAAGCCACAATGGAAGGGAGACTAGTATATCCAGGGAGCCAGAAGGTTTGCCAGAGATGAATATGTCTCAAGGTGAACTACAGTTGCATCTTTGATTATTTTTTCTTGACTATACCCTGCACTCCCAGATGGACGTGAAAAGTAGGGAGATGAGTCATCTTTTGGTTCTCTCTCTCTCTCAGTAAAAACAGTCTTGCAATCATTTTCCCTTTGCAGTTGTCTCTCCTTTGAGATTTCTTGAAGTTCAGTCCCAGGATGTCTGTATAAAAATGTGTTACCTCCTGTGCAAATTTCTTCTGAATATATTAAATCAAGCCTAGAATCTCTTCTGAGATTCATCTTAGTGACATTGCTACATCCTACTGCAAAGCAAGGCAGCGAAATGTCTTGAGTAGCCTGATTAAGACAAGTGAAGTCTGTGTTTATTTTTCCCAGGAATATCCCAGGAACTGTCCTTTCATTTAGCTGTGGCTTTGTTCACATGTCTGCTCTTCAAAGGTTAGGAGGGTTTTGGGAGAATCAGGGGTTCACAGAATTCATGGACTTCAGAGTTAGTCTCAGGTGCTTCTGACTTCTGTGAAGCCTTAACTGAGCCCTGTCAACCCTTACCCCAAATTGATGTGGGCTCTACTTTTCTCTGTCTGGACTGTCTTATTGTTTGAGTAAACTGTTTTTGGAATGTTATATTGACTGAAGAGTATATGCCCTAGTATTGGAGGTATCTGTTGGGGAGATTACATTGAAAGATTTACATTGACATTTCAAAGTATAAATTGCTTACACCAATAGTCTCACCATCTTACTTGCTTATGTAAGTAGCCACTACACTAGAAGACTACATTAAAAATGTTTTTTTCCTTTTTTTGCCAAGCAAATTTTCTTTTTTTTAAAAACCCTTTTACAATTGAATTAAATTAAATCAAATTAAATTTAAATTTAAAAATTTTGTGTTTAAATTAAATTTAAAGCAATCATAACTGAACACCAACATTCCAAAAGGGAAAAAAAGAAAATTATATAAAAAGACAAAAATTTCTCTTACATGATTGATTTTTTAAAAAGCATATATTAAATTTTATACAACAGTAACAAAATTGCATTATGTCCCCAGATAGTTGCTGTTAATATCCCACTTTTACAATTGAGGAAACTGAAGCAGAGAGAGGGGTAGCTAGGTGATGCAGTAGATAGAGTGCTGGGCCTAGAACCAGGCAGACCTACGTTCAACTCTGGCCACAAACATTTACTGATTGTGTGACCCTGGGGAAGTCAGAAGTCTGTTTGCCTCAGTTTCCTCATCTGTAACATGAGGTAGAGAAGGAAATGACAAACTATTCCAGTATCTTTGCCAAGAAAACCCCAAATGGGGTCACAACTGAAGAACAACAACAAAGCAGACAGAGGTTAATGATTTGCCTGCGGTTATATAGCTAGTAAATGTTTGAGGTCAAATCTGAACTCAGTCCTTCCTGACTCCAGGTTCAGTGCTCTATCCACTGTGTTACTGATTTTCCGTTGGAGAAATATTGGAATTCCAGATAAGTAGGTTGTGATAAGAGATGGGCACTTATATCAGCATTGAGGAAAAGGGATTGATTACCCACTAGTTATACAGACCGTCTGAAATATTTATGAGTTCAAAAAAACTGTGTTTCCAGTGAAGGTGACATTGGTTACCATCATCCAACAATCTTATCTCAAACACAGGAGAAATCCATTTCAGAAAGGGCAAGAGGACTGAGTCTAGACACAATGGCTTTTTTGCCTATAATATCAACTTTGTTGGTTGTTGTCTTTCTTTTTTGAAGAGGACCAAAAAGACATCACCATGATAAAGTAAAGTTTCGCTGTGTCCAATGGTGATTGATCAGACCAATACGAGCTCAGAATGCTCCACCACAGGTTGGGCACAGATAGTCCGTGTGAATATTTGGGGTGGATATCTCAAATTGTGCTGTCTTAATTCTGCTTTGCTTGTAGAGCACAGCACCCTTTCTGATGTGGGCACACCATGCTGAACCATGTCGCACAGTCAAATCCAAAGTTCTTGAGAGTGTCCTTGTATCACTTGTTCTGACCACCATGTGATCGCCTGCCGCATATGAGTTTCATGAGTTTCAAGCATAGTTTCAATGCTTGGCAGTTCAGCTCTAGCAAGGACTTCAGTATCTGGTAACTTATCCTGCCAGGTGATCTTTAGAATCTTTCTGAAACAGTTCAGATGGAAGCAATTCAATTTCCTGGCATGTCACTGACAGACTGTCCATGTTTCACAGGCATACAACAGTGAGGTCAAAACAATGGCTCTGTAGACCTTCAGTCTGGTAGTCAATCTAATACCTCTTCTCTCCCAAACTTTTCTTCAGAGCCTCCCAGACACTGAGATAGCTCTGGCAATGCGTGCATCAACCTCATTGTCAATGTGTACATTCCTGGAAGGTACACTACCAAAGTAAGTGAAGTTATCCACAGCATTCAAAACTTCTCCATTTGTTGTAACCGATGGTTCCATGTATGGATGGTGTGATGGGGCTGATGGAGCTCCTGTGTTTTCTTGGTGTTAATTATTAGGCCAAAATTAGGACAGGCAGCAGAGAATTGATCCATACTTTGTTGTATCTCAGCTTCAGAGGCTGCATTGAGTACACAATCATCTGCAAACAGAAAATCATGCACCAACACTCCCTCCACTTTGGTCTTGGCTTGTAGCCTTTTCAAATTGAAGAACTGACCTTGATGCTGTGTTCATCCTCATTGAAAATGTTTGATAACATGACTGAAAACATCTTGCTAAAAAGCATGGAAGCAAGCACACAGTCCTGTTTTACTCCATTGGTGACTAGGAAGGCACAAGAGCATTGTCCACAATCTAGACTCTGGGGAAACATGCCATCATGAAATTGACATACAATATTGATGAACTTCTCCAGGCAACCAAATTTTGACATAATTTTCCATAAGTCCTCACGACTAACAGTGTCACAGGCTTTGGTCAGATCTACAAACATTGTGTACAGACCTCTATTCTGCTCCTGGCATTTCTCCTGGAATTGTCAGACAGTAAACATCACATCGACTGTTCCTTGGCCCTTTCTGAAGCCACACTGGCTCTCAGGTATATGACCATCTTCCAGGTGAAGGATCATCCTATTAAGGAGGACTCTAGCAAGAATATCAACTATGAAAAATTCAAAAGCACACAACCCCCAAAGCAAAAAAATACTAATAGTCTTGACTCTTCTATGAGTTTCAGTGTAAAGAAACAAACCTAAATCTGTGTCAGCTCATTCCACCTTCTACCTCAGGTTTAGAAGCAGAGGTCCACAAGTTACAGAGGAACTTATTTCATTTAACCAGTCAGTAGACTAATTTATGATGTTATAAATGAACCTGAAGAAGTAGTTACACATGTATTGAGGTGACAGTATTAGATATTTCCTATGTAAAGTGTGCCTTGCATATAATTGGAGGTGTTTATTGCTATCTCTGTTAATTACTCCAATTTTGAGTTATTCTTATGTTATTATTTTGCTGTTATTTTTGTTTTCTCATATAACTCATTATGATTTTGGCATAACATCTGTTTATAAATAATTTATTCTTCATTTATTTGCACATATGTTAATGACCACAGTTATGTTTATTCTATGTAAGCCTACTGATACTGATATTGCAATGACTAGCTACCTTTGCTTTGCTGTATATGGTTCTTTGCTTGCATACTATGGTCAAACAGAACTCTTGAAATATGTATATATTATATCCCTCCAAATTACATTGGGTCATTGGGTTACTGAAGTATCCTGTCAAGTGATGCTTTGTATAGTGCTATATCTTTTGCACACACTGTGAATACAAATATTTTCCATGATACTATAGGATAATTACGTGGGATGTCAGCAAAATTGCCCTTATTACTTGTAAAATGTTGATATTTGTACTTTTGCTGAATAGTTGCAGATTGCAAATATACTGAGGCTGATTGACTATGTGACACATATGACATGTGTCATGATGGAGACTCTACCTCATAATCCACCAAGCATAGATGTTTTTTTAAGTTGGATTCCTGGAAAGGGTTGTGTGAAGGTTTTTAGGATATCTTTTAAGGAATGTCTAGGAGAAGGATGATGGAAGAGTAGAATTTGAAATAAGATCTGGAGAGAATGGAGCTCATCTTCCATCTTGGCACCTTGTAGACTTTCCAGAGTCAAGTGTCTAACCAGATCTTTGAATTTGTGTTCTGGCCCTTCCTTTCCCCTGAACAACGTTGCCTATTTTGCTGCTGATATGAAGGAGAGTGGTTGATGTACTCATAGGACCAGATTTGATGGGATTACTTCCCCCATTCCTGTGATTCTGAAGAGAAGGAAGCAATTGTTTTTTTACTTATTTAGTATTTTATTTTGCCCAGATTACAGGTAAAAATAATTTTTAACATTCGTTTTTAAGGAAGCCACTGTTATTTGCTTCATCCTTCCAGAGTATTGCCTCAACTCTTCTCCAAGAGATAAAAGAATTAAAGCAAGAGAACCTGGTTCCTTTTCCAGGTAGCAGCTTCCAATACTGACTATTTGTTGGCTTGATACTCCCTGTTCCTTTTTTGCTACCGTTTATCCCCACTGTTATGTAAAAAAAATAATGACTGCTAAACATTGTTGTGTTTTAGAATTTGTATGGGACTGGGGAGGAAAAGCTGAAGACAGGTACAGCTTCAACAGCCTATGTGGAGAAAAGGAGTAGTGCACGGGGGAGGATTCAGAGACAGTGCTTTCCCCTTGGGAATCATATACCTTTGGTGCCACTTAAAGCCAGCACAAGATTTAATATCATGATAAGGGAATTTTGAAATAAAAACTCTAACTTACAACAGAGGTCTGTGGCTGGAAAGAGTTCTTCAGATAAGCTAGTGTTCATATTTTCATAAATACAGTTTTATCTTTCAGTGTTTTACGAAATAATATACTCTTCTCAACAATAATCACATGAATTTTCTCTCTCAACAGACATTGATAGTTGTTGATTTAAAGTATATCTTGGGTGAAGTTGGACTTTAGAATCCTAGAGTACTTTCCCATGGAATGCCTCCTGGAGAGGTTATGCTATTAGGAACTGGTTCCAAACTGAGATTTGGATTTTTTTTTTTTTTTTTTTGCTTTGGACTGTGTTTCAAGCCTACATTTCTGGCGTTTAACTATTAATATCAAATGACTCTTTTTCCAGTGACTAATTTCTTTCTCAAAGGCAAAAGGATGTTACTGGTAGTGTGCTGGCAAATATTTAACAATAAGCTTTCTAGAAAAAAAAGAGAACATGATACATTTTTTAAAAATTAATTTATTTGTTTTCAGTTTTCAACAATCACTTCCATAAATCTTAAATTTTCTCCCCCTTCCTCCCCCTTCCCTTCCTAAAACAGCATATAGTCTTATATAGGTTCTACACATACATTCTTATTAAACACATTTTCACATTAGTCATCTTGCATAGAAGAATTGAAATGAATGGGAGAAACCATGAGAGAAACCAAACAAAAACATAACACAAGAGAAAATAATCTGCTTTGTCCTGCCTTTCGATTCCATAGTTCTTTCTCTGGATGTGGATGGCATTTTACCTCGAGTCCTTTGGGAATGTTTTAGGTCCCTGCATTGCTGTGAAGGACTAAGTCTATCAGAAACAGTCCTTGAACACTGTGGCTGTTACTGTGTACAGTGTTCTCCTAGTTCTGCTCATTTCAGTCAGCATCAGTTCATATAACTCCTTCCAGGCCTCTCTGAAGTCCTCCTGTTCATCATTTCTTATAGCACAGTAGTATTCCTTTACATTCATATACCACAACTTGTTCAACCATTCCCCAGTTGATGGGCATCCTCTAGATTTCCAGTTCTTGGCCACCACAAAGGCACATGATACATTTTAAGTTTAATCATCATTATTAGCACATTCTCCATTATTTTCTTAGTCTAGGAATCTGTCTATAAAAGAATAAATCAAACCCTGATTTGCAGTGTTTGCTGATTTCTTAGGCATATATGCAGAATCACCTTTCATGAGTCACTATGTGTGGCGTATATGTTTCTCACCTACTTTAGTATTCCTTCTCATCATTCCACTGATCCATCAAGAATATGCACTAGTCTTAGAAACAAAGGGACTGGAAAACAGTCTACTTCCTGAAGTCAAAGTGTCAGCTAATATGTAATGTGACAGTGTCTGTACACTGCATTCTATTTAAAGTTGCTTGCTGATGGATGACAATAGATATCAGCTGAAGTATAAAAGCCAGCTGTACTTTGTGGGAACTAGAATCCTTACATGCTCCAAAAAGCAGTCCTTCTGCAAGTATCTGAAACTTAATTCCCATTATGTGGTAACTCCCTCCACCCATTCACTGGTATGCAACTACATAGTTTGGGAATTTTTGCTTTATGAATGCCATGTAGAAAAAAGCAGCCATTTAGCAGCTTCGGAAAGAAAAAAAAGATTAAATTATATAGAGATGTTTCCCAGACAAGAAATGAAATGGAAGATGCCAATAATTACAGTGTTACAGTGGTCTCCATTTCTTCCTATGTTCTTCTTTCATGTTGAGCCACCGGTTTTTATTATTGAGCACTTAGCTTGTTCTTTGAAAATGCGTTGTTTTTTTTTAAACTTCCAATTGATTATGCCATTGTGAAAAGTCTTATAAAAGCTTGTATAATCTTTTAGTGTTAATGGGATTTTGCTTATTTGGCATCAAAAGTATCTGCATCAACTTATTGCATTCTTCTTTTGTTTGTTTTTCCTCAGCTTTCCATAATTTTGAAAAGTAATATATCTGCTCCTCCCCAATTGCCACTAGCAATTTTGTCTCAAAGGCATATCAATAACAAAATATATGTGCATATATATGCACACATATACATATATAAACACACATAATAGTATAGATATATATGTGTACATATATATGAAATATATGTACATATATAGATAACATACCTTTGTGTTAGAGTAACAAGTGGATTTCCATTACTAGATTCTGTCTCTTATTAAGAGCAGAATTCTCAAGTAGTTAACTAGAAATGTCGCATTGAGAATTACTAGAAAAGAGAAATGTTATATAAAGAATATAATGGATCTCATCATTTAATAAAGTCTGGTAATTCATCTATTTTTGTGATCATTAGTTTCATACGTCTTTTTTTATGGCACCTATTGCTAAAAGGCTTCTGGGTTCAGGCAGAAGTTTTAAATGAGAGGATGAGCAGAAACAAGGGGCAAAAGCCTTCCTTGGATACTTTGTAAAGGTTATTGTGAAAAGATTGGTGAAATCAAGTTAAGGGACTCCAAGTAGTCTTTAGGAAAGAAAAAAGGAATTTTAAACATATTTCAGATATTGATTTTGAACTTGCAAAATGGTTTCCCCTCTGTAATTCAATATAGGATCATATCTTTAAGACTAGAAGGGACTTTAAAAGCCACCTCTTTTCATTCTCTCATTTTATATATGAGGAAAGGTTGTGGTTTGACTGGGGTCAGTTACTTAATTCACAAACATTGATGAAGCATCTACTTTGTGCCAGGCCCTGTGCTAAGACCTGCTGATAGAAAAATGAACAAAAGACAGTCCCTGCTCTCAATGAACTCACAGTCTAATGGGGGAGACAACAACCAAATGAGCATCTTATCTTCCCCTCCATAGTAACAGTTCTTCCATTTAATTCCACTTTGTATGAGACACTTTGCTCCATTTTCCCTCTCTCTATCCAGTGTTATTTCTAACGATCATCCCGTCATAATCAAGTCAAATCCAAGCCTTCTATGTCTGTATACTCTTTCAATCTATCCTAGTGATGATAACATTTTTAAAAGGTACAAATATAGCTTCCCTATATAAGTTTAACCTTATTAAGTCCCTTATAATAAGTCTTTCATGTTTATCTCCTTATGCTTCTCTTCATTATTATAAGTCAAATTTTCCATTCAGTTTTGATCTTTTCCACAAGAATACCAGAATAAGTCTTTTAGTTCATTAAATATTTACTTTTCCCCTTGTAAGATTAGTACTCAGCTTTGCTGAGTAGGCTGTTCTTGGTTACAAACCAAGCTCCTTTGATCTTCAGAATATTATATTCCATGCCCTTCAGTCTTTTAGAATAGAAGCTGCTAAATATTGTGTTATTCTGACTGTAGCTCCACAATATTTAAATTATTTCTTTCTATTTGCTTGTAATATTTTCTCCGTGACCTGGGAGCTTTGACAGTTAGCTATAATGTTTCTGTGAGTTTTCATTTTGGGATATCTTTCAAGTAGTGATCAGTGGATTTTTTTTTTCAATTTCTATTTTACCTTCTAGTTGTAGAAATTCAGGGCAATTTTACTTATATTTTTCTTGAAGCATAGTGTCTGCTAGACTTCTTTTTTATTCTAACTTTCAGGTAGTCCTAAAATTCTTATATTATTTCTTCTCAAGCTGTTTTCCAGCTCAGTTGCTTTTCTAATGAGATGTCACACATTGTCTTTTATTTTTTCATTCTTTTGATTTTATTTTATTGTTATTATTATTTTGTTTTCAGTGTTCTGCGATCACTTCCATATATCTTAGATTTTTTCCCCTTCCTTTCCCCCCCTTCCCCTTTACCTCCCCATTCCTTCCCTGAGATGGCATACAGTTTTATATAGGTTCTACATATGCATTCCTATTAAATACATTTTCACCTTAGTCATGACGCATAGAAGAATTAAAATGAATGGGAGAAACCATAAAACAAACCAAAACATAATACAAAGGAAAATGATCTGTTTCATTCTGCAATCGAATTCCATAGTTCTTTCTCTGGATGTGGAAGGCATTTTGCCTTAAGAGACCATTGGGAATTATTTAAGTCCTTGCATTGTAGTGAAGTATTAAGTCTACGAGAAAAATTCCTCGCACACTGTGATTGTTGCTGTGTACAAAGTTCTTCTGCTTCTGCTTCTTTCACTCAGCATCAGTTCATATAAGTTTTCCCAGGTCTCTCTGAAGTGTTCCTGTTCATCATTTCTTATAGCACAATAGTATTCCATTACATTCACATACCACAATTTATTCAACCATTCCCCAATTGATGGGCATCCCCTTGATTTTCAGTTTTTGGCCACCACAAAGAAAGCTACTATAAATATTTTTGTACATGTGAGACCCTTTCCCATTTTTATGATTTCTTGGGGATATGTACATACCTCTCTCTCTCTCTCTCTCTCTCTCTCTCTCTCTCTCTCTCTCTCTCTCTCTCTCTCTCTCTCTCTATATATATATATATATATATATATATATACACATATATATATATATATGTAAAATGAGCTACAGAAATATGCAATTAAAATGAGAAAGTTATGATAAAAAACCATTGCTGCAAGTTTCTCTGATAAAAGTCTCATATACATGTAAAAGAGGGAAGTGATAATAAATAATTTCTGTTCCTACTATCAGGTGCTAATAGGACAAGTCCTATGGTGCCCATAGCATGATATAGTGGAAAAAGCATTTTTAGACATTTTTTTTTAGTGGATAGAGAAGTGGGAAGGTGAAAAGGCTGATCCTTATTTGAAAATGAAATCAAGTTTAATTAAAAAAACAGATGTGGAAAACTTAAGAACTGAATAACCAAATGAATATATTTGTGTATATGTACACATATACACATATGTATATAAATACACATATGTGTGTATACATGTATATATGTGTATAGTTTTAATCAACCAAGATCCCCCTCTCCACCTTCTCACTTCAACACCCCTCCCCCGCTGCCACATACACTCTGAGAACACAAGATAAACAAAACCTGTTACATATACAGTCATTCAAAACAAACTTCCACAATGGATATGTCCTAAAAATATTTGTCTCATTCTGCATTGAGTCCTTCACCTCTCTTTCAAGAGGTGTGTAGCATGTTTCATCATTAGTCCTCTGGAATCCTTAGTGGTCATTATGCTGGTATGAGTTTAGCATAATAGTATTCCTTCCCGTTAATATACCACAACTTGTTTATTGATTCCCCCATTTATGGTACCTCCTCAGATTCCCATTATTTGCTACTTCAAAAAGACCCATTAACATTTTTACACATCCTTAGAATTTATTTTGCGTCGTACTAATCCCTCCTTTAATCTATACTCCCTCAAATTTCCCTTTCTTTCTCCTCTCCTTTTCCTCCTATTTCACTGTTGAATGAAATGTACTTTGATATCCAACTATGTGTGTGTATTTTCACCACTTCAGCAAGCAGATTCAAGGGTCAGCCTCACTCCTCACTCCCTCCTTGTTTATGTAGATGGCTACTTGTAAGACAATTATGTGAGATATTTACTCTAACCCTGTTTTCCCTTCCCACCTTCCCCAGGGTATTCCTTTTTCTCTCTCTTTCCTTTTCATCAAAACATAACCACTCCCATTTCTTGTCTAATTGGACTCACTCTATAAACTGTGATGATGACAGGAATCAGAAGGGACACATATATAACTTCCCCATATTTGAACGTAAGTACTTTATCGTTGTTAAGTTCATTCATCTTTATTTTTTATGTTTTTCTTCCCTCCCATATTTGAACTTGAAAATTTCTCTGCAGTTCTAGTCTTGCCACTGGGAATGTTTGAAAGTCCTATATTTCTAAATGGTCAGTTTCTCCCCTGCCTGCGTAGTATTATACTCATTTTTGCTGGGTTGTTATTCTTGGTTATAAGCCTATATACTTTGCCTTGTAGAATACCAAACTTCAAATTCTCCTCTCCTTTATAATGGTGCCTACTGAATTGTGCGCAATCCTGACCATAACTCCTTATTACTTGAATTGGCATTTTGTCTGTGACCTGGATTTTGGTTATAATGTTCCTGAGACTTTTCATTTGATATTTCTTTCAAGAGATGCCTGATGGAATCTTTCTGTTTCTCCTTTTCCCTCTGATTCTAAGAGATCTGGACAATTTTCTTTTAAGATTTCTTGGGATATGATATGTAGGCTCTCTTTTTGGTCATGTTAGTGTTGAAAGAAGAGTCTAATGATTTTTACATTTCTTTTCTGTTTTACAGGTCAGTTGTTTTTACTAGGAGATAACTTACATCCCCCCTCAGCTTTTTGACTTTGTTTTAATATTTCTTGTTGTCTCATGGAGTCTTGGGTTCTATTTGGTCCATTCAATTTTCTTAGGGCATTTGTTACTTACGCAAGGGTTTGAATCTCTTGAGACAGAATGTTAACTCCCTTTACAATTCTTTCTTTCATAACCTTCTTGTTTTTCTTTTTTTTCTTCAAGCATTCCCATTCCACTTATGAAATTACTTTAAATTCTTTTTAAATGAACTCTTGCTTCATCCTTTCCAGGAATCCTAGTTGAGTTTTTGCCCAAGTTACATTTTCCTCTGAGACGCTGTAGATATTTTGGAGTTATTCTCCTCTGCTTTTGTTTCATAGTGTCTATGCCACTATGATAGCTCATTATGGAGTGGTTCTTTGTTTACCCATTCTTCCCACCAATTTTCTGACTTAGGACTTGCTGTTAGGGCTAGGTTCTGCAACACGCTTGGAAGCCAAGTCTGTGCTGGCACTGTTGTTACTTTCTTGGGGTATTGAATGTTATGTTATTACAGGATCTCAAGGACAGGCTGGGGACCTGCAAGTTTTCAGAGCTCCCAAAGTGATCTGATCCAGGACAAAGTCTGATCATTGCCACCCTGGTCTGAGCTCTGCAAGTTCCTGACCTGGGTTTTGGTCTGAGCAAGAGTAGACTGCTCTTAGATTCTGCTCTTATCAGCCAATTGGAAAACTCTGTTGACTCAGAATGGCAGAATTATAAGCTGCCCTTTGGTCTAAGATTCCTGCCCTGGTTATTTCTCTGTAGGTTTGGCTAGGTGTTGAACCTGAGACCTTACTTTTCATTTGAGGTCTGAACCACATTAATGCAACTACTACCTTGGGAACTTCTTCTTTTCTCCATACACTACCCAGGGCTTCTTTACCCTGGAAACGCCTTTTCACTCTACCCTGTGATCTGTGTAGAGAATGACATCACTGAAGATTGGCACCTGTCTACCTCTCAGTACCCCAGTGTGGTTCTGAAGGTGCCCCAGTATGTGTCTGAAACCTTTCTTTGTCTTTCTACACAGCCTCTCTTTGGGTGCTAGAGTGTTCCATGCAATGTACTGCTGGCCCAAGCCTATCTTTGTGGCCAAGATATTTGTTGTTGTTGAGTCTTTACTTGGATTTACAAGGTTGCATTCTTCCTTGGGTGTTGCCCGTTGGTGGTCTTTCAATCCAAGGTTATTTCCTCTTAGTATTCAATGTCTTCTTTGGTTAGTTCCCTCAGTAGCTATGAAGTCTAGTTTGAGGATGGGGACTGCTTAAGTCAGTCTCTGCTCTTGCACTCCTGAATAGCCTGGGGAAGACCCTGCCTAATTCTGTGGGTAGTCAGTCAGTCTAGGCTCCTCCTTTTGTATGAATTACCTCCTGCTTTGGTTCAGACCTGGGCTGTCTGGATGCTAAATTGGATTGGTGTTGCATGGATGCTCCTCTGGGTCCCTCCTCTCTTATGGTCAGGGCTCCAAGACATGTTCCCATTAAGGCCTTTTTCTTCTTCTGCTTTGGGGATTACTGGGCCACCTCTGTTTCAGCCATGAGCAGGTCCCTTCTTTCATCTCTGTTGCCATGTTTCATCTCTGGGCCATTTCCTTAGAGATCCACAGAGCCCTTAACCCCACTTTCTCTTGCTGTGAGTTTTTACTTTTGCCATAAAGCTCAAGATCATCCTAATCTGTCTAATCTGTCACTGGACAGTGGGATTGACCTTCCTTTTGTCAAGGGACTCTGGGGTATTTTTGGGCTTACTCTGCCTATGACTTCCCTCTTGCTGTAGGGCTACCAGGAGTCACCATGATCTCAGGACCTAAATCTAGGCTGGGATCCTGCCATTGCTAGAGACCATTTCAGAGTGGTCACAGAGAAGCCCACTTCTGGGCTCCAGTCATGCTGGACTCTGCTTGAAGCCCCTCTGCAGTTGCTTCTGCAGTTGCTTTATATAATTCTTTCCATCTATCCCAGCTTGTCTACTTCAGGGTTTCTGTAGGATTCTGTCTGTGCATCCCTAACCAGGGCAGAGAGTCTACAAGTGATTCTCTTTATTCCTTTTTAAACTGATACATTTTAAAGCCTACAGGGCTCTCCTAGGTCCTAACATGCCACCACCTTCACACAATCTTTGGTAGTTTTATTTAGTTTTTAATTTAACTTAGTTTTTCTAATCCCAAAAATCGTTTCTCAAGGTTGCTTAATCCACCTTAATTCCCCAAATCTTCCTGATGAGATAATTCTTGACTTCATTCAGAATCTAGTGTTTGGGTGCATTTCTTCCTTTATAGTCTCAGGACCCCAGACTTTGCCCTTCATATCTTAGAACTGCAGCATCCAGCTGTGCCTTATTCATATTAGGTAAGTGTTATCTTGAAATGAGTTCTGAAATGACTTGTTGTACCTTTGCAAATTCTAAGATTTTATGTTAAAAAAATCAGAAGAAAGAAAAAGTTGGTGTTTGGATGGTATTCTTAACAAAAGGAAGACTTTGGAAGCACCAAACTATTTCCAAATTCTGGGTCACAACACGAGTGGAAAAGTAAGACAGTCTTGTTGCACTATTTATTTTACGCACACATATTGCTTATTTCTGATTTTTATGAAAAAGAATGGTCACTGAGCCATAAATGCATGATGAGTACTTATATCAGTGTGTGAATAATAGTAGTCTTACATGCCAGAAGGCGCCATAGTTTCTGATGGGAATTTTATTTTTTTGTTTAAAAACTTTGTTCCAACTATCTTCATGAGACTATGTGGGTGAGTTTGGATAGAAAGGTTTGGGGAGGTTGGTTATGATCAGGAAGAGATCTGTATGTTGTCATGTCTTTGGTCCTTGGTTCATAAAGTGACTCACAAGGATAGTGATTAAAAGTCTTATTTAATGTGCCTTCTCATATCCCAGGCAAGCTATTCATCCTAGTCACAAACTCAGCATACTTGTTATGGACCATTTGTGGACAAGAATCTATGGGCAAATTTACCAAAGTTCTAACCCAAATTCAGATTAGTTCCTGTCAAGTTTTTAAAAAAGTTATTATTTTTAAAGCTTATTTCCATATTAGGGTGGATTAGTTTCCTTGCTTTTGTAAACCATTTTTAAGTTCTGTTTTTTAACTAAAGTATATTGTTTTTTCTTAAAACATATAATCAATGAATTGGGTTTTTTTTTTTTTATTTTTTTTGCTTTATAAAGAATATATATTTCTGTTTAAAGTCAGAGTGTTTACCTCATTAAATGACTTTCCCTTCGCTATCTTTCTTTTCTTTCTCCTTTTCCTTAGAATGCTTTTAAACCTGTAATAGAGTAACCCTGGAACTCACCCGTCTAATAACAGTAGCTCACATTTATTTATATGGTACTTTTTTTAGCCGCTAGGTGACACAATGGATAGAGTACCCTGACTGGACAAGGAAGACTCTTCTCCCTGAGTTAAAATCTGGCTTCAGACACTTTTTAGCTATGTGATTCTGGGCAAGTCACTTAACCCTGCCTGCCTCAGATTCCTCATCTGTAAAATGAACTAGAAAAGGAAATGGCAAGCTACTCCAGTATCTCTGCCAAGAAAACCTCAAATGGAAATGGACATGACTGAAAAACACCAATATATAGTGCTCTAAGATTTGCATAGCACTTTATAAATATTATGTCATTGTATCTTCAAAAAATTGTTGTGAAGTAGCTTGTATTCATTTCCCCATTTTACAGTTGAGGAAACTTAACAGAGGTTAAGTGACTTGCCCAGCATCACAAAGCTAGTGAGTGTGCAAGTCTAGATCTGAACTTATGTCTTTTGGAAAAGGAAATGGCAAACAACTCCAGTGTTTTTGTCAAGAAAATCCCAAATGAAGTCACCAAGAGTCAGATATGACTGAAATGATCATACAACGATTTCCTGACTACAGCAAGTTCAGTGCTCTTATCCACTGCTGTTGAACTAGAAGATCAAAATTGTGAAGGGAAGGAATTGAGGTTAGAGCAGTGGTGGTGGACTAGAGAAACAGAGTAGGATAGAGGAGTGGTAGTTAGAAGTGAAGATGATAAAGAGGTTTGAGAGGAGTGAGAAGAGACATGGAAGGAGAGGAAGCTCAGAGGGGGGTTCAGAGCTCATGATCATGGAGGTTGCACAGTTACAGAGGATGGTGAAAACTTAAGTATGACTATCCTTATGAATGACTGAAGTACAGACAAAAATTAAAATTATGGAAGATGAGAATTTTGATGAACTCTGAGAGCAAAGTATTAAAGTCAACAGCATGTATGATGACAGGTGCATGGGAAGAGAAGGAAACTGAGAGGTACTGAACAATTTAAGAAATGAGGGTGTGTGCCTTGGAGGCCTTTTTATGAAAGCAATGGGTGTCTGGATTAGATAATATAGATGGATTGGGTGAATGTCAAAGGAATCATTTGCCGGTAGTGGAAGGAGGGCCTTGAAGTAGCTGTGAGAAATATGGACTATCCCTATTCCTCTAGACTAAAGGCAAGGCCATCTTTTGAAGAGAACTAGCTTTTCATGAACATCAGAAGATAAAAATAACATGAAGTGAAAAGATCTAGAACAAAGTAAATTTGTTAACAATAGAGTAAGGGTTTCAGGAAAGTCTAGGGCAAAGACAAAATTGGAGTTTGAGGAAGGGCCTGATTTGGTTAGGAATGAAAAAGGGGAGAATGGTAGCAGTGGAAGGGGGTTTTCTCCTGGTTTTGGTTTTTGGTTTTGGTTTTTTTTTTTGCAACTTTGAATCAGAGACATTAAGGTCATACCAGCATAGAGTTTGCAAGCGCTAGGAGAAAGGACTAACTTATTGGCCCATGTGGAATTTAATTTTTTTTCTTCCCTGAACATCAAGGACCTGAAGTTGGAGTCAGCAGGGTTTTGGGGTCAGGCATTTGGGTGGTCAAATGCCTTGAATTGCTTAAGAGTCTGGCTGAACTTACATTTAGTGGCAATTTCTTTGCCTTTCCCAAATGGCAGGAAATGATGTGGGTACCAAGAGACATCCTGTATGTGGAGCATACAATTGGCTCCTAGTTAAGCTTGGTGTCTCAGACCCTGGTCCTGGGTAGAGCCCCAGTAGAAAGAAGTCTGACATCTAGATGTTCAATGGTTAAGGAAGGCTGAGATATTGCTGACTTGATATACCCTTGAGAACGCAGAGCAGAATAAGTACCGTCCCCACATGCTTCACATGTCTCCACAAATTTCCAGATGAAGAGGTTCTCTAAACCTGTTCATGGCAGGGGTTCAGGCAGGTCCATACCCAGCCATGGTGCTTAGGAATAGGACTTTATTGACAGAGGAGAGTAGGTCTTGCCTCTATACTTGGATGTGTTTTCAGTGGCTGCCTTTTGCCTTCTAAGCAAAGACCAGCTTATTTAGTCTGGTATTTAAGCACTTCTCTACCTGGCCCCATTGCACCTTTCTAGCATTATCTTATGTTCTTACTTCCTATGTTCCATTAAATTGGATGAATAGATCATGCTACTTTTGATGCTTGGAATGCCTCCCTTCTGCCTCTTGAGATCTTTCCTGTACTTTAAAGGCAATCGCCAATGTATCTCTTTCTCATCTAAAGTCATACAATTTTCTACTTCTTTTTTGCATTTCTGTGACACCTAATTCATATTCTATGTACCTGTGTTATATCTTTAATTTCTTCCTTACACAATATATTCTAAGTTCCTTAAAAGCAGATTTCATCTTATTTTCCTTTCTCTGTGCTATTTATAGTATAAGTACCTTACATATAAATAATGAACTTATAATATATTTGTTGAACAAATTAGTGACACAGCAAAGCTTTGCCTTAAGGTTTTTGGGTAGTTAGGGCTCCTTGTATAATGTACTAAAAGTGTTAATGTCAGGGTACCAACATTGTGTCGGATGCTTACATCTTTCATCTAGGCATTTCAACACCCATTATTCTCTGGCTTGTGCCTGTCATTCCTACTTAAATTTACACTAACAAATTCCCAGAGATACATCACTAGCAGACAGAGTCAAACACTCTCATGATTCCAGGGATAACCATGATGAGGGTTCTTTCTACTCACCATGCTAGCTCTTGAGCCCCCATCCAATGTGTTTTTTATCTATACATCTTAGCTACTTACAAGGTAATGCACTCATATAGTACAAGGTATTTACACATCCAGTCAAGCATAATAATGACATTTTTAGATCATAAACACAGGCATTTATTTAACCAAAAGGAATAGTAACATAAAGTCAGTGCATTAAATAATAAATATGCCACAATAAACATAAAATTGGACCATACTCTTTTATGCAGAAAATATTTGTGATTAAGTGTGGATATACATTTAAAGCAACCTGGAAACATACAAGAGAGGAAAACTCAAGTGCTGAGGGAAACTCCAGCTTTGGACTGCATGTTTAGATGTTATTTGTCCATTTAAGAACATCTGTACCACACATCTGTGCCTCTCTGCTAATTGCTTGACTGTAGATCCTTACTACTCTTTAGCTATGGAAACTTTCCTCTTTCTCTACTCAAAAGTAGTATATAGAAACTTTCAATTTACCGTGCTCCATGAAAAGGCTTTTAAAAGGTGTTAACTCTTTGATCCAACCCTTCTGGAGAGCAATTTGGAACTATGCCCAACGGGCTACCAAAATGTGCATACCCTTTTAACCCAGTAATATCTCTTCTAGGACTGTATTCCTAAGAGATCATAAAAATGGGAAAGGGTCTCACATGTACAAAAATATTTATAGTAGCTCTCTTTGTGGTGGCCAAAAACTGGAAATCAAGGGGATGCCCATCAATTGGGGAATGGCTGAACAAGTTGTGTTATATGAATGTAATGGAATACTACTGTGCTATAAGAAATGATGAACAGGAAGACTTCAGAGAGGCCTGGAAGGACTTACATGAACTGATGCTGAGTGAAAGGAGCAGAACTAGGAAAACTTTGTACATAGTAACAACCACAGTGTGTGAGGAATTTTTCTGGTAGACAGTCTTTCACAGCAATGCAAGGACCTAAAAAATTCCCAATGGACTCTTGAGGCAAAACGCCTTCCACATCCAGAGAAAGAACTATGGAATTAGAATGCAGAATGAAGCAGACCATTTTCTCCTGTGTTATATTATGTTTTGTTTTGTTTTATGGTTTCCTCCATTCATTTTAATTCTTCTATGCAACATGACTAAGGTGAAAATATATTTAATAGGAATGTATGTGTAGAACCTATAAAAGATTGTACACTGTCTTGGGGAGGGAGTGGGGAAGGAAGGGGAGAGAGGGGAAAAAATCTAAGATATATGGAAGTGATTGTAGAACACTGAAAACAAATAAAATAATTTTAAATAAAAAAGAAAGTATTAGTTCTTAATATGAAGAGCAAAACTCTTTAAGACAGAAAACAGCAAAGCTCACAAAATTGGCTATCTCTGGGATATACAACCCAGTTCAACCAGATATTCATTTAGTCTCGCGTTGTCCAGTCAGAATGGTGTTCGTAGCAACACAATTCAGGGTGACTCATTAAACCAGTTGAGTGGATACCAAGGCATCTACAAGGCCCTCCACTTTTTTTTCTGAAGTTAGAGGTGGCAATTCACCTTTTGCCATCTCTGCAGTGTAGTGTCTCATTTTCTTCAACTAAATGGGGTTGATAATATTTGCATTATCTACCTCGTAGAGTTTTATGAAGGAAGAGCTTTGTAAACTGCAAAACAATACACAATTGTAAGTTACTATTATTGAAAGTAGTAGTATTGTATTCTTTATTTCAATAAAGCTCCCAGAAACTTCCCATAATTCCTGCCACAATTAGGTCAACCTGTTTTCTTCTTTCTTTTGAATAGTTTAAACACATTTTAAACATTCAGCTCCAGAATTCTTTGAAATTCTGTAACCCAATAGCTTTTGTTCCCAATAGTTTCCAAATATAGTTATACAGTAGTTTCATCCCATGTGCTGGCAGCTAGAAGTGGACAGGGCATTCATCTGTTGAGAACCAGGAGCAAGGCCTGTCTTGGTTTAAAGATTTGCCCTAGATAATCTAAGATAAACATGACTTGACTTTATATATATTTATGCATTCATTAATTTTTACTTCATCTGACTGCCTCCTTAAGAGAGTGGCATCCTTCAAAGTACAGGCTAATGCAACTCACAGTTCTCAGAATAGTTCCATACACATGATTTAGTTTGGGATGTCAGATACATTCTTCCATGTTTTCAATTTTATTATTATATTTGGGTGACAGCAGTTGGACTCACACAGACACTTTTGGATGGATTAAAAAATGTGAACATTTTCCCCCAACTTTTGCCTCCTTTCTCTAATCCCAAATGACATTTTCCCTGGTCTTTCATCCTTTGATGTCATTAATGTAGTTCTTAGTCTTCTTTAGAAGTGTAAGTGTTGATCAGATCTTAGAGAATTAACCTTTTAACCTCAGCAAAATCATCTTCGAAGCAGTTTTTTATAAGACATCAATGAAGCTCAAGGGGTAGTTAGCTTTAATTAAACTTCTCTTTCATTTCTCTATTTGTGTCTTACGTGGAATGCTGCTAGAATAAAAAATTGTGATGGACTGGCCTCCTACTACCCACAGCATGTTATGTAAGATTCTCCTCTCATTTAGACCATTACAAGAATACCAGTCACTTCACAGTATATTAGGTTCTCTTTTCCAGCATTACTCAAAAATTTCCTATCCACATCAAAGTAATTTTTCCTTGAAGGGAAGTGATCATTAATTTTCCATTCCCACTGTAAGTCATTCTAATGTGCTATGACAAATAACTCTCAGCAATTTTCGGAAAAAAATAAGTTTGCATTGCAGTTGTTTTAATAAATATATTTTGTAGTGTTTTTATTGTGGTTAATTTTTCTCTGTAAACATGATGTAGAGGAAAGAACAGTCTTGACTTCTAGTCCTAAATTGACCTCCATTCCTGGACAAGTCATATAGTCTCCCACTACTTCACTTTCCACATGTTTAACATGAGAGGCCTGTACTAGATGACCTCTAAGATCAACTTCCCTTCCAGAATACTATGAACTATCATTTTATTACTATCATTTTAGGCAATGAGTTTTCCTTCCCAAATCTGAATACTTAATCCACACCTTGTACATTTATAAAATAAGTCAAAATTTGCTTTTTTTGTATGTGAACATGCTTTTCATTGCATTTCATGCAATTTTCATTGCTATAGTAACAAGACATGAGGGCAAGATAAAGTAATGGATAGAAGGGCACTACTGAAACTGGAAAAACCTGTATTTAAGACCTGTCTCTGATGAATATTGATCATGAGTAAACCTCTCAGAGCTCCAGGCAAATCTCCAACACTATTAATTAAAGTTATCAGTGGCTGGTTCACATAAGTGGAGAGAGTTTTCTAAGATATAAGAAAGTGAAGGGGGAAATAGAAGGAAACAAAATAAACTGTTTACTCCATTTGAGTTGTTGGACCAAGATATGACATTGTTAAGCAGCAGGAATCAAGTGATGATGATTAAATAATAATGGTTCATGTCTCTATAGAATTTCAAGTTTTGCAATACACTTTCTTCACAATAGCCTGTGAAGTAGATATGCAATATTGGTATCCCCATTTACAGATTTGTATTGCATAGATTTAGATCATCCCCATCAACTGTTTTATCAGTTTTACTTTACAGGGCAGGCAAGGGACCCTGAAAGAGAGACAAGATATATATGTGCCAGGAAAATCAAACTATCACCACCTTGACTATTTAGTGATTACTATCAATGGATGGGTAGCTAGGTAACATAGTGGATAGCGTGCTGGGCCTGGAGTCAGGAAGATTCATTTTCCCCGAGATCAAATCTGGTCTCAGGTACTGAATCACTATGGTGACCCTAGGCAAGTCACTTAATCCTGTTTGTAAAATGAGCCAGAGAAGGAAATGGCAAATCACTCTAGTATCTTTGCCAAGAAAACCCTAAATGGGGATATGAAGATTCTGACAGGATTGAATGCCACCCGTGGAAAAGTATTGGAGGGCTACTCAGTAGCTATGGATACTGATGAGTCATAAAAGAAAGTTCTCATTTCTCAAGTCCTTGGCACCATCAAATGGTTTATTATCAGAAGCAGATATGGTTTTATCAGTGAGAATAGAGTTAAAGAAGGGACATTACCATCTGCTTTGCCAACATCTGAAGATCTATTACAGAATTTTAAAATCTAATTTGCTGTTTCAGCCTATCACCTTTCTTCTTTCCCATTTCTATTTGTATTCCTAAACTTCTAGCATGGGATTTTGCATCAAAGTAAGCTCTTAAGAAATCCTTTTTCAATTCATTTACTAATTCATTCACTCACTTGGAAAATACATGCTAGCAAAAAACTATTATGAACTGAAATTTAAATGAATCTGTGTTTTGTCACCCACAATAGCATCTACATGCATTTGGAAGGTAGTCATCTCAGTATGTGTGAGGTGTATCACTCACTTTACCAAAGGGTACTTATTTATTGCCCAGATTCAAGATGCAAGTTTGCTTGAATTTAAAGATCAAAACAAAAATGCTTGGTGCATATAGAAATTCTTTTTTTTTTTTTTTTTTTTTATCCCTTGCAATAATTTTATTCTCCTAGGAGCATTTGCAGGTTGAGAAACACTCTGTAGCCCAAAAGAGTGATTTTATTGGAGGGAATTATAAGCCCAATGGTAGGCTAGTGGTAGGGGATTTATTTGGATATGCAAGCCTTAGCTTGCCCTTCAGATCATACCGGGTATGCTTTATCCTATTCTTATCTGGCCAAGAGCTAGGACTGGAAAACATACTTAGCCCATATTTCCTGGATTGTAATCTCAGGTCTACTTTCCCCATTCAAAGGATTTCCCTAACCCCACAGACACAATGAATCAAGCACAGAGTTGGCCATTCACTTTTTAAGCGGCAAGGCTTTTAGGATAGAGAAGGCTATTCTCTCTGCACTTCATAATATATGGGGAGAGATTCTTGTTCATGGACATGGAAGAATTAACAAGATATAAATTTCCTAGATTTAGTTATGCTTCTTAGTTGATGAAACAAGGAAACTTTGAGTGTCTTTCAGTAATTCTAGTGAACTCAAGCAATCATGATACTGATTGATGCTAACAATAAGTGACCATCCAAAGCAGGCATATGATACCCCACATCTATTTACTGAAAAATTTAACAAATGCAAGAGCAGTGAACACAAGAACTCCAGAGCTGATTTAAAACATAACAGTGAAACATAACTACCATTAAACAAATCTTGTAACCATAAAGAAATCACTCATCTGATGTATATTTAAGTCAAGAGAATTGCAGTTCTGATTAGAGATATGGTTAGGCCTCTAAGGAATAGTTATTTTTGCTTTTCAAAAATTAAATTCATTCTTGGTCATTCCCTGCTCTTTAACTCTCTTTTGCTTTCTTATGTTTTCTTGATAAATAGTGTTTCATTACTTTTCTCATGCTTAAGAAATTAAGAAATAAAAATCTCACCATCAACACATTTTGAAATTGGGTATTCTTCAAGGAATTTCTTGAGTGATGTAGAAAAGTCATTTTTTTTGGAGGTGAGAAAATTAAAACTTTTTTGAATAAGGAAAAAGATGTGTATGGTGGGGGATGTGGGGAGGGGAGGGGAGTAGGGTGTCCCTCAGGTGCTACCCTGAGGCTGATGATACTTCAGTTTGGGTTATGTTCCCTGAGGTCAGCGGGGCTGAATATGTGGACATTCTTCATGATACAGGCATGTTGCCTTGATGAATGTCTTAGGTCTCTCTGACAATTGCTTTCACAGCCCTGAGTAGGAAGCCTAATGATGTTGCCTGTTGCTACAGGAGAGATAGGTGTAAACTAATTGAGCCACTTAGGAAGACACAGAACACATTTATATAAGAGAAATTCCCAGGATAACATGAATTTCCCCACAAGTGAAGAATGTTACTATATACATATATGGGCATATATATATAAAATGCTTCAAGTTACTTGAAACTATTATATGTGAGTGCAGACTGACAGAGACAAATTCATCTGTGAGCATCCCTCCATAGCAGACCCATGTGTCATATAGAATCATGGATTTTAGAGTTGGAAGGAACTCAGAATTCATCTTCATCCTACAGATGAGGAAATAGTTCCAGAGAAGTTAAATGATCTACTAGCCCAAGGTCCTGGCTGCTTCTTGCCTGCTCTGTGGGTAACAGTCGGTGGTCTGGATGATCTAAGTCTATGAAACTGTGAAGCTGTATTGCATTACTTGTTTCACGAGGTGCAAACCTCAAAGTGGGGGGAAGGGAATAAGCATTTATATAGAGACTACTATCTGCCAGGCACTGTGCTAAGCACTTTTTACAAATATTAACTCATTTGATCCTCACAAAAACCCTGAAAGGTAGATACTATTATGATCCTCATTTTACAGTTGAAAAAACTGAGGCAAATAAAGGTGAAGTGACTTGATCAGGGTCATATAGTGAGTTCCATCTGAGGCCGGATTTAAACTCTGGACTTTCTGATATCACCAGTTGTGGAAATGTGAAATGTGGAAATTATTATTTCCTGACTGATCACTCAAACACTAGTTCAAATCTGGCCTCAGACACTTACTATCGATGTGTGACTCTGGGCAAGTCACCTAAGTCTATTTGCCTCAGTTCCTCATGTATAAAATGAGCTGGAGAAGGAAATGGCAGACGATACCAGTATCTCTGCCAAGAAAACCCCAAATGAGGTCATGGACATGACTGGAAAATGACTTAACAAATGTGCTAGATGCAGTGCTAAGCACTAGATGTACAAAAAGAGGCAAGAGACAGTCCCTACCTTCAGTGCTCTTACTGTCTAAAGGGAGACGCAACATGCAAACACATACATACAAAGCAAGCTATACAAGAGATAAAGAGTAAGTTAATTACAATTGGAAAGGCACTAGAATTAAGAGAGGGTGGAGAAGGCTTCCAGTAAAAGATCATCATTATTCTTTGATTAGATAAAAGTTGATTCAAACCCAAGACTTTTGACTCTAAAACCACTGTTCTTTCTCTTATACTACATTATATATTCTAATATAAATTATTTCTATTAGATATTAGTATGCAAACAACTCTGGTCCCCTCAGATGAGATAAGTCCCTGGGTACACACACACACACACACACACACACACACACACACACACACACACACACACACACACACACACACACACACACACACACACACACACACACACACACAGCGCCAGGCATTTCTAATAAGTAGGGTTCAAAGTAGATTCCCTGGAGGAAGTAAGTAGTGAGTCCATTGATGATTGACTTTAGCCCTAACTTGAACTTTTAGGTTTTTACTATGATCATTCTCCTGGAGTTGGGAGTATGGCCTGGGGGAAGATGCTGGTTACAAATAAATATACTATGCTAGGAACTGCCAAGAAACATACTGATGATCCCATCCTAGAGGATTTTACAGGTTCCACCTGTGTGTGGGAGGGGAGTCATATGACTCTATTTCCTGAAAATGTTTACTTATTTTTAAAAATGGATTTTATTGATATCTTTTTGTTTTTATATCACTCACATTTTCCAATGCACCCCTCCCACAGAGCAATCCCTTCTAACAAAGCCTAGCATTAGGAGACCACCAGGACTAGGGCATTTACCTTTCCTTGTCCCATGCCCAGCCATTGTGGTTTGTGGACTAGGTTCAGTAAAGTTTTTGCAAAATTTAAAATGATGTATAAATTTTAGCTATTATTGCTGTTGATTTTAATTCACAGGGGTAGGGAGTAGAAAGAGCTGCTAAAAATATATTGAAGCATGTGGGCCTTTCATTTGATCCCAGATCACTTTAGGGTATATTTCTAGTAACACCTACTCACTCATTTTCCAGAAGAAACTTACCTTTACCTAGTAGACTGAGCATATCAAATGTTTTAAGAAGGCTCTCAGGGAGGGGCTGGGTGGTACAGTGGATAGGCCAAAACCCTGGAGTCAGGAGAACCTGAGTTCACATCTGGCCTTAGACATTTACTAGCTATGTGACCCAGGATAAGTCACTTAACCCTAACAGCCTTCCTTCCTCTCCCCAAACCCCCCCCAAAAGAAGAAGATTCCAGGGGAGTGAAGATCTTTGAGGCAAGAGACTAGGTCAAGAAATAGTTTTATACTGTCTCCAGTACAGTTTTTGTCAAGAGGAGATTCTGGAGAAGGGGAGTGACATAGTCAACCTGCACTAAAATTTAGGAAAAGCACTTTGGATTGGAGTGGGTGAGGCTTCACTCAGGGAGTTTTTACAGTAGAGCAGATGAGAACAGTAAGGTTGCATCCTGAATCAGAGTGATAACTATGCATGAGGGACAGATATGAGAGATGTGTATGTAAAAATGACCAATTTTGTCAACAGATTGGATTTGTAGGGTGAGAGTGAAGAGTTGAGGAAGACTTCAAAGTTCTTTTGAGTAGCAATGAGTGATGAACTCAAGGGAGATGATGAAGTCACTGAGTAAGGGAATATAGGGAGAAAAGAGAGGACTGAGAACAGGGCAGTGGGGGTACATCCACAGTTAGGAGGAGAAAATTGGCTCCCTCTTGACAAAGACTGTACTTGAGATGGTACAAAAGAAATATATGACCTAATTCCTTTCCTCAAAGGCTTTAAAATCTTTATTCCCTGGGAGACTTCTCTTTGGTTAAGTAACTTGGCCATGGTCATGAAGCTAGAAAGTGTCTGAGAACAAATTTAAACTCAGATTCTCCTGACTCCAGGGCCAGTGGCAGCTGTCTTTCCCCGGGGTTATGTCTTAAACGTATCTGAAATGCTCAGTCTATAAGCTAAAAGTAATAAAAGAGATAGATAAAGAACATTTAAGTGGGTAGGAGAAGAGTCCAGAGAAAACAATAGTTTGCCAATAGTATCAGGGAGAAGAGATTTGTCAGCAATATCAAATGTTGCAATGAGGTTAAGATAGATGAGGATTGAGAAGATATTGTTAACTTTGAAGAGAGTAGTTTCTGATGAGTGATATGTCAAGAGCCATATTTCAAAAGGTTGAAAAGAGGAAGAGGGAAGTTAGAGGAATTAGTGTAGACAACTTTTTCAAAGATTTTGGCTGGGAAAGGAAGGAGTTACATAGGAAGATAGCCTGTGGATTATAGAAACTCCTTTAAAAAAATTTTTTTTAAGTATGGGGAGAGCTGGGCTTGTATATAGATAGTATAGATTGATCCAGTAGGTAACAAGAGACTGAAGATAAGAGCGGTATTGGAAATGATTGTGGGTTCAATCTTTTGGACAAAAATGGTAGGGGATGGGTCCATGTAGGAAGTTTAGAAAATGTTTAGGGGTTCGTCAGTGAAAAGAAGAAGCACTTTATAAATCAGTGACTGGAGTAAATAGCAAAAAATGGGAGTTGATGGCAAGGGTTTATGAGATGTAAAGAAGAAAGAAAGAATGGAGCTCAAGGAGAATACCTTTTTTTTCTCAGTAAAATATGAGGCAAATTCCTTAGCCCTGAGGGTGCAGGGAGGGAGTAGGAAGGGAAATTTAAGAAGAAAAGAGGTTTGGAATAGTTACTGTGATAAGAAGGATAGAAAATTAGAGGGAAGAAAAGGATTTTCCTTGGAAATTGTCAATGGTGAATAGTGGTATGTTTTCAGTAAGCAGTGCCACATAGCAAATACAGTGTTGGACTTTGATTTTGCAAGACTTGACTTCAAATCTTTCCTCTGACACATACTGGCTTTATGATTCTGAATAAGTCACTGTTCCTCTTAGTGTTTCAGGCAACAATCTAAGATTATAAATTGCAGAGAAATCCCAGACCACCTTGGTATTTTTTTGAGGGGAGGGAGTACCTTGGTAGATGAAGTCTCTTTATTTTGAAGTCCTGTATCAGTGAAATCACAGGTCCAATTCCTGTCCCTATTCCTATCGTGTTACTCAACAATAATTATAAATAAAGTCATACATTATTTTTTGTTAGTCTACAGATAAGGTAGTTGTCGTTCAATAGTTTTTACAGGATTTTAGGATTATATGAGGATTAGAGAACATTCTGTTTTCAACTATTGCATTGTCGTGGAATTTTTGCCCCTAAGGACAGGATGTGATTGCTATTTAGTTGTGTGAATTATGAAACCAGAAAAGACCATCTCAAAGACTGTTGTGTTTCCAAATTCTACTGATTCAACAATGGGTCCCTTATTTGAAACACTCCCCTTTTCTAAGCTACCCTGCGGGTTGGATGAAGACCATCTGAAGAAAGTTACTAGTGTCCCTACTGTTGGAATGAAGAACAGAAATATGAAAATGCATATAATAAATATATTCATATATGTATGTGTATACACATACATGTATGTATATATGTATATACATGTAAATTCTTGGATTTTTGAAGACACAGATAACCAGTTATGATGGGGGTGGGGCAAGGGTAAATATCTAAAGATACTAACGTGTATACAAAAGAGACTTAACCAAATTAGATTTTCAAAAGAGATACACAGAAGACAGAGGTAAGGGCAGCTAATAGAGAATATACCAAAAAATATACCATGGTCCTATAAATAGTATCAGGAATGCTAAAACTCAGAATGAGTTTAGGTCAGTTAAGAAGTTTAAGGTCAACCCAAAAGGGTGTTTCTTTTAGCTATATTAGGGAAAGGAGGAAGATCAAAGAAAAGAGAGAACCTCTGGTCAAAGTAGATGCAATGACAACAGATGGAGAGGAGGTGTAGTCAGTCACCTCCTATTTGATTCTTCTTTCTTTGCCAAGGAGCTTGAAAAGATGCAACACATATGACTAGTAAGGAAATGACAGCCACGATAAGTTGGGATATACTAAGAGAGCATAGCTGCTTTGGATGAGTTCAAGTTTCCAGACCCAGATAAGCTATATTCCAGGGTACTGAAATTCCTGAGAGATGTGATTTTTTAAAACACTATTAGTGACCTTGGAAAGAATGAAAAATGAGGAAGCTGAATTATAAGATCACTGCAATTCTGGTTCTAACATTCTATTATATTCAATCTATTTTTTAAAGGATCTTGTCCTTTCACTTATTGAGTGGCTAGCAGTGTGATTTTTGACCAAATAGAAAAAAATGTCCAATATAATGGGGGAGTGGGATGAGCATTAAAATAAAACAAATGACATGCAGAATAATTTCATTAGTACAATTATTTTTAAGCATATACATAAAAGAAAGACTGGAGAAAAGATGTGCAGCTGGAGAAGAGAAAGAGTAAAATGGTGCCCTAGTTTTAAAAAAGAAGGTGGAGCTCTTGGACATTGAACTTCAATTCTTGGTAGAATTCTTGAAAGTACTATTTGAGAGATGGTTAAAGAACATCTAGAGAAAGATGTCATCCTCACAAGAAGCGAGAGCCTAATCAACGACAGCTCATGCTACACTAATCTTTTTCCTTTTTTGACATGATTACTTCAGTTTGCAGGTTGGTGGAATGATATAGATATTCTTTAACTAGATATTGTGTTAGTGAGTTTTCATATAGCACTTTATAGTTTCTCTCTAATTTTGAGCTTCAAACCTTACCTTAATTGAGGTAATACAAAAAAGTAAGGTGGTGTCTAGACATATGCTTATATGTGTCTGTGTATTTATATTTTTAAACTTAGATTTAGAGATGTTAAGTGATTTGTCCATAGTCATGTATCTAGGAAATGTCAGAGGCAGGATTCAAACCCATTCCCTTTTGACTTTTCAGCAGAGTTTTTGAAGAAATCCTGTGGAGGAGATGAAAAGATATGAGCTACACTTCAGAGGTGTCAGACTATGCCAAGGCAAAACTCCAGAGTGCTGTCAGAAACACATTAAAAGCTAATGTATACAAAATAAATAAAAATATGATACAACATAGATGATATATATTTTTTAAATTCAATATGCAACCTGCAAAGATCTGTTTCTATTTGATTCTGATAGTAGTACAGTTGGGTGAACTTTGGTCTGATTGAATGATTCAACTCAAATAATAGTTGTTAATGGTTTGACTTGGGAGAGAGTCCTCAGTGGAGTCCTTTAGAGATCTGTGCTTGGCTCTGTGTTTTTTAATATTTTTTCAGTGATTTGCTTAAAGGAAAAATGACATCCTTGTTAAATCTGCAGATGAATTAAAGTTGGGGGGATTAGTTTATAACCTGGGATGTCAGAGCCCAAAAAGATATTGACAGGCCAAGAATCTTGGACTGAGTCTAATGGATGGAATTCTATGGGAATAATTGTAGTAAAGTCTTACCCTTGGATTTAAAAAAAAAGTCTTCACAACAAGTATAAGTTAGGGGAGGCCTAGCTAGATAGAAATTTGTTGGAAAAGACTGATAAGGCCAAAGGAATATAGATTTAGAGCTGAAAGGAACCTCAGGGGACATCTAATCCATTTTATAGATGAGATACCTGAGGCCTAGGGAGAAATTTTACCCCTAAAATTGTTTAAGTCTTTTATCAGGAAAACTTATCTTGGGATTCGTGGAAGAATGTTAATCACTCTAACTCCAACCTGTCGACTAATCCAATTTTGGTATAGCCTTCGGTCTGCACCAGAGTGGACCTAAAAAATTCTTGAGGTGTAAATGGGGTGAAGGAACACATTTTGATCCTCAGCAGCCAGAAATAAATTGGTTAGATTCTGCTAAAGGACCCCCTGAACTTGTTTTTTTCAAGAGAAGCCATATTTTTCCAGTGTTTAAATTCTGAGATTGCTTTAGGGTTCGAGCACACTTAAAGTAAGCCTATCCCCCCATATGTTCAACCACATGTATATATTCAACAATAATGGCTAGCATGCATACATAATATGTATGTGTGCCTCTCTGTTTGAACAAATTCTAATAAAAAAATTAATCAACCCACATTATGTACAGAGTTGTATGGAAATAATGCATAGACATGGGTCACTTTCTGTTGTTCATTTTATCTTGATGGATGGGAACTTGTTCCAAGCAAAGGAGAAATTGTGGGAGAAAGTTCTGAGGTAGCTTGAGAGATGGTCTGAGACTGAAAACAGTTATTCTGAGACTCACAATAATAATGTTTTGCAAATTGACTGACCATGTTTAAGCTAAATTTGGTTGACCTCCTAGAACTCCATAACTTGTTTGATGGTCGTGATGAGGATGCTGATGATAAAGAATGGGGCTTTTCTGTGGCAGTTCTGTATGTCCTCTTTTTGGCCTCAGGCATCTGATGGCTTCATAATCTGATGCCTTTACTCTCCATTTGAAGTGTGGAGAGAAATTGTGTTTACTCAGCTGTACCTATGTTAGGAAAATTGAGTTCACCTAAATGCATCTGTCTCTTTTCTGAGGCCTGCCCAAATACTGGCTCAGGCCCAGATGAGCTACTACTGTATTGTGGTATTGAGTGGGACTTAACTGTTTTACTGGTGAGGACCTTGAATACAGTATTTGAGTTACCCCCATCTTTATGTCACATTCTAGCACAGAGGCAAGAGATGTCTTGAGACGGTAAGTCATGAAAATCAATATTTATTTTCAGCTTTATATCTTTGTAGCTCAAAGTTCCAAATTTTACAGCTTCTCTCCAGGGTACAAAAGACAACCTAATTAGGCTCATCAACATTCATTCCTTCACCATTAAAAAAAACCTTAGGGTTCTGGCATTGGGGAGGGAATAATCAGTAAACCCTTAATGACTGTGGAATTGTTTAGGCAGTCCCAGCACTATCAACACTTAACTTGTGACTTCATTGTGAATTTTACTTTTACATTTTCCCCTGATTAGAACAGGGTTCTTAACCTGAAGCATGAGCTTCTTGTTTTTCATAATATATTTTGATCACTGTATTTTAATTAGTTTCCTTTTTAATCCTATGTATTTTACTTTGCACATTTAAAACATTCTTTTGAGAAGTGGCCTTATCAGCTTCAGCATACTTCCAGATAAATCAATCCATGACAGAAAAAGGTTAAGAACTTTTTTATTAGTCAAAGTCTATAATTCAACCTTCAGCCAGTAGTACATGGCTCATCTTGGTAAGGCTGCCTAGGCAAGAGGGAGCCAATGACTAAAGGAATTAAGGAATGCCCCCTTTACCTCTGGTCTTCATTTGTGTGACGTGTTATGGTTTAGCTGTTTGAACTTTGAATCTGTGTTTACTGTGCTAGGAGCTAGAGACACAAAAAATAAAGAATAAAACAATTCCTACTCACAAAAGAACTTACATTCTAGATATATGCACACACACATATATACATATAGGTATGTATGTTTATATACATACATATATACATATATATGTGTGTATATATATATATACATACATATATACATATATATGTGTGTATATATATAGATAGATAGATAGATAGATAGATAGATAGATAGATATATAGATATATAGATATACACACACACACACACACACACACACACACACACACTGCTAGGTGGTACACTACATAGAGTGCTGGAACTGAAGGTGGGAAGACTCATCTCTCTGAGTTCAAATCTGGCCTCAGACACTAACTAGCTGTATGACTCTGGGAAAGTAGGTCTGTAGAAAGTGACAACCCTATTTCCCTCAATTTCCTCGTTTATAAAATGAGCTGGAGAAGGAAATGGCAAATCACTCCTGTATCTCTGCCATGACCCCAAATAGGGTCATGAATAGTCAAACATGATTGAAATAACTGAACGGTAACAAGGATATATATATATTTATATACACACACATATAATATACATACATCATTATATATATACACATATATCATAAAATACAGTTAAAAAGTAAAAGTTCTTGTGAAACTTAGTTAAATATAAGGTAACTTGGGAGGGAGGGCATACTAGTGATTGGAGGAATCATCAGATCTTTCCTGTTGAGGAAGATGGTGACTCTCTGAGGTAGAGTTAAAAATGGTGTGCACTCCAGCACAGAAAAACTATTGCAAAGGCATCCCTCTCAGTACTCTATGATCCAACAATACTGGCCTTCTTGGTATTCCTCCTGTTTCCATTTCTGGATTCCATGCTTTATCATTGGCTGTCTCCCTTGCCTGCAATGCCTTTCCTCCTCACCTTCAGAGCCCTAGCTTCCTTCAAGACAGCTCAATCCACCTTCTCCAAGAGGCCTATCCTGGTCCCTTCACCCATCTCTTAGAATCTTCCCTCTGTGATTTACCTCTTAATTATACTGTATGTATATTATGTGTATATAATTTGCATGTTGTCTCTCCCGATAGAATGTGAACTTCTTGAGGACAGAGATCCTACTTTTGACCTCCCCCCCCTTTTTTTTGCATGACTTGCACTTAACACAGTGTCTGGAATATATAAACAGTTAATAAATGCTTGTTGACTGATGGAGATAGGACACAGACTGTCATGTATGAGGAACAGAAAGATTCTCAGATTATGTAATTCCAGTGAACTCAAATAAGTATTCCTGAAAATTCATGGTACTGGTTATAAGATTAATCCTAACTGGCCATCAGGATGTCCTCAATATATACTTCAAAAATTTGTAATTTTATCCATGTGGATACTTCATCCAATAAAAAAAATACCACCACCTGTTTTATAACTTAGTCTTTTGGCTATTTTTACAACTAAAGAACTCATCATTCTGTGATCACCCTGGTGATGAGTCAGACAGAATTTAGCTAAACTGGACCTTGGATAACAGACATGCAGTCTGTCATTGGCCCTACACTTGAAGTCTTTCTAGCTTGGTAGGACCTCCTAGAACTTGGGCACCATTAACATTTTTGTTGCTGTTCAGTTGTTTTAATCATGTCTGATTTTTCATGACCCCATTTGAGGTTTCCTTGGCAAAAATACTGGAGTGGTTTGTTACTTCCTTTTCCAGCTCATTTTATAGATGAGGAACTGAAATAAATAGGGTTAAGTGACTTGCCCAGAGTCATACAGCCAGTCAGTACGAGGCCACATTTGAACTTAGGAAGATAAGTTTTCCTACCTTCAGGTCTGGCATTCCACCTAGTTGCCCTGTTGCTGTAATATTGTACATTAATTAATCACATTAATATTTGTGTATTAGTGGGGCCATTTGCATAGATCTTAAAAAGAAATCATAAAGAGATGTCAGAGTAATACTTTGTAAGCCTTCACCCACAAGGATATTAGTATTATGGATTTAGAATTAGGCGGGACTTTAGAGATTATCTATTCTGACTTGTTTTACAGATGAAGAAAGTGAAGGCCTAGAAAAGTTAAATTATTTGCCCAACATCACACGTATTACTATATGTTTCTACAGAGTCAAATTGTGAACTTAGACCCTCTACTTACAATGCTTGCATTATTTCTATTGCACTATACTATCTCATAAAATGTCAAATGTCAACGATTATGCTTAGTTTACATATGGAATTTTTTTGGACTGGACCTATGATTTCCTTGTATAGATAATAAATTCTCCTTATTAGAACAGATTGGCACCTGATCTGCAACTTGATAGTGTTGTAGGCCCTGGGCTAACCAGGTCTGTTAGTATCTCAGGTTCAGTATTAGAATAAAATGAAACACTTAGAAAAGATCTGACAATTAAAAAGAGATTAATTTAGCTCTGACAGGGGAAAGATATTTGATAAGAATGTTTATCAAGGACAGTTCAAGGAACATAATTCCTCTACCTCTGAGATTCCAATGATGCTCCACTGGTCAACCATCTGGGGCTAGTTACAGTTTCTTCTCCTTGTTTGTTGCACTCAAACAATCGGGAGGATATCTCAACAGAATAAAATTTATTTTCATGAATCAACAAAATCTTGTAGACAGTTTCAACACTTTTTAAAGAAAAACTAGCTTAATCTGCATGGGGCATAACTTTGGGGTAGTGCTTCTACCATAACTGAGCTATACCAAGAAGGTAAATCAAAAAGGGTCAAAAAGTAGATGCTGGTCAGTCAGAACTTGAACTCAGATTTTCCTGACTTAGAGGCTGGCCCACAGGGCCATTCTGCCTCTGGAAGTGATATTGTGGTTGAAGCAATATACTAAGTCTGACATACCCTCCTGTTAGACTTTTTTCTTAAAGGTATTAAAATTGTCTTTAAGATTTAATTGGATAAGGGTACTAAGATGTGGGTCATTGATATAGTTTCCTGTTCACCTGGGTATAAAACAGCCCCTCTCTGAGTTGGAAGCCATTCTGAGATTTCCTACTGCAGTGCGGACCATTTGCTCAAGTTGTACTTTATCCTATATGAGCATCCCTTCCCTATTCTAAATATCCTTCCCTTGCTATGGCTAAGTAAGTTAATTAATCTCCTTTTCTTGGCTGTTAGAACAACTTCTTCATTCTGGTTTCAGATCTGAATTATGAGGGACCAGCTCAAGTCAGGCCCAGCCCATTAAATTTAGGACAGATATAAATACATGCACATTCAAGGATATAAATGTGTGTGTATATATATGTACACACACACACACATGTATATGTATACACACACATTCCAAAGATGTTATGTTTTCATAAGACATTCCTTAAACATATTTCTCTACGGAATTTGGTATATGTTACTACTGTTATGATTTTAAGTCTTTGTTATTGCATTTGTCCAAGTAGTACTTAGGGGAGTAGATCATTTTGTCTCATTCTCTCCTCCTGCCTCCTCCCCCTAGAATGCAACCTTGTGTCTTGCAGAGACATGACTGGAAAACTCTGTTTCTCTACTTTTCTCCTAGTATCTGTTCTTGGAAGAAAATAACCAACTTAAAACTCTCTGCTACTAGCAGGAGCCTTACCTCTAAAAGATACAGAGGCAAGGATTGGAGCTGGTCCTTTGGCTTATTAACTGTTCTTCACCTGAAAGAAAGACTGGGCCCCATAGATGGTGTTACAATTCAGGTAGCCCCAGGCATTTCAGAGAGTCACTGGAAGGAGGAAATCCTTTTGTGATGGCAACCTACTTATTTTGTATTAAACAAAAGAGTAGAAGAAAACCACTGCCTCAAGTCAAGTCAAGCAAGCAAGCAAGCATTTCTTAGTGTCTCCTATGTGCCAGGCACATAGCATTGTGGTAAGTGCTGGTGATACAACTGTCCTTTCGCTCAAGGAGCTCATAGTCTATGGGCAAGACAATCAAATAACTGTGTACACGTAAGACATAAACAGGAACAATTGAAGATACTCAACAGAAAGAAAGCATTAGCGTTTAGGTGGATCAGAAAAGGCTTCTTGAAGAATGAAGCACATTGGATGTGTAAACCAAGGCAAACACCGTCTGTAGGGGATTTAGATCTCTCTTTTCCCCCAAGGGGGAAGATACCCAGATAATGCAAAGGTCTGTTCTTGAAATCTAAATCCCCCTTTTCTCTAAATGGAAGAAAACCAGAGGAAGGTACACCTGTGAAAGTAAAGATTTTTATTAAGCATGGAAGTAAAACATGCACATGGGAACTGTCAACCTACGCTGAATAGCCTGTCTAGTAATGGCTGAGGTGTGTCTATGCGGGGAATATATATACTTTTCAAGCAAAGGAAGGCAGGGAAATGGGGAGAAAAGAGAGGAAATTCTAGAAAGGAATGATTCAGGGAGCCCCATTCCCAAGAATGGGGGAGATCCAAGAAGAATTCCAGGTGTCAGAGCTGTGGTCCTTTAATACATAAATCAGAAAGCATTTTGGTGGCAAGAAGTCCACAATTCAAGGTTTGAATACAGACAATAAGATATGAGGATATCTTCAAAAACCAGAAACTAGCATCTATAGGAAACATCATAACCAAGAGTTAGAGGAATCTCTGAAGATAAGGATGACTGCTGGAGGTTCATAAACTACTGACTGGCTCAGGGTCTGCTTCAGAGCTGGTATGAGTTTCCAGCTGGGTTAATTCTCAGCCACTGTGAAGGATTGTTGGTATGTCAAGCCACTCCACATCTTAGCTAATCCTCATACAGTTCCCAGTTACCTGGATAATTGGGAAGCTCCAGTACATCTGGGACTTGAAGGAAGTCAGGGAAGTCAGGAGGCAGAGATGAGGAAGGAGAGAATTCCAGGCATGAGGGTAAACCAGTGAACATCCTTGAAGCTTGGAGTTGGGGTGTCTTGTTCAAGAAATAGTAAAGAGACTAGTGTCACTCAGTTTTAGAGCAGGGGAGTAGGTTCGATAAGGGGCAGGAAAATTACTTTCTGTCCCAGGGAGTGGGGAGGAAGGATAGAATTTGGAACCCAAAACTTAAAAAAAAGTTTAAAATTGTTTTACTATTTAATTAAAATATTAAAAAAGAAAAAGAAGACTGGAAAAGTAGGGAGGGTGTGGAGAGACAGATTATGAAGGGCTTTAAACACTAAACAGAGCATTTAATATTTGATCCTAAAAGTGATAGAGTACCTGGAGTTTAGTGAGTAGGGGACTGACACAATCAGGTGCGTACTTTAGGAACATCACTTTGCAGCTAAGTGGAGAACAAACTCGAATGAAGAGAAATACAAGGCAGAGTGATAAACCAGTAGGTTATTGCAATAATCTAGGCATCAGGGTCTATATAAGGGTAGTGATAGTGTCAAGAGAGAGAAGGGGGCACATTTGAGAGATGTTACATAAAATCAACATAGAGGGGAGTTTGGAGGGAAGGATAATGAATTCCATTTAGGTTATGCTGAGTTTAAGATATCCACTGGAAATTTAATTCAAGATATCCAATAGGCAGTTGGGGGTATGAGCCTGGAGGTTAGAGAGATTAGCTCTGCATAGATTTGAATCATTAACATAGATGAGGATTTTGAAGATGGGAGAACATGGGCCTGTAGACAGTAGGAAAAGAAACAGGAAGGGATTGAAGATAAGTGAGAGAGTAGGGATCATAGATGGAGACTATAGAAGGGGAATTCTGCTGTAGAAGATGGGAGTGGAATGAGATAATGTGCATTTAGAGAGGTTTGCCTCACCAAGGAGAAAGGTCACTTCTTCATGAGACAAAAGTAAAGAAGGAAGGAGAAGTGGAAACCACCCTAGTGGTGTGAGATGAGAAAGAGGGGAGAAGAATGAACACTCTGTGAGTGTCTTCAACGTTTTCAATGAAATAGGAGGTAAGGTTCTCAAGAGAAGATAAGGGGATGGAGAGCCATGATGGATTTGAGGAGGCATGATGAAAAGGTCTGGAAGAGCTTCAGTGGTGAGTGGGATAGTGAGTCAATCAGGAAGGTATCAAAGGATTGCCTTGCACAAGAAATGAGGGGCTGGTTGAGGTTACGTAACATGAATTTGTAGTGGAAAAGACAGCACAGTTTTGTTACTTTCTCTAGCTTCCTCCAGAAGCTCATGATTAGGAGTGAAGGTAGCAGATGCAGAGGGATCCAAGGCTGAGATCTGTGATAAGGGGACAAGGGCTTGGAGAGAAGAGAAGGATGTTAAGTTCATGGATCACCATGAAGGTAAAGATGGGAAAAGGAAGATTGTATAGCCAGGGTGATGGCTTGGGGAAAAGCTAAAGTGTGGAGGGACTGAAAGGCGAGGAGGAAGAACGGGTTAGGGGCTGCAGGGAAGAGAGAGAGGTGGAATGTTAATAGATTGTTATCAGGTAAGGGGAATTTAAAGTTCTTGAACATGGAGGGGGCACATTTGTAGGTAATGGCATAATTTATGGTACGACTTTCTGTGTATGTAGTGGAGGGGGGTGAAGGAATACCTCATGTGAAATGAGTAAATTTGGGAACTGGGAGTTTAAGGGGGAATATTAATATTTATGTTGAAGCCCCTTTGTATGAGATAAGGAATTGGGAAGGAAATATCTATGAGCTAGGCACTGACACAACTGAGGAAAGGAGAGTGTCCTGGAGTTGAGATAACAGCTACCAGCATCTTGATAAATATAGTTTGAATGAACTTCTAAAGAGGAGAGATTACTGGTGGAGACGTGGGCAGATGAGAGAGAGAGAGCAAGAGAGAGACAAAGGAAAGAGAGAGAGAGAGAGAGAGAGAGAGAGAGAGAGAGATATGCTGGTAGAGAGAAAGCCTGGAGGTGACAGTAGGAAGAAAGGAGTATGACAGTTCCCCCACTTCAGCTAGCAAACTGGGGGAATATACGGGAAAGTGCATCCAGTGTTGAAAAGGGTGACCAAGGAAGCTTTATCATCAGGAGGGAGACGTTTCTTTTTTTTTTAATATTACTTTTCATTTTTAACACAGTTTATAACAGTTAAAACAATTCAAACTTTTGGTCAGGTGATACTTCTTTTTAAAGCATTTACAATATGGACCACAAAAGAATTTTTTTTAAAACATTAACTAACTGAGACACAAATAATATTTATGTTGCTAACTTCACAAGCTCTTGACCTAATTGGGGAGACAAGTTTCAGTGAGAGACAGAAGATGGAAGGAATGGGAAAAGGAAAGTTTTAAGATGAAAACAAGTTTATTACCTATAGAGCAGATATTACAGAAAGCACAGTGGATGAGGTGGGAAGCTAGAATGGGACTTTATGGGAATTGGACTCAGAAGGATGTGAATAGGGACCAAGTAGAGGGGAACTGAGAAAGGATTTGAATGATGACAATCACTGGGATGAGGAAGATGTTACGGGGCTGGAGTTCACGAATCATTGAGGAATCTATTCTGGTAGGTTGTCCACACATCTAGGGGTCTATTGTGAATCTGGAAGGGGTCAGGAGAGGTACCCTCATGTAAGCAGACTTAAGAGAGAGAACTAATGGGGGGAACCCAACAAATCACATTTGTTCTCTCTCTGGTGGGCAGTCTCAGACTTAGAGGCAGCAAGAAGGAATAGCTTTTATCTCTCTTTCCTAAGCAGGCAGGCCCAGAATTTGTCCCTCCTCCACTACTAGGAAGAAACCTAATTTCTGAGCATCCCCCAAACCCAAGTCACAGAGATGGAAAAAGGCTGTGTAAAAAATTCTGTGAATTATCGTATAAGGGCAATTGTGTAAATTTGCAGAAAACATTCTACCTTAGGTTTATGTACGTTTATGCTCAGAGCAGATGATAGGAGAACCAGATTCAATGTGTTAGAGAAAATAACTTGAAAACTGAAAACTCTTCTTTATAATTTATTTAAAGCTGTGTTGTCACTTAAATCACAACCAGTATTACAAATACAAAACCATCTATGTATGTTTTTAATTGAGTCAGCAATGTTAACACAGCAACAATGTTAGGACAATATTTTTAAAAAAATTCTTTCAGGCATTCTGGAATTCAAGTCATAAGCTTAGCAGACATCTATTGACATAGCTAACTTGTTCAGCATGTCTTTCTGCAGAAGTTTCAGAGGGGGAAAGCAAAACACTCTATTAAACTAACAGCCAGGAATTTTGATTATGGATGATATGCTAGTAGGATCTGTATCCCAAAGTCTCATTTTGTCATTCTATACTACAGAGCGAGCCTCTGCTGGATCTTACTACAGAGAATATTTTACAGAAAATAGAAATGACTTGTACATAGCCTGGAAAGTACATTGCACAAAGTACATGTTTCATATATGTTTGTTCAGTTGAATGAGATCATTCAGGTAAATCCTGAAACATGAAAAAACTTGATCTACATTAATGGCGCCAAATAGAACAGAAGCATTTGCTTTTATACTGGGTAAACTCTTCTGGACTCTCATTAGAATGGCCAAGTTTTCTAAAAAAATATTTACTTAAAAAATAATAATCCCTTAGCCTTATAAAAAGCAGGAACTTTATTTCTCTTTAGGACTATCAGATCACCTGATTTAACTGATAGAGTTGGTTAAATGATCTACATCCTTCCCACTCCCAGCACTGCATCTGCTTATTTTTAGAACTGATATAATAAATTTTTTCCTTTGTGGTCACATAGACCCAGGCTTAATGCTACGCTCAGAATGGGTTAATGTCAAACATATAGTAAACAATCTCAAGAAATACTTCTTAAGGATGCTTAGAAATTTCGTTTTTTCCTTCTCCTCCTCTCCTTTCCTTCCTTCTTTCCTTCCTTGCTTTCTTTCTTCCTTCCTTCTTACCTTCCTGCCTTCTATCTTCCCTCCCTCTCTCATAGTTACATAACGGACAAAGGGCTAAAGACTTCTCAGGTAATCACAGGAGCTATTTCAAGCAAAGGGTTTTCGGAGAATTTGATTTGTACATCATTGCTCTTGCAAAGCTGTAGTTCTTGTACAGTGTTAGCACATAAAATTGTATGCGGATGTTTAGTTTCTGTGTGAAACTCAATGCTTGAAAGGAGCATTTAAATACAGGATTATGTATCTGTGATCTGTTCTGACTGCATTTTATTCTAAGAATTTGTTCTGAAGCACCATAAACTTGGGTTAAAGGTAATCCAATTTGCATAGAGAGCAGACAGAAGTATATTTTGTTCCCAGCATAAAGGCAAAAAAGTGAACCTGAAGAAGGAGCCATACTGTGATCAGATATAGCAAGAATCATGCATCCTCCTCACACACTCTTTATAAATGACAAGGATTGAATGCACAAGCTTTGATTAGAGAAAATTGAAATAGAGGAAATTGAAATGGGCATGCATTTAAAGCTGAGGTAACAAAGCTCCTTGTCTAGACTGAAAAAAGGAACAACATGATTATAAATAGTTAACGTAAACAAATATCCACCAATATATTGAAAGTAGGGTGCCCTGTTAGGAGGCTGTTGCAATAATTTGGGTGAGAGGTTGGCAGCTGAAGGAGTGGCATTTAAAACCATTCACAAAGTAATTCCAACTGAATTTTCCAGGCTGCTTTACACATTACACCCCTTTTTCACATGCTCCCACCCCCCACCTCATTCACTGTTCTTCATACCTGACATGCCATCTCACATCTTCCTGCTTTGGCCCAGGTTGTTCCCCTTAACTAGAATGCTCCCCACCCCCAACAAACCCCACCCCTTGAAATCCCTAGTTTACTTTAAAGCTCAGCTTGAAGCCCCCACTTCTACCTGGTTTTCCTGATTCTAGATTGTTTGAACTGCCCTTGAAATTTCTTTGGATTGATTTTGTATCTTTTTTATGATTTATAATTATATAATTTATAAATTATATTTGTACCTGTTATTCTAGTCCTGTACCTTACTTACTCCCAAGTTCTCACCCCTCCCAGTAGAATATAAGCTCCTTGAGGGCAGAGACAGTTTTGATTTTTGTTCAGGACAATGTCTGGTACGTAGTAGGTACTTGGTAAGTCCTTATTAAATTAAACAGATGGCTAAGGGGGAACAGGGGGAAAACAGGCTCTATCTGGGTAAGAAGCACAATTTAGTTAGAGCACAGCATGAGTATGTACACAGAATAGTGGGAGATAAGGCTACATAGGTAAAAGTCTGAATTTCTAAAGATCTTAAATTCCAGATGTTTTTACTTTATTTGGGAAACCATTCAAGATTTTTAATGAGGAGAGATCACATGATCAGAGCTCTGTTTTTGAAAGATTAATCTGGCAGTGGTGTGTTGGATGGATTGGCAGTGGGAGAGACTGGAGGAAGAGAATCATCTTAGGAGGTTTTGGCAATAATTCAAGTGAAAAGGACTGATCTATGTTGGTCACAGGAGTTGAGAAAAGCAAAATGGCACCAAGGTGAAAGTGATGAGATTTAGTGACAGATTGGATATGGTAGGTAAGGAGAAGGATGAATCATTAAAATTAGGCAAGTCAAGAAGAGGAATAGTTTCTGGTAGGAAGATGAGTTTAGCTTTTGAAAGAAATGATTATTAAATAACCAAATATTGGGAAGATCCAGGATTTTTTCTCTTCCTCATTTGGAGATTAGTCAAAGCTTAGCTCTCTGAAGGGCAGGGCAGATGATGACATGAAATCTTGGGTTGCCCCACCCAACTAGAGAAGCTTACAAAGACATTAATCTAAGATTAATTCTAGCTTATTGTGTTCCACTCAACCAGCTTTGAACAGAGTTAGACCCCCTTTGTCTGGACTATCCTAGGTTGGGATAGTCTGGGTAAGAGATAGGTCTCTTTGTCTAAAACTGTATAATCAGTCATAGTGCCCCAATCCCTCATTAGAATAAGCCTACCTCTCATTATAATATTCACTCTTCTCATTAATCATCAACCAGTCAGAGTTGATTTCCACCCTCAGGAATACTCACTCTTCCAAGGGCAGGTAAGCATTGAATGAGTTCCGTATTGGGTCTTTGGCATTTGAGAGTGACACTGACCACTTTTATTGATTATTGCTAGCATGATTAATAAAATGGTTATTTACCCAGAAACTATATCTCTCAAACTTTTAATACATCACACTTTGGGCACACTGAGTTTAAGGTAAATGAAAGTTTGCTCCAAAATATGAATGCTGGGAGGAAGTGAAGGCCCTTTGTTCTTGGAGGAGGAGGTTGCACTTTTTCCTGGGCATGGGAGGGCTTCATCCCTGATCAGCATTCCAAGATGCTGTGCAGCACAATTGTCTCTAAGCCTTCCCCTGCCCAGGATGCCATCTCTTTGATACTTTTCTTCCAGGGCTTACCTTTCACCCCCAAGTCCTATAAGGATGAGAGATATACCGATAGGAGCTGATGAGGTCACAAAGAGAAGGAAGAGAAAGGAGTCTAGGATAGAGCTTTGTGGGTACACTAGCACTCAGGAGAGCAGAATATGTATGATGACCTAGCAAAAGATACTCAGGAACAGTCAAAGAACCTTTTTTACCACTTTTTCTCCTTAACTAACAGTTTAATTCAATTTAACTTAACAGTTGTAAGAGGTGGTACGTGGTTGCACTGTTACTGTTTTGCCCATGCATATTATGTGTATCCACGTGGGTCTGTCTGGGCTCAAAGGGAGGCACGAACAGATATCTCTAGAGTCTTTCCCTCACCTTTTTCCAAGGCAGACTTTAATTCTTATCAAGAGGGGAAGCAGGAGGTTGAGTCTATAGGCTAGCCACTCTGCTCTCATCAGAGGGAGGTGGTATTGGGCTAGGACTAAATCTCTTTTCTCTCTTGCAAATTATTAATCTAGGCCAGGGGTGGGGAACTTGCGACCTTGAGGTCACATGTGGCCTTCTAGGTCCTCGGGTACAGCCTTTTGATCCAGTTCAAGTTTTACCAAACAAATTCTTTTATTAAGGGAATTTGTTCTGTGAAGTTTGGATTTAGTCAAAGTGCTGTACATGAGGACCTAGAGGGCCACATATGGCCTTGAGGCTGTAGGTTCCCCAACTCTGGTCTAGAGGAAGTAATTTTTAGGCTCAAACTGCATTCCTGACCACTATCCCTTAATGGGAAAGGTGGAACTGAAGCTGTATATCTAAAGTTTGACTCCATTTCTACTCATTGCCATTTCCATAATAAACACGTATAACATATAGCAAATAAACCCTTTTATCTAAACAGATAGCAAAGAGGAATCAGAGAAAGTTTTGTTGTTGAGTCATGTCCGACTCTTTGTGATCCCATTTTGGGATTTTTCTTGGCACAAATACTGGAGTGATTTGTCATTTCCTTCTCCAGCTCATTTTACAGATGAAGAGCTGCGGCAAACAGGGTTAAGTGATTTGCCCAGGGTCACCCAGCTATTAAGTGTCTGAGGCCAGATTTGAATTCAGGAAGAGGAACCTTGCTGATTCCAAGGCCAATGCTCTATCCAATGTACCTACCACCTAGCTGCCCCTAAAAAGTCTTCATAGGAGAACATTTAGCAGATAATACACAGAATGAATGAACTCTCTCTTTGGGAGTAAGCTAACAAAAACTTCATTAAAAGAGAGAGACCCAGATCTCAACCAAGGGGAAAGGCCTTGAGATCTCTAGTATAGTAAGCTGATTATAGGGTAATGATTAAAGTGCTGAGTCCTTTACCTGTTGGCTTCTTCCCAAATTTTTTATCCCTTAAGGGATAAAATGGCATGACTTCTTTTTCAAAGCCAGAAGTCCAGGATCCCCCTTCTCTCCAGTTGTCATCAAATCTGTTCCTTATGCAGGCAAGGAGAATTGAATAATCAATCTTTCCTAGTAAGGAGAGTCATATGCAAATGGCCCTTTGAGCCAAGAAAGAGCAGTGTTATGAAAATCCAGATAGGAGGAAATATCCAAGAAGAGAGATAATAAACAGTATTAAGTAGTTCAGAAAGGTCAAAAAGGCTAAAAGTTGACATTTGCCCCCATTAAACCTTCAACCAAATCTTAACACAGCATGTTCTCCAGTTCTTTCATTATCCTGGCCACCTTCCTTTGGATGAACTCTAGTTTTTCAAAGTGACTCCTAAGCTGTGGTACCTAAGACTGAAGATAATATTCCACATGTGACATAATTTGGAAAGAAGTCAACATGTAAAGGACTGGGCACTTCAATCATGACCTTATCATCAATTTACTGATATTCAGCTGGACTATCTGATCCAGAGTTCTGGACAGTATCCCTCTCTTAGTTCATGGCAACATGAGGTTGTATTGTTTGCTTCTCCCTGTGTTATACTTTTCACACATATTCAGTTAATAATCCACTGAAATCTTCAAATCCTAGTGAGTCTTGTTTCATCCACACTTATGTAAGTTTTTAATAGAAGCTTAGGACTTTATGTTTATTGCTATTCAATTTTATCTTTGTGATATAAGTAAGGGATGACTAGAGGAAAGCTTGTGAGCCACACTGATATCCTTGTAATGTTAAGAAAAAGTGAGGAAGATGTTGTAGCATTTTGGCTGGATTTTTTGTCATGAACTTTTGGGAGTGCATGGACAGAAGTGACACAGGGTGGGCAGACAAATTGTGATCTGCCTTACTGGAAAAAACATTTATATTAATGAAACCATAGCTCCATGTGTACAGTTAGCGTATTTAGTCCATTAATAGATTATTATGAGACCTTTTGAATTTGACTATTTTTCAATATGGTTTTCAATGTTTTCACCATTAGTTAATACTGAGATTATAGTTTAAATGACTGCTGGAAGCAAAAGCCAGATGTCAAAGAGCTCAGAGAATAAAGGGTGGTGAGGAATTGAAGCCATTGAAGATAGACTAATTTTTTAAAAAGTGTTATGGTAAAGGGAAGGAAAGAGTGAACTATAAAGGGTAACAGGTTAAAGCAAATATACATTGCATCCAAGTGTGTGTATATATGTGTGTGTGCATGTGTGTAATATATATGTATATGTGTATATACCATAAAAATATATAATATGTATGTATAATTGCATATATAGAAGTGACCACACACCAGCAATATATAAATAAATGTGTGTACATATATTTATATGTGTGTGTGTGTGTACACATACATACATTCATACATGGGGGAATTAGACCTTTCTTGTAGGAAATATATTGAGTCAGTGGAGAGGGTAAGACAAGAATGATGGAAGAGAGGGAATAATTGAAGTGGCAAGGACTTTTTGGATATATGGTATGATGGAGAGAGAACTAGACTTGGAGTCAAGAAGATTAGAGTTAAAATCCTGACAGTTGTTTACTAGCTTGTGACCCTGGGCAAGTCCCTTGACCTATGACTCAACTTTCATCATCTGGAAAATGAGGAGGTTGAAATGACTTCAATGTCTATGAGCTGATGATAAAGAGCCAGAGGACATACAAAGGGAGAAGAAAGAGAACATAAATGAATGGGTTAGACTTATTAGGCAAAAATGACATTTCTTCCTCTGAGACAGGAGAGAAAAAGAGAAGGGCGAAAATCCAGAGAACTTGTGAGGTAGAGAGGAAGGAAGTGAAGGAACTTACATTAAATCCCCTCAATCCTTCCAGTAAAGTTGGAGGTGAAGTCATTGGCAGAAAGTGAGAGAGATGGAGGAGTGGGATTAAGGATTTGAGAAAAATTCCAGAGTTTTGGACTAGCTGCTCTAAGACATATCGTTGAATCCATTCTGAATAAAACACTTGCCAAGCAGCACTGAGGTCCCAGCTGATGTCAGACAGCTTGAATTTGTAGTGGAGAGCCAACTGGCCCAGTTTCGTGACTTTCTCCAACAATACCCAGTCACCTGGGAACAGGAAAGAAGATACAGAATAGTGGAGTTTACTAAGGATTAGGATGGGGTAGGACAACGTCAGTTTGCTAAATAGGTTGATTGGAAGAGTTTGAAAAGTAAAACAATACTACAGTTCAAAAGATAATGAGAATTCCATCAGCTGGTGTGTGACTTCAGTTATTTGTTTCCCAGGAGTTGGGCTGCATCTGCAGAGAAGCAAATCAACAATTCATAATAGGAGAGTTTGGGGAAAATGGCTGGAGGATTGGATTGGATTGGATTGAATTGAGGTCTGTGGATTATATATAGTGTTCCAAAGCCAGGCACGAACAGGAGGATTAATGTGTCCAAATCCTTGACTCTGATTAGTGTTGGTGATTATTTTGTGTAAAGATTGGATATATGTTTGTGCATTCTTTTGGGGGGGGGGGGTAGGGATAGGGCTAAAGTTCACAGCAGAAAAACACGATTAGAGATGCTTAAATTGAAGGCAAAAAGCCTGTAATGAGACAAACTCATTCCCACAATACTCCCAGTGAAGGCTCTTTCTACAGAAGGATGTAGTGATGTAGAAGTTGGCAAAGTATGAGTTAGTGAATCGGTTTTTATGGGTTTGTCAAGATGTAGGTCCCTGGCAATTTTATGGGTATCTCTGGATGTGACAGGTAAATGGTACATAGTGACTTGGAGTCAAGAAGAACTGGGTTCATGTCTACCAGCTATGAGACGCTGGGCAAGTCACTTATTCTCTCAGCCTTAGTTTCTTGATCTTCAAAATGAGGATAAAAGTAACACACATTTCACAAGGTTGATTTGAGAATCAAGTGAGATAAGACATATAGAATGCTTTGCAAACCTTAAAGCACTGCTATTACTATTACTATTAATTATACACCTCCCCTGAGGACTGAGTTCTCTTCTAAGCTAAGTCTTGATTTATGAGACTGGGAGTAGAGTGAGAAATTTAACACTCTGGGTCCTGATCATGTCACACACACACACACACACACACACACACACACACACACACACACTCTTCCAGTGACTTCCTGTTGTCTTCAGGAGCAAATAAAAAACATACTGTTTGGAACTCAAAGCCCTTCATAACCTAGCCCTCTCCTACTTTTCCATTCTTCTTACACCTAACACCTCAACACATACTCTTCCATCCGGTAACACTGGAAGATGGACATCTTAGCAAAGATACTGAGGTGATTTGCCATTTCCTCCTCTGGCTCATTTTACAGAGGAGGAAACCGAGGCAAACAAGGTGAAATGACTTGTCCATGGTCACACCACTAGTAAGTATCTGAGGCTGGACTTAACTTAGAAAGATGAACCTTTCTGACTCCAGGCCCTGTGTTCTAGGCACTCTAGCTGCAATCTGACACACAATAAATGTTAAGTGAATTGAACTGATACTATCTCACAGAAAGATTCCTATTCTGGGATCAATGTCAGTAGAACTGTATTTAATACGGATTGTCTCAAGGACACAGTTCTGGTCCTTCAGTAGTTTCTGAAAGGGACAGTTAATAATGCAAGGACTCATCTTCCTGAGTTCAAATCTGACCTTAGACACTGACTAGCTGTGTGACCCTGGGCAAGTCACTTAATTTTGTTTGCCTCAGTTTCCTCATCTGTAAAATGAGCTGGAGAAGGAAATGGCAAATCACTCCAGTATCTTTGCCAAGAAAACCCGAAATGGGGTCATGGAAAGTCAGACATGACTGAAAATGATTGAACTACAACAATGAAGCATTCAGTTCTGGTCCTTCAGTCGTCTCTAAAGTAAGAAAGGTAGCGCTATGGGAGAGTACAAGAAGATGTGGAAGCACAACATCAAACTGTGAATGTAAGTGGGTCTGTAACAATGGGGAAGGGGCTCAGCTAACAACCATACAGATTCTTGGAAGGATAGACAGAATAGAGGCATTGTGTGGAAAACCATAACCAATTCTTGTTTTCTTACTTGGGAACTGCCCTTGGTTGGGCCTTTGTAGGTTGCCATGGCCTGGCAGAGAATTCCCTACGAGGTATCTTGTGTTACTTGAAGTTAACCAAAGTCATCATTCGTAGCTAGGATATCAACGAGGAGTGTGGGAGCAGGAAATTACATTGTTTGGAGTATGTAGTTTGCATGAAAGGGAGTGTTTTGTCTATACAATTAGATAGAATCATTATAGGCAAACAGTCATGGAAAAGACTTGTTTTTGTTGGTGAGAAGTAGTGGAGCATTAAAGATGTTATTTCAGATATCCTGGCTCCAAGTCAGTGATGGGGACTCAGCTAGCTGAGTAATTCACCTCCTCCTCTCCTGTCTATCTCCCCTTTCCCTTCCTTCTCCTCTCCAAAGGAAGGTAAATTTGGATGGCCAGAAGATACCCAGTTAACTTGGGTTTTATTGGCTAGATTCCTCTCCTCTTTTCCCCTCTTCTCTCTTCCCTTTCCCTCCCCTCTCCTCTCCTCCCCTCTCACCTACTGTACTCTGAAGCTCATACTTTGGATAACACTAGGCCTCTGCCTAAGAGCTCTCTTCTGGACTTTCTTGGCTTAAGAGTGATTATCAATAGTAACTGTTGCTGTTTCCCTCCCAGCCTGATGTTACTTTTCTTTGCCTCATTAAAAGGGCCATCCCATGGTTACTTATTAAACAGGCCTATTCAATAAATAGACATTACCTCACCTTAAGTGAGGACCTGAATAGACCTTGGCTTAAAGGGGCCAAAGTCTCCCATTGCATCCTGGGTCATCTCCAGTCATCCTGATGAATATCTGGTCACTGGATTCAGATGGCTCTGGAGGATAAGTGAGGCTAGTGATCTTGCATAGCCCTCCTTCACTCAAAACAAAGTCAAGTGCAAGTCTTGTCATCATTTCTCTGATGGCATGGTCTTCTTCAGCAATGAAGGACGAACACACAACAATCTTTACACGAGACTCTGCTGTCTCTCCCATCCAGGTTATAGGCACAGGGCCAGAATAAATTTGAAGATTACTGTCCTGGATCACCGCCTTGCCAGAGCTTCCAGATCAACCAATTGATCTTTGAATACCTGCTTAAAGTCGGTGAAGTTCTTATATCTCAAGCTACTTGATCTCCTCTAACACATAGGACTTGTTCTAGCAGGTATAGCTTGCCCAGTCAATAAAACAATCAGAAAACCCACCTTTGCTTGATTAGAGGGAAAGTCTTTGAGCTATGGTTTTACATACAAGCAGAACTAGTTTGAGAATCTCTCTAAACACCTATCATAATTGTCCAGGAGACTGACTTAATATTTGCTTAGGTGTATAGGTGTAGAACTGGGAATATGTTTGAAAATTTCAATTCTCAAACCATCTGGATTACCTTTTTCTCTTTCTGTAGTGTTTAAGGGCAGATCCTACCCCCTTCCAGAAACAGGAAAATACCTGGGAGAGTTCCAAGGTGATTGGACTTAAAGAAATCCTGTGAAGAGGGTTCAAGAGTCACCTCTGGCATGTATTAGTTCTGTGACCCTGGGCAAGCTTCTTTTTTATTCAATCAGCATTAATTAAATACCTACACAACTCTTGACATTATGCTTGGCACTGTGACAATAAAAATGGTTTCTGACCTCAAGGACTTTGCCTTCTATTGAGGGAAAAATAACACCAGAAGTTCTCAAATTATCATTATTATTTTGCTCATGGCACAGTCTTATTCATTGAGTTAGGGGCCTTGTGCATGCATATTTGATTGCAATTGTAAATTATGTACAATTTGTGGCATACATTTTTGTGACTTTTTTATTAATTTGTTTTCAGTTTTCAACAATTACTTCCATAAGTTTTAAATTTTCTCCCCTTCCCTTCTCAAGATGGCATGGAATCTTATATGGGTTCTATACATATATTATTAAACACATTTTCACATTAGTTATGTTGCATAGAAGAATTAAAACAAATGGGAGAAACCATGAGAAAAAACAAAACAAAACATAACAAAAGAGAGAATAGTCTGTTTCATTCTGTGTTCTGATTCCATAGTTCTTTTTCTGGATCTGGATGGCATTTTGCATCATGAGTCCTTTGGAAATCTTTTAGGTCCTTGTATTGCTGTGAAGGGCCAAGTCTATCAGAAACAGTCTTTACACCCTATGGCTGTTACTGCGTATAATGTTCTCCTGGTTCTGTTCATTTCACTCAGCATCAGTTCATGTAAGTCTTTCTGGGTTTTTCTGAAGTCCATCTGTTCATCATTTCTTATAGCACAATAGTATTCTATTACATTCACATACCACAACTTATTCAGCCATTCCCCAGTTGATGGGCATTCACTCGATTTCCAGTTCTTGGCCACCACAAAAAGAGCTGCTATAAATATTTTTGTACATGTGGGTCCTTTTCCCATTTTCATGATGTGTTTGGATACAGTCCTAGAAGTGATATTGCTGGGTCAAAAGGTATGCACATTTTTATATCCCTTTGAGTATAGTTCCAAATTGCTCTCCAGGATCTCCACAGCTCCACCAACAATGAATTTAGTGTTCTAACTCTCCCATATCTTTTCCAACATTTACCATCTTCCTGTTTTGTCATGTTAGTGGGGCATACATTTTAAAAACCACAGATGTACTTAAATTAGTCTAAACAAAATATATAGAATATAGAGACAAAGTAGTTTCCAAGGGGAGGGCACTAGTAACTATTGACATAGAGATAGGTCTTATTTACAGGAAGGAAATAGGCCATACAGTTTTGTATCAAGGTACAACAAATATGATAGTTTACATAGAATATAGGATGTGAGGAGAATAGTGCAATAATCCTAGAAAGATAGACTGATGGGAGCTGGATTTTTGAGGACATTAAATTTCAAACAGGAGTTCATATTTTAACCAATCAGTCAATAAATTTTTATTAAGTGCTTACTGTTTACTAAGCTAAGTGCTGGAGATGCAAAAAGAGGCAGAAGACACTCCTTGCCCTCAAAGAGCTTTAAATTTAGGAGGAGCCAAGATGCAAACATATATACAAAGCAAGGTCTATACAGGCTGAATAGGAAAGGATTAACATGTTTTGTCCTTTTTTATTCTGGAGACAATTGGAAACCACTGAACTCAAATGAAAATTATCTTTGTAAAATTGCTTAGTACAGTGCCTGACATACAGTAGGCACTTAATAAGTGTTTTTTCCCTTTCTTTTTTCTTCCCTTTCCTTTTCCCCTTTCTTGAACAAGGGAGTGCTGTAATTAGACTTGTGCTTCAGGAATATTTAATTTGCAGAGGTGTAGAGGATGAATTGTAGAGGGGAAAGGCTGGAAGCAGGAAGAACAATTAGGAAGTTATAATAATAGTAAGGATGAGTGAATAGAGGGCCAGGCTTGAAGTCAGGAAAATTTATAGTCCTTAGTTCAAATCCAGCTTCAGACACTTAGAAGCTGTTTGATCTTAGACTGGTGACTTAACCCTATTTGCTTCAGTTCCTCTTCTGTAAAATGAGCTGAAGAAGGAAATGGCAAACTATTCTAGTAACTTTGCCAAGAAGACCCCAAATGGGGTCACAAAGAGTCAGACGTGACTGAAAATGACTCAATAGCAACAACAAATATTAGAAGTGATGAGAGACTGATTTAGGGTCATGGTCATAAGAGTGGAGAGAAAAAGGGATGGGCGATTGGATAGATGTGAGAGACAGTGTGGAAGTAGAAGTGACAAAATTTAGAAACTCATTGGATATGGGGGTAAAGGAGAGGGAAGATTCATGATTGATTCTGAAGTTTGGAAGCTGGGGAACCAGAAGGATGGTGGTTCCCTCGACAGAAATAGTGAGGTTATCAAGAAGCACATGTAATTGGGGAAAGATAATGATTTACTCAAGTTAACCTCTTGTTCTAGGCAGATTAAGTTGCAGACCAACTGGGAGTTCTCTCCCTTTAAGAAATCAGGTCAAGGGGGAAACTATGTCTTATACTCTGATAGGTTGTAGGGGCAGAAGACTAAAATAAAATAAAGTAGTCCACCTCCTTAAGAAATTTACATTTTAGCCAGAGAAAACATCATGTACACAGGTAAATCAATACAAAATACATAGAGAATAAATACAAAGTAATTCTGTTAAGGGGAAAACTAACGAGAGTGATCAGGAGAGGTTCCTTGTAGGATGTGATACCTAATATGTTCTTTGAAGAAAGCTGGGGAATCTTGGAAGTAGAGGTGAGGAGGAAGAGTATTGTAGACATGGCTGACAGTCTTTGCAAAGTCACAATGGTGAGTTATGACATGCTAAGTTCAGGGAATAGCATGTTGCTTAGACAAAAAAAAGATGCACCCTAAGGAGATTCCAAGGGAGCATCCCAGACGTGAATGTGATAAAATTGGAGCAACAGGTGGGATTTTTCCCAAAAAGGCAAGTTTTATCAACTAAGGCCTATTATTAAATGTTGCCTTTTAAAAGGGAGATTCTGGCTTGCTGGTAAGCTCTGTCTGGGGTAGGATCCATTGGAACTTAAAGGGAATTCTGTTCCCTTTAAGATTTTTTCCCTTTGACACTTAATCTCAAGTGGGGAATCTGACTATTTTAAGAATACTAGCTTCACCTTTTTGACCCTCTGAATCTGTTTTAGGAAGCAGTTCTGTGTCTTCAGGACAGATGACAGAAGACTATTCTAGGGTGCAGGAGGAGAGTCTCCCAAGTCTCCCTAGCACCATCAGATTTTTAGTGCAGGGGTCTTGTAGCAGAGCTTTCCCAGAGCGCTTACATAGACAAGGGAAGATTTTTGTGGGCTGAAAAATGTTTGGAAGCTCTCGGCAAGAGTGACTTTAAGTACTTCATGTGCTACTTTGGTTTGGGGTTTTGTGGTGTGTATGTAAGGTTTTAAAAAAATCAAAGTTTCATACCATTTGAAAAGTAGAACCTTTGTGAAAAAAGTGGCTAAATGTCAATACTCTGAGTTTTAAACTAAACCATTCCAAGACACAAAGCATAGGGGAAAAAATAGGCAACCTGGAAAAAAAGAGAAGCAGATTATCCTGTTTAACTTGGCGATTGTGTCTTACATAGTTGGGGGTGGATGAATTGTGACCCACGGTGGTGGCAAGTTTGTATTCATCGGGTTTTGTTGATCTTGGCCAATATAATAAATCTCTTTTCAGTTTTTGAAGTTCATGTCATTATTTGGATGGCTTTCCATCTTTTCTAATTCATCACTTTAAAATGAATATCTTGTAACTATTTTACCCCTAGTTTTTCCCCCTTTCTTTTCTTTCTTCATCATATATGGTTAAGATCTCTTAACCCAAAGTACTTTGGAAAAACTTTTTTATTTCTCAATCAAATTGATCACAAGAATCATGAAGATTGCATATGTATGTAATATATACTGTGTCTGTCTCTGGATACATGCTGTGTCTGTGCCTATCACAGCTGGAGATGAAGTACCAGTTGGTTGTGCGTTTGCTCTAGGCAGGGGTTCTCAACCTTTTTTGTATCATGAACTCCTATAGCAGTTCTGGTGAAACTTACAGATATTTTTCTCAGAATGATGTTTTTCAATACATAAAATTTAATACATAGGTTTACAAAGAAAACCAATTTATTAAAATATAGTTCTCTGTGTGTTTATAGAAATAGAAGCTCCTGAATGCCCAGATTAAGAACCCCTGGCTTAAGGTGTTACATATTAATTTAAAATTTTCAATGCCTGTAACTTTTGTCTTGAAGCATTTTCTTTACCTTTGTCTGCCTAGTACAGTATGTACTACATATGAAGTATGTAAGGCTTTTTTGTCAGAATGGTCAAGGACTCCTGAAACATGCAGGAATCCAAAGGCAAAACTGTTTTGGAGGGTTGTCCATACCTATAGATGGGGTATGATTTTTTAACTGGTAGCCTCAGCTCAACCTAAACTCTCTCTTAGAGCCAGAATCTATTGCTTTTTCCCCCTTTTTTATTGTTAGCTTCTTGGATTCTTTAGGTCATTCTTGTCCTCTTTGCCTTCTCAACATGCAGCTTTTAAACATAAAATTAAAAAAATAAAGACTCCTCCATCTCATACCCCATGGCCTTGTTCAGCACATGAAAACAAACATTTCATTTCTTAGTCTTTCATTACTTATCTGAAAGTGTTTGACTTTCTTCTGCTTGATCAGTGTGCATGTTAACTACCTGTTTGCTGCTGAGGTCTTTTGAAGGAAAGACTCAAATTCTTCCATTTTGCTGAATGTCCATTTTTTTCTTTGATTCTTAGTCTCATACTTAAAGAATATTTTATTTGGATTGCCATCTATTTTTTCTTTTCTTTTTGGAATATCATATTATTATTTTCCCTTGACTTCATATCTATCTATCTATCTATCTATCTATCTGTCTGTCTATCTATCTATCTATCTATCTATCTATCTATCTATCTATCTATCTGTCTATATGAAGTTCTTTGTTCTTAGGATTAATTATACTTTGGACTTGAAGAAAGGTTTTTTTTAATGTTGATTATAAAATTTGTTTTTTGATACAATAATTCTTAAGTTTCACTATTGTATTTCTTGGTGAGTTAAACCTGGGTGTGTGTGTATGTGTGTGTGTGTGTGTGTGTGTGTGTGAGTTTGTGAATTTTCTAGATCTATACTTTACCTGTTAGAGGATTCTGATGTCTTTTTCTAATATTTCTGGCCATGGGCAGGGATCTGATTTCCTGGAGTATAGTATTAACTTTTTTTTTTTTTTTATAATTTTTGGGAATCTATTCCTTAGATTATTTATTTATATCCTATCTACAAAGTTCTATATTCTTATTTTGTAGAACTCTCATGTTCCAGTTTTTTAGTCATGTTCAATTTATTTTTCTTCTACCTCTGCATATTTTATGTGCCAGTCTATTATCCTCTTTTTCGGAGCATTTCCTCTTTTGGAGATCATCCATTTTTTGCTCTAAATTCTTGTTAGATTTGCTGCTTTCTTCCTTTCAGTTCCAATTTCTCTCCTTGTTTCTTTTGATATTTTTCCTTAGTTCTTTGATTGTTCTTCTGAATCATTCTGGACGACGACCTGGAGTTGTTCTATTGTCGTTTCAGTGGGCTTTGCAAAATACGCTCAACTTACCTGTGTGATTTTGGCTCATTTTTCTTCACTGTGAGGTGCTGGTTCATTGAGAGGCCTCTTTTTGAGATTGTTCATTTGAAATTCTTAATTAGCTTTTGCCTACCTTTATCAGTCACTCTGCTGACTTTTTAAAAATAGTGTACTTGTTGTAAATTTTTTTTTTTGAAATTAATCATTCCCTTCAACAAGCACAGTGCTTTTGGTTCTCTCTCCCAGCTCCTAAACCCTGTATTATTTTCCCTTTGAACACCTGAGTTAAATATATCTACATCCCTTGAGGGATAAAGATAACCAGTTGGGACGGTGCTATACAGAAGCTCCTAGTGTCTACTATACCTGAGTTCATCCTCTTTCTGGACTTCATTCTGCTTTCTGTGACTTAACTTTCTTCAGCCCCTAAACTGACCCTAGAAAGGAACTGGTTTGGAAAGCATTGGGGGTGAGTCCCCAGGACATGACGGAGGTAAAGCTCCCCAAAGCTTTTATTCCTGGGTCCCTTTTCTACCTGTCTCCAACACCTTATGCTGGTTATTTGTTTTCTTCTCTTTAGTACTAACTTCTTGTAACTAGTACTACACTTCTGGCCCCTTCTTTCTCCACAACTCCTTGCTGGCATTCAGCATTTCTCTATAACCATCCCCTCTCAACCTACCCTGTAAATGTGCTCTCCAGGATGCAGGCAAGATGTTAACGTCAAAAGCTTATAATTAAAACTGTAACTATCAGGATGGAAACAGGTTGTGGGGGCTGGCTACGCAGGGGATGGTGACCTTAGGAGTAAGAGAAGAATAGCCTGGCATTTAGTTTTTTTTTTCTTTAATAACAAATTTTGATAGGTTACGTCACTTTTAATAATAATAATAATAGCATATATTTATGTTGTGCTTACTTTGTGTCAGAAACTGAGCTAAGTACTTTATAATGATACAGTTATAAGTGCTTTAATAATGATAATAATGATAACTGACATCTCTTATGTGTCAGGAACACACATAAGTGCTTTATAATTATTAATCACTTGATCCTCACAATAACCTTGGGATGTAAGTGCTATTATTATCACCATTTCACAGAAAAGGAAACTGAGGCAAAGTGGGAACCAAGAAAAAGGTCAAGTGACTTGCCCGAGGACACACAATTGATAAGTGCCTGAGATCAGCTTTGAATTCAGGTCTTCCTGACTGCAGGTCCAGCATTCTATTGTCTGTGCCACCTCGCTTCCTCATCTTCCTTTTTGACTCTGTTTCCTTCCTTCAGGAGGCTATTTCATATTATTTTCAGGTAGGAAAGCCTTAAGTTACTTCTCATTCTACTGTCTTCTAAAGATTACTCAGATAATAACCTCATGTATTTATGGTACCTATGTTATAGTGCCAAAATAATATTGAGAGACTTAGAAGAAACCTCCCAGAATGTTGAGTGTATCTTCTTTTGAGTAATTTACAGGAAAATACAGGGAAGGGCTATACAGAATGAGGAGGTGTAAGTGGGTTTTGATCTGCACAGTTGTAGGGATTATTGAAGTTACTAAACTTTCCCTCCTAATGACAGCATATCCCTGATAACCGTTTTCAGGGTTGGTTGTACTTTCACTCATACTTCCCACCCACCTCTTCCAACTCACTGGTCCTAGAGGAGGAGCTGGGATACTCTAGCTTCCTATTGCCACTTCCAGACTTTGCCTCTATCACTATCACCCAGTAACCTCTCTTTTTTTGAGGCTCATTCAATCCAAATTTATACTGTTCTTTCTTCCTCAACAAGTTTAGTGGTTGGCACAGTTTTTCTATCCTCACACCAGGAAATTTCAATGTGTATATGTATACACATACTTTTTCAAACTCTTCAAATTCTCAGTTCCTGAATCTATTCAGTTCCCATGATTTCCACTTCATCTCAGCTACACATGAGGATGTGTTTCCTTGAGCTTGTCATTACCCACAAGTGTTCTACTTTCAAGTTCATGAATTCTGAAATTCCTTTATCAGTTAGTCAGCAAACATTTATTGGGCACCTACTATTTGCCAAGCACTGTGCTAAGCCCTGGGGATATACAGAAAGATAAAAGACAGACCCTGTCTCAAGGATTCTAATCCTTTACCTGATCATAATCTGTTATCAAGTCATCTTTCTATCTACCTTACCACCCCACCCCTTTTTTTCATCCTCACTGTGACCTTGAATACCTCTGCCCCTCAGTTCTTTCCCTAGGTTATCATCTCTTCATTGGCTACACTCTACTTTTTCTCTATTTCCTAGGTAAGCCAGCCCAATTCTACAATGTCTTCTACATTTGAATCTTTTATACTATCACTGATTGTACCATACCAGCCTTGGATTACTCCCACCATCTATTGCCTTCATTCCCATTCATGTTCTGCTGCATAAGTCCACATAAAAAATATAAAATTGTGTTGAACAAGTTGTGGTATATGATTGTGATGGAAAACTACTGTGCTATAAGAAATGATGAACTTGATGATCTTAGAAAAACATGGATAGACTTGCATGAAATAATGAAGAGTGAAATGCACAGAACTGAGCGAACACTGTATGTAGTAACAGCATTTTGGGTTTAACAACAACTCCAAGCAACTAAGTCATTTTGACTCTTATGACTACCCAAATTAACTACAAAGGACACATGAAGGAAGACACTCTCTGCAACCAGAGATAGAACTGATAAATAGAAATGATTTTACATACACACAGACACACACACATACACACATGTATTTGTGTCTAATGGTAGCCATCTCTAGGATGGGAGGAGGGAAGAAAAAAGGGAAAAAAGAAATTTACAAGACAACTTTATTATATAGTTAAAAGGAATAGAAAGTTGTACATAATAGATTGGTAGTTTCATATGCAATCATCTTGTTTATTCACCCCTCTTTAAGAAACCTTTTTCTCTTCCTTTCAGCTCAGAACTTTGTCATACTTGCAGTAGATCACTCTCTCCATCATCCCCTCTCTCCCTTTAATATTCATTCTCTCCCTCTCTATTGTCTGCTTTCCTGATTCTTACAAGCACACTCATTTATCTGCCTTCTTTAAAAAAAAATCCTCACTTGATCTCACCATCCCGGATAGCTATTGTCCTGTAATGGCTTATCTCCTGGAAAAAGTCATCTATAATGGATATTTCCTCTTTCTCTCCCTTCATTTTTTTTTCTACATGCTCCATAATCTGACCTCATCATTCAAATGAAACTCTTTTCAAAATTACCAATGAACGCAATGGTGTTTTTCTCAAACTTCAACCTTTTTGACCTCTCTGCATCCTGTAACATTATCATCCTTTTCTCCTTAATATTCTCTACAGTCTGACAGTTCTCTCCTAATTTTCTTCCTAACTGTCTGACTTCTCCTTCTCATTCTTCTTTGTTCAATCTTTCTATAGGTCATATCCACTAACCATGGATGTCCCCCAAAACTCTGTCCCAGATTCTTTTTTCTTTTCCTCTGTACTTTCTCACTCGGTGATCTCATCAATCTCCATGCATTCAATTATCATTTCTACATAGATGATTCTCAGATTTACTGTTACAGACTTAATCTTCCAAACTTCAAGTATCCCACCACCAAGTGCTTGTTGGACATCTCAAATTAAATGTCCTATACACAACTCAAATTCAACATATCCAAAACTGAACTCACTATCTTTCTCCTCAAATCTCGCCCCCCTCCATTTCTCTACTACTATCCTACCTCTCATCCAGTCTTGCAATGTCACTGTCATACTCAACTCCTACCCAGCCAACATATACATTCTATTGCAAAGTCTCACTATTTCTACCTTCATAGCATCTCTTGTTTATATCTTCCTTTCTATACACAGATAAATGTTTAATATCTACATCTGCATCAATCTGTATCTTATATATTGTTCAGCTGTTTCAGTCATGTCTAACTCTTCATGACCCTATTTGGGGTTTCTTGGCAAAAATAATGGAGTGGTTTGCCATTTCCTTCTCCAGCTCATTTTACAAATGAGGAAACTGAGGCAAACAGGGTTAAGTGACTAGCCTAAGGTCACATAGGTAGAAAGTGTCCAAGACCAGATTTGAATTCAAGAAGATGACTCTCCAGGCCAGGCATTCTATTCACGTCATTGTTTGTTGTTATCTCCTAAAAGGCTAGTACCTTTTCCTGTCCCTCCTGGAGCTAGTGCCTTCCCTGTGAGATTATTTCCCACTTACATTATTTACGTATTTATTCTACATGTACATAGGTATATGTTTATGTGTTGTAACCTTCATGAGAGTTTAAGATCCTTGAAGGACAGAACAATGTTAGGTTTTTTTGAAATCTTTCTTTGTATCCTAGGAATTTAGCATAAATAATTGCTGACTGCCTGCTTACTTAATTATTGAAGGATACTGATTGGTGAGCTGCCTTAGAAGGAGAATGAGCTACCTTAAGCTGGTTGAGGAAACTTCTCTTTGTGGTCTGGGAAGTGGTAAAAGTTCACTAGTGATTGGAACTTAAACACAGATATAGGGTAGCTATTCTCAGTTGATGAAGGGTTGGAAAAAAGCCTAAATTTAGTGGTGGGCAAGTTGCAGAGACCCAAATGCTGGCAGCTTTGGAAATAATGGACTGATGAATAGGAGAGGTCTGGTTACAGTGCTTATAACCTGTCACTTAGGCAAATGACTTGGCTTCTCTATGACTCATCTGTAAAACAAGGATAATGTAACATGTATTACCATAGTTGCTGTGAGGAAAATTCTTTGAATATCTTAAAGTTCTAAATACACATAAGTTGTAATGGTCAGAGAATCATTAAAAATCATGGTCTGACTATTGCATTTCTTAAACAATTATTAGAAAAACCTGTGCTATTTCTATAAAAGATTTGTTTCGGATTTTTTGGTTTGTTGTTTTATGAAAACTCTCTTACCATCAGGGAAGTATGATGATTTCTGGAATCACAAGAGCATGGTACAGATTGCCAATAAAAATGTAGAACAATACATATTTTGTTATGAGGCATGAAAATATTATGTTTAAAAGGCAGTAGTAACCTTTAGTCTTTACATGAGAAAATGACAAAAAAAGGAAAATTTTGGATTTATTGTTTTTTTCTTATATACTTTTAAGAAATAGTAATACTTAGCTTGCTAAATCATTTTCTAAAATATTATTTTTAGAAATACATGAAAAGATTATTACTTAATTTTTTCTTCCTTTCCCCCCCCCCCCCCCAGACTGGTCCAGGTTATTCACCTATTCTCTTTTTATTGCTAATAGAACAAATAGGACACATCTACATACACATGCCTGTATATATGTCGTATACACATGTATACATATGAATAACCACACAGTTCTGTACGTGTACATATAGTCTGTTATATATACCTATAGTATATATGTAAATACACACATATATGTATGTTTCTATACACATATATAATTTTATAGACACAGGTTGCCCTACAAATCTTAGTGGTTTTCATCTTACTTGTGGGACATTCTGTATATCCATAACATTTTTTCTGCAACTTTTCTGTAAATGGGTAAGAAATTCAGCTGTAATTTTTCTGATTCTGTAGACTGAAAATTAGACTGAGATTACAAAGCATGAGACTGAGGAACAATTCAAACACAAATGTTTCTTACCTTTGTCCACTACAACCAGGATCCCGTATTCTTTCATGGAGACATCTTCATTACTTTTCAGTGCACCTGCTCCCCTTTGCCATTCTCACTTTAATGTCACCAGAAATGCTGTCTCTACTCACTTCACTGAATCTTCATTTGGCTCTATCTGAATTGGTTTTATCGCTCCAGTAGATTTAATTGTTTCAAACTTGTTACTCACTTCTAGGAAGTTCAGCCCATTTTTTTCTTTCTCTTTCTCAACACATTGGGTACTACTTCTTCAAGAAGAATCGTCAAGAAAATCTTCTAGATTTTTTTAAAACCTCAGTTATTTAATATACAGGGAGCTGAGTATAAGGTAAAGTGGACTGAGCTTGGAGTTAGAAAGCCAAGTAGTGGGAATGGAATGGAAGAGACAGAAACAAACAAACAAACAAACAAACAAAAACATTTTAAAGTAGACACAAGAGGACTTGGTGCCTGACTGGATGTGGGAAGGGAGAAGGAATATGCTAATAAATAGATTATGAACTTGGTTAAGTCACTTAGAGTCATAAGATTATAGTTCTAGAGCTGCGGAAAATACCTTAAGTATCATTTAGGCAAACCTTCTCATTTTATAGATAAGGAAACTGAAGTCTAAAGAGATAGTAAGTTATCAGACCTGGATTTGAACTTAGGGTCTGGTGACATCCAGTTCATTTCTCTTTCCACTAGACTACAATGCTTCTTAAAGTCTGTAATGCTACTGAGAATTAAAGATCTTCTCCACCCATTAATAATGGGTCTGCTCATTAAGGGAAGCTTGATTAGGGGAGATTTTTTAAAAAGTTTATTTATTTTAAGTTTTCAACATTCATTTCCACAAAATTTTGAGTTCCAAATTTTCTCCCCATCTCTCCCCTCCCCCCACCCCATAACACCTAGCATTCTGATTACCCCTTCCTTCAATGTGCCCTCCCTTCTATCACACCCCATCTTTCCCTTATCACCATCTTCTCTCTTTTCTTGTAGGTCAAGATAGATTTCTACACCCCATTACGTGGATTTTTTATTTCCCAGTTACATGCAATAACAATTCTCAACATTGGTTTCTAATACTTTGAATTCCAACTTCTCTCCCTTCCTCCCTCCCCACCCATCCCCACTGAGAAGGCAAGCAATTCAGTACAGGCTGTATATATGTCATTTCGCTAAAGACTTCCATAATAATCATGTTGTGTAAGACTAACTATATTTCCCTCCATCCTACCCTGTCCCCCATTTATTCTATTCTCTCATTTGACCTTGTCCCTTCCCAAAAGTGTTTACTTCTAATTACTCCCTTCTCCCATTTGCCCTCCTTTCTATCATCCCCTTCACCCTACTTGTCCCCTTCTCCCCTGCTTTCCTGTAACGTAAGCTAGACTTTCATACCAAATTCGGTGAGCATGTTATACCCCCTCCTTAAGCCATATGTGAAGAGAGTAAGTTTCACTTTTCCCCTCTCACCTCCTCCATTTTCTCCTCCATTGATAAAGCTTTTTTATTATTAGCCTCTTTTATGAATGATAATTTCCACCATCCCATTTCTCCCTTTCTCCTCCCAATATATTCCTCTCTCACCCCTTAATTTTATTTTTTATAGATATCATCCCTTCTGATTCAATTCAATGTGCTCTCTCTCTATGTGTGTGTGTGTGTGTGTGTGTGTGTGTATGTATGTGTGTGTGTGTATAATCCCTCCACCTACCCAAATACTGAGAAAAGTCTCAAGAGTTACAAATATTATGTTTCCATGTAGGAATATAAACAGTTCAACTTTAGTAAGTCCTTTGTGATTTCTCTTTCCTGTTAACTATTTCATGCTTCTCTTGATTCTTGTGTTTGAAAGTCAAATTTTCTTTTCAGCTCTGGTCTTTTCATCAAGAATGTTTGAAAGTCCTCTATTTCTCAATGAATGACCATTTTTTCCCCTGAAGTATTATACTCAGTTTTGCTGCGTAGGTGATTCTTGGTTTTAATCCTACTTTCTTTGACTTCTGGAATATCCTATTCCAAGCCCTTCGATCCCTTAATGTAGAAGCTGCTAGATCTTGTGTTATCCTGATTGTATTTCCATAATACTTGAATTGTTTCTTTCTGGTTCCTAGGAGTTTCTTTTTTTGGATCTCTTTCAGGAGGTGATCGGTGGATTCTTTCAATATTTATTTTGCCCTCTGGTTCTAGAATGTCAGAGCAGTTTTCCTTGATAATTTCATGAAAGATGATGTCTAGGCTCTTTTTTTTTGATCATGACTTTCAGGTAGTCCCATAATTTTTAAATTGTCTCTCCTAGATCTATTTTCCAGGTTAGTTGTTTTTCCAATGAGATATTTCACATTATGTTCCATTTTTTCATTCTTTTGGTTTTGTTCTGTAATTTCTTGGTTTCTCATAAAGTCATTAGCTTCCATCTGTTCCATTCTAATTTTTAAAGAACTATGTTCTTCAGTGAGCTTTTGAACCTCCTTTCCCATTTGGTTAATTCTGCTTTTTAAAGCATTCTTTTCCTCATTGGCTTTTTGAACCTCTTTGCCAATTGAGCTAGCTTATTAAATGAGTTATTTTCTTCAGCATTTTTTAGTAAGCTGCTGACTCACTTTTCATGATTTTCTTGCATCACTCTCATTTCTCTTCCCAATTTTTCCTCTACTTCTCTTACTTGATTTTCAAAATTCTTTTTGAGCTCTTCCATGGCCTGAAACTATTGAATATTTATTTTGGATGCTTGGGATATAGAAGCCTTGACTTTTATGTTCTTCTCTGATGGTAAGCATTATTCTTCCTCATCAGAAAGGATGGGAGAAGATATCTGTTCACCAAGAAAGTAACCTTCAATAGTCTTGTTTTTTTCCCCTTTTGGGGGCATTTTCCCAACCTGTTACTTGACTTTTGGATCCTTTGTCAAGAGAAGGGTATACTCTGGGGACCTGTAAGATCTCAGTTTCTCCAAGGTGGCACAATCAAGAGAGAGGAGTTTTCTCCCTGGCATGGTTGGAGGCTGTGGTTCAGATCAGTTGCTCAGTTCCCCCAGGGGCTTTATGCAACAATGGATGCTGACTGCTGGCCACCAAAGCCGCCGCTGCTGCCTGGGGCCAGGGCTAGGGGAGGACCTTGCTCCCTTGTCACAGAGGTGAAAAAGCCCTTTCACTGACCTTTGAAGCTACCTTTGGCACCTGTGGGTTGAGAGATCTTGGCTACTGCTGCCAGGGATTCCGCCCCAACGTGGCAAAGGCTGGGCTGGGCTCTGTTCCACATCTGGTGCGACAGACTTTTCCTATTAGCCTTCCAGGTCACCCTGGGCTGGAAATCTCCTCCACTCTGTCGTTCTGTGGATTCTGCTGCTCTAGAATTTGTTGAGAATCTTTCTTTACAGATATTTTATGAATTGTAGTGGAAGTGCTAGAGTATGTGCATCTTTCTACTCTGCCATCTTGGCTCTGCCCCCAATGATTTCTAATGAGGCACTGGTTCTCAAAGGCAGTGATGCCCTCTGGCTCTGAAAAGTGTATATATATAGTCAAGGGTAGAGTTTTGTTTTGGGGCTTACTCATTGGAAGTGTTTGTTTGGCCAGATGAGACTCTGGGCAGCTGCTAAGGAGCCCTCTCACTTTGAAAACTCAGATGTTGGTGCTTTTCTCTCTGGTAACTATGTATGTATTGCTTATGGCCAAACAGTTAGAAGCCCTGTCTGTTGATCTCTGTTTCTCTGTTGGTATTTTCTCTGAAATTCAGGGTGCTCACATTTCCCCCTGAACTAAGTGAATGATATATGTACTTGATTAAACTGATTGTTGACCCCTCAAAAGTTGTTTTTCTTTTAGAAAAGCAGATCTAAGAACCTGTACAGTAGACTCTCCTGTGTATGTCAGGGTCCTTGCTGTTAACAATGTCTTTGAGCCTTAGTTTTTCATGAGAAGGTTGGACTAGGATCTGGTCAAAAGTACCTTATCTATCTCTGAATGTCTGTGATTGAGTGTTCACTCTCATGGTGACAGAAACAGCCATAGAAACTGAGGGGGAGAAAATGGAGAAGAAACCTCTGAGAAACTTTGTTAAAACTTAGGTCGGTTTTAGCTCATGGACAAAGGAAATGTTAGTTGCTCAATCAACAAGCATTTATTAAGTGTTCACTATGTACCAGGGATGATGCTAAGCACTTGGAACACAAATACAAGTTGAAAAACAGACCTGTTCCTCACAGATCTTACATTCTAATGGGGGAAGACAAGACATAAAAGGAAGGGAAGAGACAAAGATAACGGCCAGGGACATGGTAGAGGAAGTCTGAAGTATAGTTAGGAGATGAATGAAATATGGTTGGCCTTTTTAAAGAGAAGTTCCTAGAGGAGTCACTCAATCAGAGGGCAAGACCACAGGGGCACAGGCTACTTTGGATATATGAATTCCAGGGCTAGAGTGAAGCTTCTGGATAGAGCAAAAATTCTTTATGACTATCTTTATACTTGTGTCCTCTCTCTGAGTTAGCACTTTTATCCACAACGTTTCCCCTTCCTACCTAGGTTGAGATATCCTACCTGTTGCTAGAGGAGACTTACCTAGGGTTTGCTCAGCCCTGGTAAGTTATATCCTGGGAAAAGAGCTAAAAGGAACACTTACCTTATACAACTATAAATGTTTTATAGTCTGATTCTTTTACTGGTTTTTATTAATTTTCCCAGCTTTTTACTTGACTTGTGAGCTCTTTGTTAAGGTAGTTCTCTGTTTCCAGTGGGGGTGGGGGGTGTACTGTCAGCTGCGTGATCCCCCCACAATCTGTGGGTCTAGAGCTTCAGAAATAGTCGCAGCTGCTGCCCTTGCCCCTGCTGCTGCTGCTGCTGCCAAGGGCTCCTTCACACCCTCTGCCACCCTGGGGCTTGGGCCAACCACTCTACTCTCTAACACAGGTCCCACAGGCTTTTTCCACTGACCTTTCAATTTGTCCTCAGCATTTTGGGGTTTTGAAGTCTGGAAACTGCCACAGGTGGCCAAGATTCAGTCCCCCCAAGGCCTACTCAGGTCCTGTCTGTGCTGCTGTGGCCCACACTGGACTGAAGTCTGCTCCCAGCATGGCATGATAGACACTTCCCATTGACCTTCCAGGCTGTCCTGAACTGGAGATTTGTTTCACTCTGTCATTCTGTGGGTTCTGCAGCTCCAGAATTTGTTTAGAGTAATTTTTTACAACTATTTCACTGGGTTTGGGGGAGAGCACTAGCAAGTCCATGCTGTTACACTGCCATCTTGGCTCCACCCCCACAAATTTAAATGTTTTAAAGAATTTTCTATCTCCTAGATACAAAAAACATTCCAGCAAAATCTCTGGGAAATGCAGGCAGCATATTGGCACTAGCCATTGAGGTGAGATGAACTATAGTATATCCAGCTTAATTATTCAAGAACTGACACCATATCCTGAGAAGGAGTAACTACCAGGGACCAGGGAGTGGAAGAATGTAAACATCAAGAAGGATCCACAATATCTGCTGAGAATGGAGGATAATGGCAGGAGGTACTCATAAGAAGAGGGGCTGATGAAAGGGCAATGTGGTCCTCTAGATAGAATCTTGATGTGTTAACCATTCTTTCTTCCTTTTGCTTCCTCTCACTGTCTGCCCTCTGTGTTGTTAACGTATTCTTTTTGCATAATGGGAAGATCTTTCCTATCCATTCATAGGCCCATATAGTTTGCTTGAATCACATGGAAGCCTGAGTCACATGATTCTGTGGTGGGAGGAGCTTGCTGAATGGGTGGAGAAGGAAGGAGAGGAAGTTGGTCACAGCAGTTAGAGCTGAGGGAGAGAGATGAAGTAGGCAGAGAGCTGTGAGTGTTTGTTTGTGGGAAGGCCCTAGCAGGGGAAAGGCTTGGGGATGGTGGTGCTCCCTGCATTGCTGTTGTGTATAGATTTCTTTGTTATGATGGATTTGGCTTTCTGGTGGGATTTGGCTTTCTGGTGTTTAAATAAATGTTTTGGTTCAGTCTTCCATGTGGAGAATCTGTTATATTTTGTGATTCAGAATTATGCTGACATATTCATAGCTGCCATAACATGCTGTGAATATTGTGTTGGCACTACATTTGGAGGCGAGGATGGAATTGTGAAATATCAGACCTCTATTTGAAGGCAGAAGGGCTTTAGAGAGAGAAATGGATATCCCCAGGATGGGAGGATTTACCTTATTCCTCCCTAGCAAGAGAATGGGCTAAAAGCACAGGGCTCTGTGAAAACTCAGAATTGAGGCTATGTAAGGGAGAACCTAGAGATTTGGAAAGATGTTTGTAAGGAACACCAATAGAACTGGAGAAAGAACAGGCAGGGGTGTGTGGGAAAGGCTGGGCTTGCTAACAAGTTATTGCCTTATGTGTAAAAGCAGAGACAAGCTGCTGGAAGAGAAAGGTCAGATGGAAAGGGAGTTGGCTGGTTTACATAGGAATCTTTTTGTGCCATAGTATTGGGGGTCTCCTTTAGAAGAGCAAACTGGGGGAGTCTCAGGTGGTAGAAGAACAAGCTACTGTTCATTTAGCTAAGAGGAGTGAAAAACTAACAAAAGTAATGTGCATTCAGCCCTTGCAGAGGCTGGGCCTAGTTGCTCCAGTGACTGCCAGGAGAATATGTGGGAGAAAAATGAAACAAAGATAGGTGAGGAGGTGTATATGAGTGCAGAGATTTGCTCAATACTAAGAAAAAAAGCAGGAGAACCAGGGGGACCACACAGTATTTAGGGAGGAAACTGAGGATTTTACTCAGCAAGAGGTCACAGGTATTTTGAGTAGGTTCACCCAAAGGATAGGAGAATTGTTAGTGTCTTGAATGGTGAGAATCAGTGGTGAAGGGGCCGGAGGAGTATGATAGATAATGTACATTGCTTGAAATTTATAAGTATTAGTTAAGAATCCCTTTGTACAGCAAACTTTTAGGGATTACCATATGAAAGGAGGTAAAAATGTGATTAATCTGTTAGCTTTGGCTGCTGAAAGATGCAGTAAGCAATATCCTATTGACTCTGTGGCCTAGTGGAGATAAACCCTGGTATTCACTTAGAGACTGTATGAGAAAGTTAAAGGAAGGAGTAATGAGAACTGCAATTGTGATTGGAGACACCAATGCTTATTATAGCACTCCCTTAACAATTTCTCATAGGAATATAATGGTGAAGACTGCATCTCCTACTTACAAGTACCTAATTCTGACTCTGCTAATTGGGGAAATAGGGCACTCTATTTTGGAGGTACTGGTAAGATTTCACAGTTAAGTGATTTAGGGCAATGGGAAAAAGATACATTTCCTTGAGAGAGGAGTAAATAGCCAGTGGATTCAAAGTCAGAATAGATTGACAAGAAAAGAATTGTTTACTGTTCTATTGAGAGTGGGGGTAGATTTTGGAAGAATAGATGGTATTCCAACTAAAGAACTAGACAAAATGTGCCAAGAAAAGGGGCTTGATTACGAGATGGAATAGGGAAGTAAGAACTGCCCCTACAGATCCTCTTGACACTTTGTATTCACATTCATCTCACCTGAAGAGAGAATAGGAAACTGGTCAGGCCCCAGGTCAGATTAAACAAAGTACATCTCTAGCCAGAATGATGACCTCAAAACTGCAAATTAGAAAACAGTAAACAACAATGAATAAGGCTATGATAGTAGGTTCATGGACTCCAGAAGCACAGATGACCCTATATCTGCCCTGCTTCTGGTTATTGTCCTCTTGGTTTTCTTTTTTTTTGTCTGTTAAACTTGTTTGCTAGATTTGTTTTCAGATGCCTGATCACTTAAGCTGGATGTCACCCCCTGTCCATGACTGTGATGTGTCACCCCTGGACCTGGTGTTGACCAATATCTGGACACCAGTTAAATAACTGACCCCTCAAATGGGACCTCTTAGGGAAGGAACAGCTCTATATCCACTGTCAGTAGGAAGTAGTTATGAAAAAAGAATCCTTTGTCACTTACCCCAAGATTTTGGGCCCCATCCATTCAGGCGGGGAATGATGGGGTGCTTGTGCTCAGGCACCATCCCAAGATATTGTTTTATATGCTTATTTTCTGTGATCCCTGTTATATTGTTGTAAAGTTCTGTTGATGCCAGTTACCCCTAAATTCCCATTAACCTATGTAATGGAGATGAAAGATCTTGAGGCCAAATGTATTGTTAATGCATTTTTTTTTTTTTGCATAATGGGAAGATCTTTTCTATCCACTAATAGGTCCATGTGACTTGCTTGAGTCACATGGAAGCCTGAGTTTCATGAGTCTGTGGTGGGTGGAGCTTGCTGAATGGGTAGAGCAGGAAGGGTGGAGCAGAGCTGAGAGGAAGTTGGTTACAGCAGTTAGAGCTGAGGGAGAGAGAGGAAGCAGGCAGAGAGCTGTGAGTGTTCGTTTGTGGAAAGGCCCTAGCAAGGGGAAGGCTTGGCGATGGTGGTGCCCCCTGCATTGCTATTATGTGTAGATTTCTTTGTTGCTATGATGGATTTGGCTTTCTGGTGTTTAAATAAATGTTTTGATTCTAGCTTCCATGTGGAGAGTCTGTTATATTTTGCAATTCAGAATTATGCTGGCATATTCATAGCCACCATAAGTGCTATGAATATCATGTTGGTGCTGTACCATCACATAATGACATTAGCTTTTAGAGGAAGGCAGTGGTGTAATTAAAGTGAGGGTGTTGTCTCTTGATTCTCAATAGACTCAGATGACTGTTCTGTCTCCTTGATGGATAAAGTATTATATAGGCCCCTTAGTGAAGGTGGAAATCCACCAGAAGAGATGCCCCTAAATGGAGACCTACCAGAAAAGAGATCCTTCTCTTGACTCCAGTTGGTCTTGGGTATGAATCTTTCTGTGTCCTTTGTTGAGTCATTTTTTTCAGTCATATCTGACTCCTTGTGACCCTATTAGGGATTTTCTTGGCAAAGATAATGGAGTGGTTTGCTATTTCCTTATCTAGTTCACTTTAAAGATGAGGAAACTGAGGTAAATGGGGTTAAGTGACTTGCCCAGGGCCACACAGCTAGTAACTGTCTGAGGCCCAGATTTGAACTTAGGAAGATAAATCTTCCTGACTCCAGGTATAGCACTCTATCTACTCTGTCCACCTACCTGAATCCTTTACTATGTCAGTAAAAGTTGTTTTATGTTTGAGGTCTTGTGATCTTAAATGCTTTTAAGAGAATTGATGCCACCATTAAAGAAGTGACAGGTAACCAAATTCTCAGATTCTATCTGAGTGAGAAGTAGGTTAGAAAGATTAGGGGCTCTCAAAATGTATGTGGGCATTTCATGTCAGGAGCGAGCCTCTGGCAGAAGAGTCACATGTTGTCCCACTTATTTCTGCCTTAGTTCTTCTCATTCTATCCCTGGGTGTAGGGGAATAATTTGTTCCAATGGCCATGAAGGCAGCTGAAGCAGATTCTGTGGACCACTTAGAGGCTGGTCAGAAAGGAAGACGCTGCATCATGGGCATTTTGTCTTGGCTTTTGTCTTGCCACTGGACTTCAGTGACTGGAAGAGAGTAAGCCTGATAATTTGGTGCATCTCTCTTACTTAATCCAATTCACATCAAGTTAAGATATCACCATATGATATCATTGGTCCTCTTTGAAAATGAAAGATGAGCAACAACATTCCACCTTACCCTCATTGAAAGCTCCTTGAAGGCAGAGACTATCCTTGTTCTTCTTTATATCCCCATCATATAAAACAGTGTCTTACCTCTAATAGGAACATAACTAAAAGCCTATTGAATCTAATTGAAGACTCAGTTCCAAAGTGTGCAGTTATCTCATTGCCTCTGAATTCTCCTAATACTTTATACTCTTCTTTTGTACTTCTCAGATCCAATTTTTTTTTACAATACATGTTTATGTCCTATTTCTCCTACTAGACTATAAGCTCTTTGAAGAGATGAGAACTGAGTATTCTTTATTTTAGCTTCCACAACCCCTGACTTTGGGCTTCGCACATAAAAGTTGCATAATTAATGTTGGTTGTGCTAAATTAAATTGAGGAGGTACCAGGAGAGGTTCTAAAGACTGCCTTAAAAAAGGAAAAGGACAATTTGTACAAAAATATTTATAGCAGCTCTTTTTGTGGTGGCAAAGAATTAGAAATTGAGGAGATGCCCTTCAAACAAGTTGTGGTATATGAGTGTAATGGAATACTGTTGTGCTATAAGAAATGATGAGCAGTAGCATTAAAAAAAAAACTTGGGAAGACTTATATGAACTAATGAAAAGTGAAGTGAGCAGAACCAGTAGAACATTGAACACATTAACAGCAAGACTACGGATGATTAGCTATGAAAGACTCTGATCAAGACAATAATCTAAGACCCATAATGACTAATGCTGTCTGCCTCCAGAGACAACTGATGAACTCTGAGTGCAGACTGAAACACACTTTTTAAACTCTTTATTTTTCCTGGCTATGTGTATGTGTGCTTTCTTTTGTAACATGGTTAGTAAGGAAATATGTTTGCATGACTTCAGATTTTTAATTGATATCATATTGTTGCCTTCTTAAGAGGTAAGGCAGCAGCAAGAGGGAGGAAGAGAATTTGGAACTCAAAAATTTTACAAATGAATGTTAAAAATTTTTATACATGTAATTTGGAAATATTTAATGAACTAAATACAATTATATTTTAATCAATGCAAAAACAAGGAGTGCCTTAAATCTCTTGTATACATTAATTTCTACATTTCCAGATATTGTCTTACATAATTCATCTATTCAGTTTTTGTCCTTCCCCAATCCCAACTCTGTATCTCTGAACTGACCTCTCATGGCTGTAGTCTCTAAGGCCTCATCTTTTCTCAAAGCCAAATCATCAAGTGTTTCATTTAATTCATTCCCCAAATCAGAACTTTTGAACTTTTGTTATTTAGAAAGAGAGGAGTGAGGGTGAAAGCCAAGTCAGAGGCCAGCACTTCCCTTCTGCAGCCCCCATACCTCAGTAGAGAAACCAAGGGCTTGGAGTAGGTCCATTTTCTGTCCTTTAGCTGTTGTTGGTGCTTTACTGGGATATTAGAATATTTAATTAGTTAAAATGCATTTTCTCTCATGTTTTTACCAGTTCAAAACTGAACAGAACTCCAAGCTTATACAATACACCAGACACAGAAAGACTGAATAGTTCCAAAGACAAAAAGTATTGAGTAACTTCACATTTGATTACAAGTGGTTCATGAAGCTAGAGCCATGTAGTTTTTGTGTTAATCTGTGTGTGTGTGTGTATGTGTGTGTGTTTGTCCTTTGTTGTCGAAGAAGACCATGCCATCAGACAAATAATGGCATGAGTTGCACTTGGCTTTGTTTTTGAGTGAGAGAGGGCTGTGCAGGTTACCAGCCTCACTTCTCCTCCAGAGCCATCTGAATCCAGTGACCAGATATTCATCAGGGTGACTGGAGATGACCCAGGAGGAGGCAGTTGGGGTTAAGTGACTTGCCCAAGGTCACATAGCTAGTGAGTGTCAAGTGTCTGAGGTGAGATTTGAACTCAGGTCCTCCTGATTCCTCTACCCACTGCATCACCTAGCTGCCCCTTGTGTTAATCCAACTTGAGTTTGGAAATGAAGTTAATTTTTCTTTCCTTCCTTCCTTCCTCCCTTCCTCCCTTCCTTCCTTCCTTCCTTCCTTCCTTCCTTCCTTCCTTCCTTCCTTCCTTCCTTCCTTCCTTCCTTCCTTCCTCCTTCTCTCTGTCTCTCTCTGTCTCTGTCTCTCTGTCTGTCTGTCTGTCTGTCTGTCTCTCGGAGGTAACATGCTTTGGTCTGCTCTGGCTAGAATACACAGCCACAAAGGAGAATGCATGAAGCTGAACTGGGCTCCCCTAGTCATTTTAGGTCAGGTGTGCAGCCCAGTACTTTGGGATAACAAAGCAATCCCCTTATTGATGAATAAGCAGGAAGAGCCTTTAAAGGAAGGAAGACTTTGACCCTTTCTCTTTCTCTCTCTCTGTCTCTCTTACTTTTTTCTCACTCTCCTTTCATATATTATTTCATATGTCAAATATATTATATTATGTTATAATATAGTTCTATTAATATATTAATTTGTTCTGCTCATTAGTATATTATTAATATTTTGTACTATATATTTTTATGTATATTTGTGTACATATGCATATACACACATATAAGCACACACAGAGTAATCTATGAATATTTTTCCAAAGAAAGGTCCTAGATAATTCTACTCCTTTAGCAGACCATTAGAAATAATTATTGGAGATGTGCACAAAGCAGAGGGTGTTTGGAGCAAGGCTGCAGACAACTGAGGGCAGAAGTCTTCCGACTACAGATGTTTTTTTTTTTCCTGGTCTTCACTTAATCTTCCAACTTCTTTAAATCTTTCCACCTCTAACATTTTTTGTTGCTGTTGTTGTTCAGTCATTTCAGTCATGTCTGATTCATAAAGACCCCATTTGGGGTTTTCTTGGCAAGTTTCCTTGTTCTTCTTCCAGCTCAGATGAGGAACTGCGGCAGAAAGGGATAAATGACTTGACCAGGGTCACACAGCTAGTAAGTATCTGAGGCCATATTTGAACTCCCTAAAATGAGTCTTTTCGACAATGGTACTCTGTCCACTGCACCATACCTCAGACATTCCAACTACCAAATCAAAACTGAACAAAACTTTCAGATTATATAATACACCACACACAGAGAGACTGAATAGTTCCAAAGACAGGTATTGAGTAACTTCACATTTTCCGTAGTTTCCTGTTGGGTTTGAAATTCTTTTTTATTCTTACAGTGGTATTCTTTGTTCCTGTGTCTACCAAAGTTATAATAATAGCAGACATTTGTAGAATTTTAAAGTTAAGCAAGCTTATGGATATTTCTTGATATGTTTTATTTCCTACATCTTCATTTTTTAATATATCCTTCCTTGCTCCTCTACCCAGAATACCATACTCTGACAGATTTTTCCTTCTTTTTCTTTTCTATTGGCTTATTTTATATGTTAAAGAAAATTGAAATATCAACTGAATCTGACAGTATATACAAAAGGAAAGGAGAGAACTGCTTTTTTTTTTCATCTTTTTCTTGGTGCCAAGTACACAGTGTTTAATTTTTTTTTTTAAAAGTTCCCATTTATATTGTGGTTATCGTTTATGTTGTTTTCCTGATACTGCATCGCCTTTTCTAAGTCTTCCCATGCTTCTCTGATTATTTCATAATCATTATTTCTCAGGGTGGGGTAATATTCCATTATATTCATGTGCTACCATTTGCTTAGCCATTCCACAGTTTGTTTCCAGGTCTTTGTGAAGCACTTTCTGACTGAGTGTATACTTTGTTTCACCCTCAGGTACTAAAAAAAACTGGAAAGGAGATTTCTAGCATTTTATATATGTTAATAAAACCAAAACCAAAAATGATCCAAAAGACCTTTGGGGTTTACTATAGAATGATTTAACCTGTAAGTCTGACCAACATCCCTCAGCAACTAGAGTACAGCTAAAAGTATTATTCATTTTTGAAAGAGCTCAGTGTTTTAAGAATATACAAGCCATAGCACCTATATGTACTTTATTTCAAAGGACAGAAACTTCACTTTCCTCTACATTTTTGTTAGAAATCATATGTGCATGTTATACCTATGTATATTAAAGAAATTCTGTACTGGTTCTACTTTTTCTTATAAAATTGATATTCTGTATGTTATTTTTCCTTCCTACTTTTCATTTTCACCTTACTCCCTCCTCAGAAAATATTCTATCCTCAGAAAAATAACGAAAGTATATAGTAGCAGAAACACTGAAAGTAGAAGCCCACACATGTCAAGGAATGAACACTAATATCCCCAAATTATGTTTGTGAATATAATAAATATTGCAAATTATAAAAAGATATAGATATGTTTATAGGGATTCATATCTTTTTTGGTCTGACTGGATGTTATTGTTCTCACTTGAAGAGTTCTAATAAGACAAACTAAACCAGTGGTTTTCTCTTTACCAAGAGGGCAGCTAGATGGCACAGGGAATAGAGTGCTCAACCTGAAGTGAGGAAGGTCTGAGTTCAAATCTGGCTTCAGATGTTTATTAGCTATGTGATCCTGGGCAAGTCACTTAACCTCTGCTTGCCTCGGTTTCCTCATCTGTAAAATTGGGATGGTAATAGTACCTACCTCCCAGGGTTGTGAGAATCACTTAAGATAATTATCGTATTGTTATATAATTTTAGATATTATTGTTTATTTTTTCAAAAAATCCTAGAGCTTATCCTTTCCTGTATACGTGGACAGAAATTCACAGCATCTTAGTGCCCATCCCCATAAAACAAAATAACCTTTTTATTTTGGAGGTAAACTCCTAAGCTTCCTGCTTTTTGAAACTCAGGTGACAATGCTTCGACTGGCAAGTTGGGTGACTAATTGAATGTTCACCCTAATTCTGATATTGTTCCTGCTTCCTGATTATGGATTTGTGTGTTCCTCCCAACATAATCACTACTCCTGAGTATCACTAGAGCACCATAGACATGGTCTACCTAGATTTTCCAAAGTGTTTGATAAATGAGATAATACATGAGGAAATGAATATTAGGTGAGATCTTAAAGCATTATATAGGTACTAGCTATCATGATCATCATTATTAAAGAATTTTTTTGTTTTTTGTTTTAGAATAGATGGAGAAATGTGTGCTAGATTTTTCAGTGAATGTGAAGGATTTGATGTGGTGCCACGGCATGGAGATGCCCAGAAAATTATTTATTAAAGGACCAGGGATGTTTCACTTGGAGAAGAAAAGACTTGGAATATATATGATCATTGATTTAAAATATTTAAAAGGCTGTCAAGGAAAATTTGCCCTGTTTAACTTCGGAGAACAGAAATAAAGAGAATGGGTGAAGGAGCAAAGAAGATTTAGGTTTGATGTCATGAAAAAAAAAAAAAAACAACAAACTCAAACTTTCTAATAGTTACTGCTACCCAAAAGTGGATTGGCATGCATTGGGAAGTAGTGAGTGGTTTTCCCCTCATTGGGATTCCTCAAGAAAGGGCTAGATGACCATTTAAATATCTTGTAATTGGAATTCTTTTTCAGGTGTTGCTTGAATTAGAGGGCTACAGTGGTCCCTTCCAACTTTAATATTCCATAATTTCCCAAGAAATTTTTGTGACTTTAAACAAATCACAATGTATCTTCAAACCTCAAATTGCAGGCTACCTTTTTATCCCTCCACCAAGTCACATTTCCCAGGTTCAAATTATTAGATCATGACTGGAAACAGAGGTAAGCCCATCAGTTGGGGAAATGGCTGAATAAATTATGCTATATGAATGTAATAGCATGTTATGCACGAAGAAATGACAAGAGAAACCTGGGAAGTTGTGTGAACCGATTCAGAGCAGAATGAGCAGAGCCAGGAGAACAATATATACAAGAACAACAATATTGAAAAGAAAAACAACTTTGAAGCTCTTAAGAACTCTGACCAATGAAATGATCAACTGTGACTCCAGAGGACAACTGATAAAGCATATTACCTTCTTACTGACAAAAGGGTAATGGACCTAAGGTGCAGAAGGAAACGTTTTTAGATGTGGCAGAATGTGTGAGGATGTTTTGCGTGACTATGCTTATTTGCTACAAGCATTGAATTTTTCTTTCTTTATTTGGGAGAGGGGAGTTGAAGAGAGCTAGCTATAGTGTTGGCAAAAAAGAAGAAGTAAAGAGGGTCATTTAAACATTATTTAAATACCAAAAACAGAAGAAATTTTAGAAGGAAACACAAAGAGGAAATCTTTGAAAGTGACATTGAATTTATTATATGGTTTTGTTTTAAAAGCAAGCTATATATAATAGAAATTCACAATTTCACATATAATACTCTCTTTTTTGTTCTTCTTTGTATATGGAAATGATTTTTCTTGGTGTTTGTTAAATTCAGAAAAAAATGAAAATTTAGTAATACAAAACAAACATCGCTCGTTAACCTCATTAGCCTTCAGAAGTCAACTAGAGTCTGTGTAAATAACTCAAAGCAAGGGTATTTACTGAAATGACATAGTAAGAATAGTAATGAGAAAACATTCCCTTTATAAACCTAGGGTTTACCCTCCTACAAATGTCGAAAGTATCAGAGGGAAGAAAGTGATAATATTGAGGCACATATGTAGGGAACAAATATGATTAACACAATTCAGACTTCTAGAAAAAGGCAAGAAGTAGGTTCTTTATCCATAGCTGGTTGTCTTCTCAACTTCCATGGATGATTCTCTCCACTAATTACTTACAGAATTCTCTTGCTTTTTAAGGCCACCAGGGCTGATTCTTCAGCCAGGGTTATTTTTCTCCCCATATGGCCATCCTTTAGTTTGTTTTGATGATCAAGCGTTTAGAATGCAACAAAATTTTGTTTTCTAAAAATAGGTATTCTTCTCTTTAGGAGGTTCAAGCTGATCCTGATACATCAAAAGGGGAAATACAGTTAGTTTAATAGGCAATTGGTAATCATGCCATGTGAATTTAATATTGTTGCCATTTAAGAAGAATTGTGATGCTATGAGAATAAACAAAATAGCTTTCCTAAATGTTTTCCTTCTCTCTCTCTCTCTTTCTTTCTGTCTTTCTTTCTCTTCCTTCCTCCTCATTCTTCTTCTCCTTCTTCTCCTCCTCCTCCTTTTTCTCCTTCATCTCCTTCTTCTCCGCCTTCTCCTTCTTCTTTTCCTTCGTCATCATCTTCTTCTCCTCCCCCTCCTCCTCCTTCCTTTTCTCTTCCTCCCTCTCCTACGTCTTCTATGTTTCTTCCTTTTTTCTTTCTTCCATCCTCCTCCTCTTTCCTTTTTTTTCTTTTATATTAACATGGATTATGTTAAAATAAAATTTAAAAGTCTGTTATTACATGAAGGGCAACTAGGTGGTACAGTGGATGCAATGCTGGGCCTGGAGTCAGGAAAATCTGGGTTCAAATTCAGCCTCAGATATTAGCTGTTTGACCTTGGAACATGTTGCTTAACCCTGTATGCATTGGTTTTCTCATCTGTAAAATAAGCTGGAGAAGGAAATGGCAAAGCACTCCAGTATCTTGGTCAAGAACATCCCATAACAGGTCATAAAGAGTCAAACATGACTAAAAAAGACAACAACAACAATAATTATATGAATGAGATCTCACAAAGTAGAGCTGGAAAAAGAGCTCAGTAATAAGTGCAAACTGGCAAATTCCTACTCATATATATAAATGTAGTACTATTACTTTAAATAATACTGAGCTTTGTGGTGCACTAGAAAGATCACTTAGCTCTGGAGTCAAAGAACCCAGATTTAAATCCTTTCTGATGCTTATTACCTATGTGTCCTTAAACAAGAACTTAATCTCTTGGGACCTCAGTCTTCTCATCTGTAAAATGAAGTGATTAGAATAGATGACTTGTGAAGTCCCAGCTCCAGAGCTATGATGCTCTTCTCTTTTTATATGAAGCTGCTTCTCCTCACCCAGTTTGAGTTCTGATTTTGTAGAAGAGTTGTTAAACTTAGATGAATCCATATAGATTTTATGGCTTCTTATGAACAACATCATGCATTTTCAAGATAATTAGGTATGAAGGGTGACACCTCTAGTATTGAAACAGAGCAGTGCTAATTGGTCCATGCAAAGATCAAACCCATAACTTTGGACTCATTAGCACTTTCTTCCAGCCAACTGGGTTAGCATGAACCATGATGAGCGATGTTACTGGGAAAGATCAATTCTGTGCCAAAGGAAATGAGCACAGGCACTAATCCATGTTATAGGGAAATGATGTAAGGTCCCACTAGCATATTGAATTAATTTAACAACATCCAGGGGTTATCTGCTTGCTATTCACACTGGCTAATGAAAATTCACTTTGGCTAGTTGGACAATTGATTTAAACCAGTGATTTCAGAAACTTGTTAATTTGGCATAGAGCAGGTTTAGACTAATCATAGTTTGGTAGAACTCATTCAGATTTGCAGTATCTAAGCATATCTTGCATGAGGCAAGATAATCTTATCAAATATCTCAAATCTTACCCAGTATAAAACTATCTGTCCCATCTACACATAACATTTATATAATGTTTTAAAGTTTACAAAACTCATTTATCACAACATGTCTGTGGGATAGGTAGTATAAGTATTGTTAGCTCCACATTACATATGAGCAAGCTGAGGAAGTGATTTGCCCATAAACATGCAGGTAAGAACTGATGAGTAAGGATTAAACTTAGGTCTCCTGATTGTAAGTCCAGTGGTCCCTCTACTACAGCCTCTCACATGAAGTAGATTTTTCATGTTTTTATTGCTCAAAAGTATTAATGCTTGGACTTGAATTCTAGTCATCTTACTCCAAGACCAGTGCTCCTTCCACTAGGAAACTCTTACCATAAACACTGGGGCTTTAGACAACTGTCTTGTTTTGTTTAGGTTACAGCACTGTTCGCCAGCTAAATCTCCCCTCATGTTGGCTATGTTTGAGCACAGTGAAAAGAGTATAGTACAGTGGAAAGAACACTGGAAAGAGTTAGAAATGATCTGGACTGAAATTCTGCCTCCAGCATTCATTTTGTGATCATGAACATAACTTCTTAATTCTATAGCTTCTCTATATTCACTTTTCTCATATATAAAACAGGGATAATACCTGTGGTATGTAGTTCACAGGATGGTTATCTGTAGAACCATAGCTAGGAATTCTGCAAGTTGCTGCAAATTCAGTTGAATTGAGTGGGAATGTCCTAAAATGTGCTCACTCTGTGATTATTTAGTGTAGACTGAGGACAGAGGTCATAAAAGTAGAGGGGTTGAAGAGCTGGGATGACAGGGTGTTTTTTTCGGGGGAGCAGTGATTGGAACTAAGAAAATTATGAACAAGATATTGAACTTACTGAAGAGGAGAGAGAGAGAGGCTTTGAGGCCCATGGATGATAGTTACAAGGATCTGGACAACATTGAATAAGATTTAAAGAAAGGGAGGTGCTAATTATATATGATGCTGGCAAAAGGAAGGTCTGAAAGTGACAGCAGAGAGTAAGAATGTGCTGTATCCTCACCTTGGTCCTGTGTTAGGAAAATGAGGAAGGAACAGCCAGCTTTGGAGAAGTTGCCAAGAGATGAAGTGTGTTCTAGAGAAAGCTAGGGTTTAGTGAGCATCAAACACTGAAAATAAATGTAAAAAGAAGAGATCTAGGAATAAGGGGAGTTTGTGTAGAATGAGGAGGGTTCCTGAGGGTTCAATAGAAAAAGAAGATAGAGAAGTAAAGGAACTGGGTAGAACTATGGCTGTGCTTACTATAGGCATTGGAGTGACTACCTTTGCATGGTTCCTCCTTGCTCCAGTGATTCCAAAGTAGTCCAAAGTGCTTAGCACTGTTTGGCACAGGTCAGGTGGCAAGGACAGTCTGCCCTGGTGAGAAGGCTAATCTAGGGAGAGGGGCATGATGACCACAGAAGACTGGAGGAGGAAGAGTGTGGCAGCCCTGAGGTGAGGTGATGGATAGTACTGATCAGGAATCTGATATTCCCCTGGGGGAAAAGGGAAAAGGTCATACTCCAGAATGCCGACTCCTGTGGCAAAGTCTCAGCCACCCCATGCTTATTATGCTTCTGGTCATGATAGGAGATTATCTTTAGTAAGTGCTTGGTAAACTTTAAAGTGCATTCTAAATGTCAGTGTTTATTAATTATATTGAATCAGATGCTATAGAATTTGGTCAGGTCACTTTTTTAAAAAAAATGGATCACCCAACTGCTATTCTAATGGCAAAGTTGATGTTTCCTAGTTCTATCCACAAGACAGAACATGCAGATGAACTCTTATGAACTCCCTAATACTTTGTAGTCTGAGTTGAGGACCAACAGCATAAAGTTATAATGCTAAATTCAGATAAACAGCCACTGATGGTGAGATGATATTTTTGCATTGCAGTTTGGTTGTCCTACGTCCATCCTGACTTTTGAATAATAGAGCAATAGGGTCTATTAATCCTTAATATTTAATAAATCAAAAGATTGATTACTGTGGCTATACTTCCCTTCATTTTCCTGAGGTTAATTCAAAAAGTTGTTTTTTTAAATGTACTAATGTCCTCTAACCACCTTTATTATTTATTTGTTCAATAATCAAACTATTTGATTGGAACTAAAAGCCTGAATCTGTCTGTGTTTCCCTTATTAAAGACAAGGTACTTATAAAAATTCAGTTCTTAAATGATGTGACTCATAGCTGCCACCTTCTTTGACATTCCCACATTATATTCATAGTGGATTTTACTGGCCAACCAACCTCAGAGTTCTTATTATCCCTCTCATTCATCACTCATACCAACCTCACCTGTCCAATGGTTGCCAAGACTTGTCACCATAAACTTAGATAATATTTGAAAAGCATTTAACACAGTGTCTGGCACATAGCAAGTGCTATATAAATGTTTATTCCCTTCCTTTCCCATCTTAATATCTCTCTGATCCATTTTTTCCTCTCTTTTCACTCAGTAACTACCCTGGTTTATGCCATTACTACAATTCTTACTTGGACTTCTGTACTAGCCTCCTTTCTTACTGAGCTTTCTAAGCTCTCATTGGTCTGATCAGCCACAATTGGATACATTGAAACTTGACTCTGGCACAGTGATGTCATTTTGGTCATCTTCAAGAACAAAAGACAACAACCAACCACTTATTATTGATCTCCCTGCCTCCAATCTCCCTTTCCCAATACATTCTTTACACAGCTGCCAAATTGTTATTCCTAGAACACATGTGTAACCACAATCATCACTACCCCCACCCCTTCTCAAGAAACTTCAGGGACTCTCTTGGCTCTAGGATAATATATATGTATATAATTATATATACTTATATATCTGTTTGGCTAAAAAAAATACTTTTAAAATTTGCCTCCAGCCAACCTTTCCAGATTCCTTGTATGTTACTCTGTCATACTTTCTACTTTTCAGGCAAATAGACTTCTTTCCTACACATGACATTGTCTTTTTTTCATCCCCTTGCCCTTGCTTAGACTGGCCTCCATGCCTGAAATCCATTCCTCTCTGACCTTTCGCTTCATAGAATTCTTAGTTTCCTTCAAAGTTCCGCTCAAATATTATTTCCTATGTGTGTTTCCTGGCCCCAAATGCTAGTTCACTAGTTCAGATTACTTTGTTACGTCACCTATATTTTGTACCTACTTTTTTTGTGTGCATGTTTTCCCCCTAGTAGAATATAAATTCCTTGAAGGCAGGGACTTTTTTGTTTGTGTCTTTGTAGCCCCAGGATCTAGCACAGTAAACCTAGTAGACGTTTAATAATTGCTTTTTCAATTGAATTATTGAATTATTGTATACATACCCATGTACATTTATACATACACACATGTATGTGTAAATGTATGTACATATGTATATGGAAATAGACCTGTCTCTATATGAGAAAAGTTACATATTACAAATACTATATAACATATGTAATATGCTGAATACTCTGGTGTATTTGCAATATTCCTGTTTCACCACTAGATGGTAGCTGTGCATCTTAGGTATCCTAATCATCCTCTATATTAGGCACTATCTAGGCTAATATAGTTAGGAGGCATAAAGATGTGAGTTCAAATCCTTCCTCTGATACATACTAGCTGTGAGACTGCTAGCGAGACATGTAAATTCTGTGTCCTAGGCAGTTTTTGAAGATAATAAGAGACAAAATGTTGATCTGCATTGATAGAGGGAGTTCATACACCAGGAGTTCCCTCTACCCATGGAATCTCATGTCCAGGGGAAAATACCTTTATAAAGTGAATATTTGGGGAGAATTCAAGAAATACGTTACCATAGCTTTAATTGGGGTTAGACAACCGGGGTTAGACAGTTTAAAAGTTTCCGAAATCACAGCCTTAGGGGAATAGCTTCCTGTCCTGTCTCATCAGCTCCTGTGATGGTAGTTGTTCACAGTGGTCTCTTGGGGGATGAGGGAAGGCACATCTTCCCCCTTTTGAGCATCTCAGATAGGGCTTACCTATGACAGCCACTTGGTCTGGGTGCGGAATTGTTAGTTGTGGCTCTGCAAAGCCTACCTCTCTAGTACTGTATTTCAGAGCATGGTTGTTGCCATCGCATAATCCTGCACCCAGTCCAAAAATTGGTTTATAACCTTTCATCACGTAATCATAACATGGCATAATTCTGTTTGTCACACTGCTAAAAAGGTAAACAGAGTCGCAATGTATTCACCTGTGGCATATGGATATGCATTTATCTCTCATGCATAAAGACCCTAGAATTCTCAGTGCATGTGCATTGTCAGTACATTTCCAAAAGCCAACTTGCATGATTTGTTTGCAATGCTTCAGTACTAATCGTATTGTCACTCAACTCGAAGAGCTGTAGGTGCAAGAGGAACAGGCAGGCAGTTGAAACTGCCATAAGTAGGTTATGTAATATGGTAAGACTTGCATCTTCCAAATTTTAACGTATATTCACAAATATTCCACGCACCCTAATCTTGCATGTAATAAATGTTTTTGAATTTATTTACTACTTTATTCTTAGTATTTTATTATTAGTAGTAAATGATTTTTAAGTAATACTGGCACGATTTTTAACAAAAAGCTTCACATAATGGTTGCACCCCACTTTTTTGCAAAAAAATTGGCATAAAATCTGTGACAATTATGTGATGGAAAAAAGTAGCTCAGATTTATTACTAATGAAGCATACAGTGTCACCCTAGTTTTGGAAAAAATAATACACTATTTGTAATAATATGTTAACAATCATAATGGCCCATAGACCAGTAGGACCTTTAAACTTTTTATTTCTGTTGAATTCTGTTAAGGGTCCTTAACCCTTTTAGTGTTGTAGACCAATTTGGCTGTCTGGTTAAGCCTATGGACCCTTTTTAATAATAATGTTTTAAACACAATGAAACAAAATACATAGGAATACAAAGGAAATCAATTATGTTGAAGTACAGCTATCCCCCCAAAAAAGTAGATGAATCCCAGATTAAGAATTCCTGTATTGCATTACCTAAGCAAACTTTCATATACACTTAGAGGCTTATCAATGAATTATTATGACCAATTTTCATAGTCTAAGCTTAGAACATTCTTTTGCCCATCCTGCCACTGCTTCTGTTCTTTTTGACTCATATTGCTTTCTTCTTGTCTTTACCTGATCTAGGAGAGAAGTTGCCACTTGTTTTCTCTTCTCTCTCCTTCTAAAATCAAACTGAGATACAAAACTCTTTATTCACAAGACTATTTAGTCCAATAAAGAGTCCAACAATGCAAAACTGGTTATAAACTAATATACATTTATAATACAACAAACAGAAGTTATCAGCCGTCAGTCATCCACAAATAATTATACATTTTCCTCAAACATAGTGATTGTCTAGGCACTTGAAACCAGAAAGTTTATTACAGATACGTCAGAACAAGAACTTAATTCATTGACAAGAAGGCTTTGTTGAGGGGGAAAAGTGGTTTGTAAGTTAGATCCTATCTCCTTGCCAAGAAAAGAAAGTTCAGATATCTGCTTTCAGATCCCAAATGAGCAAAGTGTTATACTTTGGTGGGATTGTCGTCATTGTTTAGGAAAGAATATCAAATGATATTTAAAGCAGTATAGCAAGTTTTAATGATTGTTTGAATGAACAGCCTATGAACACATTGCAACCTGGTTCACCCCCTGTCTCTTCCCACTCCCCTCAATTCCGTAGCAGTTCATTTAAGACACCTGAATAAAGAACTTTTGGGTAGGGATCCCTCAGCTGAGGATTAACCTAACAGGCTTTTATACCTTAATAAGCCCCTGGAAATGAAATGCAAGTACTCTGTTACTCTAGTATGAATGCTAAAAATTCAAGCCCTAGAAAGTCAGTCAGGAAATTCCAAAAGTTTCCACAGACTAATTAGTTTGTCTCACTGCACATATGTAAATTTTTTTATCTGTGCTTTCCTCATTAAAAGTATACCTTGTATCTCTGTTTATGTTGTCAAATGTGTGTCGTAATTTGTACAGGATGTACCATGTGCCTAAGTTCTCATTGCCTATAAGATTCTTAACTAGGAATTTCCTGACTCTTGATTTTTCACCCATTAAAGTAATTTTGGCATTTAATGTATCCCATACAACATTTTAACATAAGAGTATAAGCAAATTAGGGGAAAAATTAGGTTTGTAAAGATATGGCATCCATCTAAAACATCTAAATGAGACCTGCTTTGCCATATGGATGAGTGAATTAGCTTAAAGCAGCTAAGTTGTCCTTAGCTGTCTTAAGTTTCTGTGGAAAAGAAAAAAAAAATCTCGATTTATTTATTTGTGTTTGTGTGTGTGTATTTGTGTGTGTGTGTGTGTGTGTGTGTGTGTCTTGTGAACCAAAACTGTGTTAAGCTCACCTGGTTTATCATTCAGTTACAAAATTGAAACTTGGCCCAGGTTCATTCAAAAATACTAATTTTTCAAGGACATGTGAGCAGATGTAAGTAAAACTCCTACTCCCTTGTAAATGTCCCACAAGAGGCCATATGTCTTAGAACCTGGAATTCTTTTTCACTTAAATCAAGGCAGCAATTTTACTTCAAGATATAATTCTGGTAGAAAACACTCTTTTAAAAGGAGAGAAACAGAAAAACATTCTTAACTTTTGAAGATCAGGAAATGGAAACATATTCCTTCACAGTCACGAACACCTTAGTAATCATATAATAAGGAGCTATGTTGTAAATGCTTAAATTTTTTGAGTCATGAGGTGGGTACTTAAAAAGGTGTGCCCACATGCAGGCTATTATTATTATTGCTAATGAAAATAACAAAATAATAGTAACTCATCTTTTATGTAGAGCAGTTGAGATGAAAGTGATTTGTAGGAACAACAACCTCTGACTTAGGAAGAATAAATATTATTATGCCCACTTAATAGATAGTAGAAAGGAGACTCAGTGAAATTGTAACCTTTCTACAATCCCATGGTTAGTAAATAGTAAAACCATGAATCAGACCAAGCAGGTTATTTCAGTATTACTACTTACTGTATGATTAGGTAGTAAATTAGGTTTTTAAGGCTTACAAAAAAGTGAAAGACTATATAGTAGCATTGCTATGGTAGACTATTATTGTCCAATCCAAAGGTCATTTTTGGAATATAATCTTTTTATATGGCAACATGGAATTACGAATATGTATAACAATGAGTAGACCAACTGTTTAACAGTTCTAGTTTCAGTTTATGAAATTTCCACGGGAAATTCTTAGCTTCTATTTTAAATGCAGATGCACTGAGAGACTACATTTGATAGTTTAAACCTTTCTTATTTTTTAATTTTGTGGCTAAAATAATGATGACAACGGTTCAGGGTGACAAATGGTGTTCCTGTGCTCTAATCACTGGGTTCATAAAGAACTGTCAGTAAATGTTGTTCAATGAGCATTTATTTAGGTCTAATATGTGTGGTACCAAGGATCACAGAGCTTGAGTTAGAAGGGACCTCCAACTCTTCATTTTACATGAAGTGATCCCAAAAGCTGAAGTGACTTGCTTAAGGTCACACAGGGAGCAAAATGTCAGAGGTTTCCATATCCAGTACTCTTCAGTGTTCTGCACTGCTAATTATAGGTACTCAAATAAGTTAGACAAGTCTCCTGCTCTCAAGGACATTTATAGTTTAGTGGGTAAGATAAATATAGACCCCCCCCAATAGCTATAATATAGAAAAGGATATAGTGAGTACATAGAAAGTGCTCTGAGAGTTACAAGGAAGGAGAAATTATAAAATGAATGTAGAATGACAGTGTCGTTATGATTTAATAGCTGTATCTGTCAAAACTGTAATCTAGCTAATGATTAATGCAAGAAATACTTGGTGTTACTCAGAGCTTTTGGGGGGATTAAGTTTGCTATGTTTATGAAATTCAGTATTTTAGCATCTTCAATAGAAATCTTAATAGGAAACAGTTTAATAGAAGACAAAGAAAGCCAAAGAATGTGTGTCAGGGTAGAAGAACCTTGCCCTTTGAAGGGGGTACAGACAGAATAAATAAAGAAGCCAGCTGGCTGTGTTAATATTATCAGATAGATAAGAGACTGGGGAAATACAATAGGAAAGAGGGAGTAACCATCTAGAAACCATGAAGAGAGAGAGACAGCTTCTTATTCTCTGTCTGAGACTGTAATCTGGGGACAAAGCCAAAGATCTGACCCCGTTCCCTTTGGGACATATATTTTGGTTTACTAGAAGGCTCCTTCTTTGCCTTAGTCTGAAATGTAGCTCCTGAAGCTCATACTTCAAGCTATGAATATCCTCAAATACAGGAGATTCACATACTTGCATGGCTCACATCTGGTTCCTCTGCCTAGTGCCTTCCCCTAGAGAGAAAATCCACTAAGAATTAGGATATCCTCCACTCACTCACTTGATGGTTTCTATCTCAATATTTAGTTTGCATTTGGTAGATATTTTGCTATTATGTGGAAAAGTCCAGAAGGAAGCGCAAAAAAAAAAAAAAAAAAAAGTAAAGAACCCTTCTGACAGCTATGTGTGGGTGGAATACAATGAAACATAGAATTTTTCCCAGTGGAAATGAAATTGTAATAGATGGAATCATCTCGTTCATAAGAGAAGGATTCACAACCAATTAATTACTGCACAAACAGATGTGATTTATGGGAATTCCTTGATTAATTAAATAGCGATGTGAGCTCTGGTACCAAAAACAAAATGCTGGCACAGTGAACCAATGCCAGATGGGATATGTTGTTTTCATTCCTTTTAAACAAAGAACAAAATATGAACAAAGAACAAAGAATAAGAATTTGTCTTTATATTGCAGAGGGAAAGAGTTTTTTAGTAGATTAGGATCATATGGCAAATAGTCTCCTTTATTATATAACAAACTAAGCTAATGGAAGACATACTTTGCCCAATGTTTCTTCTTCCTTCCAAAGCCCCCTCCTGTTTCATTCCCTTTTTTTCCTATTCTGTTTCTTCACTCACCAACTCACACCCTGTCAGATCGTTATAAACCCGCAGATAGCTTGCAATTTACCTCTGTGTGTTTGCTACTTAATGTTCACAGCAGTCGCAGTTTGCCCTAGCATGTGCCCAAATTTGAACTCAGATGGATAGCTAGAAAGGAATTGTACCTATGCTCTGACCAATGAGGCATTGCAATGGTCACCATCATTGTAACATATTTCTAAACTGCGTTTAGAGAAACATAAAAAAATGGCTTTACTGTCATCCATAGAACCTGCTCGTTGTGTTAAGTCTCAATAACCTATAGAGGAAGAAAAGTATTTGGAGGTCCACCTAAGTAAAGAACGGCTTAAAGCAGGTGGCAATTTTTTAAAAAGAGAGATATAAAATGCTCTTTTTTAAAAATTCATCCAGCAAATATTTATTGAGTAGCTATCACATGAAGGAAGTTTGCTGGATGCCTTTAATATTTAGACTGAAGTTGAAAATTAATTCACTCATATCAAGTGCCATATTGTCATATTGACAATTTAAAAATATACTTTAGCTTTACATTATGTTTACCCAAAGGGAAAAGACAGAGTGAAGAATAAATGTGTGTATGGGAGGGAGAGAGACAGAGACAAAGAGAGAGATTTTATCATCTCAAATTATTCCAAGAAAATAGAGAATATGGCCCCTCCCACCCAACTACCAGTTACCATCATGCAAATTGCCATATTCAGGGGAGCACTGGAGCCAACTTGACCGGCTCTAGAAGGCCAATTGTTAAATTTTCAGTTTGAGCATTCATATCTCAGAATTCAACCAGCTCTACAAATCAGGGCTTGATTTATTGTTTCCACAATTGTCTAGATTTAAGAAAGTGGTAGAGAAAATGCTAATAATGCAGAAAATTGAAAGTGCATCATGCCTACTTTTTTTCAGTGAGCCAGTTGTTAAACATTTACCAGTACACTCTCTTGCATGTGACCAGAAATTCTATTTGTGAGTATACACACAACTGAAAACAAAGCGTGGGTCTATGCCAGAGACCTGAGTAACAAAGACTTGGCTCATTCACCAAAAATGTCCTTTATATTATAAAAAAAAGGAATCCTTTAGATGAAAAAAATTGAATACACATTCCTAGAATCTGTCAATAAAAAGTGTCTAAATTCCTACCTAAAATTGAAAGCACAGATCTTGAAATCTTTTAAAGTGGAGAAAAACCTTAACTTTAATCTAGATGAACAATTGAGCTGAATAAAAATTTTTTGCTTTGAAAATTGGAGAAAGTCATATTTTTGTGGAGAAAAAGTTCTAGCCTGTACTATTTTAGGATATTGCCTAAAAAGACTTGTGACTTGAGGGAACATTTTTATAAGGACCAGCTTATTTGCCAGACACTCTGCTAGGCAGTGGAGACTTTAAAACAACAATATATATACACAGTTCCTTCCCTCAAGGAACTTATGCCTAATTGGTGGAAATAACATGACTGTGGATATACAAGTATATGGAGGAAATGACATGACTACAGATATGCAAGTATAAGATAGATACAAAGTAATTTCCAATGAGAAGACACTGGCAACTTTGGGCGTCAGGATAGTAGCTTTCTATGAAAAACAAAAAGGATTGTTCCATATAGTTAATCACAATTAAACTAGGGCAGAGGCAATTTGGGAGCCACTGCGCCTTCTTGAAGAGGGAAGTGATGTGGTCAGACCTGTGCATTAGAAATATGTTTCGCAGATGTGTGGAACTAGAGAAATAGAAACTGGAAGACTGAGGAAAAGAGAAACTGGAGACAGGAAAATTGATTAGAGACTTTTAATAGTCCAGGTGAGAGGTGATAAGGGTCTGAAGTAGGATTGTGTCTAGTGCATAGAAGGGAATAGTTGTTAGACAATACAATTTGGCAGTTGATTGGATAAGGGGTGAATTCAGGACAGGTGAGGACAGGAAAGTGTCAAGATTCATTTGAGGTATTGAGCCCAAGTGACTGAAAGGGTGGTGAAAAACTTAGAGGATGGATGAATGTAATGAGGAAGGCAATAAATTCTGTTTGAGAAAAAGTCATGTTTAAGATACCAATGGTGCTTCGGGTAGTGAGATCAGCAGGCAGTTGATGATGCGAGACTTGAAATCAACTGAGAGATTAGAGCTAGATATATAGATTTGGCAGTCATCTTCATAAATGTGATATTTTACCCATGAGAGCTGATTACATGACCAAGAGGGAGGTGGTAGAAAGGAAAGGAGAAAAAAGGTCTAGGATAAACCTCTGGTGGCATCCATAGTTAGTGGGTAGGAGATGGATAACAATCAGAAAAAAAAAAAGTTGGAGAGCGATCAGAAAGATGGTAGAAATAGGAGAGAACTGTGTCATGGAAACTAAGGGTGGAGAGAGCACGTCTGTGGTAGTGGGAATGGAAGTGCATGACAGTGTAACAAACTGCTGAGATGCCAAGGATGAGAACCTAGAAAGAGCCATTGAACTTAGCAATCAAGAGACTTTTCCAAGGAAATGATAGGTTCTGGTGGCTAATGATTGTAGCCCTGTCTTGGAATCTCCTAACAACCCTTCTAGTTAAGGAAATACTCTTGGTTCAGAAGTTGGTGGTTATTCACTGTGAAGGCATCAACATCTCAGGAAATTTCTTCAGAAATAAAAATACCTAGTTTTCCTTCAAAAGTCAGTCAGTCCATCAACTAACATTTGTAAGTTAGGCACTGTGCCAAGAAATGGGGATATAAAGGAGGCAAAAGATAGTCTTTGACTTTGAAGAGCTCACAATCTAATAGGGAGGAGAACAGGCAAACATGCACAAAAATAATATATACAGAATAAATAGAAAATAATCAACAGAAGGAAGACACTAGAATTAAGAAAGATTGGCAAAGGCTTCCTGTAAAAGGTGGGATTTTAGAAAAGTGTTGTTGTTGAGTCATTTCAGTCATGCCTGATTCTTTGTGACCCCATTTGGGATTTTCTTAGTAAAAGATACTGGAATGGTTTACCACTTCCTTCTACAGCTCATTTTACAGAGGAGGAAACTGAGGCAAATAAGGTTAAGTGACTTGCCCAGAATCGCAAAGCTAGTAAATGGCTGAGGCTAGATTTGAACTCACAAATATGAGTCTTCCTGACTCCAGGTTTAGCATTCTCTTTACTGTACCATCTAGCTGCCCATATATGATTTAATAACACACATAAAATTAAATAACTATGAGACTATTACCTGCCCCCTCTCATTCTTCCTTTTTTACTTTCTTTCTCTCTCCCCTTCCTTCCCGCCCCCTATCCATACTTTATTGGATCAGCAGTACATGATTCTTGAGCACCTCTATAATTCCTGTGTTTGTCTTCATAGGTAGATTCTTAAATATTTGATACATTCCATGGTTAATTTGAATGAAATTTCTCTTTCTATCTCTTCCTTCTGAGGTTTTTGGTAAAGTACAGAAAGACTGCTGATTTTTGTGGATATATTTTATATTATGACAATTTGTTAACATAATTTGTTATTTCAATTAATTTTTAAGTGACATTCTAGGGTTCTCTTGTAGACCAGGATATCATCTGAACAAAGTGGTAATTTTGTTTCCTTTTTTGTCTATGCTTATTCCTTCAATTTTTTTTCTTATTTTATTGACACAGCTTACATAAGAATGTGATAATGGATATCCTTGCTTTACCCCTTGATGTTATTGGAAAGAACTCTAGATGATCTACTTTACATAAAATGTTGGCTTTTGGTTTTAGATAGATGTTATTCACCATAATAAGGAAAGACCCATTTATTCCTACACATTTTTAGTGTTTTTTAACAGAGATGGATTTATTTTTTCCAAAACATTTTCTGTATTTATTGATAAAATTATACAATTTATTTTTTATTAGTATAATCTATCATGTTGATAGTTTCACCTAATATTGAATGAACCTTTCATTCCTGAAATAAATCCTATGGACAGTGTACAATCTTTTTGATATGCTATTATATTCTTTGATAATATTTTATTAAAAATTTTTGAGTTAACCTTAGAGATATTAGATTACCATTTCATCTCTCCATTTTATCTCTCCATAGTTCAGTTATCAAGAATGTATTTGAATTATAGAGAGAATTAGGTAGAAGCCCTTTTCCTATTTTTATACAGTGTTGTAAATTTTTTTGTAAATAGTATTTTTGTAATTCAGTGTTGTAATTGACTGTTATGGATGTTTGATACAATTCATTTGCAAATTTATGTGGTCCTGGCTTGTTGTTGTTGTTTTATATATTAACTATTGATGTTAATTTATTGTTCATAGTGCCATAAGTATAATGTAGTTTCCCTGTTAATCCCTTTTATTCAAATCTGTTTTGCTGTTGCTTTGTCTGACAACTGCTGCCTCTATTTAAAAAAAAAAATTGCCTGAAGCATAATAAATTCTGTTCTAACTCCGCATTTTCACTCCATGTAAATCTATGTGTCGAGGGTTTTTCCTCTGTATGCCACCTCAACAATATCTCCATTTCTATTCTCTCCTGCCACTAGCCTAGTCAGGCTTTTCATTTGTAGTTTTCAATAGCCTCCTAACCAAGTCTATTAATCTGCTATGTCTAACCTTTCTAATTCATCCTATATTCTCTTGCCAGATTACTTTTCTTGATGCATACCTTTGACCTGCTCAGAGACTTGATGGCTACTTATTGCCCACCAAATAAAGTCCAGTTTGGCATTTGAGTTCCTCATCTTCAATTTTCTTTTTTAGCTTTATCTCTCAGTGTTCACTTTCATGTTCCAAATGATCTAGCCAAATCTGATTACTTGCTATTCCCTAAACATACCCTTTATTTTCTTATTTTTTTCTTTTTAATGTTCTACAATCACTACCATAAAACTTAGATTTTTTCCCCCCATACCTACCCGCTACCACCTCCCTCCCTCCCCAAGACGGCATACAATTCTATATAGGATCTACACATACTTTCCTATTGAATACATTTTCACTATCATCATGCTGTGTAGACGAACTAAAATAAATGGAAGAAATCATATAACAAATCAAAACATAATACACATACACACACACGCACACACACAAATGATCTGCTACATTCTGCAAATGAATTCCATAGTTCTTTCTCTGAGTGTGGAAGGCATTTTGCCTTAGAAGACTATTGGGAATTTTTTTTTTTAAGTTCTTGTGTTGTTACAAAGTTCCAAGTCTACCAGAAAAAACTCTCACACAGTGTGGTCGTTGCTGTGCACAAAGTTCTCCTGGTTCTGCTCCTTCCACTCAGCTTCAGATCATATAAGTCCTTCCAGGCCTCTCTGAAGTCTTCTTGTTCATCATTTCTTATGGCACAATAGTACTCCATTACTTTTATATACCATAATTCATTCAGCCATTCCCCAATTGATGGGCATCCCCTTGATTTCCAGTTTTTGGCAACTATAAAGACTACTGCTATAAATATTTTTGTACATGTGGGACCCTTTCCCATTTTTATGATCTCTTGGGGATACAGTCCTAGAAGCGATATTGCTGGGTCAAAGAACATACCCTTTATTTTCTTATCTTAATATTGTAGCTCATATCATTTTCTGTGTCTTGATTCTTCCTTTTCTATGTTACATGTTATTGCCAGTTGAAATCCTACATATTAGATCTCATCTACAGAGGCATCTACTTTGAGGCCTTTAATCCCTCCAAGCTAGAAATATCACTTCTTTGAATTCTTTATAGTTCTTAGTGCTTGTATTACACACATTCAAAGTCAAATTACTATTACATTTTTTTTATAGCTGTCATATTGCACTAAGTGTAAGCTCCTTGAGGACAGAGCTTATCTTCTCAGTGCCCATGTATATACATAGGTGTTTTAATTGAACTGTTTAATACAGAATTTTTATTTATTACTTCACTTAAGTATTTTTTGAGGCCTTATAGATGAACCTACTCTGGGATCCTAAAAGCTGTGCCAGTAGAGTTCATGTTCTGGTAGATTCTGCCAAGTTGGAAACTCTTTATTATATGTCTCTCTCCTGAGCATCAGTCTTACTAATCACCAGAAGGCCGGTGATTTATTGAGGTTTTGGGCTCCACCAACTCATGAAACATAGAGTTCTATTCTACAAGGGAAGACCTCATTTACAAAACAAATTTTAAAAATTCATTAAGTAGTTACTACATGTCAGACACTGTGCTAAAATCTGGGGATACAAACAGAAAAAAAAGCAAAAACAAGACAATTCCTATTTTCAAAGAGCTCTAAATGGGGGGAGATGACACATTTTAAAAAACTGAGTCGCAGGCAGATTGAAAGGTCTAGGATATCCTAGGGGTTCAGTGATAGGACAGATAGTAAGATCTAGGGGTTCTTAGGGTAAGGGCATCCGTAAGTCTGATGACAGTGCCAAAGAATCAGGAGGGGATAGTATCAGGGCAGATGGTAAGACGCAGATGACTTTAGGATATAGTGGTAAGGCTGATGGCAAAGGATGATGGGTCTTTCATCTCCCTAGAAGTCTTGTAGTTGATGACTTTCAGCTCCTCCAAGTAATGTGCATGGCTATTTTGTTCATTCTCTTTTGACTGTTCTGTGATGTTAGAGAAGCCCAGGTTTGAGAAGTAGTGAGGGGAAGAGGAAAGTCACCCCCACTTTGCTGCTTCCTTCAAGGCCACCCTGTGGGGTCTAGACAACATGGCAGTATGGGTGGCCCATGGGGAAGGGCAAAAGGAAGCAAAAGGGAAGATATTCCAAAAATTGTTGGCTTTGAAAGATCTTCCCTCATAGATTTTTTCAAGTACCTAAACAAAGAGTTCTTCAAAAAAAATTATAAAACAAGAGTATTTCAAAGAGTTAATATTCCTAAACTGTAAAAATACTAACAGAACTTGCTCATTCATTCAATTTCCTTCTTATTCTCCCTTGTAAAAAAATAGTTGCTCCCCACTTGCCTATTCCCTTTCATTAGACATAGGGTGTTGTTGCAATCAGCTCATGAAGCTGTCAACACGTTTAAGGAGACCTTATTTACAATGTCACAATAATGGCAAAGTAACATCGGTGCAAGCCCTGTTGTTGGCAAAATAAATACAACTCATTTTAAATGACTTTTAAGGTTATACCCCCTCTTCTCTTGTCTCCATTTCAAAGAAACTTTTTTGGTTAATGCCACTATAGGCCTGTGAGTTCAAGTTGACTAAGTTTTGCTAAAGCTTGGGAAGACATACGCTGTAATTCTCATGCTCCCTTGGGCACATCAGAAAAACATACACTATTTGTACAAAGGTTTCCTAGATGGATTAGATGTTTAGTACATTACAGTGTGATATTCTTTTCGTAAAGAGACATCAGGGTATGGAAACTTTCATGTTGTGGGATTGATTAAAAGGAAATCCAGCTTTAGCAACATCACTAAGAACACATGTAGCTAAGTTAGAGCACATAAGATTCTGTGGGGGCATTTTTGAATCAGAATTTCCTTTATTTTGATTAATTTTGTTGCTTTCCCCCTCCCTACCAAATTCATACATTTGGATTAGATTGTCTGTATAGCTCCTAAAAGGTAGCAAAGACGCTGGGGGTAGGAGGAGGAGGACCATCAATATATGATTAAAGAGACTGAAAGAGAACCAGGTCAAGATGTCAGAATTTCCTCTCCCCACGCACACCCACCTCTACCATATGTGTCTCGTTGCTTGGGTCTACACGTGGAGAACAGTTCTCCCAGAATTGGTTCTTACTACAAAGAAACCATGTAAAATCCTAGGGAGGGGCAGAAATCTAAGGTATGAGGTCTCTGTGGTAAGAGTACGTGACTATTCTGCTGCTTGTTGCCTTGCATTTTTGACTCTCGTAGACAACTTGGTCTTTAGGATTTGGGATCATCTTTGTCCTTGATTCCTCTTGGCACTATCTTTCTGGTTGTCTGAATTCTGATATCTGTGCTAGTAACTGCCACTGGAAAGTGGCAAGGCGGGGGGGCGTAGGCTGAGGGTTGTGTATGTGTGTATGTATGCATGTGAGGGTTTAGTGATCCACAGCCCAAAGAAGGAAGAGTTGAGTGAGTTGACTAATGTCTGATTTCTCAGGAATGATAAGTCCAATATAAGCAATGGGAGTCATTTGCAATGAAGCAAAGTGGGGAGGGAGTTGGGAATTAAAATTCAGAGAATCAGTGGGGAGCCCAAACGAAATACTAGTCTGGGCAAATTAGGAGAGTTGTCGATAGAAGCATGGCAAAACTAAATGTTGTAGATTAGAGAACCAGAACAGAAGGGCTGGGACTTTAAAACCATCAAGAGATTTAGTACATGATACTAAGTCAGTTAGTTGGTTGGCCAGTAATGAAGAGTATCTACCTTCCAGGAATCTCTTTAAAATTGTTATAAACTTAATAACTATCAATAAACATATATTTATATGTGTACATATGCATGTAAATATATTAACAATGAATATATTTACATATGTTATACACACACACACACACACACACACACACACACAAATACACCCAAAACAAAGGGCAAAATGTTATACCGTTGCTTCCTCTTCATCTTTAAAAAGATTGGCCACGAAAGAATTATGAAAAAAATAATCAAACAAAAAATATACTTTTGTTACAGGTCAGGCCTGTATGAAATTTATTTTCTGTCTCTCTTTTTTCCTTTCTTTTTTTTAAAATTTGGTTTTAAAATAGACAATTCTGGTTCTGTTGATTTCACTCGATTACAGTTCTTTCTATATTTATTTTTATGTTTGATATTTATTGTTTTAATGTACCATAATATCTTATTGTATATTTATTCAACTATTCTGTATTTTTTCCTCACATTGGCAGTTTTTGATTTTTATTACTGCAGATAGAATAGCTATGAATATTTTTGTAAAGATAGGACTCTTTTTAAAAACTATATCTTTTGTTGTAGAGTTCTAGCAATAGAATTATTGGGTTGAAAAGTATAACCTGTTTTGTGACATTGCATATTGCTGTATCACTCAACAAAATGTTTATATCAGTGTGTGGTCATATCAGTAATATATCTGAATGTTCATTTCCCCTTAGCCTAAATATCAATGGATTTTGATTTTTGTTTTTATAATCTTAGTGGGTATAAAGTATTATTTTAAGATTATCTTAATTTGCATTTCTCTTATTATAAGGGGGTTTGTACTTCTTTTTGTGTGGCTATTAAAAGTTTGTTATTTCCTCCCTATTTTTTAAATCTTGGTTATTTGAGCTTTCTCATTTTAAAAATTAGATTAGTTAAATATTTATGTATTTTATATTATTTCAAACATCAATATTAAGTGTTACTTCCTTCAATTTTATTGATCTTTTCTTTATTTTTTTCCCCGATTTTTATTTTGGCACTTAGTTGGGACTTTTTGATTTGTTGCTTTTCTATTTTTTTATTTCATTGCCAAATTCACCAATCTGTTCTTTCCCTCTTTTATTGGTGAAAGTATTTAACAGTCTAAAGTTCCCCAGAAAGATTTCTTTGGCTATATCCCAAATCTTTTGGCATGTTTCACATGGTAATTTTTTTTGATGAAATTATCTGTTATTTCTATCATTTCTTACTTGATCAATCCATTCTGTAGCATTAAATTATTCAGTCTTCATTTCCAGTTGGAATCTTTTCTTCAGTGGCTCCTTTTTTTATTATAATTTTATTGTGTTGTAGTAAGGAATGTTTAATATTTCTGCTTTTTTGCATTTATTGATGTTTTATGCCTTAGCACATGCTAAATATTTGTAAAGTTGCCAGACATATATATTTATGCTTATGCATATTTATACATTTATGTGTATGTTTTATAGAATGTTGTTCAGTCAGTTCGGTCATGTCTGACTCTTTGTGACTCATTTTTGGATTTTCTTGGCAAAGATACTAAGTGGTTTGTCTGTTCCCTCTCAGCTCATTTTACAGATGAAGCAACTGAGGGAAATAAGATTCAATGACTTGCTCCAGTTCACACAGGTAATAAGTGTCAGTGTCCAGTAGAACTCAGGAAGATGAGTCTTCTTGGCTTCACACTTGACACCCTATCCACTGCACCCCCTAGCTGCCCTACTAAACCAGATGTTAGTAAAAAATGTGACAATCTCAAGGCCTAATGGAGGGTCTAGTCTCTAAAATCAAATGAATTTTGCAGATTTGGGATCCTGGTATAAATTCATGTTTCAAAAGTATCAATTTGGTACATGCCTGTTTCTTAGGGATGATAAGGGAAGACAAAGTAAAGGACAAAGGCAGTTTTGGTGACAGAAAAGATGATTGCTTGCTGCCGTTTGTCCTTCATTCTTGAAGAGGACCATGACATCAGGGAGGTGATGCCATGACAGCAAATGAATTGGATTTTAAGTGAGGGACAGCTGTGCAAAGTCACCAGCCTTTCTCTTCCAGAGCCATCTGGGTTCAGTGGCCAGATATAGCCCAGCACAACTGGAGATGGCCCAGGATGCTGGGGAGACTTTGGCCTTTTCAAGCTAAGATCTTTAACAGGCCTCATTTTGACTAAGGCAGTGCCCATTCAGTAATTGAAGCTTAATAAAAAAATGAGGCAAAGAATGACCTCTTAAAAAAATACATCTGGGAGGGGAAGACCCTCAGGGTTTCTGGCCTAACCAGAAACAGTTGTTATTTACGTTCATTCTGAGCCAATAAGGGCCCAAACTGTGAACAAGTAGGGCTTAGTCTGCAACCAAAGTGATTAGGGGTTAAAGCTGGTCTTTGAGAGAAGAAAACCAAAACAAAAAAGTTTCTGAGATTAAAGTTTACATTCCCTTTTGGCAGAGCGTGTGTTACCCTGTGTGGAGACAGCAGAAACAAAAGGAAGGAAGGAAGGAAGGAAGGAAGGAAGGAAGGAAGGAAGGAAGGAAGGAAGGAAGGAAGGAAGGAAGGAAGGAAGGAAGGAAGGAAGGAAGGAAGGAAAGAAGGAAGGAAGGAAGGGAAGAAGGAAGGAAGGAAGGGAAATAAAAGAACAGCCTTATTAGAAGAAGCTATGTGGCAAAGGACATGCTCTAACCAGTGCCATGCACATTACTGGTATTCAGAAAACTCTTTTTAAAACTAATGATTGAAAGAAAGCATGAAAACCACAAACATGATAGTAATTACCAAAGGAAAAGAAGGTGGATTCAAAGCATGATATTCAGAAAGACAGGAATATAATATGTGGAAATGCAAGCATTGCTCAGGCCACATTGGGGTATTTATTCTGAATCTGCACCTAAAAGTACATAAAGAAAATTAATAATAATAGCAGACTTTTATATAGTGCTTTGTTTGCACAAAGGATATCTCCTCTCACCTGGACTATTGACATGGCCTCTCTTTCCCCAATCAAATCCATCATCCACACAGCTGCTAAAGGGATTTCCCCTAAGTGCAGGCCTGACCATGTCATTCCCCTACTTAATAAACTTCAGTGATTCCCTGTTGTCACTAGGATAAAATATAGACTACTTTATTTGACTTTTAAAGCCCTCTGCCTTCCTGACTCCAACCTATTTCTCCAGTCTCATTATATATTACTCCTCTTGTTGCGCTCTATGGTCTAGCCAAAATGTATTCCATCTCCTGTCTCTATGTATTTGCATTGGATGTCCCCCAAGCCTTTTCCTGTATGTCTTAGAGAATCCTTTATTTTGTTTAAAACTCAGCACAAGCAACACTTCTATATGAAACCTGTCCTGATTGCCTCAAAGGCTTGGTCTCATGCCCCACAAACTATCTTGGAATTTTTGTATTTATTAAAATAAAATATATTATATTACATATATTATTATTAAAAATAAATAATCTTCTATAACAGCTTCTTAACTAGCTGTTCACTTCCTAAATCTACCATTCTCTTCTGAAGCCCTTGCCTTCAATAGGAACAGTGTTGAAAATACTACCTGTGCCACTGAAGTCTTCAGTTTCTTGACAAAGATTGAATAAACTTTAGCAATCTTGTCTAGGTTTCTTCTGGAAGTGTCATTTATACCTATGTGGATCACAAGAAGTGGGTAGTCGTCATCAAGTTTGGCAAATCTTGAGAGGTCTTTTATTGTCTTGTCTTTGGGAGGTCTTAGATGCACATCCCAAGAGGACATCAGATCTCTATGGTGTTCCTCAGTAGGATCAACTGTCACTATTCATCTCTTCTCCTCACTCTTCTCTCATTTGAGAGAGTCACATCTGCTTTCCTTGGAGGACAAATCACAGCTTCATCAGTTTCTAGCTCTATCCTCTCTTAGGTCCACATCTTCAATGGAACTTCACCATCCTCTCTTCCATGTTACATTCTTCCACCTTCAGCTTCCTTACCTGTCAGGATTTTGACCTCTGCTTCTTGACATCCTTTTTCATCTTTGTCTTTAAATTCAACATCTCATAATTTTTTTTTGGTAACTTGAAAAGTAGAAAGGTGTGGGAAAGTAGAGCATGAAAATGATTGAATTGAGATATTTTTATTCAACAAAGCTAGCAAGTAGAGAGAGAGAGCAAGTCAAGAATGGAGGGGAGCACTAACAGGAGTGGAAAAAGAAGTGAGCTAGGAGTAAGAAGACCTGAGTCTAGACCAACTGACACCACTGAATTGTTAGGTGCTTTGGCAGAGATCATTTAGCTTTTTCTGGATCTCACTATCTTGATTAGTAAAAAGAAGAACTTAAACCAATCAATCAGTCATTTAACAAACATTTATTAAGGGCTTCCTGGGTGATACGCAGTATGCTTATTACTGGGGATATAAAGCTCAAATATAAAGGATGCATGAATTATTTGTTCTATACACATTCACTGAAACTCACCACTTAAATTCCATTGGAGCTGGCCCACTTCAATCATAAAAACCAGCGTCAGGGAAGGATTTTATATTTTGTATTTGGTGACATAAAACTAAAAACGCAATTACCCTGAAAGAGTTTATACTCTATCAGAAGAAACAACATGTATGAATATAGGTAAAAATATTCAAATGAAATATAATTTGGGGGAGAAAGAGAAACTTGAAGAAATTAGTTCCAGGCTATTCACTGGCAGGTCAAATACCAAAATGGAATACTTTGACCACATAATGAAAAGATGGGACTCAATGGAAAACACCCTGATGCTTGGGAAGATTAAAGGCGAAAAGAGAGGATGAGATGGATAGATAGTGTCATGGAAGCAATGAGCATGAACTTGAACAGGCTTTGAGAGATAGTGGAGGACAGAAGGGTCTGGCATCCTGTACTCCATGGGGTCACAAAGAGTTGGACACAACTGAATGTTTGAATGACAACAAGAAGGAAAGTTGTAGTAGCTGGAGATCCCACAGAAGAGCCTCAAGTAGAGGTGGCTCTTGAGCTGGACTTTAAAAGAAGCCAGAGATAGAGGATGCCAAGTGGTGCAGTGGATAGAGTATCAGCCCTAGAATCAGGAGAACCTGAGTTCATATGTTACCCTCAGCAAGTCACTTAACCCGAATTGCGTCCTTGATCCCCCAAAAGAAGCAAGAGACAGCAGTGTGACATAGTGGATAGAATGTTGGGCCTGGAGTTGGGAAGACTCATCTTCTTGAGTTCAAATCTGGCCTTAGACACTTACTAGCTGTGTGACCTTAGGCAAGTCACTTAACCCTGTTGACCTCAGTTGTAAATGTAAGTATAAAATATAAATGTAAAATAAACTAGAGAGGGAAATGGCGAACCACTCCAGTATGGAATCATGAAAGAGTCAGACATGACTGAACAAAAGCATGCTAAGAGGTAGAGGTGAGAAAGGAGTATATTCCAGGAAGGAGAGGAAGGGTGGAAGGGCCAGTTTGTTGTCCCTTCGTGCTGTGATGTACTGTGATTGTATGGGACTTGTTGCCAAAAGCCCTGGGATAATTTGGACCCTAGAGCAAAGATTTACCAAAGGTGCATTCAGGAGCTCCTCTGTAACCTTGGAAGGACTGACACAAAGTGTAAGAATTAAAACTGCAATCTGTAGCTACAAACCAAGCAGAGGTAATCTTATAGCTGCCTGGGCCCTTGGTGATATCTGTACCCTGCAGTGTACTGTAAGGGAAACATTGAGACCTTTCCTTGGTGCTGGTTATTGTGACAGAAAAAGGCCTGCTTAAGTGAAATGGAGTGGTGCATTTTAGTGAACGTGAGGAAAGCATGCAGTGCAGGGGCCCCTGGTAAGTGCATGTGTTACCAATACAAGTTGTGACAACACACATGTCTATGTAGACATGTATATATAGAATATGACCTGTGGGCATATTTCAGGGAATGTTTCTATTCTGGGTATATTGGGAGTGGGGATGGGGGATATATTTAGGAATGTGGTATAAGTATGAGCGGGATCAGGAGCCAATTGATGGGAAAAACCCAGGATTTGGCATTGAGCCTTGCTTTATTCATCAATGAGTGTGAATATTGATCAAGGAGGTTCCCATAGAGCTTCAGGTGTGTATGTTGCCAAAGGGACTGAGAATAATCCTAGGTCTTCAGGCAATTTCTCTAGCAGCACAGAGGGTTTTGATCACAAAGTCTAGTGTGGTAAAACCCTGGACTTATGATCAGAGGACCTGGGTTCAAATGACATCTTTGTTTACTTTGTAACCTTAGGAAGGTCAAATAGAATAGTAAGCAAAGAAAAAGAAAGGAAGGAAGGAAGGAAGAAAGGAAGGAAGGAAGGAAGGAAGGAGGAAGAAAAAAGTTCTTGCCCCTGAGGCTTTTTTCTTTCTTTTTTAAAAAATAAGTTGGTTGATTTATTTTTAGTTTTCTACATTCACTTCCATAAGTTTTAAGTTTTCTCTCCTTCTCTCCTCTCCCCCCCTCCCCAAGGTGGCAATGTAATCTGATATTGGCCCTAAGTATACATTCCTATTAAACATATTTTCACATTAGTCATATTGTATAGAAGAATTAGAACAAATGGGAAAAACCATGAAAAAGAAAAAAAAAACAAAAAGAAGAAAATAATCTGTTTTGCCCTTCACTGTCAAATAGCTCAACATCATGAATTTTATCAGAGGAAATGACATTACAGGGAATGCTTTACCATGCGCTTTGCCACTTTGCCCTAACAACCATGGAACCTTTCCATATGACTACTCTGAGACCTCTTATATGTGTTGTCTCCTCATTAGAATGTGAATTCTTTGAGAATGGGCATTCTCTTACTTTTAGTGTGTATTCCCCTAGTTTATCACAATGCTTCGCGCATAGTATTTAATAAATGTATTTTTTTCATTCATTCATTCATGTCAATCAGTAAGCGTTTACTGAGTACGTACTATGTGCCAGGTACTGTGTTAAGCACTGGGAATATAAAGGCAGAAGAAAGCCTCTGCCCAGAGACAACAAGCAAACTACTATGAATAAACAAGCTACCTACAAGATAAATAGAGAGTAATGAACAGAGAGAAGGCACAAGAATTAAGAGGGATTGGGAAAGACTTTCTGTAGAAGATGAGATTTTAGTGGGATTTGAAAGAAGTCAGGGATCAGAGATGTGAAGGGAGAGCATTCCAGGTATAGGAGACAACCAGAGAAAATGCCTGGAGCAGAGAGAGGTAGTATCTTGTTTGAGGAACAACCAGGCTAGTGTCATTGGCTCAGAGTACTTCTCAGGGAGTAAGATGTAAGAAGACTTGAAAAGAGAGGCAGTGGAGGAGAAGTAGGTTAAGAAGAGCTTTGAGTGCCAAACAGATAATTTGATATTAGATCCTGGGGTGATAGGAAGTCACTGGAGTTTAGTGTGTGCGTATGTGTGCATGCGTGTGTGGGTGCATGCATATGTGTGTGTGTGTGCGTGTGTGTGTGTGTGTGTGTGTGTGTGTGTGTGTAGATGTGTGTGTGTAGGTGTTTGACTTGTGCTTCAGGAAAATCACTTTGGCAGCTGAATGGCAGACCCATTAGCAGGCTATTGTAGCATTCTGGAGGTTAGCAAATGAGGGCTTGCACCAGAGTACTGGAAGCATTAGAGAGGAGAAGGGGGTATGAGAGATTTGGCAAAGGTAAAATTGTAAGGCCTTGGCAACATATTAGATACAGTGAGGAATCAAGGATGATGCCTAGGTTGCCAGCTGGGTACCTGGAAGGAAAATGGTACTATAAACAGAGGAGTTTGGAAGAGAAGAGGGTATTAGAGGAAAGAATGAATTCAGTTTTGGTTATGTTGAGTTGAAGATTTCTGTGGGACATCCAATTCAAGATGTCTGACAGGCATTTGGAGAGGAGAGACTGGAGATCAGCAGAAAGGTTAGGGCTGGGTAAGCAGTTTTAAGAATTATCAGCATAGAGATGATAATTGAGTCTATGGGAGCTGATTAGATCACCAAATAAAATAATATGGAGGGAGAAGAGATGAGAACCCTGTACAGAGACCTGTGAGATACCCATGAAAAAGGGTCACAACATTGATGAAGATCCAGCACAGGAGCAGTCAGAAAGGTAAGAAAAGTAGAATAAAGTCATATCGCAGAACAAGAGAGAATCAAAGAGAAAGCAGATGAACAATATCAAAGGCTATGGAGAGGTGCCTTTACCTTTCTGAAGCACAGATGTCTCATAGGAAAACTGAGGGAGTTGGCCCCAGTAGTCTCTTCTTGCTAAATTCCTCCTAACTCTAAATCTATAATGACATCTTAGCTGGCATATTCTGAATCATGAGCAGAGGGTGAAGAGGAAATCAGCTCCAAAAGAAGCCAGAGAATCCTGGATCTGGAAAGGAGTTATTGCACATGTGACTGTGTTCTAATAGCAACAGAAATAATAACTAACATTTATACAGCACTTTAAAGTTTTCAAAGGGTTTTAAAAACATGACTTAATTTGTTTCATAACAGTCCAGGGGTAAACACCATAGATGTTATTATAGCCATTTTACATATGAGGAAACTGAGACTCAGGAGGTCAAGTGGTAACAGAATCTGACTGTAGGTCATGTACAGCATGCTGTAATGCAAACAAGTATTTATTAATTACCTTCTAAAATGCTAGGCATTGTGCTAAGCTGTGGGGAAACAGACAATAATGAGACAGTTCCTGCCCTCAGGATGTTTATATTCACTGAGGGCAACACTCTTACTGTCACCCTCCAAGATCCTGAGTTGCTCACTCATTACTATCCATACTCAAATATGATTCCCCGCATCAGGATCTCATGGCCTGGCACAGGACAAAATTATTTCTAATTTCCCTAGCAGGACGTAGGGGCTACACAGAGATCTCAGTTGGCTCATTTTAATTCAGGCTATAAGTTGCTATGGAAGTTTCCAGTGACCTAGTCTTTGACTGGTTATACCTATTGTTCTCTGCCACCTCCCTTCCTTCCCTTTGTATCTCAAAGGCTTGGTGGCTCAACCCCATTTGGTGTTCTCTAGGATGCCCATTTCATCCATACAGACACTAAGAACAGAAATTGAAGCCAGCACCACTTCTATTTGGTGGTGGAGTTATCATTGTAGTCAGAGCCAGAGCTCAGGGACTGAATGTCATTTTCTCTCCCACTCCAGCCCACATCCTAGCTTTTGGGCCACCCACACAGCTGATGAGTTAGGACAGTCGGGCATTGGGCTGAATGCCCAGTGCTCTGGCCTAACCTTGAGTTCAAATAGCAACGTAAACATTTTGAACATAGCCTCCATTAATGTGTTGTTAAATGAGCAGATGGAGCTGTGATTTTCCCCAGACTGAATGATGGGAAGATGTGGTCTCTTCTGCCTTCCCTGCAAATCTCACTGGAACACATTTTTCTCACATGCAGCATATGAATCATGGGGAGGGTTTTTTCCCCCTGTCACCAGAAAGCTTTCAGAGGCAGGAAGCGTGCATGTATGTTCAGCATCGGGAAATTAAATATAATTATAATTGAAGTAACAAGGCACAGTCAGACTGAAATTGCACACCCAAAAGAGTGGATCTTTGGGAAACACGTATGTCTCTTCTTTGTGTTTTTATAAATGTAGGCTTCATTTCAAATCTAAGAGATTTGTCTTTGCTCTCAGGAAGTACAGCCAAAACAAGATCAATGGTTCTCAAGACACTTTTAAATGAGCCTTCCCCACAAAGTGAACACTTATGTTTATGTGAGTTGCACATCTGTACAATGTAGCAATTGTTTCATTTTTTAAAAATCTAATAGAGATTCTGGAAAACATCTGGTAGTTGATACTTAATTCACTTTTTTCATTACACCTTTTCTTGGAAAGCCAGGAATGGAATACAATACATCCCCTGAGTAAGGCTTGAGTTTATGACAGGTGCACATTTCCTAACTAGTCATCGTTTGACACCACTGCTACTCCCAAGTACAGCTGGAAGTGTATTTATCTGGCAAGAATGACAGGGGAGGGAAAGCCAACTTTAAAAGGAAGTTTTAGTATCAAAAATGGTAGTTGTAGTATAGAGCAATTCATTCCAGCCTGATTGCTCTGTTCAATTTCCTGCACTGTTTTTTACAAGTCTGTCACCACAGTGGCTTGTAGGTTATTAATTTAGTCCCCTGTTTGTAGTTCACTGCCCCTAAACTAATGCTCCTTTGTAATATGAAGATAACAACTGAATCCAAATAAGGTCTCACGACAACCAGACAGATAAACCCCATCCCCAGAATGTTTTCCCTAAGAATGAGAAACAACAGAAAGATGTCAAATGCGTCATTTGATACCATGTTTTCGGATCCCTTTCTTAATATTGCCCTTTGATCTGTAAAATCCCATTTTAGCTCCTAGTGACCTCACTGAGATTGACTTTATCCTCTCCAGTAGTTATGATTAGCTAAGGTTACTTTGCTGAAAAACCGTCTCTGGACTTCAAGTGGGAGAGTGAGTTTGCTGCATTCTTGGTAGATGGCCCAACATCTTGGAACTCTCTCCTTGTCATGATCTAACAGAGCCTCAGTTGGCTTGTCCTTAGGGTGTGATATAAGACCCACATGGCTAACTCTGCATGACAGGTGCTGTATAGGGGAGGATGACTCCTGATAAAGGGCATGGAGGAGATACAACAGAGAATGCCATGCATCAGCCTAAGGGATAGGACATTGTATATCATATCGCCATCCCTGAAACTTTTTTCCCTTTTTTTGGCACCAGGGAATTTGAACAACATTTAATCAGAGTGCCCTCAGTGCCAGGTCCTTATATCATCTCTCTCTTATGCTCATCCTCTTTTCACACTTCTCAGAATTTAGCCAGTGGCTTGCCCTTTTTCTTCCTTTTCCTCCTGCAGAAACACCCACCCAGAAAGCTGAAGTAGTACTGTTGTTTAGAAGGGCTTCAGTGGTGAGTCTCGCTCACAGCAACATTTTGCTTGCCAATATGTAAGACTTACCATAGACACTCATGATGGATTGAGGTGAAAGGACTTGGAAGACAGAATGTTTCCAAACTGCTCCAGATTTCTTTGGAGGAAAAGAACAAAATAAGCATGAAATAATTTATTAGCTATATTATGACAAATATTTGGTTGCTCAGTTCATTTCATTCACTCATCTCAAAAACATAATAAATAGCAAGTCAACGTTATTATTAAATTAAAGGAAGTCATTGAGGTAATGAAGAATTTAATGATTTGACCAAGGTCAATATTAATGAATAGGGGACGCCATTGTCTAAATTACACAGCCATACCTAGTCATATGATTTCTCTCTCTCTTTCTCTCTTTCTTTCCTTCTCTCTTTCTCTCTTTCTTTCTTCCTTCCTTTCTTTTTTTTCCTTTCTTCTGTGATTTCTCTTCCTTTCTTCCTTTTTTTTTTTTAAGGATAGGAGTAGGTCTGTAACGTTGTAGGGAATTCTTGGATTTCAGAATTTCCACTCGACTGATATGTCAGCAACTTGTCCGTAACTTGCAATCTTAAAACTCTATTAAGTTTTAGTATTTCCACCTTTAGAATATAAGCCCTTTAAGGACAGGGACCATGTTTTTGCCTTTCTTTATCTCCACAGCAATCAGTCCATAAACATTTTTTAAGAACCTACTAAGTACCAGGCACTTTGCTAAGCTTTGGAGATAAGAACAAAGGAAAAAAATTCCCTGCCCTGGAGGAGCTCAGAATCTAATGGAGGAGACAGTTTCTGAACAACTATGTTCAAACAATGGATAGTCACCAAGAGAAACAAGACAGGGGACTCAAAAGGGATTGCCGGTGCTTGGATGCACAGCAAGTGCTTCAAAACTCTTGTTGACTGACAACTGACAGGTTTAAGCGACTTATCTCTTCATAGACCTAGTATGTAATGGAGGCAGGATTCAAATCCAAGCCTTTCTGACTCTTGTGACCCACCTTCATAATCCCAGAAACAATAAATCAACAGGGAACAGTATATATAGTCCAATCCGAATTTTTATAAGAACATCTTCTAAATTCCTCATGCCCTGCACCACACTGCCTTCCACTTTCACTTACTATGCTGAATTGTTTTGATTTTTTTAAAAAATGGACCCTAATGTGTCTGAGAAAGTTTGAATAAGCAACTGGAATTAGAAGCTGGTGAGCCTGGTTTCTCTTGACTGGCCTGTGACCTCAAGCCCTTAGAATCTCCAGCCTCTCTGGTCCATTCTATCAGTGATAAAAGTTTCAGGAATGAAGTTGTTCATGTTCCTCTCTGAAGTTGGCATGTACTCCCTTATCATTACTGCCACTTAATGACAGTAAGGAAATGTGTCTTCATGGGATATAAACTTGGCAGTGGTTTTGATAATTGCTGTTTATATTGCCTACGGTCAGTTTTCTTTTCTCTGTCATTATTGGGCTCCTCCTGACTGTGTCTGGAATGCTACAAATGTGAAGAATGTGCAACTCAACCTCAGGCTTGGGCTTTTCAAGGCATATGCTCTTTGACACCCTCCCCTCCATTTTTTTTTTTTTATGAGAAGAGAATTTCTGGGGTTTTGTTGTAGGGGTGTGTGTGTGTGTAATTTTTTAGCTAAAGTCATGGGGCAGAATTGCATGGGCCTGCCCTGGGAGAGAGGAGTAATGAAAAGATGTTCTGACTCACTTTTATCATTCTGATGAAAAACTTTTCTTACTCTCAGGAAGAAAAAAATGTGATAGATTATAGGTGGAGTGACCTAGAGAGTGTTCTATTTCTTCCTTCCCAGGAAGGAGAAAAGAAGATTTTATTTTCAAGGCTTGGCCTTTCCCCCTTTTCTTATCCCAAGGGTGGTACTTAATCTTTAAGAACATTATGCTTTGCATATGGTAAAGATTGGAGCTTTTAACCTTTGGGGAATTCACAGGGAAATGGATGATTTTTATGTTTGGAGGCTGCCCTCTCCTATTCGCCCTCCCTTCTCAATACACACAGAAGTAACAATGAACTAACACTTCCTGTGCTGGATGAGCTGTACACTTAACCAAAGTTGTATGGTGGACAGTTACTAGTCAGCTTTAACATCTCTCTTCTGCCTTGTGATTGGCAGCAAGGGGCCTTTCTGATCTCTCCTTATGGACTCCTGATGGAGAAAAAGCAAACTCATCTGTGAGCTGGCATAGAGTAACTGATTGCATTAGTCTGTGCCAACATCTGGCGCCACTGTTTCTTGTACTTCAGTAACCACTAATGTGTAGATCTGTTGTACTGAAAGCTTTGGAACTACCAGAAAATATGAGAAGAGGCCCTCTCTTGACCTCCCCAACTCTTTGTTAAGATGCTTTAAAATAATGGAAAATTAATTTATGTGAAGCAATTACTTTTCGGATGCTGAAGCTCAGCATGTGCCTTAGATAAAGATACTTGTGCTGGAATGACTATTTATTGGATTTTAATTTATTCTTCATTATAGAGTCATAGAAATGCTAGTAACTATCCCTTCCAAGCCTCTGCCCACCCAGAAAGAAGTCACTAAATTAAGGTGTTAGTTTGGCATTCTCAGGGCACCACTTCAAGAAAAGGATGCTCTTCCTGCACATTGGAGCTCTGGAGGTTAATTACACAAATACAAGCCTTGATGTGTCTTGACTGAGTTTAATGAGTGTCTGAGTGGATTACCTCTAAGTGCAGGGTAATCCTTACCACCACATGATATAATATAGAAAGTAATAAACAGTTTCACAGACTGACATCACTTAGCCCATTGTTTTCATTTGGCTTAACCCATAGTTCATGCATGCCTCAAAGAAGGAATGGGACTAATTAGCAGAGGTGGGAGAAGCCACCTGGCAAAGGAAGCACAGTTTAAAAGTACACATGCATGCCCAGGGCCAGTTTCCTACATAAATGACAGCACATGAATATGGGTGAGAAAACGAAGCATCTGGACACAAATGACATATGAAAATATATTCTTAAAGGCTGGGACCTGATGGCAGCTTCCAAAAATGTGCCATATATCAGGGAAAGGATGTAATAAACTGTCATCAGTAGTAGTTAATTACTCTGACTTCCTGTCCTAAATGACTTGATAGTATTATTATTGAGAAACTAAGTTATCTTAACCCCATAATATGAAACATCGATAGAGCATTTGTTAAGTGCTTACTATATATGTCAAGTCTGTGTTAAGTGTTAAAGATACAAATACAAGCTAGTTTATGTTCTAGTGGGGAAAGACCATATATAAGAGAATATGGAAAGGGGGACAGGGTCCTAAGCATGGAGACCTGGGACGGGGCAGGCAAAAGTAGTATGGGGGCATGTCCCACCAAAAACATGCAGAAGCTGACTTCCCAGAGCTGAAAGGTCCAGAGATACAGTTCAGTTTGCCAGTAGGGAGGAGGTAGTCTTAATGATGATTATCTAATCTTAAAACTTAAATGTGTTGTCTTTTATTAGAACACAAGCTCATTGAGGATGGTGACTTTTATTTTTATATTTATCTACCCAAAACTTCTTATGGTACTATGTACTAAGCACTTAAAAATACTTAAAAATTCCTTTACCAATTCATTCATTGATTTCTTGGATAGGAGAAATTATTACATAATTCTACATCATAAACTCATAGGTGAGGGATCATCTAGTCCAGTCTTCTCATTTTACAAATGAAAAAGCTGAGATCATTTGAATTATCCTTGGCCACAGAAAGTGAACTATAAAGTTGCACATAATTATAGGATCACCAAATGATATAGGTGACAGGACTTGTTGAAATAATTTGGTCCAAACTTGCCACATTTAACTTTAAGTTGCTCATCTGTTGTTTCATTCAGGTATAGTGCCCAATGTACTCATGCAAATATACCATTGAATAGACTCATAAGAAGAACCAGATTTGGTTAAAGAAAAAGAGTTGACAGGTGTTTAATTGTGAGAAAAAAAATTAATCATTTTAGAAAAAATCCTTTGAAATCTCTCTTGGCCTTCTTAAAGAGAAGGTCAAATGTTTGACACCATGTTTGACCCACAGGTGCTGATCTCCATGTGTATCTGGCATCCAGCATCTCTCATTCTCCAGGCCTTCCCCTCCACAACTATCTATTTGGTCTTGCAATAATGCTTGCTTCTCTTCTAATCATTAGCCAAAATGACTTTTAATAGGCTATGCCAAATTGCTGAAGTTCACAAATTTTCTTTTCAGGGTAAAGAGAAATTGAAAAAGGCAAAAACAAGCCCAGAAGTGAACTAACGGCTAAAAGGACCCTAATATTTGAAGAGAATATCAAAATAAGCTGTGATTCTCACCCATTTCCCACCAGTCATTCCTGATGTTAATAACTGAGTAAAGCAGATGATCATATGAAAGTGCTTGATGGGATCTTTAATGGGAACCAAATCCATGGGAAACTGGATTCTAAAACATTAGTTTTGTCAGGATCTAAACAGCCTGCTGATTTGTAGTGTGAGAATATATAAGCCTAAGTCTCAGCCTGGAAGACAACTGACAGCCTTTAAAGGAAGTTATTTATGGCTTGGACGGTTCTTTAAATCTTTCATCTAGATTTTTGTTGGATTCTTTAGGTCTGGTGATAATGCTGTTGTCACATGCTGCATGTCTGCATTCGGATGGGTTACCCCAGCTGCTATACTTAAGATATAGGGCTAGTCTAGTCCTTCTGAGCAAAGTAAAAATGACCCTGCTGCTTTGAAATCTGAATTTACAAAGCAGATAAATTACAGGGTAGTCATTGCATTTACAAAGCAGTTTTTCACTTTACAAATCCCTTTAAGCATCATGCTCTCCCAGAGTATTACAATGGTATGACTTATAAGACATTATTTATCCAGCATAAAATGAAATATAGAGCTGTACCAGACATTTGTGTGGCCTGGGCAAGGTTTGAACACTGGATCCTACAACCTATGGAGTTATTGTCCACTGGAGTCTATGAATGTTCACCTTGACTTAAGATCACAAGATCAGAGACTTACTAGAAGAAGGAACGTTGTTGTTGTTATCGTTCAGTTATTTCAGTCATTTCTGACTCTTTGAGACCCCAGTTGGAGTTTTCTTGGGAAAGATCATTGAGTGGTTTGGTGTTTCCTTCTCAAACTCATTTGACAGATGAGGAAATTGAGACAAACAGGCTAAGTGACTTGCCCAGAGTCATAGAGCTAGTAAGTGTATGAGGCCAGACGTGAACTCAGAAAGATGAGCCTTTCTGACTCTAGGTCTAGTGCTCTGTACCATACTGTATCACTGTACCACTACTGTACCACCTAGCCGCCCCAGAGAGAACCTTAGAGACTATATAATACAATTCCTTTGAAATGGTAGATTGTAGACATATGGTGACAACTATCCATTCTTTGTAGGAGCTTCACACTTTTCACCTAAATGTGTTTACATATTCTTGGGTGGGATCCTTCTCTTCAACCTGCCCTCATCTGGTAATTCTGGATCCTCAGAGATTCATCACTTCCATGCAATTACACTCAAACTCTCTCAGAGTCCTAGAGGGAAAAAAATACTCTCTCTCTATGACCACTCTAGATCTTGAGCCATCACCAATGCATTTTTACTAACACAACTAGCCCCTTATAATATCAACACTTCAAAATCTTGAGCACAGTCATTTACTTACCAATAAAATATATCATTATGATAAACACATATGCAATATTAGAATGAATGCATAAATAATAACATATCATAATCCATGCACAAAACTACTGGGTAATGGTCTCCCACCAACCATTCAGGATCTCTGGGGGAGAACGAACACACACTTATAAAGACCATGGAGGAAAACTAATGTTTTGGGGGTAACTTACAACTCTGGACTTCATGCTTTAATGTCATTGTTCCATTTAGGGTACAAGCACCACAGCTGGGCAAATTCTCTACTCAAACGTAAGTATTTACAAGTTCTTTTAACTCACAATCACCTATAAAAGTTCATTTAGAAAATATTACTATTTAAACTGGATAGTAGTTTTTGTTAAGATAGAGAACTGCTACTATCCTTATCAAATTGACTATATTTGGGCTATACAGACCAGAGCAATCTGTTATTGATTCACTGAGATGTATTGCTCAGTTAGAACACTTCAGGATGATTCTTTAAACAACGCCCACAAACCTAGCTCATAATGATAAAAAGTTATCTTGCAAAGGCCTTCCCCCTTCCCTTTACTTGCTTTTCCTTCTTGGAGCAAAGGTGGAAGCAGAGAGCAAGAGGCAGCTTCCTCTTTATTCAACTCTATGTGACACACTGAGGGATAACAGCTGTGAATGAGCTCTTGACCAATGGAATCACTTATCCCAACAATCAGGAATCACTTAGAAGAAGCCTTCAGTTGCTTGATTACTTTTAGCCCCCAGAGTTATTCTTATGGAAGATTCCTCTCTGAGATTCTTTCCTTCAATAGTATGTCAGCTTCCTGACTCTCAGTGACTCATCCTCCTTTCTTTTTAATTTTTAAAGATAAATTTATTTATTTTTAATATTTTTTTCTTAAAATTTTGAGTTCAAAATTCCCTCCCTCCCTCTCACCTACTGAGAAGGCAATCAATATATCAATTATACATATGAAATCATGCAAAGCATATTTCCACATTAGCCATGTTGGAAAAAGAAAAGCAAGAAAAATAAAAGAAAAGAGAAAAAAAATTATGCTTCAATCTGAACTCAGATTTAATCAGCTCTCTCTCTGGAGGTCGATAGCATTTTTCACCATGAGTCCTTTGGAATTGCCTTAAGTAGTTGTATTGCTTAGAGTAGCTAAGTTTTTCAGTTGATCATCATTACAATACTGCTGTTACTGTGTACAGTGCTCTCCTGGTTCTGCTCATTTTGCTTTTCATTTTTCATGCAAGTCTTCCCAGGGTTTTCTGAAACCATTCTGCTTGTCATTCTTATAGTGTGATAGTATTCCATCACATAGTTTGAATGCTTGGCAGTTTAGTTCAAGTAAGGACCTCAGTGTCTGATACCTTATCCTGCCAGGTGATTCTCAGAATCTTCCTAAGACAGTTCAAATAGAAACGATTCATTTTCCTGGCATGGTGCTGGTAGATTGTCCATGTTTCACAGGCATACAACAATGAGGTCAGCACCATGGCTCTGTAGACCTTCAGTCTGGTAGTCAGTCTAATACCTCTTCTCTCCCATACTTTTCTTCGGAGCCTCCCAAACACTGAACTAGCTCTGGCAATGTGTGCATCAACCTCATTGTCAATGTGTGCGTCCCTGGAAGGTACACTACCAAGGTAAGTGAAAAGCACAACTCTGATGGATTGGCCACATTGTTTGAATGCAAAATGTACGCTTGCCAAAAAGACTATTTTATGGAGAACTCACATGGGGCAGGTGATCACATGGTGGCCAGAAGAAGCGATACAAGGACACTATCAAGATCTCTCTCAAGAACTTTGGATTTGACTGTGTGACATGGGAGACACTGGCACAGGACCACTCAGCATGGCGTGCCTACATCAGAAAGGGTGCTGTGTTCTATGAGCAAAGCAGAATTCAAACAGCACAAAGGAAATGTAGGATGCGCAGATTTGGAGTATCCACCCCAAATGTTCACATGGACTATCTATACCCAATCTGTGGTAGAGCATTCTGAGCTCGAGTTGGTCTGATCACAGTTGGACACATTGGAACTTGACTTGATCGTGGTGATGTCATTTGGGTCCTCTTTGAGAACAAAAGACAACAGCCAACCAACATCCATTCCATCACAATTGTATACCACAATTTGTTCAGTCATTCCCCAATTGATGACCATCTCCTCAATCCCAATTCTTTGCCACCACAAAAAAAGAGCTGTTATAAATATTTTTGTACACGTAGGTCCCTTCCCTCTTTCTTTGATCTCTTTGGAATACAGATCTAGTGGTGGTACTATTGGGTCAAAGGGTATGCACAGTTTGATAGCCCTTCAGGAATAGCCCCAGATTGTTCTCCAGAATGGTTGAACCAGTAGTGACTTGTCTTTCAATTAAAAAGTAACACATTCCCCAAGTTTCCCTTATGAAGTCAGTATTTCAGTCTCGAAACATTTATATGATTTCTCTCTCATTTTTTAACTTCATCCTCTTTTCATTTTACAGATGAGGGAACCATGGCTTGGACATTTATTATGTGATTTGGTCAAAGTCACTTAGTAAGTAATAAATAGCAGGAATATTATTCGAAACTATATTCTCTAACTACAGTTTCAATGCTTTCTTCTACATAAATGCATACATGCCATTGAGACTGGAATCCTGTGTTAAAATACATTCTTTTACAAAAAATATTAAAATCTGCCCCCTTTGTGCCCTCCCCTGAGTGTTGTAAACTTTTAGCTTGCTTACTTTGTCTAGCTTAGTCCTCCTTCTGGTAATAATTTTGTAGGACTTCCTTTATTAGAAAAATATGAGAATGAAAAAGGATTCCCATGGCTTAGGTAATTTCTTTTGCCAAGGATGCCCTCCCTCCATCTTTATCTTTTCTCACCCTTCAAGTTCAAATTTAAATACTATTTCTTCAGTGAAGTCATTCTGTTCTTCACCCCCCTCCCAAGATGGAAGGGATTTGTTTTTGTTTTGTTTAAGAATTTATAATTTATATTATTGATTTTTATTATATAAACTATATTATTATAGTAGATATGATATAATACATTATATGATTTATATTATATTTATTTATAGAATTTTTTTCTATTTTGTGTTTTTCTAGTTAACTGAATGCATTGTTATTTTCCCTACTCTATTATAAACTACTCAAAGTTGGATATTGTATCTTATATATCTTTGTATTTCTCCTGTTGTGTAACAAAATGCATTAGAGATAATATACAATTACTAAATGCTAAATACTAAATGAATATTGACTTTTTTTTGTAGAGGGACAATCTGGATTTAGTTTCCTTCAGGTAGGAATCTGTTATTCCATCAGTGTGGGTGCTTCCTTCATTGGGGCATATTTTTTACCCCTATATGACATCAGATTGGCTTTGAGAGCTGCTATGGCTTCAAAGCTAACCTAGTAATGGTTATCTCCAAACTTAGCTTGATTCTCAACAGACATAATTACGGGATCCACACCTGAAGCATGTCTAGTTTTATAGGATCTAGAAGAACTTTCATTCTACTGGAATAGCTTTCATGAACCCAGATCACCTCCATTCCAGGATGAAGGATAAGAAGGGAACTTTAGTGAAAAGAATGTGGTCTCTTAGAGGTTCGCCTCCATCAATTAAATCAAGAGCACTAATCTGGAACCAATTGCCACAAGTGTAAAGAGGAAATAATCTTCCTCTTAAAATATGACTTTATGTCAGCGTAATATCATCCACATCCCTTTAGAGAGCGCCTAGAAGACTTTACATTTCCAAAATCCCCTATCTGACCACAAACTGTTAACTTTCCATGTCTTCCTCTCTCTTTCCTTTCCTACTTTTCATCCACATCTTGATCACTAATCCTTCTGCCCTTTTGTTCTCTTCTAGGTTATCTCCCCTCCACATTTTCTTTTCTTTCCCCATTTTGACCCCTTGGTGAACCAGTTCTACTCTACTTGTTCTCCTCTTGAATCCCCAGCCCTCTTATTGTATCGATAATTGTGCCCTTCCAAGACTCAGTCTTGGATCACTCCCACCATCCACCTCTGAACACAGGTGGAGAAAATCACACAACTATTCTGACTGGGTCCTCTGTAGATTGGTTAAACAACCTAAACTGGGCTAGCCCTCACTGCCACTATGCAATCCTTCTACACTTCCCTTATCAATTCCCTATACTGCTTCCCACAGTGGCTCTTTGAAACCTTTTCATCTCTCCTTAAATTTTCTATGGCTCCTCCACCCCCTCCTTCTCAGCTAAGAGCCTTGCTTCATAGTTTATAGTAAAAAATTGAGGCTTTTCCCCCCTCCATCTCATATCACTCAGATGCCTTCGGCCACTATCTCCTCCTTCATCCTTGTGAAACTGGAAGAATAAGGAAGGGGGAGCCTTACAGATTACCAAGGCCCACTCCTCCATCTGCATAAGAAATTCCATTCCGCCTCATTTCCTCCAACAGATTGTCCCCTCTGTCTTCCTCAGTCTATTACTTATCTTAATCTCTTCCTGTCTACTGACTCCTTCCCTACTGCCTATAAATATGTTTCTATCTCCCCCATCCTTAAAAACTTCTCACTTGCTTCCTCTTTCCTCACTAATTATAATCATATATAATACACACACACACACAACTCTGCCCTTTGTGACTGAATTCCTTGAAAAGGCCATCTACAATAAGTAACTTCACTTTCTCTCTTTTCATTCACTTCTTAACCCTTTACAATCTACCTTTAACCTCATCATTTCCACCAGAATTACCAGGGATCTCTTACTTGTCCAGTTCGATGTCTTTTAATTATTCTCCTTGACTTCTCTCTAGCGTGTGACTCTGTTGGTCACTTTCCTCTCCTTGATAATGTCTTCACTCTAGGTTTTTGGGCCACTTCTCTCTCCTGGTTCTCCTCTTACCTCAGTCTCCTTTACTGGATCCTCATCCGACTCAGGTCCACTCTAGATGTCCCACAGGATTCTTTCCTGGACCCTCTTTTTCTTCTCCCTCTATACTACTTCACTTAACTGATTTCATTATCAATCAGTCAATTAATGGATGAACATTTATTAAATGCCTGCTATATGCCAGGCATAGTCTCCCATGGATTTAATTACTATTTCTATACTAATGACTCTCAGTTCTACCCATCCTGACCTAATCTCTCTTCTGACCTCCAGTCTCCATCTCCAACTTCTTATTAGACATATCAAACTGGATGTCCCATAGACATCTTAAATTCAAAACATCTAAAACTGACCTCATTCTCTTTCCCCCAATCCCTCCCCACCTCAAAATTCCGTTACTATAGAAGGTAACACAATCTTCCCAGTCTTTTCAGCTTGAAATCATCCTCCATTCCTCGCTATCTCTCAGCACACCCTCTCCCCCATATAATCTGATGCCAAAGCTTGTAGATTTTGCTTTTGCAACATCTTCTGAATATGCTCCCTTCTCTCCTCTGATACTAGTACCACCCTGATATAGGCCCTCATTACCTTGGACTATTGTAATAGGCACTTGGTGGATCTGCTAACTCGAATCTTTCCTTACTCTGACCCATTCTCCATTCAACCAGTGATTTTTCTAAGGCGTAGCTCTGAGCAACTCAGTGAACTCCTTCAGAATCTTGTTTGGCATTCAAAGTTCTTCATAACCTAGCCTCCCCTGCCCCTGCCCCCATGTACAACACACCTTTCAGGTCTTCTTACACCTTACTTCCCAACAGGTACCCTTCAATCCATGGACAACGGTCTTCTTGCTGTACTTTGAACAAGACACTGCATCTCTCAGCTCTGGGCATTTTCTTTGGCTCAGCGCCATGCCTGGAATGCTCTTCCCTCTTCTTCTCTACCTTTTGACTTCCCTGACTTCCTTTAAGTATCAATTAAAATCTGGTCTTTTACAGGAAGCTTTTCCCAACTCCTCTTAATTCTAGTGCTTTCCCTCTGTTAATTATTTCCTATGTATCTTGTATACAGTTTGCTTTGTATATGTTTGTTTACATGTTGTCTGTCCCATTAAATTGTAAACTGAGGACAGGGACTACCTTTTGTCTCTTTTTGTATCCCCATCACTTAGCCCTTAATAAATGATTATTGGCTGAGTGACTGACCTTTTAGAACCCTAAAAGCCCTTTTAAAACTCAACTCAGCCGTTGTCTTCCAAGTAGCTTTTCCTGATACCCACTTCCCAAGTGTTATGTCCTTTCTCAATACAAATACAAATACGTTGCATATATTGATCTGTGTTTCTGCAGCATCTCCCCATTCCAATGTAAAATCTTTGATGGAGCATCTGTCTTTTCTTATTTCTGCTTATATACACAGTACCTGTTCTTGTACGTAATAGGTAGTTAATAAATGTTTATTGAATTTATTTTGCTGAAGAGTTGGGATAGTTTGCCTGGAAATTAGTGTTTCAGAACAAAAGGAATAATATATTTAGGTAGAAAACAACTATACTCAATACTTCAATAGACCTGTGCAATCTGTTGGATATGAGTATTCCCTTTGCAAGTGCAGAGTGTAACCCACTGGTTCTTTTCATCTCCTGTGATTCTTACTCATGTTCTCTCATATATATCCACCACAAAGGAACTGCTCAGGGGTCTGAAGATAAATAAACCAGCTCTCCAAAAAGTAGGACACACTTTTGCTAATTTACATTATCCATCAAAAAGTTTGGAAAGTTAAAGTTTGGAAATCATAAAAACAACTCAATCCCTGATTTGTAGTGTTTCCCTATTTTTGAGGTGTAAATACTTATTATGAACATTTAACAATCAGCTCCTGAGATCTGGTGGGAGTTGATTCCATTGGACCTACCCAACATGCTGGAGGTCTTTGTCTAGATTTTCTTTCATTTCATCCATAGAGGAGCATGTGTCTGGCCTACCTCTTTCTCTATTCATATATATATGTATATCCCCTTGATTATATTTTACATGCCATTTCAAATAGGGCAGCTAGGTAGCACAGTGGATAAAGTGAAAAGCCTGGAGTCAGGGAGACTCTTCCCAAGTTTAAATTCAGCCTCAGACACTGTATGAGCCTGGGGAAGTCACTTAACCCTATTTGCCTCAGTTGCTCATCTGTAAAATGAGCTAAAGAAGGAAATGGCAAAGTACTCCAGTATCTTTGCCAACAAGACATCAGTGGGGTCATGAAGAATCAGATACAACTGAAACAACTGAACAACAAAATTTCAAATAGGTCCAAACTGGAAATGTGCTCTACAAAATGAGAATATAGGACCATAGATTTCAAGCTAGAAGGCAACTTAGAAGCTAAATATTCAGTTGGAACTCTGAAATGAGATCAGGAATGAATACATTGGTATTGGTAATGCATTGGTAATTACTCCTCGTTCTATTAAAAAACTGTCAAGGTGTTCTTGAGAGGCTGGTGAGCACTGTAAAGAAGTTTTTGAATATGTGGAGAAAATAGAAATAGAATATTAATGGAAAGAATAGTGGTGTAAGCCTATGATGAGAGAGTGATGTGCCTTTTTGGAAAATAAGAGTCTGTGGGTGATTTTTTTTGGGGGGTGAAGGTCCTTAGAGTGTTGACTTAATACTTTAGATGAGCCCTTATTTTGGGGAGCATGGAGAGAATGAGTACTTGGGCTAGATGGAGGCTAAGATACTGGTGCATCAGGTATTGAAACTGAATGTATGCTGCATTTCTGCTGCTGATTTCCAAGGAGCAATTCTAATATCTGGAACAGTGATATCAAGTTATTCCTAACATATATGAGATATCTGGATAACATATGTCTGAGCCCAGAGTAAGAGGAAAAGAAAAAACTCTAAATTGAGGTGGGGAGTGAAATGGAACTGGAGCTTCATGAATGAGGTCATATGTGAGCGTGTCCATAATAATAGAAAAGAAAGGAAGGCCAAAGAGAGACACTTGGGGAACAACCATATTAATGAATCAGGAAGAGAATGAGGAGCAAAGGAGACAGAGAAAGAATAGCAAGAAGAGTGCTGGGTATCTAAAGTTGATAGAGAAAATGTGGTGAGTAAAGTACAATGAAGGTAAACTAAATAATATCAGTTTATTAACAATGACAGGCATAATTGTTAACAAAGTGGGTCAGACTGGCCACCTGGGCAAGGCCAGTGACCCCTGTGAGAAAGGGAGGGGGACCCTTTTGATTGACACGCAGGAAAGGAGGGGGTCTGGGTAGTTGGGAAACATTGCAATTGATTACACTGGGGAAAATGGATTGGGCATTCAGCTGTGGCTGATCACACCCCTCTCTGACAATTAAGGGATGTTAATTTTTTTTTTAGGAAACTCATCTGCTTCTTGTAATCTTGGCTACGAAATCAAAACTACCTGGCTAGTAGTCCGCTGGGGGAATTAAACCACCCCTAACTGCACAAAGATAGTCAAGGACTTGTTTTTGACGGGGGTTGCACCAGGTTAAGCTGGTAGCAGTTTATAGACAACAAGTAGATATTTTAAGTTAAGGTGATTGAGACTTACAGACAATAAGCAGATGTTTGAGGGGCTAGCTATATGAGTGATAACAGCATTCCCTTTCAACCATTCCTTTAAAGTGATTCAGACTAGGAAAGATTAACATTTCTGAGTGAGGTGAGGTCAGGCAGATACCAGTAACTGTAAAAATCAATACAGCATAAAATCAATTACATTGAAAAATCAATATAGTAGAAATCAAAGGTAATATTAATTTTTATCTTTCCACAAAGGGAAATTCCAGAAAGTAGGGTGACTGACAATATCAAATGCTATAGAGTTTGAGAAAGATGAAGACTGGAAAAAGACCACAGGATTTGGAGATTTAATAGGAAGTCTTTGGTGTCTTCAGAGAATAGTTTGAGCAGAGTGTTTGAGGGTGGAAGCTTGATTACTAGGAGAGTAGGTAATGTGGAAATAGAACGTAAGATATAGAAACCATTTCTAGGAAATTAAGCAGTGAAGAAGAGGCAAAATTAAAGTTGGTGGTTACTCAATGGGAACATGGAATATAGGTATTTCTCAGCTGCATGTGGCACTTTTATAAAAATTGACCCTGTACTAGGATTAAAGAAAACAAAACACAAACTTTTAAAAATGCAAAAAAGTAAAGGTAGGATTTAAACTCAGGTCTTCTGAGTGCAAAATCAGTTCTTTCTACTATATCATTTTACTTGAAGTCCAATGATCCTGTGCTAGTGGAAGTATTTTCCAACATATCAGGTTGCATTTCCAGATTGCAATCTTTCAATAACTTTCCTCAACTTCACCCCTCTCCAAAACAAGCTTGCCCTGCTCTTTCCTCCTTCATGCATTTGTTTGCTCTTCTTGTCCCTGACATCTGAAGTGGATTCCTCTTCTGTTTCTGTCTGTTTAACTCGTACCCATTCTTCAGTGCCACCTATTCTATGGAGCATCCTATTCTCTCAACTGGAAGGAATCTCTTTCTTACAACACTTCTTATAGCATGTTGTTTGTTTCTCTTTTATGGCATTTATCACATTCTAGTGTATTAGAATTATCCATGTATCTATCTTTTATACCCAGCTAGAGGGTTAGCAATATGAAGGCCTGTTATTGATCTTTTGCATTCCCTACTACACCACTTAAAAAATATTCTTAAGTCATTAGAAACACTCAGAGCTAGAGGGATTACTGATCCCTTTTCTAACTAACACTTTGGAAATACAGCACTCTGGATGATCCAACATAAATTGTATAGACATAAATACATGTATGTATATCAAAAGATAATACTACTTCCCTCCATTCAAGTGCTTTATATTTTCTTTTGGAAGCAGTCAAAGTTAAGTGACTTGACCAGGGTCACCCAGCTAGTAAATGCCTAAGTCAGATTAGGACTCAAATCCTCCTGACTCCAGGGCCAGTGCTCTAGTCATTGTGCTACCTAGTTGCCCTAAATGCTTTATTTTCTAATGGCACTAATTATTTCATCTTAAGCTTAATATTCATATATTACTTTCTTTCTTCCTCTCTTTCCCTTGCCATGATTCCTCTTTTCTTTTCTTTTCCCCTTCCCCTTCCCTTTTCCTACTGTTAAGGAAATTCCCTATCTCTACCAATGCAAATTGTTAACTCTTCTGCAACTTGGAGAATTGCCTAGAACAGTAATGTCAAATTAAAGTAGAAACAGGGCCATTAATCCATACATGAAGATCCCTACAAAGCACCTGTTAACTTGATTTTAAAATGTCACCTATGCCTTGCAATTTTGTTTATTATGTTAAATATTGCCTAATTGCATTTAATTTGGTTCTGGCCACACTCTGGTTGTGGACTTCAGGTGCCTGTTGGCTGTGTGTTTGACACTTCTAGCCTAGAACACACAAAACCAGCACGGATCAGAGGTAAGATTGGTACCCCAAGCTTTCTCATTCCTAAGAGCAGTTCTCTACCTATTACTACATGCTTTCTTTTAAGAAATAATACTTCTTTTTCTCTTACTTTTCTGTGATTAATTGCAGTAGGTTTAAGGTTTTGGGAAAGGAAAGAAAAGGAAAGGAATCTAGTCAGTAAAACCCAATTTAACTGGGCATCCAAATTTACCTTCCTTTGGAGAAGAGAAGGAAGGAGAGGTGCAGATAGACAGGAGAGGAGGAGCTGAGTTACCCAGCTAGCTGGGTCCCCATTTAGGCAGCTGTGTCTACTCACAGGTTGTTGTGTTCATCCTTCGTTTTCAAAGAAGACTATGCCATCAGAGAAATGATGACATGACTTGCACTTGACTTTGTTTTGAGTGAGAGTGGGCTGTGCAGGTCACCAGCCTCACTTCTCCTCCAGAGCCATCTGAAACCAGTGACCAGATATTCATCAGGATGACTGGAGATGACCCAGTTAACTTGGGTTTTACAGGTCAGATCCCTTACCTTCCCTTCTTTTCCTTCCTCTCCCCTTTCTTTCCCTCCCCTTCCCTTCCCCAAAACCTTAAACCTACTGCACTCTGAAACTCATACATAGGAGGACACTAGGCCCCTACCTAAGGGCTCTCTTCTGGACCCTCCTGGCCTAAGACTGATTATCTGTAACTGTTGCTGTTTCCCTCCCAGCCTGATGTCTTTCTTTTTCTGATGCTTCATTAAAGGGGCCATCCCCTGGCTACTTCTTAAAGAGGCCTATTCACTGAATGGGTGTTACCTCACGCTGAATGAGTTCCTCAACAGACCTTGGCCTAAAGGGGCCAAGGTCTCCCATTGCATCCTGGGTAATCTTCAGTCATCCTGATGAATATCCGGTCGTTGGATGCAGATGGCTCAAGAAGAGAAAGTGAGGCTGGTGACCTGCGCAACCCTCCCTCAGTCAAAACAAAGTCAAGTGCAAGTCATGTCATCATTTCTCTAATGGTATGGTCTTCTTTGGCAATGAAGGATGAACACAACAACAACACCCTGTGATTAATTATCCCAAATAATCAAGCTTTGATTTTATTTCACCTGATGGAAATTTGCACTGTTCAGTATATATATTTGTTAGTGTTGGAAGGTCCAGTTTGTGTTTGTCCTCTTCTAGCATCCATATGGAGTGAAAGTACAGTATTTTTTCCTTCTTTTTTATCTTTCCACCTAAATATAGCTAAAATGCTTTAGAGCTTTGCACTGAGTGGACATTTGATAAATATTATTGACTGGCTAAATAGTTGGCTGACTTACTGAAAATCATGTCCCTCACTGGATATGAGTATTGAAAGCTGTGTCACAAAGTTCGTGCGATTCCAGTTTCTCAAATTGTGTTTGGGTAAGACTTTATACCACAAATAATAATAGTAATGATAATAATGATGATGATAAAATTTCATTTTGAAGTTGGTTCTAAAAAAACAGGAATTTCCTCTCAAGTACTTTTATAATTTTTAAAGGAAATATTTTTTACAATCTTGATTTAGGATTAATATCGTGTCAAAAAAGGACATAAGAAACAAGAAATGAAGGATTTGATATGAATAATGGAATGTAAACATTCCTGTGTTAATGCCTTTAAGCCTAATATTTTTCATTCCTCTAAAAATATGATAGACAGTCAGACTTTTATATCCTCTACTTAATTCTTAATTTACATTAGTATGAAATTCAAACTATCTACTTTGGAAACTGAGGAAGGTTAATGGTTTATTGTGAAGGGAAGATTGGAAGATCCACTGATACTTAACCCTGATTTCAAAAACTTACAACATGACCATGAGATGAGCAAGAAAACTTGTACCTTAGTTTCATAAAACCAAAGATAATCAATAATATACCAAATTCTGACTTTTTGGAAACTTAGAAAATGCTTGTCTTAATCAAAGGTACTAAGTGTTAAATTGAGCAGTACTGGTGATTGGCAAATATTCTTTCATGAACAGTTTAAAGAGTGGCAAGTGCTTGTATATCAAGCATTAGGATGGGTCTGGATTGGCAGTGAGAGGAGTCCAGTTTTTCTGAAGGGAGTTTTGGATAGTGACTCTATCATCTTTGGGTTTGACCTCACAAATGCCTATATTCGTTCAAGGACAATCAAAGGGGTTTTAGAAAATATTTTATTGATAGGTTGTTGATTTTACATTGCAAATACTAACATATCGTTCCCCATTTGTAAGAGGTCTCTTGTAACAAAGTAAAATAGTTAAATAAATCTAATAAGAGCAACCTCATATAAATGTACTTGCAACATTTCTCATCTGCCATTGAAAGGATTTGTTTGCTTGACTATGCATATTTGATATAAAAAAATTCCTTTTTCGTTCCTAGAGGGTTCTCAGGGGTAGGGAACCTGTGGCCTCCAGGCCACATTTGGCCTTCTAGGGCCTCAAGTGTGGCCCTTTGACTGAATCCAAATTTCATGGCACAAATCCCTTGAATAAAAGAATTTGTCCTGTAAATCTTGGACTCAGAAGGCTACACCCAACAACCTGGAATGCCACATGTGGTCTGAAGGCCACAGGTTTCCCACCCATGGTAGGGGATTGGAGGGAGAATACAGCTTTCTCTTAATTAAAAAAATAGAGAAATGAGGATAGGGAGTGCTACAGATGAGAAATGTTGGCATGTTAGGGTTTCTAGAATCTCTAAAACATACTCAGTAGACATTCTTATTCATGTACTTGGTTTTCCTTTTATTCAACAGTAACACAAACGTATGTGTCTCAGATGGCTGGTACTCATGGAGGTAAGGCATGGTTACCTTTGTGTTCTTCTCCGTGTTTGCTTGACTGTTAACCCCAGGGGACATCTCTGGAGGCCATATGCTCATATGCTGACTGAGGAATCCTGAGCCATCCCTAGTCATCTTGACCTTTCTCTTGCCCCTGGACTTTGATGACTCTGCCCCACTCATCTCCAGTTCATGCCCAAGTCAAGACATCACCCTCGTGGGATCATTGGTCCTCTTCTAGAATGAAGGATGAACAATAGCAAGAGCATAACTTTCTCTCACCTGGAGTCCTAACCCTCAGGAGATAGGAAAGAAGGAAAGAAAGAAGGAAAGAAGGTAGGAAGGAAGGAAAGAAAGAAAGAAGGAAGGAAAGAAGGAAAGGAAAGAAAGAAAGAAGGAAGGAAGAAAGGAAAGAAAGAAGGAAAGAACCAAAGGTGTGGAAAAGACAGAGGTATGAGAAGAAGCCTTATCCTTAAACCCAACCTACCACCCTGATCAACAATGGCAGCCAGAGAAGGAAGGAGAAAACCTTTCAGTGGAATCAGGGGTCCACCTGCTACTCAGAGAAACCTTTATGCCAAACCCTGTTCAGTTTCTTTCTCCAATGATTCTGCTTTCTGAAACGCCTTCAAAATCTAAGTTCTGAACTTGGAGTCCGTGGACTTCCTGATAGATTCAAGGAGTCTCTGAACTTGGATGGGAAAAGAATACATTTATTTTTACTAACCTCTGACTGTAGTCTAGCATTCCCTTTAATCATTTAATAACATTATTCAGAAATGTGGGCCATAGAATTTACCCATGTGCCAAAGGGATCCATGTCACAAAACTATTGAGAACTCTTGATTTAAGGGGTATTAGGGCAGGTTTTGTGTGTCCTTTTCCTCTGGTGTTCTTGTCCTTGGACCCAACTCTTCCCAAGTTGTAACTCTGCCCAAGGAATGTCTGATAAATTGGTGCCACGTTCATCCCCATCTCCATCAAATCTGGTGGCAGTGGTAGGGGGACTCAGAGTCTGTGCAGTGGCTATTACCTCCTAGATGTGAATCCTAGAGCAAACATCAAGTCAAAGGTACGTGGATTTTAGAAACAGTCTGGGTGACAGAAATGCTGATAACGTGGAGAAAAGACCCACCTGTGTGCCAAAGCTTACTTCTTGCTCCATCTACTTTGAGTGCAAGAAAGAGGCTTGAAGGTTAGGTGCTTCCTTTCATTCTCTGTCTCTGTCCCTGTCTCTCTCTCTCTGTCTCTGTCTCTCTCTCTCTCTCTCCTGTCTCATTCTGTTTTTAGGATACCCTTGGATACATCCTATCATGGTTAATCCATTTTTTTCCATCCTTGTCAGCTATCTCATCGCTCATATGCATTTTCACTGGCTCTCCTTCATAACTAGAAAATTCTTTGTCTCATCTTTATCTCCTGACTTCCCTGAATTTCTTCAAGTCTCAGATAAAATCCTACCTTCTACAAAGAGCAGGAAGATAAGTGATGCAGTGTATAGAGAAGACCTGAATTTCAATCCTGACTCAAACATTAGCCTTGTGGCCATGGATAAGTCACTTGACCTCTTTGTGTCTCAGTTTCTTCATCTGTAAAATGGGGATAATAACAGTGCCTACCTGATATGGTTGCTGTGAAGACCAACTATACTGAGTTCTTCATAAACCTTAAAGTACTATATAGAGCTAACCATTATCATTCAACCTTTCCTTTCCATTATTCTCTTTGAAGTTAATGTCTTCCCTCTGTTGATTACCTCCAGTTTATGCTGTATAGAACTTGTTTGTTCATCATCATTTATGGACTCCTTTGGACTGTGACCTCCTTGAGGGCAGAGAATGTCTTTTTGCCTTTTGTGCACTCAGCACAATGTCTGGCACATAGTAGGTTCTTAATCAATGCTTGTTCACTGACTGACCTTTGAGATGTGCAGCCAGAGACAGGTAGGGGAATAACTGACCTTTTCCTAAGCAGGGGCCTAAATTTCTGACTATGACTCCAACTGGTAGACATAGTAATGAAGTGTTAGTATTAGTTTATCTACGACTGCTACATCTTCCAAATGATAATTAATGTAAAGCTCAGCAATTTTTATGCAGGTGTTAACTATTTGAGAGTGAAGCATGTCAGGGTACACATGGGTATGTGTGTGTTAATATAAATACAGATAAAGAGGTTTCACACTTATGGAAATTGTACATTTTTGTAACTTCAGTTTTCTTGTATTATCTAGACACCTTTGCATATTGAGATTTCACTACATCTAACTTCCCTTTGATCTTGTTCTCAGGAAAACTGTATAGATAACACCTCAAAGTCTGCTTTAGGCCCCTTGTAAAGACTGTGAGAGACTGATGACTCAACTCCAGGATCTTGTCATCAGGGAGGATAAATGGAAGGGAGTTTGAATTCTTATAGGTTCTCTCCTGAAGCAAGGACAGCCAGTGTTTCCTGTTGGTCTTTTTGGATCCTTTCCATATCATCCTCGAGTCTGGAAAATAGTGGTGTTATACTGACCTTTGACAGCCAGTGTGTCAAAATCATTTGATTTTGCTGTCTTTCAACAATTGCTGGGTAGAGAACCTCACACAGTAAGAAAGATGTATTCCAGACCTTAATTTGCTGATCTTAAAGGAAAATATGCTGTTCCTACATTAAATTTGCTGTACGTCAGATGCTTCCTGGTTATAACATGTCTCAGCCCATTATCCCTCTCATGAGGGCTCTTCTTTGATTTTGCTGTGAATGTCTAGCCCTGCTTACATCTTATTTCCTTTTTCTAACTAGTCTTTCATTTTTACTCTCTGCTCGATTCATTTCCCTTTTGCTCTAAATCCTTTCCCCAGCTCCTACTGCCTATTCACATTCACCTCCGCCAATTTTTCATATATTACACTAGTGCTTATATTATTCCTCGCCCCCACCTGCAATCTCCTGCTTTGTACATGTGTTTTTCAAAGTGTACCATCTTACCTTGATCTCCTGAAGCCAAGAAAGTGACATGTGGAACAAGCTGTATACTTGAAAACCTCAGCTAGTTTATTCCTTGTGTAATTAAGTGTCTTAGTTTAGTAAAGATTGCCTGGCAAATGCTCCTGGTTCCATCTTTCAGAGCTTACCCTTCTACACTCCTTACCCTCAAGCAAGCAATCATGGCAGTGGCTGTGATTCAGGTGAAAGAGGCAGGTAATAACTACTATAAATTGGTCTGTGGCCTTTAGAGGAAAAGGTACAGTTCTAGAAGTGTAATTCTATTTCTTTCTATTGGCTTCACTGATTTTTTTGTAGCTGACTTGAATATAATTCACCAAACCTACCCCTGAATCCAGGAATAAAAGTCATATTCTTCCTCATCCTCCTTCCTTCTTTCTCTCCCTCTATTCCTTCCTTCGTTCCTTCGTTCCTTCGTTCCTTCGTTCCTTCGTTCCTTCCTTCCTTCCTTCCTTCCTTCCTTCCTTCCTTCCTTCTTTCCTTCCTTTCTCTTGTCTTTGTTTCTTCTTTCCCTCTTTCTTCCTTTCTCTTTCCCTCTTTCTTTTTTCTTTTCTTTCTTCCTTTTACTTCCCTTCTTTTCCTTTTCCTTCCCTTCCATCCTTCCTGCCTCCCTCCATTCCTTCCCTCTTTATTTTACCTCTTTCTTTCCCCCTTCCCATCTTTTTTCCCCTCTCCCCCCACCTCCTCACTTGTAACCTTTCTCTCCTTCTGTCTCTTCTTTTCTTAGTTAACATTTTGATCAGGTGCCAAGTTTGAGAGGCAGCTTTGGGGAAGAGAGGAAGACAGCTCAGTACTAGATTAAGAGTCAGAAAACTTGAGTTCTGTGTTTGGCTCTGAATCTCATGTTTTTTATCTATAAAATGGAAATAAAAATATCTCCTCTGCCTACCTCATTGGGGTTATCATCAAGATCAAATGAGATCATGTGCATTTAAGTACTTCTTAACTATAAACTGCTACATAAAGGTAAGATATTATTGATCCATTAAAACATAGAATTCAGTGAGACCCAGTGAATGGATCATATGATTTAGGTCCAGAGATTTAGATCTAGAAGGCACCTTAGAGGTCATCTAGTCCAACCATCTCATTTTACCTATAGAGAAACCAAGGTGGAGAAGTGAAGTGATTTGTCCAAGATCACACATGTAGTAGATGGCAAAACCAGGATGTGAATGAAGGACTTCTGTGCTAGGGTCAGCATTTTCCTGCTGCAGCTTTCCCGACTGCCCCAGCTTTCCTGATACATTTTCCACCCTGCCCATACATCCTAATTTGCCCCAATTTCTCTGATATAGCTTCCTGATCTGGAGGCATAAAAGGTTCCAGCTACATTTAGTCTGAGCCTCACACTTTGTGGATGCCTGAGATTATTCAAATTGCCATTCTCTGATCAGACACATTTCCAGATGAAGATGAGGGGAGCAAACCTAAGTGCCCCTGTATCTTGGTCCTCTTTCTTGCTGTGTTAAGGCAAAATTAATTTACATTGTTAAATATTCGTGAGTTAAATATGTGAGTTTCTCATTTTGTTTCAACGTCAAACCTAAACTGAAAGGCATTAGAGCTGTGCCTACAGCAACTTTTGACTTGAAATTCAGAACATTTTCAATTGTATCAAATCAGGAAAGTCACAATTATACTTCAGAAGTATTGGGTAAATTACAAAAATCTTCTTTTAGTATGTTTGAGAGAGAATACCTTGGGCCTTTACATCTCTGCAGTGATTTCATCCTATTCTTCATCTTTGCCAGGTCCCTTCCTTTATGATCATTCATGAACTCACAGATATAATCACCAAGTCTTGTGTTGACTGAAGATTTTTCTAACATTCCTACTTCAGTTGGAGTATAGTACTGAAACCAATGTTACAGTTTAATGAGTTCTGTTTCAGGCATGTCAAGTTTGAGATAACTATGACATAGAAGGTTGGAGAGGTCTCATAGTGATGCAATTCTGGAGCTTAAGAGGGAGACTAAGAGTGGATTTATGAACCTGGGAGTCATTTGCATAAATATGGTAACCAAAACCATACAGAAGAGGGAATACAATTATTCTGCTTGGTCCCAAAGGGAAGAAATAGAAACAGCACTTGGAAACTGTAGACTTGAGTCAGTTCCCAAAGTGGGCAATACCGCCCTTGGGGAGTACTGGAATGAGAGAGGGATGGTAAGAGGGTGGTGGAAACATAAGGAAAGAAGATAAGACAATTTTGAAAAACCATTCATACATGTTTTATCTGTAATGTGACATAGTTAAAGTTGCAATGATTTCATTATCTTCCAAATAAATACAAAAGATGCAAGTTATAACTGATTAGGGGTCAAGTCAACAGGTCTTAACAAGCAAGTGTTGGCAGACATGCATTTTGTGCATTGTCCGAAAGTTTAGCATGCATCAGCAGGAATATGTACATGTAATGACTTGTTTACAAGACTGTACTATACAATTATGTGATGTAATGTTGCTCTATCAAAATTTCAGTGAAGGGGAAAACTCACAAATTTATGATCAATTATTAAATTTAAGATATCTTTTAAAAAATATATCTTGAAATGATGCAAATTTTTAATAAAAACCATTAAAGAAAGATATTTTGGGGGGAAGGAGGTGATAATTTTTTTTAAAGGGGTCAGTAGGCCAAATAAATTTGGGAACCTCTGCTGTGAAGGAGAAAAGCTTCCTTGGGCTGCCTTGGGAAGTACTAGATTCTCCTTTCCCATCCCCACTAGAGCACTTCAAGAAAAGGCTAGGAAATGACTTTGTCAGGTAAGATATATTCTTGTGCCATTGTAGATTGGATCACGCAGTTTCTGAGGTCCCTTCCAACTGTGAAATTCTGTAATTCCATGTATTCCACATAGGCTTTTTAGCTTTACTCTGGGAAAATCTCTGGTCTAAGAGGAGGTGTTAGGGAACAGGAGAAGTCCAAATCCAAGTCTTACTGATAATCAACCTCATATATGTTGTTGGAGACACCATATTTCTGGGTATACTATGGACTGACCAGATGATGCAACTCTTTGGAAACGTTTACCCCAGTATCTTCCAACAGATGAATATCAAGTATATGCTATGTTATAGAATCATTCCATTGTCACATCCAGTCATTGAATTGACAAGTACTGTTATATTTTACATACATAATATTGCATTACATTAACACAGAGAAAAAGAAAATGCCATTACATTGAGAAGACTAATTAAGCTCTCCAAATATGAATTATTTTGAAACCATTTTTCAAGACCTTGAATGAATATACAAACCCTTTTCCCTATTTTGCCCCACATTTTAATAATAAATATGTTGAAATGGTTTCCTATGTCTGAGTTTCTATCACTTTGTCATATTAAATTATTCTGCAGCAATTTTAATGAAGATCAATATTTTTTTTCTTGCATCTCTATCTCTAGTTCTATTTCTAGTTTAACTTTCCTAGAGTATGGGTTGGAGCCAAGATGGCAGGGTAGAAAGACACACAGACTCTAGTTCTTCCCCTATAGCCCATAAAATACCTGTAAAAAATGACTCTCAACAAATTCTAGAGCAGAATGACAGAGAGAAAGAGATTTCCAGCCAAAGGTAACCTGGAAGGCTGACAGGAAAGGTCTGTCCCATGGGAGGCTGAGCAGAGTGGAGCCCAGCCCTGGCTGTGTGGCACCAGGAGGAACAGGACCAGAACAGGTCTTCAAGGCAGAATTCCCCAGCAGGGAAGGTCTCAGATCCCTCAACCCACAAGTGCCAAAGAAAGCTTCAAAGATCAGTAAGAGGGCTTTCCCAACTGGACAAGAGGGGAGCAGGGCCCCCCCACTACATGCCCCAGGCAGTGGCTGCAGCAGCAGTGGTGGCAGCCCTGCTGCCTAAAGTCCCTGGGGGAATTGAGCAGCTGATCTGAACCTCAGCCCTGAGGACAGTCCTGGGGTGAGGAGGAGCACTAGGACCCTCTTCTTGACAAAGGATTCAGAAATCAAATAACTGGCTGGGAAATGCCCAAAAAAGGAAAAAAAATATAAGACCATAGTAGGTTACTTTCTTGGTGAGCAGGTATTTCCTTCCATCCTTTCAGATGAGGAAGAACAATGCATGCTGTCAGAGGAAGTCAAGGCTTCTGCATCCAGTACCTCCAAAATGAATATGCAATGGGCTGAGACCATGGAAGAGCTTAAAAAGCGAGTCAACAGCTTGCTAAAGAAGACCCAAAAAAATGCTGAAGAAAATAACACCTTTAAAAATAGGCTAACTCAACTGGAAAAAGAGGTCCAAAAAGTCAATGAGGAGAGGAAGGCTTTAAAAAGCAGAATTAACCAAATACAAAAGGAGGTTCAAAAGCTCACTGAAGGGAATGGTTCTTTAAAAATGAGAATGGAGCTGAGGGAAGCTAATGACTATATGATAAACCAAGAAATTACAAAACAAAAGGTCAAAGAGAATAGAATAAATGGGGAACAAGGTAGGATGGAGGGAAATGTAGTTAGTTTTACACAACATGACTATTATGGAAGTCTTTTGCAAAATGACAATGGGATGGGTGGGGAGGGAGAGAGAGAAGTTGGAATTCAAAGTATTAGAAGCGAATGTTGAGAATTGTTACTGCATGTAACTGGGAAATAAGAAATACAGGTAATGGGATACAGAAATCTATCTTGCCCTACAAGAAAAGAGAGAAGATGGGGATAAGGGAAGGGTGGGGTGTGATAGAAGGGAGGGAACACTGAGGGAAGGGGTAATCAGAATGCAAGGTGTTATGGGGTTGGGGGAGGGGAGAGATGGGGAGAAAAATTGGAACTCAAAATTTTGTGGAAATGAATGTCGAAATCTAAAAATAAATAAAACTATAAAAAAAATTTTCCTAGAGTGCAAATACTGTTCAAGGTATAAAATAATAATAATATGAATTGGGAGACATGTTCAAATACTCTCTGTGTCACTCAATACCTATGAGACCTTGGAATCACAGAATGATGGGACAATAAAACTATTGCCAGAAGGGATCTCAGGTGCCATGTAGTCTTCAATCCTCATTTATAGATGATGAAACTGAAGACCAGACATGTCAAATAATTTGCCTAAGGGTTACATAGATAGCAAGGATAAGAATCAGAATATTTGAGCCTAGGTCTTTTGACTCCAGATTCTGTGTTTTTTTTTTCTTCTCTATACCACACTCTTTGGGCATCAGTTTCTTCATCTGTAAGATGAAAGGGTTTGTCTAGATGCTCCCTAAATTCATTTTGATCTGTAAATCAACGATCCTGAGTCATTTAAACTCTCTAAATTTCAGCATGATTGCTTCTAATGCTAAGTGCTATGATTCTGTGAACCATTTGTAGAAGACTTTCCAGTTTACAAAGCTCATTACATTATTAATTTCATTTAGTCCTCATGACAACCTGGTAAAATAGATAGGTAAGTAGTATTTGAGAAAAGCAAGCATTTTGTCAAGAAAGGCCTTTGTCTTCCATCTAAGGCACTGATATTATAATAAATTCCACCCTAGTGCAGGAGATCTCAATTTTTTTGTGTTATGGAACTCTTTGGCAGTCTTGTGTAGTCTATGGATGCCTCAAAATAATATTTTAAATGCATAAAATAAAATATAGATGATTACAAAGCTATATAATTCTCAATATTTCTATTTTTAAAAACACACACTGTTCCAGGTTAAGAAATCCTATCCTAGGTAGCTAGGTTGCACAGTGGATAGAGAACTGAGCCTAGAGTCAGGAAGTCATGAATGCAAATCCAGCCTCAGATGCCTACTATTTGCATTACCCTGGGCAAGTCACTTAATCTTTTTTTTTTTGTCTCAGTTTTCTCAACTGTAAAATAGGGATCATAATAGTACCCACTTTCCAGGGTTGTTGTGAAGATCCAAAACAATATTTGTAAAGCACTCAGCACACGGCTTGGCACATAATAAACACTAGTAAAGGCTTGTTTTCTTCTTTCCTGGCATCTAGTGGTTTCAGTTCATGGGAAAACAGAATTAGCCAATTAAGTATATATGAGATATAGTGATATATAAAAATAGCACCTTTATCAAAATCTACTATAACATATCATAAAACAGTCACAGAAATGGATAAGAATCTTGGCATTCCTGAGATAAGAAGTGAAGAACTTTATAAGAAATCAAAGTACAGTAGCCTGTCTCCTGATTCATAGGATGAAGGGTCCTTTGAGTTCATCCAGTCTAGTGCTATTTCTAATCAACTTGAAGTGCTAAAGATCATAAGGACTGTCTTAGGAAGTGTAAATGGAAAGACACATGATGTATGTTACTAGAACATGAAAAATAAAAGAAAATCTTAATGTTTTTATAGGGACCATACCAATAATCCACAAGTTCCCTCATTTGACTCTGTCTACTAAAAGAGTTGTCGAATTCCTTCCCATGCTTCAGAAGTATGTGGTTTTTGTTATATTCACAGTATGCAATAGAAAGAGTGTAAACTTAGAATCAGGGAACTGGATTTGCATTTCAAATCTGCCACTTACTATATGACATTGGGAAAGTCACCCACTCTGGGCTCAGTTTTCTCATCTGTAAAATAAGATGGTTAGAACAGATCACCTCTAAGTCCCCCTCACCTCTAACTTTATGATCCTATGATCTGAAGATTGGGCAAAAAAGCAGGTTCTGTTAAATTGTGTTTGGACTACAGAAACCCAGGAAATATTTCTTGCATTGGAAAGAATATAATGAAGGTGGAAACACATTTAACTTGTGTTCTTCAAATAATGTCCCAAATGAAGGGTAAGGAAATCCATACATCCCTGCTGAAATATTCCCAGAAGACAGTTAAAAAAATCAAAGATGAAAGAAAGAACCATCCTCAAATTTAAACAACTTTTTGTTTAAAGGAGATGTCACTGTTTTTTCTCAAGTACTCTGCTGCTGTCTGCTTCTCAGCTTATGGTCCCTTCTTTTCCTGCTACAAGTCTGCTATAGTGAAGTGGATCCATCTCTATGCATTATAACATAATGAAACAATATTATGATTTGAAAGCTGAAACGGTTGTGGTTTTGAATCCAGAAATCCTGGGGATTGAGCATTATGGGTCATATGGTTTTTGGGTCTGACTCTACACTTGGTCATTATTGGGGGCTCTATTTTTCTTTAATATTACATTTCACTGATTAAGATGATGGTATTTTGGAGAGCAAAGAAGTCCAATGGGATAAGTAGTTAAATATAGACAGCCTTCAGACAACATCAGCAAAGTTATTTCACTTTCCATGCTCACACACAAAAACTGTCATAAGGGAGACAGCAGGACTGACTGAATTCATCTAGCCAATCAGTTATTTGGAAAAAAGATCCACTGAATTGTGACAAATTATCAATTAGCAACCACTAGGTTTTGCAATAATCAGTTGCTTGAATTTATATTTTCCTCTTCAAATTATGTACACTGAAAGATCACTCCTGCATCTTCACAAAGAAGACCCCAAAATGGGGTCATGAAGAATTGGACATAACTGAAATGACCAAAAAACAAGGAGATTTAGAGCTAGAAGGGGGCATCTAGTACAACCGTTTCATTTTTACAAATAAGGACCTTCATCTGCAAGGGTCTCAGTTTCTTCATATGCAAAATAAAATTGAACTAAATTGCCTCTGGAGTCCCTTCTAGTTCTAAAGCTATGAAAACATATCTAAAAAAGGAAAAAATGAGGTGCAAAGACTTGCTCAAGGTCATTCAGGCAGAGAACCAACCAGTCAGCAAACAATCATTAAGCACCTGCTATATGCCACTGTGTTGTTTGTTTCCCCTTCATTTTCAGAGGACCAGTGGCTTCAGAAAGGTGATATGTTAATTTGCAAGTGAATTGGATTTAAGTGAGGCAGGGCTGTGCAAAGTCACTAGCTTCACTCTCTCCTCCAGTCATCTTGGTCCAGTGGCAGAATATAAATCTGGACAAATCCAGATGACCCAGGATGCAATAGGAGATGTTAGCCTTGGTCCTTCCCTCATCTCAGTTTGTCTGAGGCAATGCCCATTCAGTGATTAAGGCTAGGTAAAAAATGAGGCAAAGATGATCTTTTTTACCTAGTTAAAAAAAAAAATCAGTCTGGGAGGAAAATCCCTCGTGGTTTCTGGCCAGAACAGAAACATTTCTATTTAAACTCACTCTGAGCCATCAAAGCTCCAAGTAAGGCTTGTGCTGGGACTTACTGTTGGCCAGTCAGTGAGAGTCACAGTGATTTGGGTTTAAGGCATGGTCAGGTAGCTCGATTTGAACCCCAATGGGTTTTATCAGAGCCTGGTTTTACAATGCTGTAAATCATAAATGAAACTACCTGGAGCAAGTTAATTGTTCCAGTTGTTTTTTTTAATGGTAGAATAAATAAGTAGGGAAGAGAAAAAAAGAAATCTAGCCTGGTAAACCCCAAGATATCTTGAGAGGTTTCAGTGATCAAAATTTATATTCCTGTGGGCAGAGCACTTACATGTAAGGGTATGATTTCCTATGTGGACAGGAGAGAGGAAGAAGAAAGAAGGAAGGAAGCAAGGAAGCAATGAAGGAAGGAAGGAAAGGAGGAGCAGCATTGTCCAACTGGAAGTGGCCAATTGGGTCCCCAATGGGACAGCTACTCCTCCTCACTGATGGTTGTTTGTCAGTTGATCTTGTGTGTGGGGGAAAAGCACGAACCCCCTTACTCAAATTAACTACTCAGAGGTGTCTCAAGGTAAAAACAGAATATCTCCTTTATTCAGTTCTCCCAAGAAAGTGGGCGGTCCCTTCACCAGTAAAGTTGGAGTAGGGAGACGCCTTACAGAAGCAGAATGGTAATTTATATAGACCCTGACATGAAAATCTCCCTCCCACCACTAACCATTATTCTCATCGGCTGAGAAGCAAGGTCTTACATTCTAGGCGCGAAATCTAACCAGTCCCTTTTGAAACCCAGTTCAAATTTCCCCTCTCCTGGATGTTACAAAGCCTGCAAAAATACACGTCATTATATGCAGACTAGGCATTGAGGAGCTAATGAGTCATATCCAATCATTGATCCTCATGCAATACATAGCCTCATACAGAAATCACCCGACTCTGGAGAAATAGAAACCTGGGCCCAAGGTCTCCTCCACTCCAGGGAGAAGATTCCACATTCCCGAGAAGTCTTCACTAAATTTGTTCCCATTCATTCTGGAAGAGTACCAGTGACATCAGACAATTCTACCCAAAGAAAGGCAAAAGACAGTCCCTGATCTTGAGGAGCTCTTAATGTAATATGAGCAGAGACAGGTTTAGAACCCAGGTCCTTGGACTCTAAATCCAGCACTCTCTCCACTGTCCCATGCTACCATGTTTAAAGTTAGTTAGTCAAAGATACACCCCCCCAAAAGAATGAAGAATGATAAATTTTGCAGTATAATTATAGTCACAGGAAATAGTGATTTACCCTTAATAAAGTCAGTGTTCCAAATGAGGGAGTTGCTAAGTTTTATAATGTATTTACAAAGATTCACAACTTCCTCCTCCTCCCCACCTTATCTCATTCCTTATTTTATAGTTTGACATTTATCTCATTGTAGTCAATTGGAGAGACACATATAAGTGCCTGGCACATAGTAGGCACCTAAAAATACTTGTTGAATTAATAGGTAAAGACTGAATAACTGGTTTTTTGGCACATGAAACAAAGTGCTGCCAGTATCCAAGCATCATTGTTTTGCTAAAGATTTTCTTTTGACATAACTTTTCCAATTTGATAAAGCTACTTTATCTGTAGGGGCAGCTAAGTGGCACAGGAGATACAGTACTGATCCTGGAGTTAGGAAGATGAGTTCAAATTTGGTCTCAGCCACTTTACTAGCTATGTGACCCTAGGCAGGACATTGTCTCAGTTTCCTCATCTATAAAACTGAGCAGGAGGAGGAAATGACAAACCACTCCAGCATCTTTGCCAAGAAACCCCCAAATGGGGTCATGAAGAGTTGGATATGACAACTGAATGATAGAAGTTCAACTAGATAAATTCTAAGATTCTTTCTTGCTGTAAATTCTATGACCCTGTTTCACAAGGGGCCATGCACTTCTTCCTCCCCTCCTTTCCACTTAGAATGCTTAGCTTCCTTCAAGGCTCAACTCAGGTGCAACTGCCTATGGGAAGCCTTGCCTGATCTCCCTAGTTACTAGAGTTCCCTCCCTCAAATGATCATGAACTTACTTATCTGTGAAAATGTTGTCCCTAGCCCCCCACCCTTCTCACCTGCAATGTAATGTAAGGTACCCAAGGCAAGGGCACATTTGGTTCTATTTTTGTATCCTAGCACCTGGTACAGTATCTTGTGTGTGAGTTTATTAGTGTCACAGGTAGCACAGTGGTTAGAGCTCTAGACCAGGAGTCAGAAGACCCGAGTTCAAATCCAATCTCAGACACTTAACAGCTTATTATACCCTGGGCAATTCACTTAAAACTCTGTTTGCCTCAATTTTCTCATCTATAAAATAAAGATAATAATAACACCTATCTTGTAGTGTTATTGTAAGGATCAAATGAGTTAATAATTGCAAAGCATTTAGTAAGCACTACTTAAATGTTAGCTATTGTTACTATCCTTGTCAGCATCAATAGCATCCTCATAACAGAATTACAGATTCAGAGCTGGAAGAGACCTTAGGGGCCCATCTCATCCACATTTACAGAAAAAGAAATTGAAAATTGGCACTTAATAAAGTGCAGGAATCATTCCTATGATACAGTGTTTTCTGTTTATTCTAAAGAACATCAGAATTTGAAGTTTTATTTTCCAACTAGCACGTCTTAGGTTAGTTTATGTGTGGAACCAGAATATCATAGCCATGCAGCTGGTTGGTTTTTATCCTTCATATTTGAAAGGACCAAAATGATATCACTATTCCAGAGTCAACGTATAATGTGTCTGACTGTGGCTAATCAGACCAATGTGAGCTTGGAAGGTCCTACCACAGGTTGGGCACAAACAGTTTATATGAACATTTGGGGTGGACTTGTCTCTAAATTTGCACAACTCTCATTTCTTTTGAGCTATTGCAATCCTGCTTTACTTATAGAGCACAGTGCTTTCTTTGATACAGCATGCTGGTCCTGTGCCAGTGTCTTCCATGTCTCATGACTGATACCAAAGTTCTTCAGAGAGATCTTTAGAGTGTCCTTGTATCACTTCTTCTGATCTCTGTGTGATCACTTGTCTTGTATCTTTTAGGCAAACATGAGCCTGGCATTTAAACAATGTGGCCAGCTCATCAGAGTTTTGCTTTTTGCATTAAAGTTTGAATGCTTGGCAGTTCAACTGAAGAAAGGACCTCAGTTTCCTCTACCTTATCTTGCTAGGTGATCTTCAGAATCTTCCTAAGACAATTCAAATGGGAACGTTCCTGGCATAGTGCTGGCATACTGTCCAGATTTCATAGTCAAACAGCAATGAAGTCAGCACAACAGCTATGTAGATCTTTAGTCTGGTATACAGTCTAATACCTTATCTCTCTCACACTTTGCCTCAGAGTCTTCCAAACACTGAGAAAGGCCTAGCAATACATTCATCAAGCTCATCATCTCTGTGTACATCCCTGGAAAGTGTATTGCCAAGGTAAATGAACTTATCCACAGCATTCAAAATTTCTCTGTTTGCTGTAACTGATGGTTCCATATCTGGATAGTATGGTGCTGGCTAGGAGAGAACTTCAATTTTCAGAAATCAAAGATGCCTCCATTTTCCATTTCTATAAAGGGAAAGGGAATAGGTTGTCCTGTAACAATCACAAAAGGGTCTTTCTCTTAGTCATTTCCAGCAAGATTCTTGCCAGAGTCCTCTTTAATAGGCTGATCTTTCACCTGGAAGATGGTCATCTACCCAAGAGCCAGTGTGGTTTCAGAAAGGGCTGAGAAGCCATCAATATGGTCAACTTGCTGCCTGACAATTCCAGAAGAAATGTTAGGAAAGGAGCAGAACAGAGGTCTGTACATAATGTTCATCAATTTGATCAAGGCCTTTGATACTTTCAGTTGTGATGGTTTGTGAAGATCATGGCAAAACCTGGTTGCCTAGAGAAGATCATCAGTATTGTACACCAGTTCCAGGACAGCATGCTTGTACTGGTTTTGGACAACGCTCTCATGCTTTCCCAGTCACTAGTGGACTGAAGCAGGGCTGTACACTTGCTCCTACACATGATATTTTCAGCAATGTTGTTGGATACCTTCAAGGAATACAAAAACAGCAACAAGGTCAGGTACTGCACTGAGAATAACTTATTTAACTTGAAAAGGCTACAAGCCAAGACTTAAATAAAGGGAGAGTTGGTGTGTGACTCCCCCTTCCCTGCCCTCCACACACACAGATGATTGTGCACTCAGTGCAACCTCTGAGTCTGAGATGCAATAGAGTATGGATTAATTCTCTTCCACCTTTGCTAATTTTGGCCTGACAATTAACACCAGTCATACTTAAGTACCAACAGTTTATCTTATCGAAAGACATGGTTGTTTTACTTCTGCTTTCTTTTAAAATTGCTTTAAATCTAATACTGAATTAAGTCATCCCCCGCCCCCCTCAGTGGTCTAACAATGTATGCCAACATCTGAGCTCATGAACAGATTATTTAACTACAGAATACTTGCTGCCTAATGATGAAAGCCAGCCATAAGAACTGACTGAGTAGGACTGGGGTTAGTGCTAGATATTAGTCACTGTTGTTCTTCACTCCTGAGCTTCTCATCAGACAATAAGGTCAGAGATTGAAGCCCAAAACAGAATGGAAAATCCTGCCAAAATGTGAGGCAGTCTCTGATGTAATTTATAGTATGCTTACTTGTGATGAAAGAATGCAAAGATTCTTTGTCTACTCTCAACATCTTGTATTTGCTTTATCAAGAGGGTTGGGCTTGAGCAATAAGGTACTCAGGCTTTGCAAAAGGAAATGAAAGGAACAAAAAGCCTTAAAAATTCATCTAGTAGAATTTTAGACATGAATAAAACTAGACTCCTTGAGATCCTAGGTTCAGATATTAGAAGATTCAGTTTCCTCTTCCGTAAAATGGGAATAATTTTGGCAGCTACTTCATAGGATTGTCCTAAGGATGAATCAGATAATAGATGTAAGGAACTTTGTAAAATTGTAAAGTATATAAATGTTAGCTATTACGTCTTCCTTTCTTCCTCCTTAAGAAGTGATGTTTTTTTTTATGTAGCTTTATAATATGCCTTTCATATGAATTAGATTTTTGTGAGGTAGCTTTAAGGTCAGATATTATGACTGAAGCTCTAAGGTTTGAAAAGTGAGTTTTGAGTTTGGTAGACTTCCTCTCCAGACTAACACTCACTAGGTCACAGAGGTCTGTTAAATTATATTCTTGTCTCTGTGACTGAGTTCATGAATGTGAAACCCCTACTGATTTTTCCTTTGTGTAAAAACAGATAGCTGTTTCCTTTGAATGTGTCTCTTGACTAAAAGATCATCCAGTAACCAGAAACTTCCTTTTCTTTTCTTTTCTTTTTTTTATCCAAACTAGATGAGAAGAAACTCAGTCAAAAGCTTGGTCTATGAAAATGTTCTATATAGTGTAACTACATAAACTGACACAGTCAAAGGTCTATTAACACTTCTCTTATAAGAATGAGATGGCTCTTGTAGTCTACCCAGCTTCCTTCCTTTACCACCATCATTGTACCCTTCAGAAATAGCTGTGAAGGAAGGAGTTTTGGAGATGAAATCAAAAGATCTGGGTTTTAATATTGGCTTAGGCATCTGGGGTGGGGGTGGCACACAGTGGATAGTATGCCAACTCTGAATTGGGAATTCAAATCTGTGTAACCCTAGGCAAGTGACTTAACCTTGGTTCGCCTCAATTTCTCTATTTCTAAAAGGTGGATAAAAGCAGCACTTACCTCCGAGAGTTGTTGTAGAGATTAAATGAGAAAATATTTGTAAAGTGCTTAGCATAGTGCCTGGCACATAGTAAGTACTATACAAATGTTAGCTGTGATGATGAGAATGATGATGATGAGGCTCTTTGAGCCTCAGTCTTCTCTCATGTAGAACGGGGATAATAATATTTGCCCTATCTAATTCCCAGAGTTGCTGTGACAATTTGTAGGGCATCAGAAAGAACTATGGGTTTAAAATCAGAGGACCTGACTACTGGTCTTAACTCTGCCACTTACAGTGTGACCTTGGGCAAGTCAGGTAACCTTTTTGGGCCTCAGTTTCCAAATCTGTAAAATAAGTTGGCATTTATATAATACTTAAAGGTTTGCAAAGTGCTATATAAATATTATCTCTCTGATCCTCACAGTAGCCTTGAGAGGTAACTGCTATTACCTCCATTTTACAGATGAGGAAACAGACAGACAGAGGTTAAATGACTCAATCAGGGCCATACAGCTCGTTAATGTCTGAAGCAGGATTTGAATGCCCATTGCTCTATCCATTGTATCACCTAGGTGCCCCTAAACTTTATTATTGGGAGGGGGAGTTGGAGTATATGAACCTGAAGATCTTTTCCAACTCTGAATCTATGATCTTATGATGAGAATGAGACAATTTATGTGAATCAACCAGTTAGATATGTAGAGTGAGGAATGCTAAGAAGTTGAGGAAAATGTCACATTTGCAATCTTAGGAGATGGGAAGGATGATGGTGCCTTTGACAGAAATGGGAATGTTTGGAAGAGGAGAGGGCTTAGGGGAGGAATAATGCTGAATTCAACTTTGAACTTGTTGGATTTAAGATTCCTCCAGGACATCCAGTTTTAAATATCTAATAAGCAATTAATGATGCAGAATTAAATCTGGGTGAGACAGCGGCTGTATATATAGGTTAGAGAATCATCTGAACAGAGATGACAGTTAGATTCATGAGGGCTGTTGAGGTTACCAAGATAATGTAGAGGAAGAAGGGAAGAAGGTTGAGAATAGAACATTGATCAAAATCCACAGTTAGAGGAAGGATGAGGATGGGGAGCTAGCAAAGGAGACTGAGAAGGAATGTTCAGATAGGAGAGAATGAGAAGAGAGTATTGTCATGAAACTTCAGAGAGGAGAGAGTGTACAGGAGGAGAAGGTGGTCAAAGGTGTCAAATGCATCAGTTAGGTCAAGAAGGAGGAGAACAGAGAAAAAGACTATAAAATTGAACAATTCAGAGATCATTAGTATTTTGGGAGAGAACATTTTCAAGTAAATGATGAGATTAAAAGCCATTATGTAAAAGGTTGAGTGAGTGACATGAAAGGAAGTAAAGGGAAGTAGGTAATTTTTCCAGGAGTTTGGCTAAGAATGGAAGATCTACATGAAAATAGCTAGAAACAGCTAAGTGCCACAGTAGACACAGTACTGGATGTGCAGTCAGGAAGACTTGAGTTCAAATCGGATCTTAGACTACTAGCTGTATAACCCTGCACAAGCCTCTATTTGCCTCAGTTTCCTTAACTGCAAAATGGAGGTAGTAATAACACCTATCTCTCAGGATTGTTGTAAGGATCAAATGAGATGAGAATTTATAATTTATAAACTTTAAAATACTATATAAATTCTAGCTATCATTTTTATTGAGGAGATGATTAGATCTAATGAAAGTTCTTAAAGCATGAGTGAGGCTTAGGCATGTTTGAAGGCAGAAGGAAAGGAAACAACATAGAAAAAAAGACTAAAGCTTCATGACAGAGAAGAGATGATTGAGGGGGCAATGTGCCAGAGAAGATAGATGGCAAAGGAATCAAGCATGCATATAGAGGGAGTTGAGTTTGGCAAAGAGAAAGGCCATCACTTTGTTAGAGGGTGGGAAAAGGAGGAGAGATGGGGAGGGGATATTAAGGTGTTCTGAGATGAAGCAAATGGGAGGAGAAGGAATTCATATTGTATATCATCAATTTTTTTAGGAAAGTAAGAGACAAGGTCCTTTGGTGAGAATTGGGACAGATAGATATGGGAGGCTTGTAAACGTTTGTCACAGTGTCTGTGAGTTATGAGGCAGAGAATCAATTAGGGAGCAATAAAAAGACTGAGCTGCTTCAGTAAGGATCCAGTTGAGGCAGAATAACATGAATTTGTAATGTTCCAATCAGTATAGTTATAAGACTTCTTCTAGTTTTGTTTAGCAGCTAATGAATAAGAGAAGCACTTTATAAACTGTTAAGAGCTATATAAATGTCAGCAATTTTTATTAACAGAATTCCATTATTGAGAAAGGCATGCCTAGGCAGTGGTTTACACGAGAAAGATGTGGGGATTTTGCTGGACAGTAAGCTCAATGAGTCAATAATTTGACATGGCAGTCAAAAAACTATTATGATGTTGAATTGAATTACAAAAGCAAAGTGTCCAGAATGAGAGAAATGATAGTTCCCCTGTGGTTTCCTGGTCAGACCTCATCTGTAGTACGGTGTTCAGTTCTGGAACTCATATTTTAAGAAAAACTGAGAAACTGCATGCCTAGAGGAGGATGACCATCACCGTGAGGAGACAAGAATATGCCATATCAGGATCCGTTGAAGGAACTGGGAATAGTTAGCCAAAAGAAGGAAAGACCTGGAATGTACATCATAACTATCATTAAATATTTGAAGGGCTGTCATTTGGAAAAGGGATTAGATCTATGTTTCACCCCAAAGGACAAAACTATAAGTAATGTTTAGAATTTGCAGATAGGTAGATTTCAGCTCAATATAAGCTAATAATTATAATAATTAAAATTATAATTCTAGCTGCCCATAAGTGGTGTGGGCTGCCTCAGGAGGTGATAGGTATTTCCTCTCTTAAATGTCTTCAAGCAAAGGCTATTTGATTATATCTTGGGTATTGTAAAGGGGATGCCTCTTCAAATAAGTTGGACCAAACTTCTTGAGGTCTTTTTCAACGCAGAGAAGACACTACTTAGTCTAAATCTTGTCATTTTTAAAGATAAAACCAAGGCCCAGAGAGATAAAGAGACTTATCCAAGGTCACATAGCTAGTTAACAGCAGAACTCAGAACTCAGTTCTCTTGAGTCTCATACTAGTTCCTTTTCCATGAATTTTGACTAGAGTTATAAGATTTAGCACTGGAAGGGAGAAGAGAAATTATCTAGTCTGTGGTCCTGGCTGAAATATGCAAATGAAAGCCTAGTTCTGAAATGAAAAACAGACAGAGAAAAAAATGGCATTTAATAGTTCTATTGGAAGACATGAGAAATGAAAGATATCCCTGGGGGGAGTTGAATGAAGATCTGAAGCATTATTCTTTTTTTCCCCACTCCATCCTTTGACCTCTTGGACAGGAGGTAGACATAAAGATCAAGGGAACTGGGACTTGGAAATTTTCTAATGATTCATTCAGAATCTTGTTTCAGCTTCATTTTAGGATTATGTTTTAATTATAAATATGTAGGTTCTGTCTTCTTAGGAAAAATAAACAACAGTGCTTATACATGTGGGTAGATAGTTTTTAATCAAGGAAATGGGTGAGTAAATTTTTAAAATCCCTTTTTTATTGGAACATTTACTAAAGAGCTTTAAAAACAAGATGGATTATGAACATCTTGCTTGATGAGTCCCTACTCATGACAGATGCATTGATCTTTTCAACTCAGTTCTAGCCTCTTCCTTTGGGAGAGTATGTTGCTAGATAGAATGAGGAGGTTGGTGTTATATAGGATAAGTCTCCAGTCTCAGTCTCTCATCCAGGTCAAGGTATTGAACAAGAGCTGATCTTTTGGGCAAGGTACAGAGAAACCTGCTTCCACTTCTGATTTCTTCAAATAAATAGGTTAAAGTTACAGTTTCCTAAGAGGAGAGGACTGTAATAGTCATGCAACATTTAACCAACAAGACAAAACTATCCATGAATATATATATTTTTTCATTTTGTGGCATGGCATATGGATAAATGAAATGGATTGGGATAAGAAAATTAGGGGCCAGATATTATATTTTTCTCTGACATGCTGCTTTATGTCAGTAGATATTTACTCCATTAAAGTATTTGTAATATCTTCTGGAATGGTGCCTCAATTTTTAAAAATTAAATAAATGAAACAAATTTTGCTTTAATTGTAACAATTACAATATGGCAATTTCTCTGCCATAAATTTTTGATGTGCTTATTTAACGTTGCCACTGTCAGGACAACATGTTTCCAGGTAAAGACCAATAATGATGCTGTTCTTTTAACATTTTTTCTTTATGCGAACTTCTAAACTGGTTTAGAAAAATAATTCTATCCAGAAATTTGATCTGTTCTCTCTGTAGTATTTCTTTTGGCTGCTCTGAACCTTCAGAAACTGCAATGTGTTATTCTTGTTTGCTTTCATTAATCCTTATAAAGAATGTGAATAGGCAGAATCCATTATGTTAGGAAATAACTGAGATTAAACGGACTTGAGTTTAATCTCTTTGTTGCCCTTGTACTTTAAATGGTTTCATTAAATTGATAATATTCCATAGACTCAGGTATCAGTTAATTGCCATGAGAATGTCATATAATCACTAATATGTAGACGGGCAGTTGATAACCTTTCCAAAGTGTAAAGCCATCTGACTACTGCTCTTTTGTTGTTCCAGAGGAGGGAGGGACTGTGGTACAGTGGTGGGTGATTCGGTATTGTGAGTGGTGGCTCTCAGGAGTGAATGCAGTAGCAGGGGTGGCTCCCAGAGGTGGTAGGAGGAGGAAACAAAGCTTCCAGTGGCTAAACTACTTGTTACTGACAGCCCCATGCAGTAGAATGATCCACTGTTAGAGTATGAGCTCCTTGATACCAGTACCCTCTCCCTTTTATAATTGTATTTGCAGTACTTAGTACAGCACTTTGCACATGTTAACAATTTAATAAATCATCCATTCATTGATTCACACATGCATGCATTTAAGGAATAGATATTTCAGAGGCAGTTGAAACTTATTATGCTATGCTTTTTTATTTTAAAATTATTTTTAATATTTATTATTAAATGTATTATTAAAATAAATAAATATAATATATAATAAATGTAATATACATAATTAATATTTTTTTTAAAAAAATTTTGATTTCCGGACCCGTTCTGCAGTCCACTGACCTCGGCTGTTGAGGGACTTAGTGGAATGGAGCAGAAACATCTGGCCCACGGGTGGACTGTGAGATTGGCCTCCTCGTTGCTTTGGGAGAGGCGAACCTTCAAAACCAGGACCAAGGTGGGCTCCTAGGCAGCGAGTTGCAGTCTCTTCTCCTTCCCTGCCTCCGTTTCCTCTTCAGCCACCGCAGTCTTGCTCCTGGGCTGCAGCCACCTCTCTCCCCCGCCCGCCCCCAAGCCTTGGTGCTCAGACATCTCCACTGGTGGTGTGCTTGTCCCGTTAGAGCTGAAATCCAAAGAGCCCGATGGGGACCGTGTTGTTTACACAGGAAGATATGACACAGAAGGCATGGCCCCGACAAGAAGTGGGGAGCGACAACCCATCCAGATCACCATGCCTTTCGCTGATATTGGGACCTGTGAGACTGTGGGGCGAGTGAAGTTCTCCTATTACCGCAAACGGGGTCATTGCCTACGAGGAAGCCCCTTCTGTGTCACTGAGTGTAAGTGTAAACCGAGTGAGACACGCAACCTGATGTGGGTGAACACGGAATCATTCTTATGAACGTGAACATGGCTGATATTGCTGGACAATCTCCTCAGAAAGCTACCTTTAAAACAAGTCAAACCCATGACCAGCACAAGCCTTCACTAAGGCATACTTGACTGCTGCTCTCTCCCATTGGGTAAAGGTGATAAATAAATAAATAAATCCCGAACTTTTTGGAGGGATAATCCTGCTCTGATGTAATCCCCACCCACCCATGTGGCAGATCATAATGCAACATCACAAAACAACACCTTTCTATATTGTGTGTTTGTGTACTTGCCCCAAAAGTATTTCGTCACACTGTTGACCACCTCTGGCAATAGTCAAACAAATACAAGTTAGATGTTGTGTACTTAAGTGGTTCTGTGGACCTTTGTGCTGCTTGTTTTCAAGTTGAATGACTTCTTTCTTTTTGTTCAATGTTGTAAAAAAAAAAATGTATGGACCTGATTTGCCATGTGGAATTTAGTGATGTGTATCCTTTGCTGTTTCAGATTCTAGAGTGATTTTTCAAAGCAGCCTCTTTGAAAAGATATGAACTATGATGAGCAATAACTAATGTGGTTTGCTAGGCAGTGTTCCTTATTTGTAGCTTAGCTTTGTGGAAGTGAGCTTGCAGAGATATAACCTTTTTACTTTTGTTTTTCTTATATGTAAAATAAGAAGGCTGAAATGGAAGGGACCTCAGAGGTAGTCTAGCTCCTATAAGTAACTTAAGTCTAATCTAACTCAAGGTACTTATGTAGGGTCTAAGGGATTGTCAGAACTCTGCTTTCTTCAAGACAGTTTACCTGAATTGTCATATTGCCCCTTTATTTAAGAGGTACTGGTTATCTATGTGGTTGAAACCTACATATTAATAGCATCACTTCATTCCTCCCTCATGTGAACGTGGTAAAACTGTATATGGAATTGTAATCAACTTTTGATCTTTCTAATAAAGGAATTGAAAATCATAAAAAAATTTTGAGTTCCAAATTCTCTTCTTCTCTTTAACTCCTCCGCCACCCATTAAGAAGACAAACAATCGATTATATATGCAAAGTCATGTGAAATGATTTCTATATTAGCTAAGTAGCTCTCCCCCCAAAAAAGATAAAAAGCCAGAAATGTAAAGAAAGTAAAAAAATAAAATATGCTTCGGTCTGTACTCCAAGTTCATCAGTAGATAACATTTTTCCTCATGGGTCCCATTGTCTTGGATCACTGTCTTGATCAGAAAAGCTGTCTTTCACAGTTGAACATGATAATATTGCTGTTAGTGTGTACAATGACCTCCTGGTTCTGTTCACTTTCTTTGCATCAGTTCATACAAGTCTTCCAAGATTTTTCTGAAACCATCTCCCTTCTCATTTCTTATAGCACAACAGTATTCCATGAGAATTATATGTGACAACTTGTTTGGCCATTCCCTAGTTGATGGGCATCCCTTCAATTTCCAATTCTTTGCCACCACAAAGCTACTGTAAATATTTTTGTACATATGGGTCCTTTTTTTTTTCTTTTTCTAATCTCTTTGAGATACAGATCTAGTAGTACTATTGCTGCATCAAAGCATATACATAGTTTTATAGCCCTGTGAGCATAGTTCCAGATTTTTCTCCAGAATGGAAACCTGTGATATTGTAACATTCACTAGAAAATTATAAAGTGAGAAAAATCAGAATTCTGATATGGAAATTTAAACTTTGAAGCCATATCTTCTTTCTTTCATCCAAGTACAGATGAGAAAAGTCCATCATCCTATTCAAGGCTAATGTCAAATGTTCTCCATGTCCTTTCCTCCTGTCTTTTCCTGGATTTTTCTATAGTCCAAATCTTCCCTCTTTCTTTCTCTTGTATCTCGTGTTTTTCTCTCTGAAAGGTCCTTTCCCTTAGTCTACATGTATGCTTCAGGTCTGTCTTAGAATAAATGAAATCTTTCCCTTGACATTGCTATTAGTGTAAGTGACTGTTTCTTCTCGTTCTTCTTGCTGCCAAACTTCTAGGAAAAAAAAATAGTCTACACGGACAGTTTGCCCTTCCTGCTTACCTTATTCACAATTGTACCTCTTGAAGACTGATTTCTGATCTCATTGCTCTACCGAAAATTTTCTTTCATGGGTCATGGGATAACACGATGAAGGATTAGATATTTTCTCTCCAAAAACAGAGCAAGTATCATATGACAGAAGTAGAGATGTTACAATTAAGCCCCTGGGATAAGAAAACAAAAAGCAAACAAAAAACAAAAAGAAAATAAACAAAAGTAAACAAAAAGATAACAAAAAGCAAGGTAACAGTCTTACAAATTAACAGGGATGAACATTAGTCTTTAACAACGTCATTCAGCACTTCTCCTTGCTCTGGCAGAGCACAGAAACCTATCTATGGGTAATCCCACTCAGGGATTGCTTTGTGCTGCAGAGACTCTGCCAGCATCCTCCACCCCTTCTTTCCCCCACTGTCCTTTTGTAAGAAAGGAATAGAATAGCCTTTTGAGGAAGTACAAGATAACCTGGAAGAAGAGAATCAAAAAGAAGTCACATTAAAAGAACAAAGCAAATAAAAGCAAAATCCACTGATCTCAAAGACCTTAGGTAAGGCTTATAGTTTCCCAGAAAAGCATAATAAGTCAAATACCTGATGATCATAAATAAAGAAATAATATGAGAAATCTTTCTCAAACTTTTGAATACAGAAAACAAAAAGAATCACCTCTAGAAAGCAAGAATAAAAAACCTATGTTTCAGATTTTAAGTCACATAAGTGGTTAAATTTAATGTCAAATGACAAACAAATTCTATAAATTGTCAGGAGGAAAACCTTCAAATGTAGTGTAAATAGGTATAGCCATTCTGGAAAGCAATTTGGAATTATACACAAAAAATTATTAACATTGTGTGCAAGTGCCATTTGCCCCTTGGATACCACCTATACCTAAAAGTGGAAAAGGCCTTTTCTGTGTAAAAATATTTACAGCAGCTCTTTTTATGGTTTTAGAAAACTAGAAATTAGCAATTTTGATGAGTGGCCAATTAGGTTGTGGTAGATGAATGTGAAAGAGCACTATTGTGCTGTGATACATGAGAAACTAGATGATTTTTTAATATGGAAGGCATATGAACAGATACAGAATGAGCTAAGCAGAACCAGAACAATAACTCCTATAATATCGATATTGTAAAAGTGATCAGTTCTGAAGACTTTTATAAATTGATGATAAATTAACTAAGAAGACTCAGGAGAATACATTATACAATAAAAAATTGTAAAAACAACTTTGAAAGCTGTAAGAACTATGATCAGTATAATGACAATTTATGATTTCAAGGGACCAATGATGAAAATGCTATCCATGACAGGACTGTGATGGATTTAGAGTACAGAATGACATATAGCAAATTCCAAAGGTCTTACCTCAGTTTTAAGCTATTAAAGCTTGAAACTACATTGAGAATTTTGGGACATCCTGCATATGGCATTCTATACAGCCAATGAGGGAATTTATTTTGCTTGACTGTATATTTGTTGCAAGAAAATTTCTTTTTTTAATTGGAAGGGGCTGGAGGGAGGTAAAATATAGATTACTGTTAGTTTTTGTGTTTTAAAGTAGAGAGATGGTGGGGATGCTACAGATGAGAAATATATGCACTTTCAGATGATGTCACTGTATTATTTAGTTTTAATTGACTGTTTTATTTCATTGTAAGGGACTCTCATAAAGTGGGAGTAATCTATAAATATTTGTAATATAAAAATAAAACCAACAGAATGTAGGACTATAAAGGAAAATAAATGCAAGTAATACAAGATAATTCAATAATCCATTATAAACAGCAGAAGTGAGTGAACAATACAGTAATTAACAATAACATTTATATAGCAAGTGTGATATGCCAGGCACTGTACTAAATGCTTCACAAAAAAATCCAAAAGATGACAAGACGCAAACCAAAATGACACACCTTGATCATCAATGATAAAATATGAAGTTTTAACAAAAGAAAGACATCTGAAGCATTTCTGAAAAAAATACCTAGACTTGAAGAGATTATTTGACTCAAAAATTCCTCAAACAACTGAAAAACAAGAAAGGTCAATAAATACTACTACCAGTAAATAATGACTAATGAAATAAATTATCTCATCTCTTGACTATTTTTTCCTTAAAAGAAGAGTAAAATATCTATCCATTAAAAAAAAAAAACACAGAGGAACAGGTAAGCAATTTCTTTTTTCATTGTTCACAAGGAGAGTAAGATGAAAGCAGATTTTTTTTTTTAATGGAGATGTGATAGTAGAAGAACAGGCCTAAAATACCATGGGGTCCCCAAATGCCACAGAAGAGCCAATGTGTTTTGTGGGACTAAATTGTAGTGGCCTCATGATTACTAAATCCGGTGGACCTTTGGACATTTTCAATCTTCTTCTCCACTCTGACATGTAATATCATTGCTCATTCCCCTTTTTCAAAATATTCTCTTCTCCCTTGTCTTTTTTGACATTTCCTAACTTTCTTACTTCTGTCATGGGTGCCATAATTCTCTAGTCATGCAGGATCAAAAGCTCAGTCCCACACTCCTTCCTTACCAACCAAATTCAACCATCTACTTTATTATCATCCTTGATTCCTTACCCTCACCTCACAAAATCAGTTGCTGAAGCTTGTTCCTGTCTCTTACTTCTCTCAAATATGTCCACTTCCTTCCATTCACACAGCTATTATCCTAGTTCAAACCCCCATCACCTCTTGCTTGAACTATTGTAGTAGCGTTCTATTTGGACTCCCAGCTTCAAGACTCTCCCCGACTCTAATCCATTCTCCATACAGCTGCCAAAGTGATTTCCCTGTAGGGAGGTTCTGATCATGAAAGCTCCCCCATTCACTGAACTCCTGTGGCTCTCTATTACCTTTAGAACCAAATATGAAATCCTCTCTTTGGCACTGAAAACTCTTCACCTCAAGTTGTGAGCTGATCTAGTCATTCTGGAGAGCAGTTTGGAACTATGCCCAAAGGTCTATAAAAATGTGCATACCCTTTGATCTGGCAATATTGCTCCTAGGACTGTATCCCAAAAAGATCATTAAAATGGGAAAAGGACCCAATGTACAAAAGGATTTATAGCAGCTTTTCTGTGGTGGCCAACAATTGGAAATTGAAGGAAATTGAAGATGCCCATCAGTTGGGGAATGGCTGAACAAGTTGTGATATATGAATGTAATGGAATACTATTGTGCTATAAGAAATGATGAGTAGGTGGACTTCAGAAAAACCTGGAACGACTTATGTGAACTGAAGCTGAGTGAGAGAGCAGAACCAGGAGAACTGTACAGAGGAAGAGCAGCATTGTATGATGACCAACCTTGATAGACTTAGCTCTTCTCAACAGTGCAAGGATCTAAGACAACTCCAAAAGATTCATGATGGAAAATGCTATCCACACCCAGAGCAAGAGCTAGGGAATCTGAATGCAGATCAAAGCATATTATTTATTTATTTTTTTCTTTCTCATGGTTTCTCCCATTCATTCTAATTCTTCTTTACAACATGACTAATGTGAAAATATGTTTAATAAGAATGTGTATGTAGAGCCTTTATCAGATTGCATGCCATCTTGGAAAGAGGGGAGGGGAGGCAAGGGAGAAAATTTAAAACTCAAAAGTTTGTGGAAGTGAGTGTTGAAAACTAAAATAAAATAAATTAAAAACTCCTCACTTCTTGGTCCCTTCTTACCTTTCCCAGTTTACTATAAGTTATTCTTCTCCACACTTTCTCTAGTCCAGACATACAGGCCTATTTGTTGTTCCTAGCTCATGGCACATCATCTCTCATCTCTTGGGCTGCTCCCTCCCCCATGTTTGGAATTCTCTCCTTTCTGACATTTGCTTCCTGGAATCCCTGGTTTCCTTCCTTACTCCAGCTCAAGTACTACCTACTATGGGGGGTCCTTTCTGTTCCCTGGCCAGCTACCAGTTCCTTCTTCTCCAAGGTTGCTTTATTTTTGATTTGTATATATCTTATATAAACCTATACATGTGCATAGTGTCACCTACATGAGAACCTAAACTCTTTCTATGGCACTTATTTCACTTTTGTCCCTATATATCCAACACCTAGTATAGTGTCTGGCATATAGTAGGCACTTAATAAATGCTTGTTGATTGATTCATTCAAGTCATGACAACTATCTTTGCAACATTTCTTATGTTTGTTTCAAACTTTCTGTTCCTATTGTAACTACCCTAGTCTAAGTCCTCATTGCCTCTTTCCTCGACTATTACAATGATGGGACTTGGGGGAGAAAACAAGTACTTATATAGCACTTAATGTTTACACTAGTCTTAGCACTTTATAAATATTATTTCACTTTATCCTAGCAACAACCTTGAGAGGTAGGCACTGTTATTATCCCCATTTTACAGTTGAGGAAACTGAGGCAAAAAGAGGTTAAAGTAACTTGCCTAGGGTCCCACAGTCTGAGGCTGAATTTGAACAGCTCTTCCTTACTCCAGGAGCATTACTTTATCCCCTAGATGCCTCAGTAGCTCAAAGAATCTCTAACCGCTTTCCCTGACTTCGTTCTCTCTTCCATCCAATCCGTGCTACAAAAGACTTGCCAGATTAATGCTCCTGTTGCATAGTAGCTCTGTTTCAACTGGCTAGCCTTTGAGTTTCCTTTTACTTCTCAGTCTGTTATTCAGTGATTCTGTCATCCTGATCAAAAACCTTCTGTGGTTCCCCTTTGCCTAATGAATAAAGGTACTGCCAATCTGTCTCCCATCTACCTTTCTAGCCCGATCTCACTGCATTTCTGTCCACATACTCCACTCTTCAAACAAACTGAACTATTCATGCCTCCAGTTCATAGCACTATTCCTTGTCTCTTTAGTAGTGATCCAGGAAAGAGTTCCTAGGACTTAGAGTTTGATGACAGAATCACAAATTTGTAGCTGGAAGGGATATTGGAGGCCATCCCATCCAACCTCCGTATTTTTACATACAAGACAACTAGGCCCAGAGAAATGAAATGGTTTGTCTAGGTTCACACAGTAAGTAACAGAACTGATATCTGCTGCTTAGACATTATTTAGTCCAAGCCTTTCATTTTATAGGCCAGGAAACTGTGACCTAGAGGCAAAGTTAGTAGTCCAAAGTTCCAATAGACTTATGACTTGAAACCCAATTTTAGGTCTCTATTACTAAACCACATTGCATCTCAGATGTTAACACTTTAAAGCAGTTGTCATCAAAGTCCACTTGCAACACAGTGCATTCTTTTAAAAAAAAAATTAATCAATTTGTTTTTAATTTACAACATTCAGTTCCGCAAGCTTTGAGTTTTAAATTCCCTCCTCCTCTCCAAGATGGCATACAATCTGATATAGGCTGTACATATACATTGATATTAAACATATTTTCACATTAGTCATGTTGTACAGAAGAGTTAAAATGAATGGAATGAACCATGAGAAAGAAGAAAGAAAACAAAACAAAAAAAAATAGAGCAAATAGTATGTTTCAATCTGCATTCTTTCTCTGGATGTGGATGGCATTTTCCATCAAAAACCTTCTCTATCTAAAGGTCTTAGAACCTTGCATTACTGAGAAGAGACAAGTCTATCAAAGTTGGTCATCAAACAACATGGCTGTAACTGTGTACAATGTTCTCCTGGTTCTGCTCACTTCACTCAGCATCAGTTTATAGGTCTTCCTTTCCAGTTTCTGAAGTTGGCCTACTCATCATTTCTTATAACACAATAATATTCCATTATGTTAATATACTACGACTTGTTCAGCTATTCCCCAATTGATGGGCATCCCCTCGATTTCCAATTCTTGGTCACCACAAAAAGAGGTGAGCCCCTCCTCTGAGAAGCTCCAGGCTCCTTAGTGTGGGGAATGAATGGACACTGTGACTCATTACTCATCTGCATTTCTTCTATGTATGCTTGCACACATATTGGCTTGATTTCACTGTCCGTTTTATGAGACCACAGAGAAAACTTGGGGTTTCTCTCCTTAGCTTGATTCTATGACACCGTAACTTGTCACAGTAGAATAAGGTAGGCCAAATCTTTGTTTAAATATGTGCAAAGCAGACTCGGTGTTTCAAATATAAGATTTAAGCCCTGTCAATAGACATCTATATTTTATTTTATAATTATTTGGCATTCGATGCTCTTCACCACCTAATTCCAATAGGCTTATTATCTAGCTTTATGTTTCATTATTCTCTTTCATGCACTCTCTCCTTCTGCCAAACTTTTCTTGTTGTTCCTTACGTGGAGGGGGTGTGTATGCATATGCATGCATGTAGGGGTATATGTATTGCCTATGTACAGTATATGTGTCTGTCTAGATGAGGCATGACTAAATATCTCTAGAATCTCCTCTATCTACCCTTCTCCAAGGGACACTCTGATTACTACCAGAAACAAAACAGAAGATTGGGTTGACCACTCTTGCTTTCCTCGAAGAGGTGTTGCTGAGCTAGAAGGATATCTATCTGCCCTCTAAATGTTGTTAATTTATTAGAAATCATGAGGCTGATTATAATACTCCAAGTTTTGTAACCAAGACTTGACTCTTTTCCCACCAAATGCCAATTGCACAAAGACAACATGTAGTGAAAAAACCCAAGTCAAGTATTAGAATCCCTAGTTTTCTATAAAGTCTGTCATCTCCTACATAGGTCTTTCCTGATTCCCCCAGGTGCTAGTACTTCTCTCTACCCTATAATCTATTTTGCATATACTTATATGTGTACGTGTTGTCTCACCCAGTAGAATGAGGTCAAGAAATATTTCTCTTTGATCTTTGTATCTCAAGTACCTACCATAGTATCTGGCATGTGATATAGTAAGGATTGAAAATTCATGGTGATTTATTGATGAAATACCAATGAAAATATTTCATTAATAATCTGATTTCCTTGTTCTGAGATCTCCCTCCCAAGGCAAAGGAGATCCTAACCCATGTATAGTTTAGTAGATAAGAACTAGGGAATTGCTTGGGGTATAGGGGTTGAAATGATTTTTCCACAGTCACATAGATAGAAAGGGTAATAGTCAGGATTTGAACCAAGGTCTTCCTCATGCAAATTCCACCATGGCATTCTATTTGCTATGCAATGTTGAAACACCAAAGGAACTAGCGATCCACTGACTCACTTTGTTTCCATGCAATAAAAATAGTCTGTTTTCCTCCCTTTCAATTGACTGATTCTTTTGATTGAACTGACTGGTCCTTTGGGCAACTTTTAGACCTAGTAACTGACATGGGGTTCTCCACATTGTCTTCCTGCAAAATTCTTACCATTGCATTGCTATATGATGACTCTGTTTTGTCTTATCTCTAGGCTGGAGGACACTGACCCTCTGTAACTGAACTGTCCCTTGATATCCAGTCACTTGGCTTATATTAAGTTGTTTCCAGTTGTTCCAGTTGTTTCCAAAGGACTTAAAATGTTTCTTTTTTATTTTACCTTATTTTATTTTATGGAACAGTGAATCCAGGGAGAATTTTTAGCATAGTTACAGTAATTTTAAGTTCGCTTAGTGACAACTATCTGACAACATTTATAAATGGCATTCTTGCTCAGTTTGGGATCATAAAATATTTTCAGCAATGATGCAGAAAACATAGCATTGCGCAGTCATGTCTTAAACTTCACTCTGTTGGGTTTTATATGATAGCTGGACCTCTCCATAATTTTGCCTAGTTGGCATGTTCCCAAGTAATCTTTTATGTGATAGCTATGGAAAATATAGAGGGAGTAAAGTCATCCTTCTTTCCCAACAGACATGCCTGAAAACTCTTCTGAAGATTTCAGGTTGCTGAGAATTTTCATATGTCCCTAAGTAGCATGGGGGAAAAGAATGAATATAGCTATAAGTAATTGCATTATAGTGGGACAAAGGTGAAAACTGTCAGATTTATAGTGCAAAAAATGCGGAGAGAACACTTGAGTGATAGAATGAAAATCAGGCTTTGGTTTTCTGTCTATTCTAATTGTTAGCATGAGTAAGTCACACATATGACTCAGTTTTTCTTCAGTTAGTGATTATCACACAATACTTGCCTGCTTTAAAAGATTTTTTAAAGTGTGTGTGTGTGTGTGTGTGTGTGTGTGTGTGTGTGTGTGGCAGCTAGGTGATGCAGTGTGGACAGAATCCTGGATCTGGAGTTAAGAAGACTATTCTGAGTTCAAATTTGCCTTCAGACACTTACCAGCTGTGTACCTTGACAAAGTCACTTAACCCTGCTTGCCTCAGTTACTTATCTGTCAAATGAGCTGGAGGAAGAAGTGGCAAACCCCTCCAGGATGTTTGAAACCTCAAATGGAGTCACAAAGAGTAGGACAAGACTGAAACAACTGGACTTTTATACACACTTACATGTATATGCTATCATATTTTAAAGTTTAATCTTTCTACTAACATTTATATCTCTCTTACTTTCTTAAATCTAGAAAATCAGTGAAACAATAAATCAGGGGGGAATCCATACCTGTGATTTCATTGGTTTCATTCCTGGTGGGGAAATTCCTTCTGCTGTTCAGCAGTTCATTTATAACAGCATCTTCAAAGGGATTTTTTGAAGATAAATGAGGTATGGATCAGCAAGAGGGTGAAAGGGAATTGGTACAGGCCTTAGAAAGGGGCTGCCAAAATTGATGATCCTGGAGATCTATGCATACTTTTAGTCAGGTGAAATTAATTTAAATTTCCTCCAAATTAGAATGGAAATAGGTATTTTTTTCCTTTAGAATGCTGTTGGTAGTTGGTATTCTTAATTAGAGGTTTTGTGATTTCTTGTTAAGATCATCACACTCTAATGAAAGGGGAAAAAATGCCATCCACAGACCTTTCATCTTAAACCTATGTCTTAAAGAATATTTTTTAGCTTGTTTTTTTTTCATTTAAGAACAATAAACTCCTTTAGCAAACCCTGGATTATGCCCAAGTTACAAGAGTAAGAATAGTGTGATTAAAGGTTATACAAAGTACAGGCTTAACCTTTGGAAATTTTAATTAGAAAAGGCAAACATTTTCTTTCAGGCCAGGTTAACATCGCTTCAATTTCTGTCCATTTAATTTGATCTGTTTTATGATGTCCTAGTAAAATTAAAGAAATAGAGCTTTTGCTCCTGGAGTTATTTTCTTTTTAGAAGGTTTTGGAATTGAGGGACAGAGGCATATTTAAAAACAAATCTTCCATTCAGGTTTCACAAGACAGGCTCCTTGTTCCCAGAGGCCTTTTTTTTTCCTTTCAAAACTAGGATTTCAAGGTCAAAAATACTTAATTGTGTATGTATCTATATGCAAGTATAAAACAGGTAACGCTATACTTAGGGGTCGATAGCTTTAGTTAATGATCCACTACTAAATTAACTCCATTTTCTTCTTAATGAAATGATTTTATTGTACCAACTCAAAATGGAAGCTTCCAGGGTCCTATTATTTCATTCTGGCACCTGAAATGACAAGGATGGCTATTCATTCTCACTGTGGAGGTGAACAGGTAAAGAATTTTGTTAAATGGTTCAAGAAATCAATGAAATTGTTCTGAAAACTACCATTTGATAACTCATGCAGTTCTCATAAAACCCATCTATTACAAGTAGAAACTTTGCAAGGTCTGGTTTAGTTGAGATATATTTTATATCATCTCATGATTACTTTAAATATGTGTGTAATGTATTTCAACAAACAATGAAAAGTCTTTATCTTTTCCATATGGATTATGCTTCTGCAAGATGTTAGTTGTTCATTTATTTGAATAAAAAGAAATTAGACATTTTAAAATAAGCAAGACCTTTTTTTCCATGATGCTGACATCTTTAAAAATTCCCATTAATATTGTTGATCCTTGTAATTTAGCATTTAATTTCTTCCTCCAAAATTTTGCATTCCATGTACTTCAACAGACGGAGAAAGTATATAATGTGAATCTTTTAAAGTCAATAAAATATTTTTGGTAAGATGTAGCATTAGAAAAACACATTAATTCTGTTTGCAACAGGTAGAAGTTATTCATTTCTGCTTTTTAAAGAAGTCTATTTTCTAGCAGATTCTACCAATGAATCCAGGGTAGAGATGAGGCAGTTCTGGCCTGGGGGAATATCTGGGTTTTGGCACAAAGAAATTCAATCCAACAAATAATTATTAGATAGTTACTGTGTGCAGAGAACTCTTCTAGACCAATGGTCCTTGCCTTTATGGAACAGTTTTTGTTGGTATGATTTGCCTCATACACAAATAACTGTAGTAGCCAAGAACACAAGGCAAGGGAGATATAAAAAAGATTTTATGTGAGATCCAAAGTGTGAAAGTTGAGTACCAGCTGAAGAGTTCATTAAAAGTTTCCTGTGGAAAGTCACTTTTGAGTTGAGCATTTTAAAGGAATTCAAAGGAACAATAGGAAGCAAGGGAGGGCAATTAAAAAAGAGGGGCCAGCTGATGAGTGACTAGAACTTTTTTGAAATTCTCTGATCCATCAGGAACCTCTTGTTATGTTGTGGGGAAGTTAGGTGACTCAGTGGATAGAATGCAGGGCCTAGAGTCAGGAAGTCTTGCTGAGTTCAAATCTGCCTCAGAGCTGTGTGACCCTGGGCAAGTCACTTAACCCTGTTTGCCTCAGTTTCCTCATCTGCAAGATGAAGAGAGAAGGAAACGGCAAACCACTCCAACATCTTGGCCAAGAAAACCCCAAATGGGGTCATGAAGGGTTGAACACAGCTTAAAAATGACTCAAAACAACAACAAAAGTGCTGTCAATCAAAGTCAGACCTTCACAGAGTTAAGTATTATCTGGTTCCATAGGTATCATGCAAAGTAGTAAATGCTTTAACCACCCAATTCAAGCATATCTCTAAGCTCTTCTCAAATATCTGAGGAATAAGAGCTCCGCCTCTTCTTCCACTGTGACTTTCCTGACCCTGGACAAATTGAATGAACAAGGTCTTACTTTCCAATCTGTTATATAAGGTTAGTGATATATACCCTACTGGCCTCAAGGGATGATTGTGAAGCTTAAATGAGAGCATGTGTTTGAAAGTACTTTGTAAATAGTATAGAGCTGTGCACATGTGAGGAGGTAATTATCCACTTCCCTCCATTCAAGGTCTCTTCTAACAATATGATTCTATGGGACATTTGGCTTATGTAGATTGAGCAAAACAACCATTGAAATTTCAGTTTAAGATTTCTAGGCAAGATTGTCAGGATGTCAAGATGGGGTGGAAGTGGTATTTAGGATCATGTTATAGTAATATAGCAAATTTGGGCACTTTAGAGGTGTGCGTTTGTAGGGCAAGGAGAGTTGGTTCAGGAAAATGGAATGTGTTGGATTAGATCAAGAAGTAGAAATGAGAAAGAGAGAGAGAGAGGGAGAGAGAGAGAGAGAGAGAGAGAGAGAGAGAGAGAGAGAGAGAGAGAGAGAGAAAGGGAGGGAGGGAGCTCTAAAGCAAAAAGATCCACATTTCTTCTGCCACTTGATTGTGACAACTTTGAGCTCAGAAGGTAATAATAATAATAGCTGCCATTTATATAGCATGGATTATGTGCCAGACACTGCTAAATGATTGAAATATGTGCTATCATCCACAGCCCCAAAGTGTTATTTTGATGATCGGTAATGGGTCATTTCAGTTATATCTGATTATTTTTTACCCTATTTGGGGTTTTCTTGGCAAAGATACGGGAGTGGTTTGCCATTTCCTTCTCCAGCTCCTTTTACAGATGAGAAACTGAGGCAAACAGGGTTAAGTGATTTGCCCAGAATCACACAGTGAGGAAACTTCTGAGACCAAATTTGAATGCAGGAAAATGAGTCTTCCTTGCTTCAGGCCCCATGTTCTATCCACTGAACATCTAGCTGCCCCTGCTTTGATGATACAACACAGCCAGCCCAGTTTCATAAAGCCTGGGACTTATTCCTCAGCCTGAGGTCTTGATAATCCTGACTTTCCAGCAATTAAATATGGAAGGCATTTCAAATGCAATGACAGGTATTGACCAAGCCATTCTTGTACTTCACCTCTTAAATGAAGTCACATCACCTTTTAAGTAAAAGCCTCGGAAAAGCCAGAATCTGGCATAGGGCAATAGGATACTTGTGCCTTGTTTATTTCCTTTCTTTTAGCTGCACCATGTGAGAAAATCATTTAGTTGAAACTGTAAACATTTTTACTAATGTTTTATGCCCTCTTGTAGGTGGGGGGTATAAAAGGGGAAAGGCAGTAAGGAAGGAAGAAAGAGCCAAATGAGATCATACATGAGAAAGTGCTTTGTAATCACAAAATGCTATATAAATGTCAACTATTCTTAGTTGGATTGTGTGAATGGAGGTTGAAAAAATACACAATCTTTCTGCCCACACTAATTACTACCAGAGCTGAGTCTTCTCTACATATGGCATCTCTTCTAATGCCCAGCACAGCACCCAAGACATGGTAGCTGCTTGATAAATGTTTACCCAGTGGACTCATACTTGCTCCAGAGGTACTTTAGAGTAATGTAGTATCATTTTCACACTATTTCAGTTGTGTGTTATTATCAAGATCTAGTACCCAGAGGGTCATAATCTTTTCTCGTGAAGAAAAACTTACTTTTGTAATAACACAAGAACTTCTGAAAAAAAAAAAAAATCCCAATGGTGGACCTCAAGGCAAAATGCCTTCCACACTCAGAGAGAGAAATATGGAAGTCACTCACATATTGTAGCAGATCATGTTTGTGTATGTGTATCTGTTTGTGTATCATGTTCTGATTTGTTATATGGATTCTTTCATTTATCTTAGTCTGACTACATAGCATGACTATAGTGAAAATATACTCAATAGGAAAGTATATGTAGAATCTATACAGAATTGTATGCAGTCGTGGGGAGGGAGGGAGGTAGTGGGGGGTGGGTGGGGAGGGATAAAATCGCAATTGTATGGCAATGATTGTTAAACATTAAAAAAATAAAAAAATTAATAAAAAAAAAAAAAAGAAAAACTTACTTTTGGCGTAATGGAGTGGCTTTTAAACAGGATGAGAAGGCACAATTGAATCCCTTTTTCTGTATTCTGTTGCTACATTGAGTAAGACCGTAAGACATAAATCTGAGGGTTCCCCTGCTCTCCACAGGAAAGCTAGGTTTCACTACCACAGTTACTATTGCTCCTCCTCCTGCTGCTGCTACTACTACTACTACCACTACTACCATGATTACAACTAACTAACTAGAGTTATATAGCTCTTTATGGTTTATGGTTTGCAAATGCTTTACAAAAGATTAGCTCATTTGATCCTCACAAGAGATAAGTGCTATTATTATCCTCATTTTGCAGATGAAGAAACTGAGTCAGACGCACTTGCTCAGAGTCACATGGTTAGGAAGCATCTGGGGTCACATCTGAACTCAGGTCTTCCTGACTCAAGGTCTAGTACTCTATCCAGAGTGCTACCAAGCTGCTTGTAGAAGGCAGCAGCAGTAGAAGCTTTTCTCAGAGGCAGTGTCTGCTTGAAGGGAAAGGTGGTAGGAGAGGGAATGTGTGAACAAATCACACACATTTCACCTAAAGCATGAAAACTAGAACAAAGGAAACGGGTTGCTAAGAGGCAAAGATAAGGAAGGAGAACATTCTGGACATGGGTGCAGCTTGGACAAAGATGGAAGATGGAGTGCTGCGTGTGAAGATGAGTAAGGTTCAGTTTGGCTGAATCATAGATAGATTGCATGATTGCATGACATTGCTTAATGTTACATATTATAGTTATGTGTGTTTGTGTAATATACTGCATCTAGACTGTAAGTGCTGTAAGGACAGAGACCACGGATCATCTAAGCTTTGTAGTTCCCCAGGAGTCTATACTGCAATGCTTTCCACAAAATAGGTGCTTAATAGGTGTTTGTCAAATGAATATATGAATAAATTATAAGAATAATCATAACAATAAGTATTATTACTACTCCTATCCTCTTTCCATCTCTGTCCTTTGTTCTATTTTCCAAACATTTGTCAAGGACCTATTATGTGCAAAGCTATAGACTCTCAAGGAAAGGAGAAGGGAGGGAGGGAGAGTTTGGAACTCAAAACAATGTTAACGTTGTTTTTATATGTGATTGGAAAAAAGTAAAATATAAAAATTTTCACTTAAAGAAAAAAAGAAACTAGAAGGAATTTTTAAAAATCTATATAAGATTAAAAGCATTATGGCTCTTGATAATTAGCATAAATCAATGCTTGATTTATTGTTTTGTTGGCAATCTATGCTAAAGAAAAAGTTAATATTGCACAATATATGTATGTATACAGTCCACCCCTCCCCGAATCTGGTTGTTAAACATTTACTAGCACGCCCTTATATTGCACTATAAACACTGCCTGAGCTTATCTGAAGTGTAGCAGAAGGCTCAGGGATTAAAGTCATCCTCATCAGACTGGGAGCTTGATGACTAATAAAAGAAATAATGATAACAAAATAATAAACTGCCATTTATATAGCATTTTTAAGTTTGCAAAGTGCTTTACATCTATTATCTCACTTGAGCTTCACAGCATTGGTGGATAAGTATAGTAGAGAGATACAAAGTGCTCTATGAAGACCTAACTGGGAAATCATTAGTGACAAGATGGACCAGGAAAAGTTTACTGAAGAGTTAACTTCAGAACTGGGCTTTAAAAGATAAATGAAAATTCAACAATTGAGGACAAGGAAGGGAAGAGCTTACAAGCATAGAGAGCACCTGGGAGCACAGAGATAAGAGAGTGTAGGGTTTTAGTGTCAAACTCAAACACAAATGGAGGCCACTAAGCCATACATAAGAATCCCTGTGTCCTCCATATTTACTTAGAAAACCATATATTCACATTATTTCTGTTGTATTGCATTTTTATTTATTTTGCTAAAATAGTTCCCAAATACATTTTAATCTTGTTTGGGCCTTACTTGAAAGTATTGCAGACCATATGTGTGCTGTGACACCTCTGGTGCTTAAGAGCCAAAAAGGAGATCATTTCAACTGGAACCTAGAATATGTAGAATAGAAAAGTACAAAATAAGACTGGATAGATTCGATGGTATCAGATTGTGGATGGGCTTGAACATCAGACAAAGTAGTTTGAACTTTATTCAGGAGAGCCACTGAAAAATTTTGAGTAGAGGAAAGGTTATATTACTATGCCCAAAGGGGTATGAAACTGTGCATGTCCTTTGACCTAGCAATACCACTGCTTAGTTCAGTATACCAGAGAGATAATAAAAAATGGGAAAAGGACCTACATGTAAAAAAATATTTATAACAGCTCTTTTTGTGGTGGCAAAGAATTGGAAATTGAGAGGATGCCCATCAATTAGGGAATGCTGAACAAGTTGTGGTTTATGAATGTAATGGAATACTATTGTGTTACAAGAAATGATGAGCAGGCAAACTTCAGAAAATCCTGGAAAAACTTATATGACCTGATGCTGAGTGAAGTGATCAGAACCAGAACATTGTACACAGTAACAGCTACATTGTACAATGACTACCTTTGATAAGTCTTATTTCTTCTCAACAATTTAAGGATCTAAGACAACTCCAAAAGACTCTTGATGAAAAATGCTGTCCATATCCAGAAAAAGAACTATGGGCCCTCATGGTTTCTCCCATTGGTTTTAATTCTCCTTTACAATGTGAACAATGTGAAAATATGTTTAATATTAATGTATATGTAGAGCCTATATCAGATTACACACTTTCTTGGGGATGGGGGAGAGGAAGGAGGGGAAGGAAAGTTAGAACTTAAAATCTTATGGAAGTGAATGTTGGAAATTAAAAATTACATAAATTACTTTTTAAAAGAAAATACCATTAAAAAAGAAAGGTTATACTGTTAAGAGGTTGGATTGGAAGTGTGAGAGTAGAGGCAAGAAGACCTGTCTAGTGGTTATTACAATAGTTCAAGGCCTGTAGTAGAATATTGGAAATATATAAAAAAAGGAAAGAGAGGGCAGAGAGAAGAGATGATATGAAGGGAGGATTGAAATAACTTTATAACTGATTTGAGGTGAAGGAAAGATAAGTCAGATATAATAATATGGTTTCAAACATGAGAGACAGAGTGCCATTGACAATAATAAAGGCAGGAGAAACAAGTTTGAAGGGAAGAGGGAACTGAAGCTTGGAAGGGATTGTAGAGATAATCTAGTCCAAACACGCAATTTTGCAGATGAGGAAATTGAAGATCACAGAGGTCAAGGGGCTTACACAGTGTCATGCAGCTACTAAATCTTAGATTCGAACCTACACTTTCTAATTCCAAGACTATATCATGCTATTTCTCAGAAGGAAGAGTGAGTTTTAGACATAAGTCATGGGAATCAGAAATCTATTTAGAAAGATAAAGTGGGATCAATAAAGCCAGATGGAAGTAACCTGAGATCAGAGCCAGGATGGTAAATGTAAAAAAGTAGTCAGATAGCAAGTGTCAGGTAAATTGTAGAATGATGGGGGCTTGCTGTGGTAAGCTTCTTTTGATTATTGGACAGAGGTGGTTGGTATCACTCCCGTAGATTTTTTTTTTTTTTTTAAATTATTGGTCTTTTTTCTTTCTGGAGGGGGGATGTTATCACTTCCATAGGTTCTTTAAAAAAGTTATTTATTAGTCTTTTTCTTTGTGGGAGGGGAGAAGGCAAGGTAATTGGGGTTAAGTGACTTGCCCAAGGTCACACTGCTAGTATAAGTGTCAAGTGTCTGAGGCCGGATTTGAACTCAGGTTCTCCTGACTCCAGGGCCCATGCTCTATTCACTGAGTCACCGAGTTGGCCCATTCCCATAGGTTCTTAAAGAATCTGGTCATCTACTAGACCAATATTTGATCCACATTTCTACCATTCTCAGTATTTTGGTTCTTTTAGTCCTAGAAAAAAAAAATGGGTCAGATTTCTCTATAGAAAGGTTATTGTCTGCTATTAGAGTCCCTTCAGTGAACTCTAATGACATGGGGGTGGGGACAGAGGTGTGAATAAGTTGCCACCATTATATTACCATCTGTTTCTCCCTCAGTTTCCTTAAAAAGCCTGTACACTGGGAAAACCTTTTCTTCAGATATACACCATCTATGGGCATGTATGTCTTTGGTTTGTGGGGTAGGGGAAGGTAGTTACACTCATTACATTAGATCAAAATTTATTTCAATGTATCTCTACTTAATCTATAGGTGTAGATTGTAAACCCGTTAGAGAATGCTAGAATTGGAATCTGAGAACCTAAATTGAAATCCAGGCTTTGCTATGTCCTACTGATGAGGGCTGGAGAGATAGGGGTGCAGGAACTCCAGGACTGGACTTCCCTACGTGGGATGTCTGGAAAAGAATTCACAGACTCAAGCATTGTTGAGGTCAAGGATGTAAAGATTTATTATGCTTTTCAGCAGGCAAGAGTTCTTAGGGAACCTGCAACCTTAGAGGGGTACAGTTAAAGTTTATATAGGATATTCTACAGTAAAACATGTGCCAAATATGCTAACTGGGTGATTCAAGGGGAATTTAGGGAGTGGTTAGTTCTTAAAGGAACATGCACTTTTAGTATCTACTGCGTAGGTATTTTACCCAGAATTCATTAGGAAATAGCCCAAGAGGGGCCTACATGGAGGTGTGATTTTAGGCCTGAAAAGTCACTAAGTCAACTAATGATCAGGGCTGACTAACGAATACCAGGCTGCTCTCATCAATGCCTAGTTAGACAAGATAAATGTAAGGGAGTATAGCTACGTCTAAGTCTAAGACACACATGATTGGTCAGTGCGTAGTAGATGTCGTGATGACCCAGTACACAGTTCAGCCAATATACAGCCAGTTCACACTAATAAATTCTATAGGTGCAACTGACTGCTGTATCAGGAAGGGAGATAAAAGTTTTGCTAGGCCAGGCTGTGTCCTTGGGCTGGGGAGAAACTGGGATAGTGTTTTGAGGTTAGGAAGAAATGTGATTTTTTTAGAGAGAAATGTGATTTTAGAATTGGGGTCCAAGTACAGGCACCCAAACACCCCATCACTACTTGTGGGAGCTTAAAGTCATTTATCTTCCCCTGGCTTTAGTATCTTCATCTGTAAAATGAGGAGGTTGGAATCAATGATATACTTCCATCTATGATCTTATAACCTATTCATTGTCATAGTTAGAAATTCTAAATGTGCCTTGATCAAGCTGGACAAGAGGCATCTACAACTTTTTAAGACAAATTAAGTTGTGTAGGTACAGTTGGGGGTGAAATCCTTCAGGTAGAGACATTGTTACTTGAGATACAAGGTCACATAAGAGAGAGATTCTACTTCAAGCCCAATTAAGGGGAGTCTACTGTGAGGGCAAAGAAGAGCGGAGGAACAAACCATGGAAAAGTTTACCACAGTGTGGCTACTGAAAGAAGGATGAGTGCCTTCTGATAACCTCTTATTTCAACTAAAGATTGCTAGTGTTAACTTCTTTATTTTTCCGTCTGGTTAGTACAAGACTAGAGTCATGACTGTAAATTTCAGTGCTGTAGGCAAAGCCCTGTTTGTCCTACCCTTGTTATGGCTCTGAATTCACTATACTTTAGTAGATACTATTCTTTTGCAAGTTACTGTGGCCAAAATAATTTATTTTGTGTTATACTTTCTGGTGATGAGCCTCTGTGAATTTAGCTAAGTTGGTCCTTGGTATTAGGGATACAAAGTCCTTTGTGGGTCTGTGCTTGAGGTCTTTGCATCTTGATAAGACCCTTCTAGAGTTTGTACTTTGTTGGTATAACCTCAGAGAACCCAAGGTCATCTCCATGCCCAAATTAAATAGAGGAGTTAAACTTTAATGGAGACAAGTAATAATCTAAAAACTAAATAAACTAAACTTCCTAAAATAAAAAGTAGAAGATTAAAAAATTTTCAAAGTCTAGAAAGAAAAATAAAAATGACAGTCCAAAATCTGGAAGGAAGAAGTTGTCTTGTAAACCTCCATCATATTTATCTGTTGCTCACACCATGGTGAACCCTGACAAACTGGGCATATGCATCTTCCATGTTGAGTGTATACCAAAATTCTGGCTGTCAAAATGACCAAATCTTTTTGGAATTTCAAGCAAAAGAAAGAAAAGAATTCTATATAAAACTTAGCCAAAAATTCTCTTTCTCCATTTTCAAATATGCAAGCATACAAAAAATTTGGTGTTTTGCTACATTCATCATGGTGGGAGTTTAATTAGGAAACCTAATAACAAATGCTGAGCTAGGCATCCTGATTACAGGACCCTTGGGACAGCTGAGTCTATTGCTAGGGAATGCTCTGATTGTGAGCCAATTATCAGGGAAAAAAGCAGGGAATAAAGTGAAAATATAACTCAAGAAATAATGTGCTAGGTCATAGACTCCTAATTTGGAAGCTGAGGTTACTGAAAACAGAACAATTTTTTTTCAGCTACCTATTGTAACAGTCCTCAGTTGCAAGTAGAAACATCTCTCTAGTACCTTCTTCCCAGCCTCTAATGGGAGAGTGGATGGGGAAGAAAGAATTAGGGAAGAAACCAGAGGGTTTTACACATAGTTGCATTATTTCTGTAATTATTATGAAAAGAAAGTGAAAATGTTGGAGATTAAAGGGGAACAAAATATTCCTTTGTAGCTCTTTTCAACTTTTAAAGACAATATTCCTCTCTCAAACAGACTTGTACCAAAATTTCTGTGAAGTTTTCTGAGGAGGAATTTGCAATTTCATTTGTGTCCCTAATTTACTTTAATGCCCAAAGAATTTGTTTGTTTTAGCTCAACCAGTAATCACCAGAAATTCCAGCTTCAGGAAAACTCAGAGAGAAAAGATTCAAGGAATAACTTGTTTATATCATTTAAAACGTTTTTTCCCTTGTGTCACATTTGGAATACATACCTCCAGAGGAGACCAAATGTATTAAACACCTGGGATGGATTTTGTATTTTAAGCATATAGGCCAAGCATCTTCTCAACACTGTTGAATGAAATTAGAAACCCAGGCAAAGAGAGATAAATCATATTAACATTGTAGTTTTCCTGCAGATGTAAATACTGTTTGACAAGTAAATAGAAATCATTAACAAGCAACTTCTAAACATGCAAGGTTTAATATGTTCATGAATACCTTTGATAATGGGAATTGGCACATAAGTTTTCAAGAGACCAGTTTTCAAAAGGCAGATTTTCTAATTTCTAATGGGATAAAGTGCTAAATCATACATTCAGTAAAGCATCACGAAAGGATGATGGTTGTTGCATTACAAATTTTGACTGGGTTTAACTTGGGAAATTAGGATTTAAGCACAAAATTAGAAAGAAGGGACACAGCTAGATTTTTGTTCTCCCTATTACATGGAGCTATAGAGGCATTCCCGTTGGAGCAAAGATGTGCAAAGAGCAGGTGCCAGGTACCCCAAGAAAGCATTCCCAACCTCTAAGGAGGATACAAAAGGGAAGGGCCAACGGGAATGCTCTCCTAGAGTGTGCATGATGTTTACGACCATGCTCATAGCACATCTAAGGTGTGAAGTCTATATAAAGTGGGTTTCTAAGCCCACTGACAAATAATTTGGTCAAAAAAGTCTATTTCTTCAGTCCCACTTCAAGCATTATTGTCTATTCAGAAACTTTGCACCCATCTGTTTCCTTCTTTTTATTCTCAAACACAGAAGATGCTACTCAGACCAATTTGTAAAACTGTTCTCCAGAAAATGCAAAGGAATAAGAGATCTTTCATTGCCTGATGATGGCATTAACAGCAGGTCAGAGCAATCGAAATATGTTGGTTCTCCATAACTCCTTCCTCCATCATCATTAAAGTGGTCAGTTTGATTTGACTATCCTTTAGTTTAGTTTGAAAGATAGAATTTAAAATGAAAAGGAAATTTATTTATTGAAATGCAGAAAAGTCATTTTCTCCTTTCTTACCTGAATTTCTTCAACTTCTTGGACACTGATGAAGCAGTGTCTAGAGGGGAAGAATTCAAAAAGAGTGGGTTCTTGTCTCACTTCTGTCACAGCGGAACCTTGTGACCTTGGGTATGTTACTTACTAAATCTCCGTTCTCTCACATAAAAATGAGAATGTTAGTATCTACCTTGCCATACCATTCAGGGTTTTTATTAGGCTCAAATATGTTAAATTTAATAGATGAGAAACAGAATAGGAACTTCAACGTGCTTTACAGGTGGAAAATCCAAAGGTATGGTATTCACTAAGTCCAGGTACTAAGGTGAGGCATTAAATCAGTGTCATTTTAAACAGCTTCTCTTACATTCTCCACTGTTTTCTGTGAAGTTTTAAGGGCCACTTTTAAGGGATGATTTAGAGAATGATTGGCACCCAAGTTCATATTCTCATGTCGTCAAGAAGATTTGATTTAGATATCCATATCACTAGCTTCAATTTAGCCCATGTATTCAAATCCTCTTAAAGATAGAGAAGTTTGTTTTCCCATTCTCTAGGTATTCTCATTCTTCATATGGTTCAAAGACTCTGTGTTTTTATCTTCCTTAATCTTCATTTATTTTTAACTTCCAATATATATTACGGTCTTTTTTGTTACTACAATTTAGTCTGTCTACCTTTTTAATCATTCTGGTTACTATTTTATGAACTCTGTCTGTTTGATCTGAACTCTTGCCAATTTGGGGGCATTAATTTTTTTTCTATTTTCTTTTCAATGAGATGCCTGGACCTGCCCACTTCATTCCAAGCCTTATTTCCACAAAGATATCAACAGAGAAAAACTGGCTCTTTACGTTTTACAAAGAAAATGTCCCAACTATAGCTAGTTATTATATCATCCCATGTTTCCATTACTCTTTCCTCTCATTTCTCCTTGCTGTGCAATCCCTGTTTCTCATTGCAATTTTTTCTCAATTAAGAATTTGAACTTCTCAAAAATAAGGCATTTTTTATTTTGCATGGATTTATAAATATTTTAGACAAAAAATAATTTCCATTTAGTTGTTAGTTCTTAACCTAGTGACCTTTTTCCTGATGTTGACTAATTTCAACATTACCTTTGAGTTAAATGCTTCAGAAGACTAGTCTCCTTCTTTGTATAACAGAAATTTTGAAAAGGGCATAGGTTTCTACTATATTTGCAGAATTAGAAATTATTTTATTTTGACTGTATTTAATTTTGAATTAAAACAGATTTTTTTAAAAAGGGTTTATTTTATATTTTAAACATTTTTATATTATTTTATTTTATTTTAATTTTAAAAAAGTATGCCCCCAATCTATGATAGTATTTTAGATGTACCTGTAGTAATTAGAAAACCAGCCTTAATGCTGGATCTAGATTTAGGTATGGTCCTCTAGAGCAACAACAGAGGTGTGGTCTATTTTAGAGCCAAGATTATTGCCAAAGGAACTCAATCTAGGAACAGAATGAGAGACAACATGAAGTTGTCGAAAGTATTAGTCAATGAATCATTTGTCAGGAAGTCAAGTCCAGGTTCAGTAAACACAGGGGAGTCACAAAAGAATTATGAAATGGTACTGCTATCAAGAAAGCTGAGTGAAAATTTATTCATAAGCCTAGTTCAGCCTCATCTTACAAGACACTTAGAAATGTACCATATAAGCTAAAAGAACAGTTAACTAAGAGCAGGGAAAAGAAAGAAATCTCCAAGGAAAAACCAGCGGAAAGACTGAAGAAATGAACAGCTTCTGATGCAGTGTCATGGGATGACAGTGAAAGGGAAAAATCTTCAGAGGAGGAGATCAGTTCTGTAACTAGCTACCACTAGACACCCAGAAAAGAAAGTGAGATGCTCCAAACCCTTGTAATGGTTCAAAGCCTAATAAAAGAATTGAAGAAAGAAATAAGAAATGAAATTAGAGCTCTTAATTAAGAATATAAAAGAATAATAAAAAGCTTAGAACCAAAGCTGGAAAATCTTAGCACAAAGCAGTGGAAACCCATTAAAAACAAGAATAGAGTGCATAAAATTGAAAATTTGAATGATGTAATAATAATTATTAGATAAAAAAACATGTAACAGATTGGAAGAGGACACCAAAATAGAACTTGAAAAATGAATCTAAGAATCATTGGCTTCCCAGAAAACATTATGAAACAAAAACCTTAATGCAGTACCTCAAGAAATTGACCAGCAGTATTAGAACCAAAGGACAAAGTGCAGCTTGATTAAATCCATAGAATATTATCAGAAAAGAACCCCAGGTTTAAATTATTCAAAACAAGTTGGCCAAGCTCCAGAGCCAGCAAATGTCAGCAATCAGAAAAAGGTAGGTCACATATCAGGGAAATCTAATTAGAATCATGCAGACCCACTGAACATCAACACATAACAATAAGACAAGAAAAATAAATTGAAGAAATAAACACAAGCAAAACTGCCTCTATTTGAAGACAATATGATGGTTTGCTTAGATGGCCATGGAACATCAGTGAAAAAAGTTGCCTAGAAAATTATTATTCAGTAAAGTTTTAAGCTACATAATACAAAGAAAAAAATCCACAGAAAGGTCGTAAACTTTTTTGTATATTATTAACAAAAGCCAGAAGGACTATAAAGAGAAATTACAATTGCACTATCTGGATTGCATTAAATATCTAGGAATTAATCTGTCATATAAAAATACATATAAGTATAAGTATTAAACATTTTTGCAGCAATAAAAAAACCTTAATATCTATTAGCTGTTCATCAGCTATGCCAGTATAGTCAAAATCAGTTCAATACATTAATGGATCTGAAATATCATCAATGTATGTATTCCCTCCAATAATGCATATTGGAATCCATCCATGAATACTTATTCTAAGTGACTCTTATCTGCATCCCCCCATAAATTCACCATAGAGGGACCACTACCACATGCCAGGGGCATTGTCCTCACATTGTGTGGATAATAATGGAACATGGAGGCTGCCTTTGACATGCCCCTTGCTCTTTCTATTTGATCTACCCATTGTTTTTTTTCGTCAAATTTTGCATTTCTCTAATGAAATCCTTTACTACTACACTGCTGAATAATTCATCATTTGTAATATGTTATGGATTGCTCATTCCTGCCGTGAACCTCATCATTACTCTTTGGTTAATGCTCAATATGAATTCTTCAGAGACTGTAGTCTTCTTTGTCTGCCAGTAATAAAACATCACCAGAATACCAGTGTATAAAAATTAGACCTTTGTGTCAAGGAGAAGTTTGGAGTCATTAAAACAACTGTGTAATTTCAAAGGAAATACATCCTGCTCTCCTACATATGTTCTATTCTCAGACCAACTTATGGCTATTACCTGTCCCAGATCTATATACTCATGAGTAAGCTCTATGGGTTGTCCATCCAACAATATATCTTGGCCTCAATAATAAGCATTTTTAATTCCCTTGTTTTTTCCTGTGTATATAATTAGGCTGAATTCTTTCAAGTATTATGGATCTCATTCAGGAGACTGTACAATGTTTGAAGGATTGAGGTTATCAACAGAATGTCATCCATCCACCAGGATCATTTGGAGGATCTCAGCATCTATAAGGAATATGACTGTTACATATGTCTGCCTGTTTGATCAGAGGTCCTTAAACATTGAAGTTATCTCCAATGTTATCTCTGGTATGTTCTGATATACACATGGGAAATACCTTGCTAGGTAAGAACTTTAAAGCTATTGCTGTGCTCCATCAAATAAAATATTTCTGTGAGGTAAAAGTAAGTATAGTAGGATCCTGCACTTTTGTGATTCAAAAGATATTTACCATAGACTATCAATCATGAAAGCTGGCTTGTTCTTTTATATTGCCTTCACCAAGGATGTCCTCAACGTGTGGTTTATTTTTTATAAAAGTTTTGTATAGATGGGCAAGTAGGAATGTGGTTCAGTAACTATTGATATTCTTTCTCTCCATCACCTTTTTTGAGACTTGCAGGTTTTTTACACTTTCATATAGTTTAAGAACCCCCTCAAATCTGTGCCATCTTCATCATAACACTACTGTTTGTGCGTTTTGAATGCTTTCCCTATTTTCTTCTCTTTATTGCTATTTCTATTTCCCCAGGTAGCACATCTGAGACTATTATGTTAATACTAAGAGTGGTGATTCTGTTGTCTTGGTGAAAAGAATTTGTTATAACCTTATTGTTGTCCTTTCAGGTTCATCCTTAAGTGTCCTTGGATCAATATTGCTTAGTTGAACCTCTTGCTAAGCTTCCTTTAAATAAGTTTTTTCCTCCACTGTTTTTCACAGTTTAATAAGGCAATAGTGTTCACAATCTCCCACCATTTTCCTTTTGAAGATGTTATACATGGGCAGAAGTAGTAGTGACACCTTTGGGAGCTACCGGGGTCACTGAGGCTGGAGGATCTCTTGAGCTTGGGAGTGCCAAGCCTGCAGTGAGCAAAACTGATTATTATTCATTTGCACTGTTTGGCATTAATATAGTGAGCCCCTGGGCAGGGACACAGCTGGGGAAAGATAACATTTTTCTTACAGAGGAGTAAACCAGTCTAGATTAGAAATCTAGCAAGTTTAAGCTCCATACTGATCAGTAATGTCTGTGAAACTTTCAGCCTGGGCAAGATAGGGACATCTACTATGTTAAAAAAAAATGTATGTGTGTATATATATATATACACATACACACGCACACATACACGTGCATATATACATACACAGCTACACGTGTGTCATATATGCATATATAAAGCATGCATATACGCTCACATGTATATACATGCATGTGTGTATATATACATTATATATATCATACATATATGAATTTACATCCTAAACTGGGGCTACCCTTGGCTGCCATGCCTCCCCATTTGGCAAAGACATTAAGTATTTCTGGCTGAAGTGGTTTCTAGGCTTGTTTGATCTCAATCTAGCAGCTGCTTTACATTGGTTAAACTTTATAAAATCATTATAATGCTGATTCCCATCAATTTCCCATTTTTTTACATCAAAAATTTGTTTCAGTAGGTTAGATTGGAATTGTTTTAATTGCACATCATAATTTTCTTCTACTTTTGTGTTACTTTTGATCTTTTCTTTAAATAGCTAGTGGTCTGACTATATACAGACAACTGATTCAGGAATGACCCCCACTTCAGTAATAAGTTATTTCCTGTCTCAACAGACATAGTCGATTTCATTTTTAAAATCTAATTTTTGCTTGTTATGTCTAGTAGCTCTTAGTTGTTTTCTCAAAGAAAGTATTCATGACCAATAGCTACAAGACTTTTGTGTAATCTGCAAGTCTTTGGTCTTATTCTCTACACTTGCATTATGTTTTCCAACATATTTTTTCTTTATTCTCTCCTATTTCCACACTTGCATTGAACAACAATTACTAAAGCATATGTTGTGCCACTCTCCTCCTAACAGAGAACATACTCAGTAGGCAGAATGAGACATAGTTTTTGGACATAGTCAACACAGGAATTTGTTTTGCTTGACTATACCTGTTACAGAGATTTCTTTTTCTTTTTTTCAGTGGTGGTGGAGTATATGGGAGGAAGAGTAAATCGATTTTTATTAATTGAAAAAATAAAAATTTTAAAAACAAAGTTTGTGTTGATTACTTTGGGGGATCCTGTCAATTTTTTTTGTGTATACGATTTCTTCAGTTCCTCCTGCTCTACAAGTGATCTTAGCGTGATTATTTTTATAGTTATCTTTTTTTTACAAATACTTATAATAAGCATTGCAATATAATCCAAATTACTCTACAGACTTAGTGCTATGTCTAATTATCAAAATGATACTTTGAAGTAGACAAAATAATGAAAAATATCACTTTCATAAGGTTAGATTTTTAGCAAATAAAAGTAATGCAGCTAGAATTCTAAGAAAAGATACAGATTTTTAAAATTGATAAAATTTGGCATATGAAATATTAGGAATTGACACAAATATATAGCATTATGAACCATTCCTAATAGATATGGACAAAAGATTCACACAAACATTTTCCAGAGGCAAAAATACAAACCACTTACAACCTGAGAAAATGCTGAAAATCATAAACAATTAGAGGAACAAAAAATTAAGACAACCCTGAGTTATCTTTGTAAAGACAGCAAAGATGCTAAAAGATGGGATAACTCATTGATAGAATTGTAAGAAGACAGGCATTCTAATTCACTACTAGCAGAGCTGTATATTGGTCCAATCATTATGATTAGCAGCTTTCAATTATGTAAGAAAGGTTACTAAATTGTTCACCCACCTTATTTGTTTGTGTTCAAACACTCTAGAGATTCTTCATCTCTTAGTACTATATCTCAAATACATTATTGAAAGTGAGAAAAGGACCATCTGGGCAAATGTTCATAGCAGCATTACACATGATAACAAAAAGTTGGAAACAAAATATATGTCCACAGTTTAGGGAAATGCTTAAGAAATTATGGTATAGGAACATAATGGAATATTACTGAGACATAAGGAATTATTGAATATCAAGAAGTCAGAAAAACACAGAACATTTATAAGAAATGCTGCAAATGAAGAAAGTTCAAGAAGTGTGTAAATGCATATGTGGGGCAGCTAGGTAGTGCAGTGGATGGAGCACCAGTGCAGGAATCAGGAGGACCTGAGTTCAAATCTCGTCTCAGTCACTTGACACTCACTAGCTGTGTGACCTTGGGCAAGTCACTTAATCCCAGTTGCCTCATCCTGGGTCATCTCCAGTCATCCTGATGAATATCTGGGCACTGGATTCAGATGTCTTTGGAGGAGAAGTGAGGCTGGTGACCTGCACAGCCCTCCCTCACTCAAAACAAAGTCAAGTGCAAGTCATGTCATTATTTCTCTGATGGCATGGTCTTCAGCAACAAAGGATGAACACACACAAAAATGCAAATGCATATCAAACATTTTCATAGTGACCTTTAGCTCCAACAAGATATGCAGTACTTTACTTTGGAGGACCCCACTATCGTAGGCACAACTTGCATGTATTTATGTGTTGCCTGCCTCTTCATAATGGACACTTTGAGAACAGGGACATTTTTTTGTCCTTTTTGTGTGTGTCTCCAGCCTTAGCAGAAGACCAGGAAGATAAAAGCACTAAATAAAGGCTTATTGAGTGAATGACTGTAATAAGTATTAAGTGCTTAATTAAGCACATGTTTCTAGGAGGTCAAGGATACCATGAACCTTTATCCTTACATTAAACTCAGGGTATAATTTAATGTTTCTTAACCCTCATTCTCATATTAAGAAATTTTTTAAAAAAAGACAAATTCTAAGTATTCTAATGGAAAAGTTCTCCAGACTGTGACATATTGGTCTAGTTTTATCATTATCATGAGTTACATAATCAATTAAGGAAAATAATTTTGGGGGAAAATAACATGTTTAAACAACACACTTTTCTTTCGTCTGTTAATAAAAATGCAAGGATCATGTAATGGATACTCCTTTTCTAATACAAGTACCATTCTGTTTGAACTACAGTTAGCTATTAAATGCTGAATGCAAGACTGAAATCCAGGATTTATTTATGGTAGATTTATTGCCTCACCATATATTAGGTAGGAGGTAAAGTAAATAATACTCTATAAACTGAAGTTTGCAGTCAGATTTACTGGCCTGGGAGTGGGTTGGATAAAGGAGTTAACCATCAGTATATATTATCTCCATCCAAAGAATTCTCTGGAGTAGAAGTTTTGGTTAAATTCAATTATTTAACATTGCTTTTGAAAACAGTAAGCTGCCACAAATAAGGATCCAATTTACTATTCATGCTTGTGTTATTTATTGCTAGTAGTCAATCTAGAATTACTCATCATTTTAGTATTATTAGCCTCATTATTCTTCAACATAATAACATACATGCCAATTGTTATGTGTGAAATGTCTAAGTAGGACATCAGTATGGCAGTGAGACATTGGGCTTGAAGTCATCTTATCTTGGCTCTGCCATTCCCTAGTCCTGTGCTTTTGGAAAGAATTGCTAAATAGCAAATAAATGGAAACAATTAGGGAATGGCTAAACAAACTGTGGTATGTGGATGTAATGGAATACTATTACATTGTAAGAAAAGATGAATATGGAAAATTCTTGTATGAAGTGATGTAGAGTGAAGTAAGCAGAAGTAGGGGGACCATTTACATGATGATCACAGCAATATAAAGGAAGATAGAATCAAAAAATTTCAGAACTCTAATCGATGCATGGCCCTAATGTGGCTTCTGAAACCTGTGAAACCTCTCATCATCTACAATGCAGAAGGAGATAACACGTTTTTCAGACATGGCTAATATGTTGATTTGTTGTGCTTGATGGCACTTATATGTTATAAGAGAAGATTCTACTGAATAGGTGGAGGGTGAGTCATCAAAAGTGTGAAAGTGAATCAAAAAAGGAAAAAGAAGAAAATATTAAAAAATAACTATCAAAGCATTGGCAATACTTTTGATACCCCTCATTACCTCAGTTCTCTGGGTAGAAGATGATTCCAATGAAAACATCGGACTCATCATTGTTTCAGATCACTTTCAGTTCCAACATTTTGTACTCATTAATGTGTGTATATGTACACACATATATGTATATGCATATATGTGAACATGTGTCTACATACATATTTGTAAAGTACTTTGCAAGTCTCAAAGCAATATATAAAAACTAATTCTTTATTAGCAACATAAAAATTGCAAGTAACAGAGCTATCAATCTCAAATTTCCACTTCGTCAAAAACATTTATCGATTGTTCAGATATTTTTGACTAAGGAAAGTTTTGAATTTATAGCCCTTTATCTATACATGTTATACTGATGAACAATAAAAAAAATGAGTAACCATACAAAATAGTAGAACTGTCTTAAAGAGCAAGTTAAACACACACATACAGACATATACAGACACACATTCTGGTCAATATCTGTCTATCTATCTTACACATATTTGAATATATCAGCTTATGTATACATATACATACACACACACACATGCATATATGTATGCTATCAGCCAATCAGAGGTTTTGACTTTTAGATTGTTTTTTCAATAATGGTGGTATATTTCACTGAGTCATTCACACTCTCTCACCCCCGTCCCCTGGTGACCCCTTGCATACTTTGGCTCATGCAGTCTATAACTGTGGGAAAGAGATTTTCTTTGTTCTGAGCTAACTGGCCCTGCAGGGATCACACCCATGATCTTGACTTAATGAGAGCCATACTCTAACCACCTGAGCCAATTGGCACATCTGTCCATTCTCTGTGGCACAAAAATTGCTGAGATTTGGTGGTTGATGCCTTGACCAGGGAGAAAAGTACAAATATTTTTTTCTTTCACATTTCCAAATACAAGATTTGCAGAGCTATAACTTTAACTCTTCAGTTTAGCTGCTGGAGTTTACATAGGGAGCTGGCATAGTACGGAAGAACTCAGCATGAACATTGGAATTTTCAATAACAATGCCCCAAAAGTTAGAAAGAGAAAACCTTAACTTGTTATGAGATTCAAACTAATGATTTGCAATTTCCTTCTAAGAGAAATTCACAAAATTGTCTCTTCTACATAATCTTACCCATTTCCTTTTTCCTTCCTTCCTTCCTTCCTTCCTTCCTTCCTTCCTTCCTTCCTTCCTTCCTTCCTTCCTTCCTTCCTTCCTTCCTTCCTTCCTTCTTTCCTTCCTTCCTTCTTTCCTTCCTTTCTTCCTCCCTCCTCTCTCTCTCTGTGTCCTGGTCTGTCTCTCTCACCATTTGGGTAATCCCTTTTTAAGCATCAGATTAATATAACTTTACTTACAAATAAAAATTTACTTATTTAATCCAGGAACTAAACCCTTTAGAATAACTACTAGACCATTAGAGTGATGTTAAGTTTCATCAGATTTTTGCAAAATACATGTTGAATCATCTGAGAAAAATTCTGCCAGTGAATAACATGAAAAAAAAATAGAACCATAAATAAGCTTTAACTCTCTCTACCTTTCAAGGTAATTTGATATGGAGGGTGAAAAAGATGTTGAATCTTGTTCCATGTATGTTTTCTGACAAAGTTATATCAATACAGAAAATTACACAGAAATATGAAAATTATATCAAAATTTCATATCATGTACTCTTTTCAAACTTTAAAAATCATGGTTATGGAAATAAAATGGTGATAATTTTAATACAAAATCTTTGCATGTCAAAGCTGGAAGATCATTATAAAACATTTAACCCAACTCCCTCCTTTAACAGATGAGGAAACTGAGAACGAGAAAAGTAATGACTTAGTCAATGTTACATGCATCTAATAAGTATCTGAGCTGAGACTCACAGTGCTAGAACTTCAAGATAAGTACCTTTCTACTGTACCATATTTCTTTGTTGTTGTTTTTTCATTGTACAAGAAACTTAAAAAGAAAAGGTCTTCAAAGAAAAATTGGGGATATCTATCTATTACCTTTGCCTTTTTTGACAAAATTCTGAAAATATTAGTCTTAAAAAAGATTAGTCTTAGCATTATAAAATGGTCACATATCAATTTGTAGGATTAAACAAAGTAAAATTATGATAAACATCATATAAGTTATCTGTAAAGACAAATCTCCTGGCAGCAATGGTCTATAAACCTGGGAATAGGTTACTAGGAGGTTAAAGGAATCTGTTTTCTTAGGGGTTTAAAACAAATAGGCAAGTATGTTATATATCTAATTTAGGTATGTTCCTGCCTGGAGGCTGGCAATGACCAATATGACCCAGTAATGATCAACCTTTATGACTTTAAGCTAATAAATACTTAGATTTTGAACTCTACCCACCAACCAATTTCTTTTTAATTTTTCAGAACCTTTTGTTGCTGTTTAAAAAAATCCCTTCTAATTACTTTGCTTTTCAAGTATATCTCTTCAAGGCTGTACAATTTGATTCAAACCTACCCATATCCTGCCTTATTACTTACTACTCTTTTTCACATATTCTACGTAAATTGGAATGTTCTCTGGCTCTGGTACTTGACTTTTTCCATCTCTTTTTCTTTGCTTCCACCATCTTCTTTCATTTGGAATAAACTCTTCTCTTCCTTACATCTTCCATATCTATCATCCTTTAAAGCCTAAATCCGAGGCATTCTACTCCAAAGAAGTCTTCTCTGATCTTCTGCCCACATGAAAGTGATCTCTTCCTTTTCAACTTTCTCATTTTTTGCTTCTATCACATTCTACCTTGTATGTTTTGTTTTTTGTTATGTTCTAGATCTGAAATTTCACTGCTTTGAGGAGTTCCTTATACTCATGAAGACTGCTGATTCATTTAGTCTTAGACACTTGCCTGAAGTCACATAGAACTTAAATTACTTGCCCAGATTCACACAGTTAGTATGTGTCAGAGGTGATACTTGAACCAAAGTCTTCCTGATTCAAATGCTAATTTCCATGATAACTCTCACATTTTCTGGTACTTTATCTGTGTATGTATTGTTTCTTCTCTATTTGACTGTAAACTCCTTAAAGGAAAGAACTATATTACTTTTTTTGGTCTTTATAGTCCCAGTACTTAATACATGGAATGTATGGGGTGTTAAAAAAAGACTAGTGCCTTTGATGTGAGGGTTTGCTGAGCCCTTTTCAGGGCTGCCCATCCACCTTCTGGGTTTACCTGGCATGCAGCTCTCACTTGTGGCTCCAGCATGAGCAGTTGACACACTCCAGGAGGCAGGCTAACCCAGGTAGAGGGTAACCAACAGACCTCAAACCCATTGGTGAGTTGGTGGGGGTATCTACCCCAAAGCATGTGAACACTTCCTTTGTGGAATGGGTGGATGAGAATAATTTGTTCCAACGGCAATGAAGGTAACTGGAATGGGCATGGTAGAGAGCTTTGAGCTGGGTCAGACTTCAAAGATGCGAAAGTCATCCATCAACTGCATCCCAGGCCAGTGACTGTTGTCTTGCCTGAGTGAGACTGATAACTTTGTGAAACTCTGTCTCCCTTAAGTCCAATTCATCCACAAGTAAAGACATCACCTGTGATGTCACTGGTCCTCTGTGAAAACAAAAGACATACAGCAGCAGCAACAGTAGTTAACATATATAAAATATGTGACATAACATATAATAACAACAATAATAATATATGCTGAAATGTTAGTTGAATTGGAAAAACTACTCTATGATCACCTACAAAAATTATTTAAACTCTTAGAAAATGCAATGTGTGGATTCTACTCTTGTTTCCAGTACTTCTTATCTATATAACCTTCAGGAATTCATTTACCCTCCCTGAGCCTCATCTACAAAATAGGAGTTATGAATTAGACAATCTAATGTTCCTCACTGTTCTAAATCCTGTTGTCCCTTGAATTACAGAAATCAAAGTGGGAAAATGGAAGAAATAATTTTGATAAACAAAAATAATGTTTTTATTTCCTTTTTTGAGAATTAGAATGAAATAAGAAAATTTCCTAATGCAACATGATATCTCTTCATACCTTTTCATGCCCCCATTTGACTTCAAATCACTTATTACTAATAAAATGAATGGATTGCTATGTCTGTATCTTGTTAATAGATAGGGCTGACCCTTAATTGGAGGAAGTGTTTGTTTATGTGATGTCATTTTAAAGGGGTTAATTCACCTGTTGTGGCCTCACTTTCCTTATCTACAAAATGGAAAGCTAAGATTAGAATAATCTCTAAGGTTCTTTGAAACTGGATCTTGTTGCTGGTCAGTTGTTTGAGTTGTGACAGAATATTCATTACCTCATTTGGGGTTTTCTTGGCAAATGATTTTCCATTTCTTTCTTCAAAACACTTTACAAATAAGGAACAGAGGCAAAGAGGGTTAATTGACTAGCTCAGGGTCACTTAGCTAGAAAGTGTCTGGGGGCAGATTTGAATTCAAGTCCTTCTGACTCCAGGGCTGGTGCTCTATCTACTGTGCCACCAAGCTGCCCAATTCTAAAATCTATTTGCATAAAATTATTTCACTCAGTAGCCTGAAACAATATCTTAAATCTCATCATTCAAATAATTTCATTGACTTCAGATCTGATGCTTTCAGAAAACTGTCCCACATTAAATAAGAAAGGTAAGATTGTGAATCATTAGCTCCTCCTATTAGCTACCTTGGTCCGTAGAGAGTAAGACAGGAGGGAATAGACACAGATGAAGTAATGTTGTCAAGAGGAAGGGAAAGAAGATAAATGATAAATCTTAAGGTTTTGCCTTGCACTAACAGGTCTAAAAGAAATACAATGGTGGGGACTTCAAGGTAGCCAAGGGACAGAGTGTACTTTGTAATTTCTACTTGATATAGGCCCTGCTCATAAATTACTCTTTCTAAAATGTAATAAAAGTCTTATTTGGGCTCTTCTACATCCTAGAAAAAAATAAGGGAATGAAATATCTAGACTATAAATATAAATATCTATTGTGTAAGAAATATAAACAGAAAAGAACGCTTGTGAGCAATGATAGTGTGAATTAGAAAAGTATAGATATATTTTTTATGTGCCTTGGCTTTTCTGTACTTAGTTATACAAGTACATAATCCATATGGTGTTCTAAATGTGGAGTGTACACTCTGGAAACTGAGCTTCTGGAAAATACAAAGATCCCATCTGAAATATTTTCCATGTAACAGTTGGTATTTCCTTGTAGAGGCAATCCAAAATGAAACATTTCCTTTTCTTTCTGAATACAGAAATATTCAGCTTTTCATTGCAAATCCTCTTGGAAAAGTCATATATTTGTCTCTAAACCAGATGCTCTTAACCTAGAATCCATAAACTTATTTATTTAATATTTTGATAACTCCATTTCAATATAATTGGTCTCCTTTGTAATGTTATGTATTTTATTTTCTGCATTTAGAAAATGTTATTCTGAGGAGTCTATGGTCTTAAGTCCATAACATATACAACAAAGACTTAAGACCCCCTATTCTGAGCATTTTTGGAGTCCCTGTTGGAACCAGCAGTATGTAGTATAGAAAATGATACAAAAGAGAAAAAAAATATGGAACTCCAGCCTACTTTTCCTTAGAACATACTACGCCTTTTACATATTCTGAATTCCATTCAAATCACATTATTCTCCAACCCCATTCAGGTTCCACCTCCTTTGAATTTTTCCCTAGCCCTCCCGTTCCCCCCAGAGCTATTTCTCTCTCCTCATCATTTTCATAGTACTATGAGTTGCTTTAATTTAAATTTATTCACCTTTCTATCATAAATATTTGAGTATAATTTCCCCCAGTGCATGGTAAGCACTTTGAGATCAAGAACTGGGTAGTAACCATCTTTTTTTTTTATCTCTGGCACCTACCTGTAGCAGATGTTTAATAAAATTATGTTTAAGTAAATTTAGTAGGGAAATTGCCAGGACATAGATAAGAAATTTATGGATTCATTATAAATTCTATAATGAAACATTACCCATCTGGACAAATAAGATTGGAAAAAGGTTTGATCTAGAATTTAAATGAGAAAATGGTTTTGATAGACTAGTGGGAAAGCAAAATATTAGAGATATGGGCTATCCGTTATAAAAAAAAAAGTTAACCTGTAGTTTTATATATGGAATTCTTTTAATGCATTATGAAAGCCTGATAGAAATCTTTTCTGAAGTAGTCTCAAACGATACGGCACTGTGGTGTACTGCATAGAGATCTGGGTATGAATCCTTCACTTAACTATCACTAACTGTGTAAATATGGAAAATTAGTTAAACTCTCCATGCCACTAGGAATCATCTACTATGTCAGTTAAACATCAGTGCCTCTAGGATCTATCTACTGAGACCTAGAAAGGCATGGAGAGAGTTCCAAAAATGATAGCTCCCCACACTATCAAATTCACAGACCCTCTTTAAACTTGTCTAACCTCTGAAGAATTTTGGATTTTGTTCTCAGATCTGTTATACTGGATATCATTGGACCAATAAGAAAGAAAATTGGATGCTAAATTCACACTCAGTTGGACAATTATTGAACATTAATTTTTACATGCAAACTACAAGCATACCCCAATTAAAATTGCTCTGATCATCATCATTTTCAAATTATATTGCTGCTAATACAATATAGCCAAACCTTACTGCAGCATAATTTAAATGATCATACATCTTTGAACATTTATACTATTTCTTTTTTGTCGTTAAATGTCCCCTGTGGTCGTGTTTTACCTAATATTTTCAGGGAACCAGTTAAAGGTTTTAGACAGGGCATGTCTGTACATATGAGATGCTTTGCTTTGTGCTTTAAAAAAATTCTTCAGGACTTAGTCCAGGGCTATTTTGGTATTTCCCAACTTAATTACTTTCCACTTAATTTTTTTTCTAAGTTGGTTCAAGAGATTGGTTTAGTGCCATAGGGATTACCACATGATGACATATGTTGATTTACATAGTAATGAAAATATAAATGCCATCTCTTCAAAAGAAAAGAGTTAAAAAACTAAAATCAGCTCATAAAATTTAAGTCTCTTTTAATTGGACCCACATCACATGACCCCACAGAATGATAAACCTTTTTTAACTTCACAGAAGATAGAGTTGGCAGTGAGATCATATCACAGATTTTGTGCTTTCCTGATAATAATCCTAGTATAATTACATATTTGACAAGTGGAAACAACCAGTGGAGTTTGAGGGTACTCCAAAGTGCTTTACCTTTCTTCTGCTACAATCCATGACTGTCTTAGCCACACAGAGGCAGGCAAGCACGTGTGCATGCTACTGGGTATCTATGAGTATATGTTGTGTATTTTAACTTGGCTTAAACAGAGTTCATTTATTTCTGGGGTTGTTTTTGTAACAACAACTACTACTACTGATGTAATGCTCTAAATTATGGGAAGTGTTTTCCACATATTATCTCATTTGAGCTTCTAAAAACGCTATGAGGTAGGTGCTCTTGAATAACATGGAACTACTTAGAAAATTCCCATAGCAGAAATGGAAGAAGGACAGAAAGTTGGGAGTTAGTTTTTCATATTCAGATTGATCAGATAAAAATACTCTCATAAACTGTACAATGTATGTATTTCTTTGTGCTTATCTTGGCATTTGTAAGTCTAAGTTTCCCTCTTCAGTTGTGGAAAATATAAGGGGAGGAGGAAACTTACCAAAACTCTATACAGTCAGCCCATAACAAGAATAAGTCATAAATTGCAACAAAGGACCTCTCTAATTTGAGGGTTTTCATGGTGCTCGTTGATCTGTAAGGTTTTATCCAAATATGAAATTTAATAATTCCTTGATTAATTTAATTTAAACAAGTATGTACTCACTTTAAAAAATCAGGACTTGATAATGAATTAGATTTTAATTTGCATAAGAAATGTTTTGTATTAAAACATAAGCTAGCATATTGTGAATATGCCCCTAAAAGGGGAGTATGAAAAAATTTATGAATAATTTCAAAATATATGGCTCATCATTTATTTGTGAAATTGTATATGTCTATATTTCAACTAATCTTTATATATGTATATATATATATACATACACATACACATATATATATAGTACATATATATTTATAAATAAAGAATTGTAGAAAGTTTCCTCATGGGTATTAGTAGGTACAGGTCTGCTGTCTTTGCTCCAATAGATTTCTTGTGGTTCAATCATTTTTCAGTTATGTCCAACTCTTTGTAACCTCATTTGGGATTCTCTTGGCAGAGATACTGGAGTGGTTTGCCATTTCCTTTTCAAGCTCATTTTACAGATGAAACTTGACAGTGAAGAAACTGAGGCAAACAGGATTAAGTGACTTGCTCAGGGGCCAGATTTGAACTCAGGAAAATGAATCTTTCTGACTCCAGGCAGGGCATTCTATCCACTGTGCCACCTAGATGTAGGGTGACAAGCAACTCACTTAAGCTCCCAGTGTCCTCAAGCAACTTTTTGATACTATAAATTATAGACAAACTGCCAATCTGCATCATTGGAGGGAAAAAATTGACACAACCATTAAATTTCAGATCAAGACTAATCTTGATTATTATAGAAAGTGTTGTGTTAGGGGCTAAATACAAATAAGGAAAGGTAGAAAAAGAGTTCCCAAGGTAGCAGAACAACAGAAAGCAATGGGTAGTAAGAGAAGGGAAAATAAAAACTTCTCTCCCATCCCCGTGATATGTTATCAGTGATGGTTTACATTAAAGAGGTACAAAAGAGGCTTTTCAAGGACATAAATGGCCAGAAAATGATGTAGTCCAGTGGTGTATTGAGAATGGGGACAACAGATATTAATCAATCAAATCAAATCAATCAAATATTAATAGAGTTAAAGGAAAGGATCCAAGAAATTAAATGAATACTCTAAAGAAAATTTATGGGAAGACAAGAATAAAAATTTTGCTGGACAAGAAGATATGAAGATATTATGATTCTACAGATGGATTACTTAGACCAGCAAGACTCAGATACATTTGTGTTTCTAAATATTAGAAAATTACTGCATCAGAGCGGCCTAAGAGGTGTTCAGGGCAGACTAGCACCTTTGATGTGAGGGTTGGCTGAGCCCTTTTCAGGGCTGCTCATCCACCTGCCACCCAACTGTCACCTGTGGCTCCAATAAATTATATCATGCACAGTGGCCACACCCTGGCAAAACCATCTTGACAGATGGGCTAAACCAGGCTGAGGGTAACTGACAGGGCTCAAATCCATTGGTGAGGTTGTGGGATGTCTACCCCAAGCATGTGAAGACTTCCCCTGGCAGGATGGTCAGATGAGAAGAGTTTGTTCCAATGGCTATGAAGAAAGATGTAGCAGAAGCTATGGAGTATGTAGATCTTGGTTAGGTCATTCATTGCATCCCAGGCCATTGCCAGTCACTATGACTTCTGTCTTGTTACTGGACCTTGATAACTCTAGAACAGACAGTGAGACTGACAATTTTGTGCCACTCTCCCTCACTTAAATCCAATTTGAGCAAGTCAGGACACCACCTTGTGATGTCATTGGTCATCTTTGAAAATGAAGAATAGGGGCGGAGCCAAGATGGCGAAGTAGAAAGACACACATACACATAGCTCCGAACCCACAAACCACAGAACAGCAGAGGGGACTAACCCAGGGCGAATTCTGCACCCAGAGACCACGGAATATTGGAGCGAGGGAGATTTCTGTTCCGGAGAGACCTGCAAACCTCTCGCAGGGGGGTCCTTCGTGCCGGGGACTGGGTGCCGGGCCGGGAAGAGGAGAGCAGCCCTACGGCGGCAGCGACACCATGGGAAAGAGATCCGAGAAGCCTGCGGGACAGAGTCTCCAGCGGCCACGTGGGTCCCCCCACCCACAGAGGGACCTGCAAACCTCTCGCAAAAGGTCCGTCGCGCTGCAGACACGGTGCCCAGCCCGGACCTGCAGCGGCGACAGCGTCCGCGGCTCCGAGAGATAAAGTTCTGAGAGGGATCTGGAGGCGGGATCTTCAGCAGCTGCACGGGCCCCCCACCAACAGGTGACTGATGGGGGTAGGTGAGAGAGTCTCTTTGGCGGGTTGAGAGGGGAGTGAGGTGCCCCCATGGCTCGGGCCCTCCGGGAGGTGGAGGCTGAGAGGCGGCTGCGGACGGGGGCTCCCCAAACGGGCGGGAGCCTGGATCCATTGTGGAAGGTCTGTGCATAAACCTCCTGAGGGAATTGAGCCAGAGAGGCGGCCCTGCCCCTGACCTCAGCACCTGAACTTAATTCTCACACTGAATAGCAGCCCTGCCCCCGCCAAAAATCCTAAGGTGGGAAGCAGCATTTGAATCTCAGTCCCCAAACACTGGCTGGGAGGACCAGGAGGCGAGGTGGGTGTGAGGAGAACATTCAGAGGTCAGGCCACTAGGTGGAGACAATGCCAAGAAAAGGGAAAAGAAATAAAACTATTGAAGGGTACTTTATCAGAGAAAAAAAACTTCCTCCCTTCCTTTCTGATGGGGAGGAACAATGCTTGCCATCAGGCAAAGACACAGAAATCGAGGATTCTGTGTCCCAGCCCACCCAATGGGCTCGGGCCATGGAAGAGCTCAAGAGGAATTTTGAAAATCAAGTTAGAGAGATGGAGGAAAGACTGGGAAGGGAAATGAGAGGGATAAGGGAGAAGCATGAAAAACAGATCAGCTCCCTGCTAAAGGAGAACCAAAAAAATCTTGAAGAAATTGGCACCTTGAGAACTAGCCTAACTCAGCTGGCAAGGGAGGTGCAAGGGGCCAATGAGGAGAAGAATGCTTTCAAAAGCAGAATTAACCAAATGGAAAAGGAGATTCAAAAGCTTACTGAAGAAAATAGATCTCTCAAATCTGGAATGGTACAGATGGAAGCTTCGGACTTTTCGAGAAAGACAGATATCTCAGAACATACCGCGCAGATTCGAAAAATGGAAGATAATGTGAAATATCTTATTGGAAAAACAACTGACCTGGAAAATAGAATCAGGAGAGACAATGTAAAAATTCTGGGACTACCTGAAAACCATGATCAAAAGAAGAGCCTAGACATCATCCTCCACAAAATTGTCAAGGAAAACTGCCCTGAGATTCTAGAACCAGAAGGCAAAATAAATATTCAAGGAATCTGCAGAACACCGCATGAAAGAGATCCAAAAAGAGAAACTCCTAGGAGCATTGTGGCCAAATTCCAGAATTCCCAGGTGAAGGAGAAAATATTGCAAGCAGCTAGAAAGAAACAATTCAAGTATTGTGGAAATACAATCAGGATAGTACAAGATCTGGCACCTTCTACATTGAGGGATAGAAGGGAATGGAATAGGATATTCCAGAAGTCAAAGGAACTAGGACTGAAGCCAAGAATCACCTACCCAGCAAAACTGAGTATAATACTTCAGGAGAAAAAATGGTCTTTCAATGAAATAGAAGACTTTCAAATTTTCCTGATGAAAAGACCAGAGCTGGAAAGAAAATTTGACTTTCTAACACAAGAATGAAGAGAACCATGAAAAGGCGAACAGCAAAGAGAAATCATAAGGGACTTGCTAAAGTTGAACTGTTTACATTCCTACATGGAAAGACAATATTTATAACTCTTGAAACATTTCAGTATCTGAACACTGGGTGGGAGTACACACACACACACATGCACACACGCACACATACATAGAGACAGAGTGCACAGAGTGAATTGAAGAGGATGGGATCATATACTAAAAAAAAAAAAAAATGAAATCAAGCAGTGAGAGAGAAATATTGGGAGGAGAAAGGGAGAAGTTATATGGGGCAAATTATCTCTCAGAAAAGAGGCAAGCAAAAGACTTATTAGTGGTGGGATAAAGAGGGGAGGCAAGAGAAAAACATGAGATCTACTCTCATCACATTCCACTAAAGGAAAGAATATAATGCACACTCATTCTGATAGGAAAACCTATCTCATAATACAGGAGAGTGGGGGACAGGGGCACAAGCAGGATGGGGGGGAGGATAGAGGGGAGGGCATGGGGAGGAGAATGCAATCCAAGCTCGACACTCATGGGGAGGGAAAGGACCATAAGAAAATAGAAGCAATGGGGGACAGGACAGGATGGAAGGAAATATAGTTAGTCTTATACAACACAACTAGTATGGAAATCATTTGCAAAACTAAACAGATATGGCCTATATTGAACTGCCTGTCTTCCAAGGGGAAGGGGTAGAGAGGGAGGGAGCTAAAGAAGTTGGAACTCAAAGTGTTAGGACCAAATGTAATGTTCTTACCACTGGGTAACAAGAAACACAGGTTAAGGGGTCAAGAAAGCTATCCGGCCCTACAGGACAAAAGAGAAGACGGAGACAAGGGCAGGGAGGGAGGATAGAGGAGAGAGCAGATAGGTCACAGGGGCAATTAGAAAACTTGGGTCTGGGGGGGGGAGGGGGAAAAAAGGGGAGAAAATTTGTAACCCAAAATTGTGTGAAAATAAATGTTAAAAGTTTAATAAAAAAAAAAAAAGAAAATGAAGAATAAAGAGTAATGAGTGCATCAGAATATATAAGGAAAAAGCACTGAAGAATAAAACCATGGCATATATAGTTTTAGTCAATTAGAGGCATCTGGGTTAGCCAAAAAGCATTTATTAAACACTTACCATGTGCTAGGCAAGCACTAAGTGCTAGTGACATAAAGAAAGGCAAAAACAAATTCTCATCTCAAAAAGTTCATGTTTTAACAGGGGAGACAATATGGAAGCTAGATAACGTTCTGATTAAGACACAAGACATGGAATCAGGAAGACCTGAGTTTAAACAAGCTGTGTGACCCTGGACAATTCACTTAACATCTGTCGAATGAACATAATACTAGCACCCACTTCCTAGGGCTGTTGTCAGGATGAAATGAGATAATATTTGTAAAGTGTTTTGCAATCCTTAAAGTGATTTATATGCTAGTTATTATTGTTAGTAATAATAAAAATAATAATTCAGCAAATATTTATTAAACATTTTCTATGTGCTTAAAACTGGACGTATAAAACAGTGCTGATCTCCAGGAACTTACGTTCTATGCTATGAATTGAATTATTTCAATTGTAGCAATGAACCTTACATGGAAGGATCTCTTGAAACTTAACCTCAATTATTTCATAGCAGAAAAAGCTCATTGGTCTATAAAATACTAAATATACCTTGGTTGTAATCATGGACATTTAGTTTTAAGTCTTAAAGTTTATAAAATACTTTGCTCATATTATCTCCCTTGATAAAGAGCCTTTGGCACTATGGTCATTATTAAACCCATTTTGCACCTGGAGAAACAAAGACTTAGAGAAATTAAGTGGCTTATTATATGCCCATTAGCTTATAGCTATTATTAAGTGTTAAAGGTAGAATTTGAATTCATCTCAGTGTTCTGAATTCCAATCCTAGGATCCATATTTATCTATGCAGCACTTCAAAGCCTCTCCAATGCAGCTCTAATATCATCCCCAACCCTGGTTTTGGAAGGCTATTCTATTAATAACTCTTGATGTAAAATTAGTCAATCAACCCATAAGTATTTATTTACAGTAGACATTATGATAGATAAGCTAGAAGTTTAAGACAAGATGTCTCTTCTCAAGAAATCTTTCTAGAGAGCTAAAGCTATGTGAAAAGATAACAGGAAATATTTTAAAATTATTTTTAAAACTAATTAGGAAACCATACTCAGAATTAGCAAAGGTGGAGCAGAAGTAGCTATAGTCAATGAGATCATTAAAGGTTTAGCTTGTTCACTCTCCACATCCTCTGATTTCTCATAAACGGCTGCCAAGGTATGTGCTTCTAGGTGAACGTTCTATCAAAAGCACCATCATCTCATTTCTTGACCAATATTTATTATGTTGGGGAAGTAATACAGATAATGGATAAAATTAAAGAGGTGGAGGGTAATTGAGTGATGTTTAAATTGTGGTACATACCCATACATAGTCTTTTTTGACTCTAACAAGGAAAGAAAACAATTCTGTATCTGACCTGTATGTCCCTAGACTAACTTGGAATGGTGTCAATTTTCATTTCTCACTGGACCCATATGGCTCCCAGGGAGAAAGTGAGACTGGTGACCTTGCACAGCCCTTCTTCACTCTGATCAAAGTCAATTGCACCTCATGTCATCATCATCCTGATGTCATGATCCTCTTCGAGAATGAAGGAAAAATCACATATTCAGAAACAATTGCTTCCTAGAAGTTAGCCTCCAAATCAATACTTGCGCTGCAGCATGAAGTCATGTACTATATTTTCATTGTAATTTTATGAGACCAGTTAAAGATCCACTTTGGTATAGTACCACAAGGAAGTAATTCATTCAGTCAACACGAAATGCAATAGAGTACTAAGAGTGCAGAGTGAGGCATTTGAAAGAAAGAGAAGAAGCTGGCTCAGCATCTGCATCAGTTATTTATTTATTTTGTTTATAAAAGTTTTCTTGTTTGAAAGAACTTTTATAATGAGGAAAGAAACTTAAGTCTCATATGGGATAATATCTTATCCCCAGAGGCTTCAATTACCCACATTTGCTTTGCAAATTGCTAAAGAAAATAGGGAGGTTTCATTTAAAAAACAACAACAAAGTTTTACAAATTTATGAACTTTAAAAATATTGAATAAAATACCTGTGACTGATGTGGCCTTGAGAGGGAGGGAAAAGGCTAAATCCTGAGATAAATTTACTGGAGGGACCCATTAATATCCTGATTTTATGAGACAGAGACTCCCATTATCAAATTATGTGCAAGTTGTTATGCCCTCATTCAAGTATCTCCCTTTTCCAAGTGGAAAAACACATAGAAAAACTGCTAAACATCTGAATTTAATTTACCAGCAGCAGTGACCACCCAAGATGGCAGTGGCTTCTTCCCTAAGAAATTCGATTACATAGAATGAATTGCCCTCACTTCCTGAAGGGGGTTGGGCGGGGATGGCTAGAGTATACCTTTGAGTAATGGAAGAAAATCTGCTTTAAACAAAATCCTTGAAATGCCAGATGCTTCAGTTAATCAATCTCTTCAGGGTATGCAAAGGGTTAAAGAATGAGCCTCTGACTTTGGGGAAAATTTCTGAACTCAGCTTCCTCCCTAGTCCTATCATTACCAAGTTCTGGAGGATTTTCACTGAGAGAAAAGCCAAGTAAGTAAGAAGTTGATTGAATCATGCATTGTGCACCATCTGTGGAAGTCATTATCTTATGTTGGTAGATTTGCAGATCATGGATGCTCATTGAAGAATTCTCAACTAGAGCCTCAGCTACAGGGTTTCACCAAGCCACCAAGAGAAATCTAGTTTTCCTTTCAGGTAGCCAGAATTAAGAAGCATGATCCTCCAAAAAGGTATAATATATTTCCCATTAAAATGGTCTGGAAACCAGATGAATGTTTTAGACAAGAAATCAAGTACTGAGGGCCATGTCTACATCAGTATCCCAGGATTCCATTTTTAACCCCATTTTAGGTTTCTCCCTTGCCTCTATAGTTCTGTTCTGATTTTAAGCCCTAAGAATTCATAACCTTCCATTCTGAGCTATATTCCCTATTTCTTTTTTCTTTTCATTCTTTTTAATGTAACTTATTTTAACATTTATTTATTATACTATTTTATCATATGTTATTATATATGTTAATTATTTATTTTAAAATTTTAGTTCCAAATTCTCTTTCTTCCTCCAGTCTCTCCCTTTACCCACTGAGAAGGTAAGTAATACACACATTTTACATGTCAAGTTATGCAATACATATTTCCATATTAGCCATATTGGAAAAAAAAGAAAAATAAAATATGAAAGTGTGGTTCAACCTCTTAATAGCAATCACCCTCAGGATTGTTGTCAGGATGAAATGAGATTGTATTTGTAAAATGTTTTGCAGTCTTTAGAGTGATTTATAGGCTAGTTATTATTATTACTAATAATAATTCAACAAACATTTGTTAAGCATTCACCATGTGCTCAGTGCTGGGCATATAAAAGAGTTGCTGATCTCCAGGAACTTATATTCTCCTATTATATATATGTGAACTCAGAGTTCACTAGTTCCCTCTCTGGAGGTAGACAGTTCATCATGGGTACTTCAGAATTGTCTTGGATCACTGTCTTCACCAGGAGAGCTGTTTTTCACAGCTGAATGTTGTTACAATGTTGCTGTTTCTATGTACCTTGTTCTCCTGGTTCTTCTCACTTTACTTTGCGTCATTTCTTATAAGTCTTCCTGTTTCTTGCTGTAGGTGATATAGCTGGTATTTTTTTTTCTTCTATTTTGGGCCAAATTATGCTTTAGCAATTCCTATATGTCTTGCTATTTTTTTAACAGGAGTCTAGATGACTATCTGGATTAGAGTGATGATCCCTTTGCTTTATTATCATTTGTAGACAACAAAGATCTTTCTAAAGTAGTGAAGGTGGTAGCAATAAGAGTAAAAGAGCTTTATATAATGAAAGGATTCTTACCTTTTTTGTGTGTGTCATGGGCCCCATGGCAGTTGTGTGAAGCCCATCTCAGAATAATATTTTTGAACAGATAAAATACTTAGTATCACAAAAGAAGCCATTATATTGAAATATAGTCATCACTTCTTTAAAAAAGAAGTTACCAGCTCCAGGTTAAGAACCCCAAGTCAAACAGTTGAAGGACTGACTTTGGAGTCAGAAAGAAGTGAGTTTTAGCAAGATCTGGATTCCATTTTACCTCTAAGAGATAATAGCTGTGTGACCACAGACAAGTTACTTCAGCTCTCAGTGCCCCCAAACAAATTCCTAAGATTATAAATTACAGATAAATTGCTGATCTTTATCACTGGAGGAAAGGAGTTACCACACCAATGAAATCATGAGTCTAGACTACTCCCCCCTGAATTATTACAATTATCATTATTAAGGGAAAAGAGTTATGGGGAAATTGAGGAGACCAGAAAATAAAGGCTTCTTTCCTTTATTCTATAATGAAATCTGGCATTTGGGGATTGAAGGGCTATACTGCAGTTGTCCCAAGTCTGATTGCTAGAAATGTCAGTCACTGAAGTGAGTGCTGGAAATAAGATGGAGAAGTTCTGCAGTGATAGCATTTTCTGTGCATGGTGATAACAACATAGATATAGATATAGATATAAATACACATTTATGTGTATGTATATAAATATTTAAGTATATATGCAATGCATGCATGTGTATGTATGATTGCTTTTGTAAAACATATGCATGTTAGGGATTGTACTGGGGATCGGGGGTGGAGGATCTGTTTATATAGTGGACCATAGAAACAATTCTTACAATTATTACAATGGGAAAGATATATGGGCATGTGTGTGTGTGTGTATATCTATCTATCTATCTATCTATCTATCTATCTATCTATCTATCTATCTATCTATATATATATATATACACATATATATAAAGAGATAAAAGGTAAAGCATCATTTCTTTGGGTCCAAATGAAAGATCTGAGGAAGTGAAAACAGAAAGATAATATGTGAATTACTGGGATGCTAAAGAATGTGAAAGCTGGCCAGAAACTTATTGAATTCCAAATGCAGTAAATTAAATAAAACCAGAGGCTACTGCAGAGAGACAGTGGTGAAAGTGATATGACTTGGTGGGTTGAGAGACACAGCAGTCCTGGTTATACTGAATTTAACCAACTTTTTAGTAAGCTTTTAAATCCTCGTGGTTCCTTCCAGACGTGGTGTGATATTATCGTATATGATGTATTACCACGGGAATTCTTATTGAAGAAAAGAAAAATTAAATATGTCCATTCTGGTCCCATAGATGGAGTGACATGCATTTCTGAAGTTGGCACATAGATCTTTACTGGAGCTCATAGAAAAGCTAAAATTTAGAGATAGCAGTCTGAATTGTGTCCTTGATCATTTCAAGCTCTTTGCTTAGTTCTTCATGTTAGGGATTGTACTGGAGATTGGGGGTGGAGGATTTGTTTATATAGTGGACCATAGAAACAATTCTTACAGTTATTACAGTGGGAAAATATTTTTTCCTCAATTGCTAAGTAAGACTGTTAGTGATATTTTTCTGAAAGCCACAAACAAGGTCAGCCCTACATAGAGGAGGAATGTTGCATAATTTTATTGGAGGGGTTCACCTGACCAAAATATCTCCCCTGCTAAGTTGCCAGGATACAGTCTTCTCACTTGAGTCCCTCCTGAAGGTCCTTTTGGAAAACTTACGTTCCAGCTCTGTAAGAGTGGGAAGGAACTGTAGTGGAACATAATCAGACCAGTTCTGAAAAATGTTTTTAATGTGATACATTAGCAGGAGGTATTGTTTTAGTAGCATTAAATCTCCTTGCTTAAATTGCTTTTTAAAATATTTTTCAGTATGCTTGTGTGAGTTTGCTACATGCCCTGCCATCTCCCCCAACCAGGCATTAACTTTACTTGATGATAAGCTGTAGATCCAGGTGACCTGGCGTGGACTGGGCCTTACTTAGCTTGACTACCTGAAAACTACTGGCAACTTTGAGAGACTAATTGTGGTAGGGGCAGAGGGTGTCATGGAGAAACTCAGGAAAATCGAGGGCTACAGGTAAACTTTGGTTATTGGGTTAAGTATTTGAAAATTTATTTTATTTAATTTAAATTTATTACCTACAGACAGTGTTTAGCCAGAGGAAGCTTGGTTAAGCAGAAAGAATGCTGGATTTGGTGCCAAAAGAACCAAGTTTCTTCTTTTTCCTACCTGTGTGACCTTGGACAAGTAATTTAATTTCTCTGAACTTCAGTTTCTTCCTCTGTAAAGTGAGGAGGTTGGTCTTAAACCAGTCCTATCTAACTCAAATAGAAAGGGATCCCTTAACATCCCAAACACTTAAGAGTTTTGTTGCGGCTTTTAACCTCTTGACTGTGAGTCTGAGGTCTCTGGAAATGACCCCCATGGTCCTTTCTAAATTTGATGTAGGATCAATATCATATATTTTCTTTTAAAAAATATTTTTGGGGTCCAGATCTATTATTTTATTAATATAAGTAACTCCTGGTAAGGAAACTCCCTCAATTAATAGAGGTCAGCAGTTATAATTTAAGGAGTCTGTAATTTAAGATTTTAGTACATATATAGTCACCTATATTTATATTATATGTGTATGTGTGTATTATCCTATTATATATTAAGATAATCCCACTGATTTGTACCTTAACTGAGCTTTAGTTGGTATGCATGTTCTCTAGTTCCTGAGAACCCCCAAAAAGCCTTTTTCAAAATAGCACAAATTCATACAAATACAATGAGAATATGAAAGAAATGAGAATTTCTTGATTGAATGACTTGTTTCATTTTTGTTGAGACACCCTTTGGGTGAAATTTGAGATAGCTCATAGTTCTCTAGAGAAATATGAAAGTGTTGGCAGTACTAGACCTGGAAACCTAATGAGTTATTAGGAGAGACTTGTTCTCAAAACAGATCCAGAGGCCAACTTTTCTATAGCTTATATAGAAACATGGCCAAACAAATTTAAACCAGAACTTGAGAGCAATTAGCCCAGGCCTAAAAGGCATAACAAGACTGTAGGCAAGTAAACATTTTAAATAGAAGTTGAAGAGAAATCCCAAAGAACTGATATTGAACTTTTTCAGATTGCTAATTCTTACTGCCATCTGACACTCTGTCTCCATGACACTATTAGGAAGAGAAAGGTCTGGAGAAAATGTTTTGGGCTGTTGCACATTTTTGTGGCCTGACCTGCTAAATGTTTTTAAGCTGAATTAAACCACTTGAGAACTCTCTACTCCTGCAAATGCTATCTTATCAATATGGGTACTAAAATGTTTTATGAGCCTTTGGAAAGCTACTTCCATAGTCTCAAGGTAGAGGTTGACCTTGTTAATGGAGCTCCAGCTGTCTATCTCTGTGGTCTCCTACACAACATTTGAAAAATGGCATGCAGTTTTTGCATTCTGGCTTTACTACACCAACTTCCTTTTGAACTCTGGAGATGTTTGAGTTATGATGATTACCCCAAATGTCTCCATGGTATTACCAAATATTATGTCCCAACCTGATAGTCTAAAATTGCATTCTGAAAGAAGAGGATAATTTATAGCAGCCTCTTTTGCGGGGGGTGGAGGAGGACAGAGAGTATACTGTTTATTCTCTTTGATGACTACATAAAAACTTTACATTTTCACAGAGTTCAATTGAGATATTTTTAAATATTTCCTCCAGCATTTGTTAGAATTTGGAGGAATAAAAAATGAGGATTGAGACATTTTGCTGTAAATGTTGGTGTTTGATTAAATTTCCCTTCTTGTTACATTACTTCTCTAAAGTTCTACTAATTTTACTGAAGAGTGGCGTGGGTCTTTTAAATTATATGCCAGTGGAGTCCTGAGTCTGCTGTATTCCACAGAGGTGGAAAAGGTTTTGCATATGGACTTAGTGATGGAATTTTTATCTGCCATGCAAGGACCAGCCTAAATTCAGAGAGGCTCATCAGTAGGTTGCTTACTGGTCAACTCACAAACACTATCTACTAAAGTATTAAACCATCTGGGTTGTAATTAGCTACAGTGGAATAAGTGCTCACCCTGACAAAATTACATCTCCTTGTATTGATTTATTGTCATGTTATAATATCAGGATATTAATTTTTGTGCATTATTCATAGCATAACCAACACTTCCAATAAATACTCCACAATAAATTTGAAATACAATTTCAGATCCTGTCCTTTTTATGTCTTTGCACTATTTGTGCTTACTGAGAAAGCTGTAATCTCAGGAACAGGGATATCAGATGCTTATCCTGTGGTTCTATCACCTGTCTGCCAAGATGATAGCATCCAGAAGGGCTTTCTTCATTAGTCATTATCAGAATCAACAATTGGCAGTAAATGTTGAAAAGTTATAGCCCCTGCATTAATTTGGCCCTGAATATATTATTCTGAATTTACTTCAACATTATTGTAGCCCAGCTAGACCATAAAAATATACTGCTTATATCCTGGGTCTTGGCCAAAACCTGCTCCTCGTAGTAAGCTGAGACATAACCCTTTAGTACATGGCAAAAACTGGAAGCCAGATACTGAGATACTGACCAGCATGCCATCTTTTTATGATAGCCAATAAAAGCCATTGGTGATTCAGTGTAATGTGCTACAAGCCCAGGTCTTGAACCTAAGAGGGAATTCAATTAACTTAGTACTTCTTCTGTCTAGTACTGAGCTCATCTTTCCTTAGAAAGACATTAAAAATGTGAGCTCAGTCACAAAGGAATTAGGGAAGCCTAGGAACTGGTCTAATTAACATTATTTATAATTTGCAATAATTTACAAAGAGGCCACATAGCAAATAGTGTCTAAACAGAAAAAAAATAATAAAACATGTTTTATTATTGTGGATCTTTATTGTGCTTAAAATAATATATAATGGGGACTAGTCAATGAGGGCCCAGTCCTTAGAATATAAACAGTAATCCCTGCCTACTGTCAATCTAACATGTGGAGGCTTGCTTGGTGAGCCTTCTTCCCATCATGAGTGACTAAGGGTCTGGTACTTCACAGTGATGAGGAGTTTTCTAATTGCATTCAGAGTTGGAAATGGAGCTGGAACTAAGTTGATGAACTAAGTTCCTTCCTCTGCCCTTGTTTTGTGCTTCTCTCCTCTGACAGTTTTCAAGTGAGAAGGATCTACTGTAAGCCTCTGGGTGGGGTAAGGAGGGCAATAACTGCCTTATCTCTCTACATGCCCACCAAATCTCCCTCAGCACATGATGCCTCTTTCTGTTGTGTTTATTCTTTTTTTTAATCTTTAGCAAACAATTATTCAGAATTGGAATGGACCAGGTTATGACCTTGTAAGCTTAAAATGGTTGGAGGAGCCATCAGAGGTCTCCTCTAGCAACTGGAGGTAACAGAGACCACTGGAGCTGACAGCAGCAGTAGTTGAATGGCAAGGAGACTACTGAGGAGGGATGTGCTTGACTCAGACTAGCATTGGTTTGACTTGCAATCTAGACAGTGCCCTGCAAGTCCAGCTGACCAAAGGAGCTTGCTGTTCAATGGCTATGCCATACGCAGAAGGGAACTTGTTGAGAGCTCCACAAATGAAGGAAGACTCCCAGTACCAGTAGGTACCACTTGGTCATATATGTCCCCTTCATGGGTGCCATAATGCCTTTGTGCTTCAAGTGCTAGTGCATGCTCCTTATTCTCCACTGCTCCTAGTTCTGTGCTTTGGGGCCGAGATTAACAGGTCTAGTCTTTCTATAATATGCTGGGACTTCAAGTGTTTTAAGACAACAATTATATACCCCTGAAATCTTCTCTTCTCCAGGCTATCTCCCTACTTCCTTCAATCAATCATCAAGTGGCATGAGTTTGAGGTATCCTGGATGTCTTCTCTGGACACTCATCTGCACACTCACTAGTTTATCAGTATTTATCCTAAAATGTGATACCCAGCACTTTTTGCAGTATTCCAAAGTTTATCTGACAAGGACAGAGTATAGCAAAACTGTCACCTCTTCAGTCCTGTGCACCATGCCTCTCTTAGTACAGGCCAGGACTGCAACAGCTCTCTTGGCATTTCAGAAGGTAGAGCATTGGGTCTACACTCAGGAAACCCTACGTTCAAATATACCCTCAAACACTTCCTAACAGTATGATCCTCCACAAGTCACTTAACCTCTGATTGCTTGGGTTTCTGTGGTTGTGTAAGGGGGATGATAATAACACATACCTCCCGGGGTTGTTGTGAAAATCCAGTGACTTAGTATTCATCAAGCGTCTGACACTTAGAAAGTGCTATACAAATGTTCACTAGGATTACTATTACCAATAATCATTATTGTTGTTTTATCACTCTCAAATCCTACTTAGTGCCTTAAAACCCCCAGATATTTTTCAGATGAATAGCCATCTAGCTTTACTTTCCTCAACTTATATTTGTAAATTTTACTTTTTTGAACTCAAGTAAAAAACTTTATATTTATTGCTATTAAATTTCATTTTATATGGCACTTGTTTTCCTCCTGAAAAGAAATTTTTGAATGCTAACTCTGTCATTCGATATATTGAACTTCCCTCCTTATTTTATATTATCATAAACATACCATCAATGTCTTTATATAAACCATTGCCAAAAGTCTTATGCAGCATAGATCAGTGGAGCACTCTGCTTGGGTAACTCCTTCCAACTTGATATTGGACCATTCAGTCGTTTTCAGTTGTGTCTGACTCTCCATGATCCTATTTTGGGATGTTCTTGGCAAAGATACTGGTATGGTTTGCTGTTTCCTTCTCCAGCTCATTTGACAAGTGAGGAAACTGAGGCAAACAGGGTTAAATGACTTGCCCAAGGTCATATAGCTAATAAGTGTCTGAAGCCAGTTTTGAGCTGAGGAAGATGAGTCTTCCAGACTCCAGATCCAGTGCTCTATCCATTGAATCACCTAGCTGCTCAGATGATTGCCCATTGGACCATTAATGACTGCTAAATGACTTAAAAAAAAACAAACAACAAACCTACTGTCTCTTTCCTTCTCCCTGGATCAATCACTATTTTGTTGTTGTTGTTTCACATTTATCCTGGGGACTTCTCTGTCTCCCTATGAAGGAGAGATAATCAAGAGACATGATTTTGTCACTATTTGTGTGACATTGGGAAAGATCATTTCCACTCTCACAACCTCAGGCTCTCGCTTGTCAAATGAGGGAGTTGACTAAATTTCAAAACTCTCTTCTAGAACTGACATTTTGTGATGACTAATAATGGTTTAAGATGGACAAAGTACTTTCTTCACCTTAACTCTTAGAGGGTTGTGAGTTCCATTTTTGAGATAAAGAAACATTGGGTCATAGAGGTAAAGTGACCAGCCTGAAGGTCACAAAACTCAGTGAGTATAGAGCCAGAAATTGACTTTGTATCCAGCATTTAAGTAATAATAACAATAAACAGCTAGCATATGCTTCCTGTGTAGCATACACTATGCTAAGTGTTTTACAGATATCTCCTTTGATCCTCACAATAGCCCTGGGAGGTAGGTGCTATTATTATCTCATTTTAAGTTGAGTTATCTCATTTACTCATTGAGTAAACTGAGGTAAATAGAGGTTAAATGACTTACCCAGGATCACACAGCTTGTAAGTGTCTAAGGGCAAATTTGAGCTCAGGTCTTCCTGAATCCAGGTCCAACTCACTGTATCACCTAGCTGCCATATTTCCTGAGTCTTTCTATATCTATGCCTTATTAAAACAAATGGATAATTTATTGACTGCTACTATTATCTAGTATTTGAAATAATCATTGTTATTCATATTTTTTCCTCAGTATCTTCTATTGACTTAACCCTTTTCTTCTTTTTGGGGGGCAGGGAAAAGCAATTGGGGTTAAGTGACTTGCCCAGGTACACACTAGTATGTGTCTGAGACCAGATTTGAACTCAGGTCTTCCTGACTCTAGGGCCTGTGCTATATCCACTGCACCACCTAGCTGCCCCAAACCATTTTCTTCTAGTTCTTCATTTTTGCTCTCGCCTTTCTCTTTGTCTTCTATTTATTTAACTCCTTTATTCTTTATTTTTCTCCTAGTTCTCTTTGTCTTTTGCTCCCAGCCCTGCCAGCAACACTTAGGCATAAAAAAGAGTTAAATACCTCCCTGTACGGAAATTCCTTGTCTTCCAGGCTTCAGAACTTCAAAAGGTGTTGAGGACCTCTAGGCATGGTTAGGTTAAATGATAAACAAATATACCCAGAGGTTGTTGGTATATTTCCTCAGACCTCTTCATACTTCATATCATACTGTCTTCTTTGATCTCTGGGAATTTATGGACCGGTCACACACTTCAAATGTCACTTCCTTTTCCTCTTTACCAAAGTGGTGGTTTAACACCTTTGTTAGTTTGACTCCCGCAGAAACTAAATAAGCATATTATGACAGGAAGGGGTTGACCTATCTGATTAAAAATGCAGCAACCTAGGCTAAAAATATCAGATTCATAAGTGTGTATGTGTATGTGTGCATATTGTGTATGTGTGGAGAGACAGAGTCAGAGAGATAGAGAGAAAGACAGGCAGAGAGGGAGACACACACATGCAGAGAGAGAGAGAGAGATAGACAGACAGAGACAGAGAGAGACAGATAGAGAGAGAGAAAGAGAGACAGAGACAGAGACAGAGACAGAGAGAACAGTTCAGTTTTCCTAGCCAGGATTACCAGATGCACACACCTGGAGATTGATGATGATGACAATTCTACTGTTATAATCTATTCCAGCTGACTCCTCTCATAAGTGATTTGTCTTAAACATAGTTTTTGGAATCCGGTAGTTAATTCCAATAGGATCAGGGTTTGGCCAGATCACATAGGTCTCAATTTTCAATGTTATTTTAAAAACATAGATACAGTGTTTCCTCCAGTGCAAATTGGAGCAGGGAGAGGAATGCCATATATCATAGAGTGTGTATGTTCACCTGTCATATAGGCTGCCCTGATTGTATCTGTATAAAAATGTTTTAAGTTAACCCTCCACTCCCTTTATGTTGACAAGTAAAGGGTGTTCAAGTCTCTCCTAGCTATAGAAAGTGAGAGATCTCTCCAGTCTTTCCGCTGCTCCTCAATAGTTCTTAGCAGGGCTCTAGCTAACTCTAGGTATCAAGAGCACAGAGAGGGAATAAGCTAAAAGAATGAAACAAAATGGAAAGATTGTGGAGGTGGCATTGGTGAAATTTGGTCACTGACTGGATTTTGAAAGAGAGGAAGAGGGAAGAGCCAAAGAAAACCAAACCTTAAGGCTGCAAATATGGTAAATTGGGTGAATAGCGTTGTCATTACCAGAACGGAGAAATCAGAAAAAGGAGTAGGTTTAGGGAGGAAGGATAAGTTTGACTTTGTCCATATTGAATGAGTTTAAATATACATAGGGCATCCTATGGAGATTTCCTATGCATAGTTGGAGATGTTTATCTTCATTTCCAATCAATCAGTGATGAAATGTCTAATATTTTACAGGAGCTGAGAAAACATGTTACCTAGGGCTCAAACCTATTTATATAAAACTCTCCCCATTTTGTGGGTAACGATTATCAATTATTTGTTTCTGTGTAAAGGGTGAAGTTGGTGAGAGTTTGGAGGGGGAGAGGTCCTCCTCCTTCTGGTTTCCCGATTTGAGTGAGGACACACATAGGTCCAGATTTGTCTCACAGAGAAGTCCTTGGAGAGAAAGAACAGCATGGAAGGGACCCAAATACTCAATTATGTATAGAATAAGAAAGGGAACAAAGAACAGAACAAGTCAAGTCAACAAGCATTTATTAAGCTCCTATGTGCTGGGAACATTGATAAGTGCGTGGGATTTTAAAAAAAATAAAAGGGAAAGCATCCCTGCTCTCAAAAAACTTAGTGTAATAGAGAGGGGCAGCAATAAACAATTGTTTTGTACAAACAAGCTAGGGAGATAGAGAAAGACTTTTTGTAGAAGGAAGCTGGGAGATCTAGAAGACAGAGATGAGGAGGAAAGGCATTTCTGGTATAAGAGACAGCTAAGGAAAATGTGTGGAGTCTGGAGGTGAAGTACAGTCAATCCTCAGCATTCTCAGGTTTAACTTTAAGGACTTGAAGCATTCAAGTGATTTTATTAGTAACCTCATTTTCTATTTTACAATCACACACACTGGGGACTATGCAAAGTAGAGAAAAAAATGAAAGGCACATCTGGCAACTTTTTGAAGCAGCTGGTATCCTATGAGGCACTTCACTGTGCCTCGTTCACCCTACTATTGTAAACAGTTCCCCAAGCATTTCTTGCATATTTTCTTTATTTGCCTTTAAAACTCGTTTTGTAATTATGCCTCTAAAGAGTAAGTCCTCTGGACAATAAGCTCGAATGTTTAAAGTCAGTAATGATGTTAAGTGAGAAAATAAAGGTGTGTTAGATAGATTTTCTGGGGGAGTATCTGCAGCTGCTATCTGCTTTGATTTGGATGTGAACGTGCTGATTTCAAAAAAGAGGAAAGTAATCATAAAAGTGTTTCTGAATCTGCTCCAGAAAGTACTAAAATAACCTCTCAAGTCCATGATGAGTGGAGTGAAAAAAAAAATGGAAAAGCCCCAGCTAAATTTGTGGGCAAATGAGATGGTAGTCCCCCCCTTTGTGGAGTGCTGCCTCCCCTACTTGACGTTCCAGGGAGCCAGGCAGGACTGAACTCCTCAGGGTCAGAGTGCCCCACTTGGATAGGGAGATTGAACTCATCCTAAAGCATGTGCTTTTCACCGAGGAACAATTCAACAAGAGATTAGCGATGGCTGGTTGCCTCTTTCCCTTTCTCACCTCAGGGTTTTTCTGACATCACTGCCCTTGCCTACCCCCAAGTGTTGCCTCCCCTCTCCTCTGCATTTTATGGCTTGCTTCATTTCGTGTTAAGAAAAGTGCGAATTATCAGAATTAATGTTTTGTTATGAAGAATTACATGCATAAAAGTAAATTTTCAACAATTTTTAGTGGAAGATTACAATTTTTGGTGGTCAAGGAAAGCTGATCTCCTATTTCCCATAGGTTCAACATATCAACATCCTCATTTTTTTTTTTTACTTTTCTGCCATTTTTCTAAGAACATTACCCTCTGTGAAAGCTGAGGATTGACTGTATTTGAAGAGTAGCAAGACCAGTGTCATTGGATTGCAGAATATGCACATGGTAAGGAGTATAGTATAAGAAAACTGGAAAGCTAGGCGTGGGCCAGGTTTTAAAGAACTTTAAAGGCCAAATAGAAGATTTTACATTCATTCTTGGAGAGCTACAATTTCGATGACGTTGGCAGTCCTGTACTTTAGGAAGATCATTTTGAAAGCCGAGTGGAGGATAGACTGAAGTGGGGAGAGATTTGAGGCAGGGAGATCAGCTGAAAGTTTACTGCAATGATCTAGGAGTGAGGTGTGTGCACTTATCAAATCATGGCAAAGGATTGCCTGGGATCAGGTACCATGATTTTAAAGTTGGTGAAGTAAGCTCAATTTTAAAAAGAAAATGAAAAGACCCTCATGGTTCAAGCTAAAGAGTCAGTCAGCAGCAGTGTACCTAGGCTTGGTACCCAAGGCACACTCTACCAGAGCTTGGTTCTAAAGATGCTGTGAACGTAACAAAAAAAGAGAGCAAAGTATTTGCTTGTATTAGAAGACTTAAACTGCAGTGTCCTCTGTGCCACTTACTAGTGAGACCTCTCATTTAACCTTGCTAAGTCCCAATTTCCTCATTTGTGAAATGGGGAGAGTAAAAATTGTCCTGCCTTCTTTATATGGTTGTTATAAAGGCTAAAAGGGTCAGGGCAGCTAGGTGGTGTAGTGGATAGAGCACCAGTGCAGGAGTCAGGAGGACCGGAGTTCAAATCTCACCTCAGACACTTGACACTCACTAGCAGTGTGACCTTGGGCAAGTCACTTAACCCCAATTGCCTCATTCTGGCTCATCTCCAGTCATCCTGATGAATATCTGGTCACTGGATTCAGATGGCTCTGGAGGAGAAGAAGTGAGGCTGGCCTGCATAGCCCTCCCTCACTCAAAAAACAAAGTCAACTGCAAGTCATGTCATCATTTCTCTGATGGCATGGTCTTCTTCGGCAATGAAGGACAAACACACTCAATAAAGGCTAAATGTAAATGGATTTTCATAAACCCCAAAGTGTGAGCAAAAGGGGCCAACTTATAATCAGGTCCTTTTGGTCTTTAATTTCTTGGGTTATAGTCCAAGGGAGACCCACTTTACATTGCATCTTCCTTTATTCTAAGTCATATAATAGTATACCTTCAAATAAGTTATTTTTTAAAAATCTACTTTTTCATGAAACAGATTCAGTCAGAACAAGCTGAAGATTTGGGAAATTTTTGAGATTAAGCACAAATGATTTTATAAAGGGAAATTCTATAGGATTTTAAATATTTTATTTTAATACTAGTTATTTCTCAACATGTACCACCCTCCGCTTTTGAACCTTTCTTTGCAAAGAAAAACAGTTAAACAAAACTGATCAGCACTGAGCCCTTGTCTACCAGTGTACGCAGTTTTCTGAACTCATGTTGTGGTTTTGTCCATTTTTTGTGTCCTACTCTTCATGACCCTATTTGGGGTTTTCTTGGCAGATGCTGGAGTGATTTGCCATTTCCTTCTCTAGCTCATTTGACAGATGAGGAAACTGAGGCAAACAGGATTAAGTGACTTGCCCAAGGTCACACAGCTAATAAGTGTCTGAGGCTACATTTGAACTCAGGTCCTCCTGACTTCAAGCCTGGTGCTCCCTCTACTACGACACCGAGATCCCCCTTCTGAACTCATAGGCTACTTCTGTTCACCAAGAAGAAGAAACTGAATTTCATTCCTTGATCTCAGAGCCAGAGATTGGGCAATACAATTAATTAGGGATTAGTTTCCTTGTAGAGTTTTTATTTATATTACTCTAGTCATATTTTGGCTTATGATGTTCTTTATTTTAGTGCCATAAGTTTTCTCATATTCTTTGGACTTAGAACTAGAAAAAGCCTTAGATACCACTTGTTCCAATTTCTTCTTGATTTTCACAGGCAAGGAAACTAAAAGACTAGGAAGGGAAGGTCACATGGTTTAAAACGAGAAGAACCAGATTTTGAATCTCATTTCTCTGAATCTAAATCTACTATTTTTTCTCCTATCTCTCCTCTATTCCCCTTGTCACCCAACCTAGTTTTTATTCTCAAAGTACTTATTGAGACTATTATGAACATTATGCTGAGGGTGGGCACTGATTAATAAAAAATCAGGTGAAATACTAACAGATGTGCAGGGTGCTTACCATCTATTAGAGGAAGAGAACACACGAAAGGACTGAAAACCAGAGGAGGAGTGAAGGGAAGGTATCAGGCCTGGAGGCAGGACAGAGAAATCCACAGGGTACAACCAGGTGAGAAATTAAGAGATGGCAGCCCTGGATTCCTTCCTTCTAAGGAGATTCTAGGAGGAGCTCTCTGATCACCCCCCTCCAACCAGAGATAGGGAGGAACCCCATGGCCAGAAAATACTGAGGAGGTGAGAGTTCCTGGGCTGAAGCGATCTTGCAGGTTGAAAAGGGCTCTAAAATCAATAACAAAAAAGCTCAAATTTGAAAAAAAAAATAGCAGTTTACCATTTGAAAAGTAAGGTACCTTGTACCTTGACAATTTCCGTATCTAGTTGAATTTCTTCATTGATTATCAGAAAGGAAGAAAGCATGGGAAATTGGGCACTAATTAAACATTGGATGTGACTTCTGCCCTGGAGTAGAGCAGGCATTCACCTTTTGTTCTTGGTTCAGTGAAGTGACAGCATCCTGGATGAAACACCAAATGAAAAATGAAAACTGTGATTAAGGCTGTGAAGCAGGAAAATATTAGAAGATCAGAATTGTAATTCTGAAGCTAAACAGCAGATGAGAAAATACGTAATTGATTTGTGATCACATAAATAATTCTATGACATTGGAATAGTGGTGAGTGCTATTCAGAACCAACCATATTTTTATAGACATGTAACAGGATGGGCTAGGTCAGCATCATGGTAATTCATATTATTACTCATTTTGGAATGTAACCTTCTTCAGGGCAGAAACTTTTATTGTGGTCTGAGTATAGCAAGAAGCCTCAAATACACTATCTACCCAGTTGTTTCAGCCATGATCCCATTTGGAGTTTTCTTGGCAAAGATGCTGGCATGGTTTGCCATTTCCTTCTACAGTTCATTTTACAGAGGAGGCAAATAAGGTTGAGTGACTTGCCCAAGGTCATGTAGTTAGTCAGTGTCTGAATCTAGATTTGAACTCATAAAGACAGTCTTCCTGACTCCAGACCTGATACTCTATCCACTGCAGCTGCCCCTCAAACACAACAGGAACTTAATCAATGCTTGTTGATTTATTGATACTGACTGCCAAGCGTACCAGCTACCTGCATGACCTTGGGCAAGTCATTTTATTCACTTCTGTAGGCCTTTTCCTGAGTTGTAAAATGAAAGGGTTGGACTAGTTAATCTCTAAAGTTGCCTCTGCTCTAAATTTACAATCTCCCAAATGCATTAAAGTTTGGAAGGTTTTAATCCTGTCTATACAAATCTTTCATTTGGGTGACAGATATTATTACTGGGCCTTCAGAGCCAATTTAGCTAGCTTGCATTGCTTCAGGGATAGCATTTGCTTGAATTTCACCAAAGGCTCTAAATCTTTCCATTGTCATATGCAAATAACAACATTCCATCAGACACTACATAGAGATTCCAAAGCTCACTATAAACAGAGCTTTACTCTCTGTGATTCTACCAGGCTGAGAAGTACTGATTAATAATTGCTTCCACTTCACATACTTTATCTTATTTGATCCTACTTCCCTGAGGGTAGGGATTATTTAATTTTTGTCTTTGAAGCCCCTGTCCCTAAAGCAGAGCCTGGTAAATTGTAGGTACTTCATAAATGTTTGATGATTGATTGATTAGAACGGTTGGTGAATTAAGTAATCTGAGTGTTTATTTTACCTGTTTTACAATCAAGGAAACTGAGGCTCCGAAAGATTCATGAGATAAAACCAGACCTCCCAGTCAGGCCATCAGAATGATTGTCCTCCTCCAAAGCAGCTGCCTCTGAAGAGCAATGAAAGAGAAGCCTGGCAAAGATCTAAACGTTTTAAAAATGAAAGCACATGGAAAAGAAATGGAAATGAATACATAATGTGTTACAGGGAGGAGACATGATGGAAAACATGTAGGTGAAGAAGGTGATGGTTCAAAAAAAGGAACAAGCTAAGTCAGAAGATCCGGGAGAAAAGCAACATTGGAAGGGAGTTAAGCACTTCGAAAAACTTTTATTAGTTCTCAGTAAATAAAGGAAGATTAAAGGATGACACTGGAGACTGCAGAAGGAGTATCACTCCACACCCTCTTCTCAGACACTCTGCAGCAGGCACAAAGGAACTGAATAAAGACCATATGTTGTGTTATTTTACCTGGCCAAGTGGTTGTCGATTTTTTTTTTTAAGTTCTTTTCAGAGATTCCAGCTCTACTGGGGAATTTTTAAATTGCCCCTCCTGGAAACTGAACTTGACTTCTCTGGAAGTGGCCAGGATCTGGGACCCTGAGGACAAACTTGTGCTAAGCTGCCTTTCTCTGGGGGTTCAGGAATCTGAAAAATGGGACTGAAGGCATGAAGCGTTCGCTTTTCAAAGTGTTTCCTGCGTGCCTGCTATTTACTTGTCCAAGCTTCCTTGGTGCCTGGTGAAAACGATACCTTATCCAGGGAAGAAACTGAGGGCTTAAAAACAAGCAAATTTCCTGGAATGGAAAGGAGAGAATGCACAGAGCTGACTAGCTTTCTGGCTGCCAGCCCTGCGTCTGCAGGCCTCTTGAGGTCATGCTCTCTGACTTGAGGATATCGGTTTAGTTGACTTTTCCAACCCTTGATCTGGCAACAAATGTCCAGTGAGGTTGGACTGAAAATAAACACACAATTTCAACCGAAATCAAGAGCGGCTGCAGAATACTCATGGGGACGGGTGGGCATTATTCATTAAAGTCTAAGTTGGCCCCCTCTCCCTGGTTCATCCCCACAGATTTGGGTGTGTTATTTGCAAGACTGTGTGGTCAAAAGGAATGAGACAGTTAATGTTCAAAGCATAGCTCAGCTTTATTTCTCTGATTTTGTCAGCTGTCTTGGTTTGGGAATTTCAGAAAAATCCAGGTCAGGCTTGATTTTCAGTTTAGACTATCTGCCCTGCCCATTTTGTGAACTGAACTGAATTGACTTGGGCAGACATCACATACGCTGTTGCATGTGGTCTTTAGCCTTTCTGCCAATGTTCGGGAAAACCTAAGCAATGGACATTTATCAGAAATTTGCCAAGCAGACAGTTTTAGTCAAGGTAAAAAACAATAGAATTGTGTTTTAACTAAGATATTGTTTTAGTACTCTACTAAAGTCCTTTTCTGATGCCTTTGCAGTACAGACCACTATCCCAAAGTTACTTTTATAGTTACAGGTCAGGTCCCCAGAATATAGCTCAGTATTTTTTCCTTGGGGGTCTTAGGGTTTGAAGGTTTTTTCTTATACCACCACTTATGAGCCCCCACTGGTGTGTTCCAAAATCAATCAATTGCTATAAATTAGGCAGCCAGATTTATTATATTGTAGAAATTTTTTTTCTAATGTGGTAGAGTAAAAACATTCATATGTTCCTTCAAAGACAAAGTAGGGTGACATACTGTTCCACATATACACACAGAGTCCAAAGGAAAATAGGTTGAAACTTTGAGAACATGTAGCAAAAGGGGTCACGTAATCTTATGGACAGAGGTCTTTTTCTTACCTTTGTACAGCCTTTATGAAGCTCCCTTTAAGTTATGGTGTGCTTTTCTAGATACCAGCTAGATGGTGCTGTGGATAGATTGTGGGGCCTGCAGGAGTTCAAATCTGGCCTCAGACACTTACTAGGTGTGTAACTTTGGACAAGTCATTTAACCCTGTTTGCATCAGTTCCTCATCTGTTAAATATACTGGAGAAGAAAATGGCAAACCAGTATCTTTGCCAAGAAAACCTCAAATAGGGTCGCAGAAGTCAGACATGACTGAACAACAACAATACTTTTTGGACGTCTGAAGCTACATTTTCTTAGTGTGTCTAGTTTGTCCTCAGCTCCTAACATAGACAGACACTGTCATTAACTACTGCTATTCCAGGGAGACTTTCTTAGTGTCAGTGGTGTCAAACTGAAAAAGTACGTCAGGCAGTCAACTGCAGCATAGCACAAAACAGTGAGTATTTACTTTGTGAATTACAGGTTGTTGTCCAGTTGTTTCAGTCATGTCTGATTCTTTGTGAATCTTGGGATGTTCTTGGCAAAGATATTGGAATGGTTTGCCATTTCCTTCTCTAACTCATTTTTAACAAATGAAGGACTGAAGTAAACAGGGTTAAGTGACTTGCCTAGGTTCATACCATGAAGATGAGTCTTTCTAATTCCAAACTCAATGCTCCATCCACTATGCTACCATGCTGGGAATTTGAGGACATGGGTTCGAATTCTGCTTCTAATGCTTATTCCTAGTGTGTTCATGGGTAAGTCACTTTGTAAAATTATCCCAGGCCTCAGTTTTCTTATCTATAAAAGTGAGGGACTTAAACTAGACAGCCTTTACTATCCCTTCAAGCTCTACAGCTATGAACTTTGTCTTCATAGACTCAGATCTGCCTGGGTAAGTTCAGAAAGGTTCATCCCTAGAAGGTAGGCCCTTGGGTGATGAAACTTTTCTGGCACATCTACTCATAAACTTTTCCAACTAAGGTACAGAGGGATTCCATTCTGTAAGGGGGGTAAGAAGCACTCATAACAATTCTAAAATCAGGTTTTCATGAAGTATCATTTGGTGTTTTCATTTCACCTGGAATTACAGTGCTATTTCTATTAGTCAAGAGAAAGTGTTCCAAAAACAGATTTTCTTTTCAGAAACTTTGTTTTTAGAGGTAGAAATAACAATATTCTAGAAAGCTAAGGGATTTATTACAAGATTTCATAGGAAAATATATGAAAATACCTCTAAGTGCTAACTAAAATAAAACTGTTGCAGAAAACACAAAACAAACATTTTTAATATTTTTCATTTGGGGGGGTGGGGTGCCAAATAAATCAACTAAGCAATTACCCCAACTCCAACTGAAGGTAATATCAAAATACTCTAGTTTTGATGCTTTTGCCAGGTTAAAAAAAGTCTAACTGTTGTAATCTGTCAAAGTCATTTTAAGGGTTTTAACGGTGAAGAGTCCTGGATCAGTTTGGAAGGAGTGAAAGCCACTGGATGAAATGGAATGACCATGTAACTTATGTGTTGGAACTGGCCAAATAAATTCATTTATACCTTATAGGGCTTGTATGAAAATTACAAGAGAGTATAGATTAAAGCATGGCAGGAGCTAACCAGAAGACAGCAATTCCAGACTGTAAGAAGGGATAAGGGAAGAGAAGACCTTCTATCTTCTTCTTGCCTTCCTTAACCAGAGGAAGACCTTGTGAACTTGAAAAGCCGGGGTAGATTTGTATTGTTCATTGGTGTCCTAGCAGTGTCTCCTGTTTGGAGAGCTGAGGGCAAACTGGACACAGTAAGGAAAGGGAACTTCAAGACACCTTCGAGAAACCCAACAGAAAGATACATCATGCCAAAAGAGATGTTTATGAGGACTGCATGAGAAGAGAGAAGGACTTCAAATAATGCAGAGCTGTGAGCCCATTGTCACATGTTCTATATATTTGAACCCTACTTTCCCTTGTTCTCCATATGTATTTGTGGGAAAGGGTGCTCAAGACTTGGTGGGAGTGGAGGATGGTGGAATGTTTTGTAGCAACTGTTCTTACCATGCCACCTTAGTCAAAACATAAATCGAATGAAATCAAGTTGACTGACTGATATCACCTGGGAATCTCTGGGGAGAAGCACATCCGTGGGGATTCATAAGCCATAGTACTAAAAACAAAAAGACAGCTCCAGCCCTCAGGGTTATCATTAGAATCCTAAATCAAATTGTAGCCAGCTTTCCCCTGGGGACCCAATCTGCTAGTCTGAGAGAGTAATCCCAGAGCTGGTTCTCCACATTAAAAAAAAAAAATTCTCTATATTAAAGAAACAAGAATAATATACACAACACTTAGAGGTTCCCTGAATTGCAAGGCTATGGGTGAGCTATCAGACAGGACACTAAGTAGACATGACCGGGACACTTATGGGTAATGGTAACAGCTTTCTTCTCTTAACTCCTCTTATACTTCACATCTTGGCTTTTTGAAACTCAGGGCTGGGAGGAGAGGAAGCTAACATAAGATCAAGATTGGAAGAAGTAGTTTTTTTCCCCTTTTACGGGAGTTTTGCAGATTCTCTGGAGAGGGAAGGTACATGAAAAAGAGGAGTTCTCTATAATGATGGTCCATGGCAGCTGGTAACAGCTGCACCTGTCATTCCCTTCTTCAAATCCAAGCCTAGAAAATGAAAGCTAAAGGCAGAAGAGATGTACGAAAAAAATGTTTTCGTATTTTTAAATCACAGGCATTTGCTTTGGTGTCTAGAGCACTGAAGGGAAGAAAAGATACCGAGGAAATGGCACTCCTAATTCCATGCCCCAAATTTTCTTAGTTTAGATGAATGCAAATGGAACTCATTTCTAATTATGTGCTTTTATTCTGTTAAAGACTGCATATGGTGGATGTCTGCCCAACTTGCTCATTCAGCCTAGGGCACAGCCACAGCCACTGTTTATTGTAATACTTATATATTTCTTAATCATTTAACACTTATAAAAGTGTGTTAACATTTTTATTAGGTTTCTATATATTTTTATTTTCCACCGACGAATTTTTTGAGGACTGTTCCTTTAACCTCATTTTTCCTCAAACTCTGTGGTATTTATTACGAGATTTTGCATAGCTGGATCGTTTTGAGGAACACATGTGATACTTTAGCAGAACTACTTATACTGTACGTCAGGAACTCTACTAAGTATTTGGGAATAAAAATACAAGCAAACAAGATAGTCCCTGCCTTGAGGGAAGACAACATGTATGGGGGAGCATGAGTTGGAAAGGTTTGGGGAATGGGCAGTGGAGGAAGTGAAATTGTGGACTAGTTCTGGACAAGATAAGGTGAAAACTGACCTTTCAGAGGTCATGGACCCAGAACAGGAGTCTGACTTCCAATCAGAGGAGAAGAGCCAAAGAAGGTAGGTGACATGGTTTGAAGATGATTGGGAAATGTTGTAGTAGCCAAAAATCAATAATGATGATGCCCATAAGGAAATACAAGCCAAGTGTTATGTGAAATATAAAGGGGAAAGAGTAGCTATTGACACTAGGAATTAAGGAAGATTATCTGAAGAAGGTGGCATTTAAAGTGGGTTTTTCGACAGATGAAGATACATGGAGGCTAAAAATTTAATTGAAAGCACTTTGGTTACCTTTCAGAGAACAGTTTAATAAAATGGTGGGAAACAAAGTTAGATTTCAAGGGATTCAGAAGTAAACAGGTGGTAAGAAAGTTTTAGGTAAGAAAAAATTGATTATAGACTACTTTTTTTTTTTTAAGGAAGATTGGTGATGAAAAGAGGAGAGAGATAAGAGGCTAATATTAAATGGAATAGGGGATTAAAAACAATTCTAAATGTGGTTGTAGGTAGGGGAGAAGGAGCCAGACAAGAGAGAGAGCCTTCAGATGAAAATAGCTCACATTTATATAATGTTTGCAAAATACAAGAAGTAAAGGAGGAAAGACAGGAAAAACACAACTCTAGAACAGCTAATGTGGGGAATATAGTAAAAAGTTCATGAGTGATGAATAGAAGGATAGCTGAACAGTTGTAAGAACTCCACAGATGCTATGAACCAGAAGTTTGTCATGGAAGAAATCAGGAAGTTTTATGACATTTACCTGTGACTCTCAGCAGCGGGAACTGAAAAAATGGATGGTTGGTAATAACCAGGTTTGAGGATTCACAGATCAGACACAGCAAAATGATGGGTGGGTGAGGAATTACAGAATGACAGGACAGTAAATCATCCAAGTGACTGACCCTGGGGTCAAGATTGGGACTGGAGGCAAGTGAAACCAGAGCTAGGTTCCCAGGCTGGGACAAAATAGTAGGTTTTGAGGGACTGGAACACTTGATCAGAGAGAGGACATTTGAGGGAAGTAAAGAAGTAGGAAAGGTCAAAGAGGAGTACATTGCAATCAGTAAGAGGAATTTTACAGCTCAGGATCTTGATGCTGATAGAATTCCATGCAACAGTAAAGTCAGGTATGACTCTCCTAGAACATTTATTAAGTGCCGACTATATACTAACCACTTGTTGATACAAGTTCATGGAATGAAGCAATCTCTCTTTCCAATGAGCTTACATTTTCATGGAGGAGACAACCAGTCTGTATAAAAATATATACAATAAGCACAAAGTGAATAAATACAAAGATATACAAAATAGTCAAATGTAATGTAGTTTGGCAGGCAGGACACTAGTAGTTGTGGGAAGGCTGGGGTCAAGAAAGGCTTCCTATAGACAAGGGAGTCATGGGAGTTTAGGAGGTTGAGGTGAAGCCAAGATACAGAAAGGCTGCTCAATCCCTTACCCTCCCTTGGCCTCAGTTTTTTCATCTGTAAAATAAAAACAATAGATTAGATGGTCTCTTAGATCCTTTCCTCCAGCTTTATAATCTTTGAAATGCCACTTCCCATAGATGAGAATATGTATATTTGTGTGTATACATCTATGTATGCATATTTGTGTCTATGTATATATACACACACATGTATACATGTGTGTGTATATATACATATTATATATATAATATATAGGGAAGATGAAACTTTTAAAAATCAAAACCATTTTTATAGTATAGATTGTCTTTCTATAATTGCTAGGCACACTTAATAAAATTGTTACTTTCAGACCTTCAAAGCAATCTATTTCAGGAATCAGGAAACTTAGTAAAAGCAGTATTTTCCTTTTCTCTTTAATATGTGAAATAAATTTCTTCAAGAAGAGTTCAAAGGACTTCTAATAATATCTTTTCTTGAGAAAATAGTGATATTGTTAAGTATGTGACCCAACACATTCATTTGATAAGGCTATGGAATTAAGTGAAATGGCCTGATTTTCTCCCATTTCTTTAAAGCGTTGGGGGGAAGGAATGGGACAATGATGGATGAGCTAAGAATCTTAACTATTTCAATCATCTTTCTATTTGGAGGTATGTGTGTCCCTAAAATTGTTGAATTAATCTCATCCTTTCAAATCCACTTGGACTTGTCATGGCAGCAAACATAATCTTCAGAGCTAAGGCTACATAATTCCTGAAAGATGGTTTGCCAAAGAAAAAGGACCCTCAGTGGAGCACTTGAATAGCTGGTGTGTTTTATCTGAATGGTTGAGAGAGTATTCTGAAAACCAAGAATTTATTAAAAGTGGCAGAATCAATTAATCCTCCAAGTATATTCCACTTATGGGAAGCTAAAAATGTGATAATGGAATCAGTTACTTACTCTGTTGTCAAAGTAGTTTTTTTCCTTGAGCAAGTTAGAGAGATGACTATAGCAAATAAAGAATTTTAATTCTGGTGCTCTTAAACATCTCCTTTTCTAGGTAACAGAAATAATTGATTTCTTGTCCCAGCTTCTTTGTGAAAGTTGGATAAATAAAATGATATGTGTCTTAACAGAAGAGTTAAGACCTTAATTCTGCCATTTATAGTCTTAGAGATTTCCCAGAGGAATGGAGAGTCACGGGAGTCATGGGAGTTTAGGAGGTTGAGGTGAAGCCAAGATACAGAAAGGCTGCTCAATCCTTTACCCTCCCTTGGCCTCAGTTACTTAGCCAGGGTCACACAGTCATGTCAGAGGTAGGACTTGAATCCAGGTCTTCCTGACTCAGGTCAGCCATTTCTTCCATTTCTAATTTTACCATATGAGGAAAAAACAAGAAGAGTAGAAAGTTGCCAAGTAAACAGCCACCAGCTTTTTGCTAGGGGGGATGGCTACATTTTGGAATGGTGCATTTTATATACGTCAACCCCTAGACACAACTGCTGATGTGATGAATGAATCTGCAGCACATAAAACCTGGATGTCATGTCAACACTTCCAACTCAACGTGTCTAAACGCAAATTCATCTCTCTCAGGCCGATCCTCTTCACGAACCCTTTTCTGATCTCCCAAAGTACTTTCCTTCCCTACTAGTGTCTGTCCTGCCTACAACTATTTTTTATTTGTCTACTTTGCTAGTATTTACATTTATTCATTTCATATTTACTATATACATATACAGATATATGTCTGTGTGTGTGTATACACACACACACGCACACACACACGCACACATACTCCTTGATTCCCCCATTAGAAGTTTCTTGAGAGTAAAGATGCTTTTTATATTATTCTTGTTTCCTGAGTGCCTAGTACATAATTAGGAATTTAATAAATGCTTATTGATTTTCCAGTCTTCTATTTATGGCACTACTATTTTACCTATCTTCCAGTCTTGAGATCTTGGAATTATCTTTATTTCCTCTTCTCAAGCATTCTGGAGGCAGCTAAGTGGCACAGTGGATAAAGTGCCAGGCCTGGAGTCAGAAAGATTTCATTTTCATGAGCTCAGATCTGGCTTCAATCATTTACTATGACCCTGGGCAAGTCACTTAACCCTGTTTTCCTCAGTTTCCTCATCTGTAAAATGAGCTGGAGGAAGAAATGGCAAGCCACATCAGTATCTTTGCCAAGAAAACCCCAAATGTAATCACTAAGAGTTGAACATGACTGGAAAATGACTAACTGGACTCTGGTATTTTCCACGTGCAACCAAGTATCAAGTTTTGTTGATTTTTTCTTTCAGATTTCTCTTTAATTCAATTCATCTCTTTAATTCTTTTCCCTTTCATTCTAATTGATACCAACCTGACAGTCACCTATCACTTTGCATCTAGTTTTCCTGCTTTGGGTCTCTTTTCACTCCAGCAGATTTCTTTTCCTAAAACACTGTTCTGATCACATCACTCCCCTCACTCCCCCCAAAACTGTCAATGGCTCCCTTTGGCCTAGCAAACAAAGTCCAAATGCCTTTTTAATCCTGACATCCAAGCCCTTCCATAATCTGAGTTCAGCCCATGTTTTTGGACGTTGACTGCTGTGTCTGAATGTGGGATGTAAAGTTCAACTCGTCTGGACTACATTTCATTTCTTAAACATCTTTCCTTATGTTTGGAATTCCCTCCCTTCATCTTTGCCTATTAAAATTCTCTCCCTCCTTCAAATCCCATATCTCTCCCTCCAGTCCATCCCTGACCACTTCAGGTATGAATAATTCCTGTTTTTTCTACACCCCTACAGCATTCAAATGGTGCAACTCATTTGGCATCCGTCATATTCATGTCTAAGTATTTGTGTGTTATTTCTTCTGCTGGTCAGGGCTTCTTAAACATTTTCCACTAGGAACCCCTTTTCATGTTTCTGCAGCTTTTGCTGGAGTTGTGTGGCCTGACAGCATGTGCAGTGCAAAGTGAACATGCCTTGTGTTCAGAATCAAGGCTGCACAGAAGTGAGATATTGCTAGAAACACCTCAGATTCATTACTCGTTTAATTTTTAACTAATTTTTGGTCATTGTGTGTTCAGAAACTGTTTACTGTTGCCAAATGTTTCACAACCCCATATGAGGTCCCAATCCATAGTTTAAAAAGTGTTTCAGATCATTAGTTCCTTGAAGCTAGGCTAGCAACACAACCAAATATACATCTTTATCTACAGTCTCATTCTTCCATTTAGTCACAGAGTTGCTGATATTGCTCACCCCATTTGGGGTTTTCTTTTTTTCTTGGCAAGGGATTGGAGTGGCTTGCAATTTCATTCTCCAGCTCATTTTATTTATGAGGAAACTGAGGCAAATGGGGTTAAGTGACTTGCCATGGTAAGTGGTAAGTGTCTATATTTGAACTCAGGTCTAGGGTCTGATTCCAGGTCCAGCACTCTGTCCACTGCACCACCTAGCTGAAGGTAACTATCCTCACCATTACCAACATTAATTAATCTCTTTATCAGTATAATTAATCATAGCCCTTTCTGACTCCTCTAGCCTTCCCCCCTTCTTCCTGATCCAAGCTGTTCTATGTTGTCAGCATGTTCTTCCAAGTGCTCAGGTTCTCTACTCATAAACTCTCACTGGTTCCCCATTGCATACTAAATAAATCCCAAACTCCTTTCGTTGGCATGTGAGAACCATCTTATCTCTCACTTTCTTCTCTGATCTTGAATCCTTTCCTTTCTCTCCCTTTCCTTTCTCCCTAGACCTAGGATGAACTCACTCAACCTTCATCTACACCTATTGTACTTCTTTGTATCTATTAAGGCCCAAGTCCAATTACAGTAGAACTTCAGTTTAAGAATTTAATTCGTTCTGAGATTCTGTTCGTCATGCAATTTGTTCATATTACAAAGCAAATTTTCCCATAGGAACATGTTTCTAGCAATATCTCACAACTACACTGCAGCCTTGCTTCTAAACACAAGCCATGCTCACTTTGCCTTGCTCATGCCCTTGGATGATAGGTACCATATCCCCAAAAATATTCATATAAAAATAATTATTTATAATTTTAAGTAAGTTTTTTGTCCCTAATATGACTTAAATACAATAGCCATGATCAGTACACAATATAAAATGAAAATAAAATAAATTAACTTGCACTTTACCTTTGAGAAGAATTGTGACTGGCATGAGGGAGATGAGAGGGAGGAGGAGGAGGAGGAAGGGTTATTGTTTGGAAGGAGACTCTCCTTAAATGAGAACATCAGGGATTTCAGTGTCGGGAGTGTTGTCTCTTATGTGTCTTGCACTAAAAGTAAGACTAACCCAACTGTCTTCACTTACTTTTCGTTTTTTAGAATCACTTTCATGTTTTGACTCACTGATTTTTTTTCTTTATGTTCACTTCTGACTAGGAATCTAACGACACTTATTTTTGACTTCTTTTATTTTTAATTTTAATTAATTTGTTTTCAGTTTTCAACAATCACTTCTATAAGTTTTAAATTTTCTCCCCTTCTCTACCCCCCTCCTTCCCCGAGGCAGCATGCAGTCTTCTGTGGGTTCAAAAAAACCCCAAAACATTGCCCTAGTTGAGCATGATCCCTTCGTGAGCCGTTCAAGTCCAAACATATTGCAAATTTTTGTTTGTCCTGCAAAACAAATTTTGCAAAAAATTTTTCCTCATCCAGCGTTAAACCAGATTACTCTTAAAATGAGGTTCTACTGTATTACCTTCTCCATGAAATTCCTCAAGTGGACATAACCTTTGCCTCTTAGCACTTTTTTCATACTTTTTTCATATTCCTACTTTTACTGTCATAATTTATAATCCCACTAGAGTTTATTTCAGTACTGTACATAGTGTAGACACATTAATAATTATTTGTTGAATGAATATTTGAGAAGATTGAGAAGGGATACAGAGAACGGTAGCATTGTGTAATGACAATACAGCTTCAAATTCCAGCTGTTCCATGTGAATAGAAAAAAACAATGCATTTGGATTTAGAGAATCTGGGTACAGCTCCTGGTTCTGACCCAGTCTGTGTCACCTTTGGGCAACTCCATTTCCTCTTCCACTTTTAAATCTATGATCCTTTGTGCGTAACCTTGGGAAAAATCACTAGATCTCTTCAGTCCATGGTTTCTTCATCTCTAAGAAACAGGAGTGGAACTAGACCAGCTGAATTCTAAGTCATTCGATCTTAAGGGCTTGGTCAGATATTGAAGACACCAAGGCATCCACTGCATCCTGGGCCATCACCAGTCATCTTGACTTTTGTCTTGCCAGATGATTCTGAAGAGAGAATGAAGTTGACGACTTTGTGCAACTCTACTTTCCTTAAATCCAACTCAAACTTGAGTTAAGACATCACCCATCATGATGTAATTGGTCCTCTTCAAAAGCATATCAATAATGTCTGAGCAAGCAGGTCTGGCAGTACCACACTTGATCCAAAAGGTGAGAAGGCAATCACTCTGCCAGCTTTTTTACTATAGAGGATTGGATGATGAGTAATGAGAGCTCCTAGGCACATGTGTTCATTTGGATATTAAGAAAACTGACCTTTGTATAGCAATGAAGGCCTTAAGTCATCAAAGAAGGATGCTTAGTAGAAACCTGTCTAAAGCAAAGAGAGCAATCTGGGGCCTTAGAAGCTCAACTTCCAATGATGACTAAGTGAAGCTTTGAACTGCTGGGTGTGGTCATGTCCATACATATAAATCTCCTACTGCTTAAAAATATAGTCTTCCTGAATGGCCCTGGGAGAGCAACAAAAGACGACTTTGAAGGCATCAATGCAGTGGGTGAAATTGCAAATGGGTACAAAAAATGCTCAGGTTACCATTTTAGTACCCTGCCTTCTGAGATAGACTTTTTAAAATTGTTCTATAGCTGGAAGAAAAGATGTGGCTATTCTCCATGATTAGAACCCAGAAGGCTGGAGACATCCTAGCCTGAGACCAAGTGAAATGTAGATTTACTGAGATAATGACTCATTGTTCTTTAATAGTCAGGTAATTGCTGGAATAAATTCCAGTGTAATGCATCCTCTTTTAAAGATTCAGTCAAGTTCTCCAAGTTTTCTTTATGGAAACTTTGTCCCCTGGAGTAGGGCCCACATATCTTGGCTCAGGTGAATCAACCTATGGGGAAAAGAAAAAAAACCCAGCTAGGGGAGATGCCCTTTTAAAAGATTATTCTAACATACCAAAGGGGAAGGGGTGGGGGAAGAGGCTTTAGGAGTGGAAGGGCCTCTTCAAAAGCTAAGCATTTTCCAGACCTAGATTTAGTAGTATATCTTTAATCCTGCCACAGTCAAGTAAAGCAACCCTTTGTTTAATGGTTAACAAAACTTGGCCGATCCTGCCCTTTAAACTGCCTGAGGGCTAAGATAAATATCTGGAGAGTCGGATTACAGATAGTTTGGACAGGAGATAATGCACTGTCGACCTGCTCTGAAGTTTGATTTTAAAGAATGATTATGCTCTTATTATAGCAAGAACACTTACTTGAGGCTGTTATCTGTGCTAAGATGCTAATAGAGCAAGCAACTACATTTGTAAAAGCTTTTGTCAGCATGCTTGGGAATGGTTGGGATACCCCAGAGAGAGTGTTAATGATTGGACTTTGGAACTCTCCCATACAGCCAGAAACTTTGGCGGAACCAAAAGTCCCTAACTGGAGCAGACCATTGCAATTTGCTGAAACTCAAAACTAAATAATTTATTAATAAAAGTGAAATATCATAATAGCAAAATTTAATCTTTAAATAATTGTGCATAATAATAGCTGACATTTATATAGACATCTACATGAGGTGAGGCAGCCTGGAAGAATTGATAAAGTTGAGAGAGATTAGAGTTTGAATCCTGTAATAAAATCTCATATGTTCTCTCAACCTCAGCTTCCCCCTCTGTAAAAATTCAATTGAATACAATTAAATTAATTTCAATTCAGTTGAATGTATCAAGTGCCTCTAGCCCTAGGTCATAGAAAAACAAAAAATTACTGTGAAGGAGACAACCTTTTTTGGGGGTAGGAGAATCAACATTTACAAATTTACAGATGAAAATAGAGGTTAAGCAGGAAATGTGCAAGGCTGTGCTTTATGCTTGTAACCAACACAAGAGGGACTCAGTGCTGGGGGTGGGGGGTCTTATAGGTTTGAATGGGCAGTGTCCCATATTGACCACTAATCAGGATGCTCCAGGGACTCAAAGGACCTTTAAAAATGGAAGCAGCTCTGCCCTAGACTCTCCTCCTTTGATCTTCCGGATGTCATCGTGCAGTTCAGGCACTTCCTGTGAGAAGGGTGGGGGTGGAAAGCAGCTTTAATTAAATTAAACCCCTGTTCTGTCTCAGTGAGTCTATGAGCTTCCTCTTCCCTGTTTGTTCTTTCCTATGTAATGTGAATGAGAATTGATCCTGAGATGGATATGTACCCATTTGGAGGTTACCTTGTGAATTCCAAAGGTTCATAAATCCTGGGTTCTTTGATTGAAGTTTATTGGGAGTAGCAGGGAAGATTCCCCAACAACTAGTTTGATTTTTCTTGGAAGAGATAGCCATTGGCCAGAGGATAAACCCAATCTGTATCCTGGCTTTCCAGAAGACATTTCATGTGAGGGCAGCAGTGCAAAGCAGTGGTGAAATCTGAAATGTCTATTCATTCTGTGAGTTGTGTACCGAATCACTGACTTGGAAAAGAGATGGAGGAGACATAACTTAATAATCATAGCATTACCTGAAATCTGTGACCAAAAAACCCCCCAGCAAAACTTTCTTACATATTTTAAGAAATAATTAAAGAAAATTGCCCAAACATAATAGAACAAGAAGACAATGTGAGAATAGAAATAATCTAACTATCTCATCCTGAAAGAAACCTACAAATGAAAACATCCAGGAATGTCCTTGCCAAAAACTTATCAGTGTGCTTTTGTGAATATTTCATGTTTAGTACCTTTTTTGTATACTTAAATAAATAGCTACCCCATAACTGGTTTGCATTATACTTTGAGTACATCTTTACTTCCCACTTTAGGGAGACCTAAATGTAAGACAAAGCCTAATCTATAAGTCTTTCATAGAGTAACTGAGGTAGAGATTTAAAGAGAAAAAGTTATGATAAAGGGAGTCCAAAAGAATGTTTTTAATACAGTACCCATTAGAATGTGAAGAGTTCATTTGTATAAAATCCTTTCTGATTTTTGACTTGTATTTTTTGGACAACTAGGTGGCATAGTGGATTGAACATTGGCTCTGAAGTCAGGAAGATTTTCTGACTTCAAATCTAACCTCAGATATTTACTAGCTGTGTGACCCTGGGTCACTTAACCCTGTTTGCCTCAGTGTCTTCATCTGAAAATGAGCTGGAGAAGGAAATGGCAAGCCATTCCAATCTCTTTGCCAAGAAAACCCCAAATGGGGTCATGAAGGGTGGATTGTTGTTGTGTTTGTCCTATGTTCTCGAAGAGGACCATGACATCAAGATGATGACATAACTTGCAATTGACTTTGATTTGAGTGAGGGAGGTCTGTGCAAGGTCACCAACCTCACTTTCTTCTCCTGAGCTATCTGAGACCAGTGGCCTGATATTCATCAGGATGACTGGAAATGGCCCAGGATGCAATGTGAGACCCTGACCCTTTCAGGCTAAGGTCTTACCACATTCTAACTTTGAGTGAGATACTCTCATTCAATAAATAGGCTAGCATGTTGTTGTCATGTTCATCCTTCATTTCTGAAGAAGATCATGACATCAGAGAAGTGATGGCATGACTTGCACTTGACTTTGTTTTGAGTGAGGAAGGGTTATGCAAAGTCACAAACCTCACTTTCTCCTTCTGAGCCATCTGAGTCCAGTGATCAGATATTAATCAGGATGACTGGAGGTGGCCCAGGATGGGAGATGGTCTTTTTTGGCTGGCCTTTTCAGGTACTCAATTAGACAGAGGTACCACCCATTGAGTGAGTAGACCTCTTTAAGAAGTAGTCAGGGAATGATCCTTTTAATGAACAAAGAAAAAAATAACTAAATCAAGCTCGGAGGGAAACAGAAACTGTTACTATTAATAATCACTCTAAATCAGCCATTAAGTGAAGCTTGGGCGGGGACTTATTGTTGTCCAGTCTGTGGGCTTCAGAGTGCACTCAGTTTAAGGTTTTGGGAGCAACAAGAAATGAAGGAAGGAAGGAAGGAAGGAAGGAAGGAAGGAAGGAAGGAAGGAAGGAAGGAAGGAAGGAAGGAAGGAAGGAAGGAAGGATATCTAGCCAGTAAACCCCAAAGGAAAGGGAGGGGGAGACAGAAGGGAGAGTATGAGCTGGGCTACCCAGCTAGCTGCATCCCCACTCAGGCAGCTCAGTGTACTCACAGGTTGTGTACATTCTTCATTTTTGAAGAAGACCATGACATCAGATAATGGTGGTATGACTTGCCTGTGACTTTGTTTTGAGTGATGGAGGACCGTTCAAGGTCACCAGCTTCACTTTCTCCTCCTGAACCATCTGGGTCCAGTGACCAGATATTCATCAGAATGACTGGAGATGACCCAGCGGCTAGAACATGACTGAACAATGATAACATTTACTCTTTTATTTTTCTTGACTCATATTCATATTTAAGGATTCCTCCTTGTTAATTTTAAAAAATTATTTTAAAGTTACTATTGCTGTTGTTGTTATTTTACCATTAAGAATATTTGAAAGTACTCCATTTCAATGAAGTCCATTTTTTCCCTTGTTGGATTATAAACAATTTCTCTTTGTAAGTTATTATTGATTGTAGACTTTTGATTTTTGCATTTTGGAGTAGCATATTTCATATTCTCTGCTTCTTAATAATAGTAGATGCTAAATATTGTGCTATTCTGGTTATATTTATTTGATATTTAAATTCATTCTTTCTGGATGCCTGAAGTATTTTTCCTTTTATCTGGAAGCTCTGGATTTTGGTAATGACTTTCTAAGGAGCTTTCATTTTGGAGTTTCTTTCAGGATGTGATCAGTAAATTATTTCTGTTTTTATATTGCTTTCTTGTTCTAATATGTCTAGACAATTTTCTTTAATGATTTCCTGAAATATGTATGAAAGATTTTTGGCCATAGGTTTCAGGTAATCCTATGATCCTTAAATTATATCTTCTTAATCTGTTTTCCAGATTGGTTGTTTCTGATATATTTTTCTCTATTTTCTCATTCTTTTGACTTTGTTTAAAAATTCATCTGCTGAAGTCAATTCATTTCTATTTGGTTTACTCTGATTTTTAGCAAGTTTATTAGAAGGTTTTCTACTTCCATTAAGATGCTGATCCTTTTTACAAGGCTCTTCTTTTATAATACCTTTGAAATATTCTCCCATCATTTCTTTGAAGATTTCTAATTGTCCTCATGGGCAATTTTTTTCTTTGAGGTTTGACTGTAGGTGTTTTTAGTTATTCTCTTTTTCTTGGTTTGGGTGTTTTTAATTCCTGGGTTGAGGTTTGCGGGTGCTGGGACCCCAAAAGAGCAACATGCGGGTCCTCCCTGAATGAATTCGACTTAAGCCTTTTTTCAGCCAAACACAAGATTTATTAAAACACCTATGTAGGGTGATTCTAAAAATCCTCCATATTGGCCAGACTCTTAAGGAATCTAAGCCTTTGAAATCCTAATGCAAGGGACCAGATTGAATCTGAGTACCGGAATGGAAACAAGATGGATCTTATATAAAGAAAGCCTGTGGGAAGGATCTAGGAGTGGCCAAGTAGTCTGGGATGACTGGAGGAGGGATCTAGGAAGGATCTTGATGGGAGTGGCCAGTAGGCTGGGGTGACTGGAGGAGGGATCTAGGAAGGATCTTGATGGGAGTGGCCAGTAGGCTGGGGTGACTGGAGATTGAAAGCCTGGACCAAAAGAATGGAATCTAGATAGGATAAAAGATGGGAAGTAGCTGGGGGTGATAGTGAGGTAACTGACAGCAGAGAACTGGACAACAGAATTGGAAGATAGGTTTAAGCTACAATGAAAGGCCAGTTGAGATTACTGGGATGCCTCAGGTAAATACTTAAAACTTGACCATTTGGGAAAGTTTAAGGAGGGTTTATGGGGGGTTTCCAGAGCCTGAACCCCATCACCTAGCATCATAAAAGTTTTTTAAACTCATTTTTGTTGCTGAGTTTTCAAGACTTGAGTTCAAATCAAGTTGAAAACCTTTTCTTTGGGGACTGGAGTGTTTCTTTATATCAGACTCTCTTGTTGCTTGGGTTAGAGTTTTGACTTGTGAATTTTTCATCACCATATACACAGTAGTTCTCCTCTGTGATCATCCTTCATTGAAATCCTTTCCTTTGGATGAGGAAACAGAAGAAGGAGAGGCTTTTTCTTTAATTCTCTGTTAAATCTAAGGTTTTCTACCTTTAGTGGAATGGACTTAGTTGAATCCATTTCTTTGGGAGGTGTGAGGATGTTGGAGGGACATTTTATTTTTACTTATCTCAATACATTTATGTCCTTTCCCCCTCCCCTACAAGCTATCATCCTCTTCCTTTAAATATTTTTCTCTAAAAACAATGGACAGTCTTTTCCCCACACTTCACACTGAGGTGTGATTTCTTTCCCCCCCCATCTTAGTGCAGGTTAAAAAATTTTTTGTTAAAATCTCAGCACAGAAGTCTTTCATTTTTACTTTAGTCCCTTGTGGTATTTCTTCAGTTGATGGTTTTTTTTTTTAATTGGTTGAAGCTTTTTAGCTCCAAAGCAAATTTTGCTTTCAGCTTGAGGGGTGGGGATGGTTCATCCTATGAAGCCTTTCACTTTCATCCCTTAGGGGTAATTATATGGTAATATAATTGTGTAGTGGCAGGATAGAGCTGAATTCTACTGTTTCCTTCAGCTACATCATCTTGGTCCCTAGGCAGTTTTTTTAACACTAATGGGGGAAAAATTATCTATCAGATCTAGAGATAGAAGAAAAGCTCATAAAAGGAGTATAGAGAATCTCTGAACATAAAATCAATAATTTTGATTACATAAAATTTAAAAGTGTTTGCACAAACTAAACTGAGATTAAAATGGAAAAAAATAGAGAAGTCTTTGCAGCAAATTTCTGTTAAAGGTCTCATTTCTAATATAGGAACCGATAAGATATGATTAGGAATTGATTCAGATTTTTAAGAATAAGAGCCATTTCCCATTTGATAAATGGTCTAAGGATAAGAATAGGAAGTTCTCAAAGGAGGATACTCAGTCTATCTATAGCCACATGAAAAAATGCTCCAAGTCACCTTGTGAGAAACAAAAGAAGAAATTCTGTTTCCACAGGATTAAAAACTATCCCTCACTTTGCAGGAGTGATAACAGGATGTAAGTCAGAGGTCATTGGTCCTAATGGAGCCTAGCAGAACCAGGCTTCTGATTAAGTATAAGGTCAGAAGCCTGTATGCATTCTTAATGAGCTGTTCGAGGGGGAACATATCAAGGAGAAGAACATGAAAGAGGTGGTCCAGGAAGTCACATCTAGCCAATGGGGAACAAAGAGGAATGAATTGGGGACAGGAAATTAAAAGCCTTGCATTTGTCTGAGCAAATATACTCCATTAGGGAGTTATCCATTACACAAGGAATATAGAATAAATGTAAAATAGAATGAGAACTTTCTTATCTTCACAATGAGTATTTTTTTCTAGAGCTTCTCACAACCAATTGCAAGACAAGACAATTGCAAACTGAGGTAAATCTGACCTTCATCCTTACAACCATCAGATTGGTAAAGGTGACTGAAAAGAAAAATGATAAATGTGGAAGAGACTGTTAGAAAAGAGACACATTGATGCACACTATGGTGGATTTGTTGGATTAGATCTAACTAATCTGGAAAACATTTGAAATTATACACAAAAAGTTACTAAACTAAGTTATATACTAAAAAGTTACTTTAAAAAATTACTGTACACAAAAAGTTACTTTAATTCAGCCATGTGGTTGTTCAGTTTTTCAGCAATGTACAACTCTTTGTAACCCTGTGAACTCATAGCACACCTATACTGTCCATGGGGTTTTTTTGGCAAAAATACTGGAGTGGTTTGCCATTTCCTTTTCCATTGGATTAAGGTAGACAGAGGTTAAGTGACTTGTTCAGGGTCACAGAGCTAGTAAGTATCTGAGGCTACATTTGAATTCAGGTCTTTCTAACTCTAGGGTGAAAATGCTATCTAGTGAGCTTGGCACAACACATACTCCCAAAAGAAAAAAAACGGTCAAATTAATTGGAGAAGGTCCTTTGTTTACATATATGAGTGTACACATGAGCACAAATGCATCTACATCCATACATACCATTTATAGCAATTACTTTTGTAGTGCAAAAATATAAAAGGAAAGGAAAGAGATATTCATAAATTGAGACTGAATAAGTTGTGGTATAGGAATATAATTGAATACTATTATACTGAGAAATGAGAAAGAAATGAGAAAATGATTTCAGAGACATCGAGAGATTTATATGACCTTGTTAAGAATGAAATCAACAGAACCTTAAGAATTGTTTATACTATTATATCATCACTATAAAATGAAAATTTGTGAGGACTTTCATAAACTGATGAAGAATGAAATGGGAACTAGTAGAACAATTTATACAGTAGCAACTTGGACAACTATCAGAACTATAATTAAGAGTGACCATCATTCCAAAAGATATACTATAAATACATGCACATAAAGACATATATACATATGTGTATATATGTTTATATATATACACACATATGTATACACATATAAATACATACATATATGTACGTGTATGTGTAAATATATACATATATGTATTCATAAAACTAATGAAGAAATTTGTTTTGCTTGACTGCCTATTCGTTACAAGGAATTTGTCTTTCTTTTCTTTTTTATCAATGAAGTGGAGATGGGAAGGAAAGAAAATAGATTTTTATTCTTTAAACTTTTGTTTTCAAGAGAGGTAAGGGTGCTGCAATCATTTTCAGATGGGTCACCATGTTGTTATTTGCTTGAATATTTAACTTTGTTACAATAGACCTCTCAAAAATGCATTTTTTTTAATGTAGAACAAAACACATTAATAAAACTTACCAAAAAAGGAGTCTGACTGTTCTAAGTAGTCAAATTCACTGATGCTCATCTTGGCTATGTGTTTGAATCAAAAGCATAGGAGTTCCTTTGTGGAGGGAAGTGAATGCCTCAGCAACTTGAGCCCAATAGTAGTTCTAAATGTTATACATAGAAAATTAAAAATGGAATACATTCAAAATAAGTTCTGAATTTGGGTCACATGTCTAATATGAATTTGTTCATGATAGTAAGGGTTCCAGAGGAAAAAATGGAAAAGTTAAGGTAGATTGGGAGAAAGACACAGCAAGGAAGGGGTTGGTTATGAGGGAGTGTGAAGAGGTGACCAATGAAGGCTCAGGCAGTCAATGAACAAGAATTACAGGGATTCTGAGTAGAATAGATTCCTATTCTCATTCTGAGTAGTAGGCAGTAGAGTGTTATACCCTTCAAAGACACAATGGCAATGTTGATTTTTATTACCAGTGTCTTGGCAAAAGGTAGGAAGAAAGCGAGGAATACGCCAAGAGGGCAGATGATGCTTCTCTAGTCCTTCCTAGTTGTTAAGCCTGGTGTTGGTGGAGTCTTAAAACCTGACTTCCAATGCTTGGATCAGAAATAATAGTTCCTACCAGGGGTTGTTTTGAGGATCCAATGAAATAATAAGTATAAGACATGATATAAATTTCAGTTATTATTCTAGATTATCTTATTGGATCTTTATAAAATTTCAGTTAGGGGCGGAACCAAGATGGCAGAGTAGAAAGACGCACATACACATAGCTCCGAACCCACAACCCATAGAACATCTGTAAAAAGGAACTCACAGCGAATTCTGGAGCAGTAGAGGCTACAGAACAGTGGAGCGAAGGAGATTTCTGTTCCAGAAGGACCTGCAAACCTCAGACGCAGAGCCCAGCCCAGACCTGCCGCAGCCGCGGCACCAAGAGGAACAGATCCGAGCAGGCTTCAGGGACGGGATCTCTAGCAGCCGCACAAGTCCCTCCACCCACAGGTGATGGGGGTCGGTGAGAGAGTCTCTTTGGTGGGTCGAGAGGGGAGTAAGGTGCCCCCATACCTCGGGCCCCCTCGGGAGGCAGAGGCTGGGAGGCGGCGGCGGACCAGGGCTCCCCAAGCAGGCAGGAGCCTGGATCCATTGTTGAAGGTCTCTGCATAAACCCCCTGAGGGAACTGAGCCTGAGAGGTGGCCCTGCCCCCACCTGAGCACCTAAACTTAATCTCACACTGAATAGCAGTCCTGCCCCCGCCAAAAGCCCTGAGGCTGGAAGCAGCATTTGAATCTCAGACCCCAAACGCTGGCTGGGAGAATCAGGAGGCAAGGTGGGTGTGAGGAGAATATTCAGAGGTCAAGTCACTGGCTGGGAAAATGCCCAGAAAAGGGAAAAGAAATAAGACTATAGAAGGTTACTTTCTTGGTGAACAGGCATTTCCTCCCTTCCTTTCTGATGAGGAAGAACAATGCTTACCATCAGGCAAAGACACAGAAGTCAAGGCGTCTGTGTCCCAGCCCACCCAATGGGCTCAGGCCATGGAAGAGCTCAAAAAGAATTTTGAAAATCAAGTTAGAGAGGTGGAGGAAAAGCTGGGAAGAGAAATGAGAGACATGCAGTCAAAGCATGAACAGCAGGTCAGCACCCTGCTAAAGGAGACCCAAAAAAATGCTGAAGAAAATAACACCTTGAAAACTAGCCTAACTCAATTGGCAAAAGAGGTTCAAGAAGCCAATGAGGAGAAGAATGCTTTCAAAAGCAGAATTAGCCAAATGGAAAAGAAGATTTAAAAGCTCACTGAAGAAAATAGTTCTTTCAAAATTAGAATGGCACAGATGGAGGCTAATGACTTTATGAGAAAGCAAGAAATCACAAAACAAAACCAAAAGAATGAAGAAATGGAAGATAATGTGAAATATCTCATTGGAAAAATAAGTGACCTGGAAAATAGATCCAGGAGAGACAATTTAAAAATTATGGGCCTACCTGAAAGCCATGATCAAAAAAAGAGCCTAGACATCATCTTTCATGAAATTATCAAGGAAAACTGCCCTGAGATTCTAGAACCAGAGGGCAAAATAAATATTCAAGGAATCCACAGAACACCGCATGAAAGAGATTCAAAAAGAGAAACTCCTAGGAACATTGTGGCCAAATTCCAGAGTTCCCAGGTCAAGGAGAAAATATTGCAAGCAGCTAGAAAGAAACAATTCAAGTATTGTGGAAATACAATCAGAATAACATAAGATCTAGCAGCTTCTACATTAAGGGATCAAAGGGCATGGAATAGGATATTCCAGAAGTCAAAGGGACTAGGACTAAAACCAAGAATCACCTACCCAGCAAAACTGAGTATAATACTTCAGGGGAAAAATTGGTCTTTCAATGAAATAGAGGACTTTCAAGCATTCTTGATGAAAAGACCAGAGCTGAAAAGAAAATTTGACTTTCAAACACAAGAATGAAGAGAAGCATGAAAAGGTGAACAGCAAAGAGAAGTCATAAGGGACTTACTAAAGTTGAACTGTTTACATTGCTACATGGAAAGACAATATTTGTAACTCTTGAAACTTTTCAGTATCTGGGTACTGGGTGGGATTACACACACACACACACATGCACACACGCACACACACATAGAGACAGAGTACACAGAGTGAATTGAAGAGGATGAGATCATATCTTTAAAAAAATGAAATCGAGCAGTGAGAGAGAAATATATTGGGAGGAGAAAGGGAGAAATGGAATGGGGCAAATTATCTCTCATAAAAGACACAAGCAAAAGACTTATTAGTGGAGGGATAAAGAGGGGAGGTGAGAGAAAAACATGAAGTTTACTCTCATCACATTCCACTAAAGGAAGGAATAAAATGCACACTCATTTTGGTATGAAAACCTGTCTTACAATACAGGAAAGTGGGGGATAAGGGGATAAGCAGGGTGGGGGGGATGATGGAAGGGAGGGCATGGGGAGGAGGGAGCAATTTGAGGTCGACACACATGGGGAGGGATAGGATCAAAAGAGAACAGAAGTAATGGGGGACAGGATAGGATGGAGGGAAATATAGTTAGTCTTATACAACACAACTATTATGGAAGTCATTTGCAAAACTACACAGATTTGGCCTATATTGAATTGCTTGCCTTCCAAAGGGAAGGGGTGGGGAGGGAGGGAGGTAAAGAAGTTGGAACTCAAAGTGTTAGGAACAAGTGTCGAGTAATGTTCTTGCCACTAGGAAATAAGAAATAGAGGTAAAGGGGTATAGAAAGTTATCTGGCCCTACAGGACAAAAGAGAAGACGGAGACAAGGGCAGAGAGGGATTATAGAAGAGAGAGCAGATTGGTCATAGGGGCAATTAGAATGCTTGATGTTTGGGGGGGGAGGGGATAAAAGGGGAGAAAATTTGGAACAGAAAATTTTGTTAAAATGAATGTCAAATAAATAAATAAAAATTAAAATTAAAAAAAATAAAAAAAATAAAATTCCAGTTAGATAACTAGTATCTTTTTTCCAAACCTTTCTCTGGCCATAGTCCTCACCTCACTTTCTCCTCCATTCGCCCACTCATGCCTTTAATCTTAGGCTCTGGAGTTCAACTTATCTTGACCTGAACTCCACCTTATGGTCTAGCTAGTAGTTCCCAATCATGTCACTATGAGCATACTTCCTATTTCCCACTCCTTTTTATATGTTTTTAGAATGAAGATTGTCTTGAGTGTTTACATTTGTATGCCCAGCACTTAGCACAGTGCCTGACATGTAGCTGGTTGGTTGTTGTCCTTTGTTCTTGATGAGGATTAAAATGACAGTACTATGTTGGAGCCCAAGTACAGTGTGTTTGACTGTAGCTGATCAGGCCACAGAGCTCCTACCACAGACCATACACAAATAGTCCATGTGAACATTTGGAGTGGAGATATCTCTAATTGTGTATCTCACATTTGTTTTGAGCTATAGCAATTCTACTTCATTCATAGAGAGTGTAGCTGACACATAGTATAAGCACTTAATGAATAATCTATCTTTTAATCTGTCATCGCTCTATCAACCTAGCTATCTATTTAGCTAATATATCTATCTAGAAGGAAGCTAGATGACAAAGTGTGCCAGACAGTGTACTGGGTTTGAAATGAGGAAGCCTCTTCTTTCTGAGTTCAAATTTGGCCTTAATTATGCAATCCTACGTAAGTCACTTAATATTGTTTGCTCAAGTTTCCTCACCTGTCAACTTGAGCACTCACATATGAGTTTCAAACAAAGTTGGTACTGGCTAAGAAATAGAGGGGTAGACCAGGGAAATAGGTTATGTACTCAAGACACAGTAGTCAATGAATATAGCAATCTACTGTTTGATAAACCCAAGGATTCCAGGTTCTGGGATAAGAACTCACTGTCTGACAAAAATTGCTGGGAAAATTGGATAATAGTGTGGCGGAAACTGGGCATAGACCAAAACCTGATACTGTATACAAGAATAAAGTCCAAATGGATACATGATCTCGGTGTAAAGATTGATACTATAAACAAATTAGGGGAGCAAGGAATAGTGCATTTGTCAGATTTATGGAGAATGGAGAAATTTATGACCAAACAAGAGACAGAGAACATTATGAAGTGCAAAATGGATAATTTTGATTACATTAAACTGAAAAATTTTTGCACAAACAAATCCAATGCAACCAAGATTAGGAGGGAAACAGAAAATGGGGGAAGAAATTTTGCAACTAGTGTCTGTGATAAAGGCCTCATTTCTAAAATATATAGAGAACTGAGTCAAATGCGCAAGAATACAAGTTATTCCCCAATTGATAAATGGTCAAAAGATATGAACAGAAAGTTTTCAGAAGAAGAAATTAAAGCTATCCATAATCATATGAAAAAAAGCTCTAAATCACAATTGATTAGAGAGATGCAAATCAAAACAACTCTGAGGTACCACAACACACCTATCAGATTGGTTAACGTGACAAAAGAGGAACATGATAAATGCTGGAGAAGATGTGGGAAAATTGGAACACTAATTCATTGTTGGTGGAGTTGTGAGCTGATCCAACCATTCTGGAGAGCAATTTGGAATTATGCCCAAAGGGCTACAAAAATGTGCATACCCTTTGACCCACCAATATCATTTCTGGCACTCTATCCCAAAGAGATCACAGACATGGGAAAGGGTTCCACACGTAAAAAAATATTTATAGCAGCACTCTTTGTGGTGACCAAAAACTGGAAATCAAGGAGATGTCTATCAATTGGGGAATGACTGAACAGTTTGTGGCATATGAATATAATGGAATACTATTTTGCTATGAGAAATGATGAACAGGAAGACTTCAGAGAAGACTGGAAAGACTTATAGGAACTGATACTGAGCGAAAGGAGTAGAACCAGGAGAACTTTGTACACAGCAGCAACCATAGTATGTGAGGAATTTTTCTGGTAGACTTAGTACTTCATTGAAATCATGAACTTGAAAAATTTCCAAAGGGCTCTTGAGACAAAATGCCTTCCACATCCAGAGAAAGAACTATGGAATTGGGTAGCAGATAGAAACAGACCATTTCCATTTGTATTATGTTTTGTTTTGTTTTATGGTTCTTCTATTCATTTTAATTCTTCTATGCGACATATATTTAATAAGAAAGTATTGTAGTACCTATATAAGACTGTATGCCATTTCAGGGAGTGGGGAGGGAAGGGAGGAGAAAAAAATCTAAGATATATGGAAGTGATTGTCAAACACTGAAAACAAATAAAATGATTTAATTTTAAAAAAAGAAAAAAATGTGAAAAGAGAAACAACATTTTTCAGCTCAGGGAATTAATGAAGTATTTAGGGAGGAGGTGATACCTGAACGGAACCTCCAATTTAGATAAGGGTTTCAACAAGCAGAGATGAGAAGCATATGTATTCCAGGATGTCTGCATGTATTCATAGAAGTGGAAAACTACAGAACAGATATGGGAACAGCTAGCAGTCTAGCTTGTCTGGAATGCAGCAGACATGAAGGGAAATCCAATATTTGAAACACCAAGGACTTATGGGTTTTGCTGGGTAAGAACTCCATGCTTGATGGGGTATCTTACAGAATTGCCCAAGGCTCAGAGAAATTATTTGATTTGCTAATGGAAATAAAGCCAATAAAGGTCAAAGGTACAATATGAGCCCCAATCCTCCTGATTCCAAATTCTCTGCTCTACCTAATATGCTGTGTTGTTTTCTTTTCTTGGTGGGGGAAGAGAAAGGGAATTACATTTCAGCAAAATCGTCAGAATTGAGGGTATGTGGTGATTAATCCACCATAACCATCACTTTAGTACTTCAAAGATCCATATCTTTGTTGGTGTGCCTGGTTCCTCCACCAATACAAATTATAGCTCCTATGCCCTGTAGTAGATGGTATTCAAAAATTGTTGTGAGTGAAAACATGGCACTGTGATCAACCAAACAATGACCCTTTCTAAACTCAGGTAGGCTGGTCCTCCAACAGTGTGATTGTTCATACAAAGGAGGACTTTAGCAACAGAATCATTGGGATTATAAGATAAACAATTATTATAACAATAAGATAAATAATTATATGAATAATTATTGTTATAATGAACAAAATTATAAGATAATCTAATTAAATTTTTAAAAATTTATTTTAATTTATGCAATAAGACAAGCATTTTTGCACAAAGCTACTATTTACAACTTGCTATTCCTTTTAAATATATAATAAAGATATCATGTAGATTTCTTTTTTCTCTTCCCTCCCACCCTGCCCTAGGGATGGCCACCATTAGACACATATAGGTGTGTGTGTGTGTGTGTGTGTGTATATATATATATATATGTATATTTATATATATATATGTATATGTAAAAGTATTCTACATATACTTCTATTTATCAGTTCTCTTTCTAGATGCAGATGGCATTTTTCTTCATAACTTTATAGCTAATTTGGGTACTTGTATCAGTCAAAATGACTTATTCACTCAAAGTCATTCTTAAAACAATATTGCTACTATTGTACCCAGGGTTCTCTTGGTTCTGCTCATGTCTTTTTATGTTTCCTAAAATCAACTAGCTCATCATTTCTTATTGCTCAGTAGTATTCCATCAAAATTATATACCACAACATGTTCACCCATTCCCCAACTGATGGACATCCTTGCAATTTACAGTTCTTTGCCACCACAAAGAGAGATGAGTATAAGCATTTTAGAACATTTAGGTTGTTTTCCTTTTCCCCTAATCTTTTTTTGGAAATAGACTTAGTAGTGGTCTTGTATTGTGGGGTGAAAGAGTATGACCAGGGCAACCTACAGCCTCAAGGCTACATGTGGCCGTCTTGGTCCTCAAGTGTGGTCCTTTGACTGAATCCAAACTTCACAGATTAAGTGAACTTAATTAAGTATGGTCCTTTGAACTGAATCCAAACTTCAAGGTTGCAGGCTTCCAAGCCCTGGATAGAAGTTTAGTAATTCTTTGGGCATAATTCCAGGTTGTTTACATATATAAGAAAAAAACATAATATGGTATATAGAGAATGAGCCTTGGAGTGAGGAAGACCTGGGTTCATAACTCATCTCATACTGACTGGATGATTTTGGCGAAGACATTAAACCTCTCAGTGGTTCAAAGCAACTCTTAGAGACTGCAAATTGAAGAGAAGTTGCCAACCTACACTGGTAGAGGAATTATCTTCCCTGAGAAACCATAGTTGCCTTTTAAAAGAATATATATATATATATATATATATATATACATACATACATATATGGAGAAAAAAAACTGGGCAAATCGTTCTAGTATAGCTGTAGCGTATAAAACATTGTTCAGAAAACTATATATACGAAGCAGCCTTCACCTACACTTTCCCAGTGAAGACTTCCCTGTTTGCTTAATGTTCTCCTGATTATCCCAAATTGGTGGCTTGTTATGAAATTATCATTTGGAGGAAATAGACCACAGTTTGGATAAAATGTGAACCAACCTCCAAGTGTTCCTGGAACTTGAGCATAAATTCAGTAGACTTTGGAGAGAGCAGAATTTTACATTTTTAGCTTTCAAGTCAAGAGTGAAATCAGAATCCTCCAGATAATGAGGCTGATTGCATGGCATTTATATGCCAGGGCATCCAAGACTCAAAAAGGAAAATTTGAAAATGTTGTACTGAAAACCTCAGTTGAAAACCTAGGAAGAAGAAAATGAACAGAAATAGAACAAGAAAATTCTTCCTATGATGTTTATTGTTTCTATAATGTTTTTTTTTAATCATTTATCACTTACTGCCAGTTAGTTATTTTTTTTAAAGTTTGACAGTCAGTCTTATCTCCCCAGTGAAACTGAATGAACCCTAAGGGTAGAGACTATGTTTTATGCCTTAGTTTGTTGCCCATATCTCCTAGCAGAATGCTATGTGTATAATTAATGATCAATAAATATGTCATCATGGCAAAATGGAAAGAGCATTGTCTCTAAAATCAGGTGGAGAATATTGCCCATGCTCTGTGTAAGTCACTCAGCAGGGCCAATCTTAATTAGCATGAGAGGCTGAACTTTCACTATGTTGAGCCTTAGTCTCTTCATCTATAAATTGAGAGGGTTGTTCTATCTGACCTCTGAGGTCCCTACCAGTTCTATATCTAAGTCTCTATGTGTTGATGGATTGATTGATTTTTTTCTTGATCAGAAGATGACCCACTTGAAGACCTTGCTAAAAGAGAAGCTAAATCCCCTTGGTTGAGTGTGAATATTCAATAGTAGAACTCAAAATGTTTAACATAAGAATTGTTTACCTAGTGTACAAAACATCTGTGAATTCTTTTTAGCTCAATTCTATTACCCCTTTGTTTATTAATTTTTCAATGAATTCGACCAGTTCAGCTTTCTAAGCAACTTTACAATAAAAACCAAGAATGAAGATTCAGTGAACAAAAACCTTTTTGTCAAGAAAAAAAGATTTTAGAATGATGGGGGGAAAGATAGAATGAGAAGCTGGAAGTATTATCTTTGAACAGTTAACCCAAGTTTTCTCTATTACTTCAAAACTAAAAAGATTAAATGGGCTTTAAAAGCTGTATTTTTTCAAGTTGGGCAGGTAGGTGGAGCAGTGGGTAGAGCACCAGGTGCGGAGTCAAGAAAACACATCTTTCTGAGTTCAAATCTGGCTTCAGACACTTACTAGCTGTGTGACCCTGGGCAAGTCACTTAATCCTGTATACTTTGGTTTCCTCATCTCTAAAATGAGCTGGAGAAGAAAATGGTGAACCATTTTGTTATGAAATTACCATTTGTATCTTTGTCAAAAGAGATCATGAAGAGTGAATGATTGAAAAAAACAAAATTTTTTTTTAACTTAGTGATGTTTTTTACTCAGGGGTGTTCTGGCACCTCATGTGTTGGTGAGTCGAAAAGAGGAATAAGCATTATTCTTCAGTCTCTGAGATGGGAGAAAAATGTTCCTAACAGCAACAGTTCTAGATAATTACTTGAATTTCTTTCTTTTGATATTATTTTATTATTGTAGTCCAGATGTGACCCCATTTGGGGTTTTCTTAGCAAAGATACTAAAGTGGTTTGTCATTTGCTTCTCCAACTCATTTTACAGAGGAGGAAACTGAGGTAGAGTAAAGACACTTACCCAGGGTCACATAGCTAGTAAATGACAGGCCAGATTTGAACTCAAGAAGATGAGTCTTCTTGATTTCAAGTCTAGTGCTCTATCCACTACAGCGCCACCTCGTTCCCCTGATCTTATTTTATACATACAGGAAAAGTGACAGGAGTGAATCTGTTCTTAAACAACGTGAATGATTCTAGTTCTTTTCCACAAATTTTTTCTTCCTAAAAAGCAGGTTATTTGACTGAATTATCCAGATAATGACCCCTGCTATCTCTACTTCATGTAAAAATATAGTCTTTGGGAGGCCACTTGAATATTGAAGGTGGCAAGAGAAAGAACATCCTTGAAATACCCCTGTCATGAATTTATAGCTTGATTTCATGGATGGAATGCTGGGCTTGGAGTTAGGAACACATAGGTTCAAATATCACCTGTGACATTCACTAGTTATATAACCGTGTGTAAACCTTTTAACCTCTGTGTGTTTCAATTATATCTTCTGTAAAATGGGGACAATAATGCCTATAATAATGTCCTGCAAAAACCAAGTGGATGAAGAGTGCTAGTTGTGAAATGCAACTAGATGGAAAGCTTATAGAAGCATTATTTTAGTGTGCAAATATATAATTTGATGTGTATGTAATGTATCATCACTAACCACTTTAGTATAGAATGGTCCTTCTCTGTCAATAACTCTTCTCAGGAGAAGCATAGATCTTTCCTTTCCCAATTACCTTATTATCCAACTCTCAACTGAATGCTGACCAGATCTAGGTATCCTAGAACCACCCGCACAACGTGGGGTTGACATGATTTCTTGGGGAAAGACCATCAACTTTACCATTACTCTGCAAGGTCCTTGAGGTTTTACTATCTCCCTATTGCTTTCCCTGCCATAACTCAAATGCTGCCTTGTCTTTCTATGGGTCATAAATTGAACATGAATATAAACCTTCTGAATCTATAATTAATTTTATGAAATTATGAAATGGGGCAGGCATGCATGGTTCTTTGGGTACTTGTTGAGAAATATCATGATTAGCAGTGTGAAATGGGGTGGAACTCACACTTTCATAACCGCAGAGGGTAAAGAGACAAGTGGCAAAAGGGTAAGAGGCAGATGGCAGGACAAAGGGATGGGATGATGTAGAAAGGCAGGTACTGTGGAAGAGGAAGGGGGAGAAGCAGAAAATCACTCATTCACTTGAGTAACAATGGATTAGAGTTGGTAACTAATGGGTGGCATGAACCTAATGGAGATGGAAGAGGGCTAAGGAGGCAGGTGTGTGAAGTCTCATATTTTAGGATTTTAGCTCTTATCTGTGCCAGTTTAGGATTAGTTCATTAACATATTTACATCATTTCAAAGTTATCAGTCATACTTTAAAATTAGTATGTCCATATAATCTCAAAATTATCAGCACCATTTGGTATTTTGGTGATCTTTGCTGTAGAAATCTGGAATTTGTCTCAGATTTCCATATCCTAGAACCAAAAGGTTCTGATAGAAAAGCCTAATAGCTTTCCCTGATTTAGCACCTATTACCAGGATGTGACTTTTGGTTAATTTGTGATGCAGTTTATAAATTATGCTTCTTTGATCTTTAGGACAATTTGTACATGACTTCCAGGTTCCTCTTTGCAATCAGATTTCCTGCAATTGCCCCTTTATACTGACTACTTATAAACTTAACTATACTGATTTGAAGGGTGTAACCCCCAAGGCTATATTCACAGTACTGGTGATGGCTGTGAATATTCCAGCATAGTTCTCAATTGCAAAGTATAACAGACTCTTCATATAGAAGGCAGAAGAAAAAACATTTATTCAGATACCAGAAAGCCAAATCCCAAAACCAGAAAGTTGAATCCATCATAGTGGCCAAGAAGTCAATACACATTATCAATGCAGGGGACAAACTCATTCCCAAACCTCCCCACAATTCTCTCCCCCTTCCCACAAACAAACACTCAGGAACCTAGCAGTCTGCCTGTGTTCTCTCTCTGTCTGCCCTAACTGCTCTCACTCACTTCCTCTCAGTTCTGCTCCACCCTGCCTGTTCCACCCATTCAGCAAGCTCCTCTCATCAGATGTGACTTAGGCTTCCATGTGATTTAAGCAAGTCAAATTGACCTATTAATGAATGGGAAAGATCTTCCTACTTAAATTATCATTACAAAGGGGAGAGTGGTCAGGGGGACCAGAATAAGATACAATTTTAACACATTTTACTTTATGTGTTGGCCTCCCCCTTGAAAAAAGAGGCTCTCTTGATTTTCTATTTGTAAACCCAGCACTTAGCATAGAATTTGGCATATATATAGTAAGTGGTTAGTAAATGCATCAGGAAGATAACACTGCATACTCTTGGGCTTTCATTGGCAGACTCATTTGTGTGTGTGTGTGTGTGTGTGTGCGCATGCATGTGCATGTGCATGTGAATACATATGCATATGTATGTATGCATGTGTGTATATGTATGTATATATACATGTATGTGTAGGTATACGTATGCATATTTGCATATATGATGGTTGTTAGCCTTCATTCTAGAAGAGGACCAAAATGATATCATTATGTTTGAGTCAAGTTACAGTGCGTCCAACTATGGCTGATCAGACAAATTCAAGCCTGGAATATTCTACCACAGGTCAGGCACAAATAATCCATGTGAACATTTGAGGCAGATTTTCTAAATTTTTGCATATCTCATGTTTCTTTTGGGTTACTTCAATTCTGTTTTGTTCATAAGCAGAGCACCTTCTCCAATGTGGGCATGCTGTGCTGAGCCATCCCGTGCCATTGTCTTCCATGTTATATAAACAATTTCAAAATTCTTCAGAGAGACCTTGAGAGTATCCTTGTATCCCTTTTTCTGACCTCTTGCTCTTTGTGAGCTCTCCATAAAATTGCCTTTCAGGCAAGCGTACTTCTGACATTCTAAAAACATGGCCAGCCCATTGGAGTTGTGCTCTCTGAAACAGGGTCTGAATGCTTGGCAATTCAGTTTAAGAAAAGACCTTAGTATCTGGTATCTTATCCTGCCAGATGATCTTCAGAATTTTCCTAAGACAATTCAAATGGCAGCTATTCAGTTTCCTGGCATGGTGCTGGTATACTATAACAATGAGGTTAGCACAACATCTTTGTAGACCTTCAGTTTGGTAGTCAGTCTAATAACTCTTCTCTCCCACACTTTCCTTCAGAACCTCCCAAACACTGAGCTAACTCTGGTAATGTGTGCATCAACCTCATTATCAGTGTGTACACCCCTAGAAAGTATACTGCCAAGGTAAATGAACTTATCAACAGCATTCAAAACTTCTTTCTCCATTTGCTGTAACTGATGGTGCTGCATATGAATGGTGTGGTACTGGCTGACAGAGCATCTATGTTTTCCTAGTGTTAACTGTTAGGCCAAAATTAGTACAAGCAATAGAGAATTAATCCATACTTTGTTGCATCTCAGTTTCTGATGATGCACTGAGTGCACAATCATGTGCAAACAAAACACCATGATCACTCTCCCTCTACTTTAGTCTTAACTTGTAACCTTTTCAAGTTGAAGAATTTGTCTTCAGTGCAGTGGCTGACCCTGATGCCATGTTCATCTTCATTGAAAGCATTTGACAACATGGTTGAAAATATCATGCTAAAAAGCATGGGACCAAGCACACAGCCTTGTTTCATTCCATTGGTGGCTGGGAAAGCATGAGAGCATTGTCTATTATCTAGAACCCAGGCAAGCATGCTGTCATGAAACTGACATACAATAATAGTGAATTTCTCCAGACAACAAAGTTTTGACATCATTTTCCATAAGCCCTCACAACTAATAATATTAAAGGCCTTGCTCAGATCTATAAATGTTGTGCATGGACCTCTGTTCTACTCCTGGCATTTCTCCTGGACTTAACGGGCAGCAAACACCATATCAACTGTTCCTTGGCCATTTTTGAAGCCACACTGGCTCTCAAGTATATGACCATCTTCCAGGTGAAGGATCAGCCTAGTAAAGAGGACTCTAGCAAGAATTTTGCCAGCAATGACCAAGAGAGATACCTCCTCCACCCCCCAGCCCCTGTGATTGTCACAGGACAATCTATTTCCTTTTCCTTTATACAGGTGGATGATGGAGATGTCCTTCAACTCCTGGGGGATAACATCCTCTTGCCATATAACCTAGAAAATTTTAGTCAGCTTTTATATGAGCAAAGGACCTCCACCCCCACACCTAATAAATTTCTGCTGGAATAGAATCAGCACTATGTGCTTTGCCACAGGAGAGAAGCCTAATATCATTCAAAACTTCTTCAGTTGGAAATTTGGCTAGAGGGGGATTGACTTCAACCTGAGGTAAGTGATCAGTGGCCTCAGCATTGATTGATGATGGTCTGTTGAGAACACTATGGAAGTGTTCAGTCCATCTCTCCAGGATCTTGTTCTCATCACTAATCAATGTGATTCCAACAGCATTGAGTAGTTGAGATGCACCATAGGTCTTTGGCCCCAAAATAGTCTTCAGGGCATCATAAAAACTCTTTGGATTGTTACTATCAGCATAAAACTGAATTTCCTTTGCCTTCTTATTGAGCCAAGAATCATGCATCTTTCTAAGCTTCACTTGTACTCAACTTTTGATGGAATTAAATACTGTCTTCCTAGAAATGGATGAACTGTCCTGCTGGTAAACCCTATGGAATTCTTGTTTTTCAATTAGCACATTCTGAATTTTACCATCACTTTCATCAAACCAGTCTTGATGTTTGTAAGTGTTCTGACCCAGATGAGCAAATGCAGTGCTGTATACCAAATCTCTGAAAGCTGGCCACTCCTTTTCTGCTCTACTGTTGCCAACCAGATGTTGGTTCAATGTTCCCTCCAAGTTAATAACAAACTATTACTGCTCTGTTGACATTAAGTCTTCTGGTAGTCATTTTACCTTGGGGCCACCACTTCTGTTGAATGTGAATATTTAGCTTAGAGAGAATAAGTCTATGATCAGTCCAGTACTCTGCCACACATTGCCTTCCTCACTCTCACATCCCGTCTGTCTCTTCTCTTTAAAATCACAGTCTATTAAATGCCAATGTTTGCTGCAAGAGCATATCCATGAAGTTTTATTGTGTGTAGGTACATGGAAAACATTGTTGGTGATGAAAAGATCATGAGATGTACAAGTCTACTAGTAAGTGAACATTGCTGTTCAACTTCATTCCTCCCAAGGACTACCTGTCAGGTCTGGTAGTCTTAGCCTATTCTATCATTAAAGTCACCCAGAATTTTAAGCCTGTCCTCTTGTCACATTTCTGATAAGGGTCTCCAGGTCTTCATAAAATTTTTCTTTGATCTCATCAGGATTTGTTATGGTGGGAACATGGCACTGATGATGGTGATGTGGCATCTTCCTGCAAATGGCAAACACATTGTCATGATCCTGTTGTTCACTTCTTTTGGTAGGCACGCAAGCTTGTTGACTAGATTAGTTTGATTGTAAAACCCGCTCCAGCTTCATGGCGCTCCCCATCACTACTACACTCCATATTCTACACCATCTTCAGTAAATTGGCCTTCATTTGCCAGCCTTGTTTCACTCAGGGCTACTATTTGAATGTGATACCTGCTGATTTCTCTCACAATAAGAATTGTTCATCTTTCAGATCTACTGGATTTTGTGTTATCTATAAGTGTGCACACATTCCATGTACTGATGGCAAGTCAGATCATCTTTGTAGAAGTTTGTGCATGACTTTTTGTGTTTCAACCACAGGGTGGAATCCCTACCTGTCACAGTAATCAGACCAGGGTTTTATGTTTTTCAAATTTACCTATACATCAGTGTTTGCTCTTTTTTGTGGTTATTACATTTTTCATAGACAACTGGTCTCCAACCAGGAAGAAATAGATTCAAGTCAAATCTCTAGTACATGCCACCTGTGTGACACTGGGCAACTTATTCAACCTCTTAATGTCTCAGGTGTTAAGAGGAGGTATAGACCTACATTGATGGAGAGAATTTCCTCATCTGGAAGATCTTTATACCAAATAAATCAAGATCCAGTCCTTCTCTATATCTTAATAGGAGGGATTATAGAATCATTGATTTTGAGCTGGAGGGAACCTCAAGATCTTTTCTAGTCTGATACCCTAATCATATAAATGAGGAAACTGACCCAGAGAAGAGAATTGATTTGTCAAAGTCTTTCAGGTAACACGTGACAGAGTTTGGATTTGCAACCTGTTCCTTTAACTCAAGATTCAGTCCTCTTCCCACTAAACCATGTAGGTCCCTAATATTTTTTTTGAGGCAATCAGGGTTAAGTGACTTTCCCAGCTAGTAACAGCTAGGAACTGTCTGAAACCAGATTTGAACTCAGGTCCTCTTGAGTCCAGAGCCAGTGCTCTATTCACTGTACCATCTAGCCTGGTCCCTAATATTGAGGACAGACAAAATTCAATTCCATAATAAAGGGAGTGAGTAAAATTTTTTTCTTCATATTTCTGTGACATTCCCACTAAAACTGGGGGATATTGCTACTTTAAATTTTACCCAAATTCCATTCCAGTCCTTTTAGGTTAATGGCCCCTACAATGCCTTTTAAAATATATGCTGAGGGAGGCTACATCTCTCTAAGGCCAAGAAGAAAGAATGAAAAATTCAGTGACTGAGCCAGTAGAAAATTACTCTCTGCTTGCAACAAGCAGAGCTGAAAAACCTTTTCAGATGTGAAATGCTCTGTTGGCTTCTGATACTGATGAGTGCAGCAGACTAAGAACTTCTGTACCAGAGCAGTGTGAATATTAATTTTGTTTTTAAGATCCCAAGTCTCTAAGTAAAAACCTGAAGATGGTGCTCTAAAAATTGCATCATTAAGAATATTTTTATGTGATCCCATATAGCAAGACTGGATGCCTACTAAAACATACAGCTATGAGATGAGCTATGGCTCTTTGCTATATGTTCTGTCTTAATTGTCCCTAAAGATTTATAAGAGCATTATAGATACAAATCTCATAACTGTAGCATCCTGCCTTTTTTTCTGACACATTACTGTGGGTTGTGAAGCAATTATGTCTTCTTTTAAAAAAGAAATTTCAGAAGGTAAAAATGATTTGCTGGCCAATTTATTATATGAAATCAAAGAGTTTAATATCTCATATCAAATAGGGAGGTTGATTATAGATCATTTTCCACCGTAGTGCAAGTTAAAATTTTGAAATTTCTTTGGTTATTTACTAAAGCACATAATAATCAAGAGGAGTCAAATAGAGTACGCCCCAACAATGTAGAGCCATGGTAAAGTAGAATGTAGTAAGCCCCTTAAGAGTCAGTTCTTGTCCTTGCATTCTGAGGTCTGAGCAAAGTACCTGTCACATAGAAAGGATTTACTAAATGTTCTCAATTTGAAGTGTCAGCAATTAACATCAGATGTAGAACTGTGCACCCTGAAAGATGGTTTATAAATGTGTTGCTAGGGAGGTTAGATATTGCCCCAAATTTTGCAAAGGTCAAGTGTATGTTTCAAATTCCACATACTAACTTAAATATGTAAGTTTACAGTGGTATAAAATTACAATTTTTCTTGGAATTTGTCACATGGGAATAGCAAATGAAAACACAAGTAGAATGGAGTCTAGACAGAGAATAGGAATTTTGAGTGTTTTTCCAATACTATCCGGAGAAGAGGGCATACTAATTGTCAACAAGTGATATTAGTTCTTTAGACAGAAACATCCTTAGATGTAGATATCTCATATCAAATAGGGAGGTTGATTATAGATCATTTTCCACCGTAGTGCAAGTTAAAATTTTGCAATTCCTTTGGTTATTTACTAAAACAGATAATAATCAAGAGGAGTCAAACAGAGTACACCCCAACAATGTAGAGCCATGGTAAAGTTGAATGTAGTAAGCCCCTTAAGAGTCAGAAATTCCTGTTAGAAAACACAACAATTTGTACCAATTTCATAATCATGGAGAAAATGCTCCATGAAAGTGAATGATACTGGTTTGTACCAGGTGCACTATCTATTGTTGAATTCTTCTCCATCATCACCACCCCCACCCCCACCCCCTAATTCCTCTGTAAATGCAGTATTTTTTCTCTTCAGTTGTTTCAACTTAATCTACTTTAATCCTACCATACTCACATGCTCTCTTTCCCTCATCTTCAAGGTGACTTTCCCCTTCCAGTTTGTTATATCTTTCCCTAGTTTTAGGGTTTTGCTTTACTTATTACTTCTTTTTCTTTCTTTTTATCTAATCATTTAATTTTTATTCCTTTTTACCTCTCAGTAGTCAAGTAAAATCATTCCTCTTCTCACCTCCAACATGCTTTGTTTATTAGCTTTTTATTTAATTTTCTTCACTTTTTTCTAAAAAAAGATTTCTTGTTTTCTTGATTGTTTATCTCCCCTTACTGTCTATTCTAGAGTTTTTGATTCACAGCCATTGTACCTATTTTGCTCTTCTTTAGTCTTTGTAGTCCTCATGGAATTAAAGCTTCTGGGGTACCTATTTTAGATTCTTTCTTCTAAACAGTTTCTGTTATTGCCTTGTAAATATTGCCCCCCAGTCTCTTTATTCTGTTGTACCTCAATATTAGGAATAACAGTTCCTCCAGGTGATACATTATCCAATGATAGACATTTTCCCACAACCCCTATTGTGCAGTTTGTTATTAACCATTGCCTTCCCCATGCTCATTTTTTATCATTTGCCTTGCAATCTCCTTTCTAACTCCATGCCCTCTCACTCTTCTGAGTGTCAGTTGCCCTCAAGAGCTCTGATTCCCCTACTCCTGAGGTAGATTGAATGAAGTTTCTGAGCATTAAATTCTTGAATGAATGAATTAATGAATTAAAATCTTGAAGATTATACAGCTCCCATCTCCCTTTGTAGACTATCTCCCCTCCACCATAGAAGCATTTATCAAACGTTTCTCCTTCCCACCACTGAAATACAATTTCCTGTTTCCTTTCCCCATTCCTTTCTTTGCTTGCTCTGCTATTCTCCTATAAGGTCTTCTCCTCCTTACAGATAACAGGAATTATTTTCCCTTTGTTGTTAGCTCTTGATTTGTTTAAGATATATCACATATTTTCCTGTATCGTATTTTCTTGCTTCCCTTCCTCTAATATGTCCTCCCATCCCATAACTGAATTCCACAAATAATTCACTTGTATGTGAGATCTTGTGAGGTTTAGTCCATGATACTTGAGGTCTGTTTCTCCACCATCACCTTAATTTGATTTCTGCTTTCACTCTTGTCATTTTGAGTACTTTTAGAAGGAAATCTCTTAATAGTCTTTCTGTTATTTTATTGTTGTTGTCCCTGGTTGCTGTATTTTTAAAATATCTTTCTCATTTTTCTGTTTCTTGGGCACTTGAAAAACAAATAATTTGTTTTGTCTGTTTTTCTTTCCAGTAATGCTTTGAACAGCGCTTTAATTGAATGTCCATCTTTTTTTCGTTTATGATTAGGCTAAGATTTACAGGGTATGTTACCTTAGGCTGCATCTTGAACTCTGAATGAGTAATTTAGGAAATTAGGTTAGACATGTGCAGTTCTTGGGTACTCACTGGGAAAAAGCACATCTGTCAGTGAGAAACAGGCAGCAATCACATTTTAATTAGCCACAGAGGGTATGGGGGCAAATGGCACAGTAGAAGAAAGGGAAAAGAGGGGTATAGAAGTAGATGGCAAGGGGATAGGTAATGGGATGGTGAAGGAAGGCAGTCCACATGGGGAAAAGAATGGGGTTGGGGAGAGGCAGAGAATACCACTCATGTAACTATGAATTAGAGTTGGGATCTCTAAGTTTCATGGACCTAATTGAGATGGAATGGTGCTCCAGGGGCAGGAGTTTGAGGTCTCATTTTATAGGATTTCGGGGAAGCGGACTAACTCTTATCTATGCCACCTTGAGGTTAGTTCATTAACATATCCAAATCATTTCAAAGTCATCCATAAAATTTTAAAGTTAACATGTCTGCATCTTCTCAAAATTATCAGCATTTTGATGTTCTATGGATGTCTGGAACTTGTCTGAGATTTACATATCACAGGATCAGAAACCTTGGCAGCAGAGTCTAGATAGCTTCCCCTGATTCAGCACATATCACCAGGATGTGATTTTTAGTTAATACATAATTCAATTTATAAATTATGCTCCTTTAATCTTTGGGATGGTTTGTATGTGATGTCCAGGTTCCCTTTTTGCAATCTCATTTCCTGCTCTTGCCCTTTTTTGTTGGCTACTTATAAACTTACTTATTACTACTAACTAAAAGAGGGATTTGTGGTCCGGGGCACCAGAATAAGATATGATTTTAATATAAGCTCCTTTAATCTTTGTAAAATAGCATTCAATTCCTTCTTGCAGTTTCTGTTGGGTGTAGAATAGCTTTGTGTTATTCAAATTTTCTTTCCTTTATATTTGGATGTTTGGTTCCAGGTCTCTCTTGATTGCCATTAGAATTGTTAAATTTAACCATTGTAGTGGTTTCAAAACAGAATTTTTTTCCTCTGTAGATGTTACATGGATTCTTTCAATGGTTACTTGGCTTTCTGTGTCCAGAAGTTCTCAGCAGATTTCATGCTATAATTTCTTGCATTATGGTATTCAAGGTTTTTGATTTATATTCTTCTGGAAGCTTGCTAGCTGGATTTAGCTAAAGCACAGGATATGACTTCACTTGTTGAACTTGAGCAACCTCTACTTTTTGGTCTTTCGTGGAGGAGGAAGAGAAAGAGATATACTTGAGTTCTCTTACAAACCCATATGGCAAGAGTTTCATGGCTAGTAAGGGAGGAGAGGCAGAGTGAGCCTGGTATGAGTTAAGGATGGGTCCATCTCTGCTATGAGCTCATCAAATTTTTACTTTGTTTGAGTTACTAGTGTACTAAGCCATGTAGACAACTGAAATTGCTTAAAATATTTGAGAGGTTGTGAGGATCAGAGAAAATGTCTGGTCCTCCATCTTATTGATCACATATCCCAGAAGACTGTATCAAATCTATTGTAAAGATTGATTAATTGACTAATAAGTAAAAATTTTAATATATTTGTCAATCACTTTTGTGTTTGATTAGTGTCTTATTCCTCAGAGGCACATCAGTCCCTGAATAGACTAAAACATGAAGCTTCTTAAACTACCAAAGATGAGGACAAGACATGGCAACCCTGAATCATCCCCTACTGAGTGATCACACTAATGTATATACCCTATGAGACCTGAGCAATCTCTCTCTCTTTCTTCTGTTTCTCTGTTTTTGTCTCTCTCTGTTTCTCTGTCTCCATCTCTCTCTTCTCTATTTCTCCTTCCTATCTCTGTCTATCTCTTTTTCCTCTCTGTCTTTCTCTCCTCTCTGTCTCTGACTCTCTCTATCTCCATCTTCAGTGCCACAGTTTCTATTCATACTTCAACTGAAAAAAATTGCAAATTCTAGAAAAGAATAGTAAGCTTCAGGGACTTGAATGTCACAAAATGTCACATAGTTTTATTTTTGTAAAAAAATATGTGACAGCCAAACATTTTGTATTTTTTGCATTGTTATATCTCTAAAGAATAATAAAATATCAATATTATGATTGAATTCTTAAATGTTTCCATACTATTTGAAAATTTCCATATACCAGTAGAAATATATTGATTTGTCTTTATAAAGAACCTCTTTATAAGAGGAAAAGTTTTTTTGTTTTTTTGTTTTTTTTATTAAACTTTTAACATTTATTTTCACACAATTTTGGGTTACAAATTTTCTCCCCTTTTTTCCCCCTCCCCCCCCAGACCCAAGTTTTCTAATTGCCCCTGTGACCTATCTGCTCTCTCCTCTCTCCTCCCTCCCTGCCCTTGTCTCCGTCTTCTCTTTTGTCCTGTAGGGCCAGATAGCTTTCTTGACCCCTTAACCTGTGTTTCTTGTTACCCAGTGGTAAGAACATTACATTTGGTCCTAACACTTTGAGTTCCAACTTCTTTAGCTCCCTCCCTCTCTACCCCTTCCCCTTGGAAGACAGGCAGTTCAATATAGGCCATATCTGTTTAGTTTTGCAAATGATTTCCATACTAGTTGTGTTGTATAAGACTAACTATATTTCCTTCCATCCTGTCCTGTCCCCCATTACTTCTATTTTCTTATGGTCCTTTCCCTCCCCATGAGTGTCGACCTCGGATTGCATTCTCCTCCCCACGCCCTCCCCTCTATCCTCCCCCCCTTCCTGCTTGTGCCCCTTTCCCCCACTCTCCTGTATTATGAGATAGGTTTTCCTATCAGAATGAGTGTGCATTATATTCTTTCCTTTAGTGGAATGTGATGAGAGTAGATCTCATGTTTTTCTCTTGCCTCCCCTCTTTATCCCACCACTAATAAGTCTTTTGCTTGCCTCTTTTCTGAGAGATAATTTGCCCCATATAACTTCTCCCTTTCTCCTCCCAATATTTCTCTCTCACTGCTTGATTTCATTTTTTTTTTTTTAGTATATGATCCCATCCTCTTCAATTCACTCTGTGCACTCTGTCTCTATGTATGTGTGCATGTGTGCATGTGTGTGTGTGTGTGTACTCCCACCCAGTGTTCAGATACTGAAATGTTTCAAGAGTTATAAATATTGTCTTTCCATGTAGGAATGTAAACAGTTCAACTTTAGTAAGTCCCTTATGATTTCTCTTTGCTGTTCGCCTTTTTATGGTTCTCTTCATTCTTGTGTTAGAAAGTCAAATTTTCTTTCCAGCTCTGGTCTTTTCATCAGGAAAATTTGAAAGTCTTCTATTTCATTGAAAGACCATTTTTTCTCCTGAAGTATTATACTCAGTTTTGCTGGGTAGATGATTCTTGGCTTCAGTCCTAGTTCCTTTGACTTCTGGAATATCCTATTCCATTCCCTTCTATCCCTCAATGTAGAAGGTGCCAGATCTTGTACTATCCTGATTGTATTTCCACAATACTTGAATTGTTTCTTTCTAGCTGCTTGCAATATTTTCTCCTTCACCTGGGAATTCTGGAATTTGGCCACAATGCTCCTAGGAGTTTCTCTTTTTTTGGATCTCTTTCATGCGGTGTTCTGCGGATTCCTTGAATATTTATTTTGCCTTCTGGTTCTAGGATCTCAGGGCAGTTTTCCTTGATAATTTCGTGGAGGATGATGTCTAGGCTCTTCTTTTGATCATGGTTTTCAAGTAGTCCCAGAATTTTTACATTGTCTCTCCTGATTCTATTTTCCAGGTCAGTTGTTTTTCCAATAAGATATTTCACATTATCTTCCATTTTTCGAATCTGCGCGGTATGTTCTGAGATATCTGTCTTTCTCGAAAAGTCCAAAGCTTCCATCTGTACCATTCCAGATTTGAGAGATCTATTTTCTTCAGTAAGCTTTTGAATCTCCTTTTCCATTTGGTTAATTCTGCTTTTGAAAGCATTCTTCTCCTCATTGGCCCCTTGCACCTCCCTTGCCAGCTGAGTTAGGCTAGTTTTCAAGGTGCCAATTTCTTCAAGATTTTTTTGGTTCTCCTTTAGCAGGGAGCTGATCTGTTTTTCATGCTTCTCCCTTATCCCTCTCATTTCCCTTCCCAGTCTTTCCTCCATCTCTCTAACTTGATTTTCAAAATTCCTCTTGAGCTCTTCCATGGCCCGAGCCCATTGGGTGGGCTGGGACACAGAATCCTCGATTTCTGTGTCTTTGCCTGATGGCAAGCATTGTTCCTCCCCATCAGAAAGGAAGGGAGGAAGTTTTTTTTCTCCGATAAAGTACCCTTCAATAGTTTTATTTCTTTTCCCTTTTCTTGGCATTGTCTCCACCTAGTGGCCTGACCTCTGAATGTTCTCCTCACACCCACCTCGCCTCCTGGTCCTCCCAGCCAGCGTTTGGGGACTGAGATTCAAATGCTGCTTCCCGCCTTAGGATTTTTGGCGGGGGCAGGGTTGCTATTCAGTGTTAAATTAGGCTCAGGTGCTGAGGTCAGGGGCAGGGCCGCCTCTCTGGCTCAATTCCCTCAGGAGGTTTATGCACAGACCTTCCACAATGAATCCAGGCTCCCGTCCATTTGGGGAGCCCCCGTCCGCAGCCGCCTCTCAGCCCCCACCTCCCGGGGGGGCCCGAGCCATGGGGGCACCTCACTCCCCTCTCAACCCGCCAAAGAGACTCTCTCACCTACCCCCGACAGTCACCTGTTGGTGGGGGGCCCGTGCAGCTGCTGAAGATCCCGCCTCCAGATCCCTCTCAGAACTTTGTCTCTCGGAGCCGTGGCCGCCGTCGCCGCCGCAGGTCCAGGCTGGGCACCGTGTCTGCAGCGCGACAGACCTTTTGAGAGAGGTTTGCAGGTCCCTCTGTGGGTGGGGGGACCCGCGTGGCCGCTGGAGACTCCCTCTTTCCCACGGTGTTGCTGCCGCGGCAGGGCTGCTCTCCTCTTCCCGCCCCGGGGCCCAGTCCCTGGTGCGAATGTCCCCCCGCGAGAGGTTTGCAGGTCTCTCCGGAACAGAAATCTCCCTCGCTCCACTATTCCGTGGTCTCTGGGTGCAGAATTCGCCCTGGGTTAGTCCCCTCTGCCGTTCTGTGGTTTGTGGGTTCGGAGCGTCTTTCTACTTCGCCATCTTGGCTCCCTAAGAGGAAAAGTTTTTAAAATTCTTATTAAAATGACACAAGCTACACTGAAAGGCCAAATGGATCTCATTGTCAAAAGATGTACTTAAATCGTTCTGTAATCTATACATTTTTGCCCTCCTGGAGTTGAATAAATGTGAGTTTCCCTCTCAAAATTCTTCTCTTTTTTTTTTTACTTTTGTAGCATGGTTCGACTGTTCTTACAAGGGGCAGTCCTTGATGCATGCACAGGTTTTCCCTGCCTAGTTTCAATCCAAGTAACCATGTGGATGTCTTAGAGGTTTAGTTTGACAAAAATTTCTCTAATTGGCTAGGGAGTCAGAAGAACTTATGATTATACAAGAATTGAGTGGGCATACTAGAATGACAGGCAGCACTCCTCTTTGCTTTAAAATGGTAAGAAGGCAGAACTACATAATGATGATGATGATGATGATGATGATGATAACTAACTGTTATAGTGCTTACTATGTGCCAGGCCCTGTGTGAAGCACTTTACAAATATTCTCTTATTTCGTACTCACAACAACCCTGGGAGATAGCTGCTATTATTATCTCCATTTTGTAGATGAGGAATCCGAGGCAAACAGAGGTCAAGTGACTTACTCTGAGTCACAAAGGTGAGATTTGACTCCAGGCTCAGTACTCTATCCCTGTGCCACCTAGTGAAACTAGTCCTAAGATTTGGACGGGAAAGAGGTGGCTATCCTTTCTAGTCATGGAGGATGTGAATACATAGACACCTCTGTCACTTTTTAATTACTCTTTTTTGGCCTTAGACATGAATTTCCCAGGCAGGAAATGTTTAGGTGACCTGGCAAGATTGGAGGTGGAAAGATTCCATCAGCAGACAGAACTCCTTGGCAGCAGTCAGAGTATCAACCAGAGCTAGTAGAACTGACCATCAGAGTGTCCAGAGTTAATGGCTAAGAGCAGTGGGAATAACTGAAGACACCCAAGATTGTTAATAGTATTAAGGACTGTAAATCCTCCTATAGAGGAGAAGTGCTAACAAGGACCCTAAAAAGGTACTGACCCTCTAAATCCATGAGAAAACTCATAAAAAGTAATTTTGTGAGGGCTCAGTGAAGGGAGAAAAGGATTTCCAGACCAGGGTCATAGTAGGAAGCATCCCTTTGCCACATATATTCTCCATATTTATGCTTACCACCTTTGTACTTTATTTTTAAACCTAGTTTCCCCAAGGACTTTATGTGTGCAAAGGAAGACTGTGCTCCCCATTTTGAGGGGCTATTTTGTACCATTTGTTCACACTTAGTAAATACATTTTGTAAAAGTTAATTAAGTCTGTATAGTTCATTGTAAAGGGCAAGCACACACACAGGGGCTCAGCTTAGGAACAACAGTTTTAGAAATCCCAAACCCTCAGGAGTACCATTAGACCCCTGAGGAATGCAATAGCAGACACCCTTTGGTATCATCTTCCCTTATAGAGATCCAAATACTTTGCCCATATTGAATGACAAGTTTTGTTCCTCTCTCCTGCCCCCATTTACCTTTTTATGCCTCTCTTGAGACTTGTATTTGAAGATCAAATTTTCTATTGAGCTCTGGCATTTTCATCAGAAAGGTCTAGAAATCCCTTATTTCATTGAATGTCCATCTCCTTGCCTAAAATATTACACTCAGTTTTGCTGGGTAATTGATCCTTGGTTGTAGTACAAGCTCTTTTGCCTTGGAATATATTCCAATTCCTCCAATCTTTTAATGTACAAGCTGCAAGGTCCTTTTTGATCCTGACTGTAGTTCCTCTGTATTTGAATTGTTTCTTTCTGGCTTCTTTCAGTATTTTCTCTTTAACTTGATAGTTCTGGAATTTGGCAACAATATTCTTTGATGTTTTCAGTTTGAGATCTCTTTCAGGAGATGATTTGTGGATTCTTTCTATGACTATTTTGCCCTCTGGATCTAGGAACTCAGGGCAGTTTTCCTTGATGATTTCTTGGAAGATATTGTCCGGGCTCTTTTTTCATCATTTCTTTGTGGTAGACCAATAATTCTTAGCTTTTTCTCTCCTGTATCTATTTTCCAGGTCAGTTGTTTTTCTAGTAAGATATTTTACATTTTCTTCTATTTTTTCATTCTTTATATTGTTTGACTGATTCTTGATGTCACCAATTTTAATTTTTATAGATTTTTTTTTTCAGTTAATTTTTACAACTCCTTTTCCTTTTGCGCAATTGTTCCTTTTAAGGAGTTATTTTCTCCAGTTAGGTCTTGTACTTCCTTTCCCATTTGTCCAATTTTCCTTTTAAATTCTTCCATGAATGCTTTTTTCATATTTTTGAAACCATTGGCCAATTTTTCTTCTACCTCTCTAATTTGGCTTTTAAAATCCTTCTTGAGCTCTTCCAAGAATGCTCTTTGGACTTGAGATCAGTTCGTATTCCCCTCTGAGGTTTCAGATAGGAGTACAGTCTCAGTGCTGACCTCTTCAGTATTCGTGTTTTGATCTTTGTCCCCACAGTAAGATTCTATAGTCTTTTCTGATTTGCTTCCTGCTCATGATGATTGCCTTTTTCCTGGCTTTTAAAGTAAATCTCTGCTTCTGGGGTACAGGAGGCTCTGTACCATGGTTCTTGCACTTAGAACTTGAGGCTTTGTGTATTGCGTGCTCTGGTTCTTTCAGCTAGAAGCTAGAATGCTGCAGCTTACCTGGTGCTGAGCTGGCTGGTGTGCCAAAACAGAGGCCAGGTGAAGTTTTTCTGAGTTTCCCCAGAGCTACACTGGAGTTCTCTGGGTTAGGTGTGGGGGAGGGGTAGTCTGGCCCCAGGAGGTCTCCTCTCCTGAACTACAGCAAAGGCAGGCTCAGCAGTTGGTGAATCCCATCTGCGCTAGTGTCTTACCAATTCTCCTGGCTGTGCTAAGGCATGTGTGGGGTCCTGGTGTTGGTGCTTATGGGCTCCACCCACCCCTCCTTGGGACTTAGGATCTCCTCCTGGTTCACTGAAGTGAGGCTGTCTGGGACAGCTCTTGTCCTGCATTGGTCTCCTTCAGTCACAGCAAGAGGGACCTCCCTTTGCAATTTTCCTGGTAAGAGACTGTTTACCCCCTTTGGCTGATCCTATTATTACAGGATTTTTCCTGGGGAAATATTCTCTGAGTTTTTCAAGGTCAACAAGGGGAGAGGAGAGCACTTACAGATTACTCCACCATCTTGGTTCCCAAAAGTTCAAGTAGATGACTTACAGACCTGTAGACTTACAGTCTGTGGGCTGATAGTCTCAGAAGCAGCTGCTACCATTACCTGGGGTTCTGCACTTCTCTCTCACTCAGTTCCACTGGACTCCTATCCTGGACTGATATATGTGAGAATCTGCACCGCTGTTTCTGCTTCAGTCCTCCCAGCAGTTCCTGCTTGACTTGGCTATAGCAGGATCCATGCTGGTACAACCTGTGCACTCTGTGCTCCTCCAATCTTGTGCAATAGATCCTTCCTATCCACCTTCCAGGTTGTATTATGCTGGAAATCTGCCACACTCTGTCTACTAGTGGATTCTGCCACTCTAAAATTTGTTCAGATTCTCTTTTTAGAGGTATCTGAAGGAGTTTGTCATAGAACTTAGGTGAATATGTGCTTTCACTCCACCATCTTGGCTCCACTCCCTTACAAACCATTTGGGACCTCAAACCATGAGTGTGAGTGCCCATTTGAGGAAGGATCCCAGAAGGAGACTACACTTTCGTACAACAAAAAGTTGTACTGGGAAAATATATATTTAGAATTGTAACATAATAGGAACATTAAACAGAAAGCAAAATCAGAGATGGACTGACAAACTGAATGATTGTTAATGTTTCCTTTATTTCCTTTATTTCAGTTTGTTGATATAATTTGTGGAGGAACTGTTGGTTCAGATTAAAGTTATCATGAAATGTTGAGTTAAGAATAGGACATTAACTCAACAATGGCTTATGTCCAATTTTTTCCCCCAGGGGAAAATAGACCCTCAGCACAAAACACCAGTAAAACCTTACTTTAAAAACCAGTGCAAAGTATATCCACACTTTAGGAATTCACAATAAACAAAATAAACTTAGGGAAAAAATCTTGCTTTTGACCTTTAACAGATGCCAAGGCAGTACTTATTTGCCCATCAGTAAACAAGGCAAGACTAATAATATTTCTGGCCAAAATCCTTTTCTTCAACAAAGACAAAAGGAACTGGATGCTGAAAGTTAGAGTTTTATTCTTTTTCTTTTTTGGACTAGAAAATCAACAACAAAATGAACATTTTAAAATAGAAAGAAAGCTGGGAAAATATGTAGCCTGTGAAAGCTCTCATGATTCTTGTCACAACCTGAGCACTCACAGATGAGTTTTGGTTCTTGGAACAAAGTTGTCTCTGCCTCTGAGGTTTTTAGAGGGTAACCCTGAGCTATTGAAAGTGATTCTCTAATGTCATTAGTTTGAGCCCCCACTGTAAAGATTATCAATTGAAGATCAATTTAGTCAGTCAGCTTTAAGCAGTCTTTAGAAAGGGGAATTCACTGGGGCTGACCCAATAAAAATAGTTAGTACAAAACATCTCCCCAAAGTCTATGACTTGCTCTCTTCCAAGTATATTCAGAATCCAAAGAAAACGGGCTCAAGATTAGAGACCACATGTGTCAAAGGAGTAGTTGATGGACAACCTATTCTTTCATTCATAGGGTTCTCAGGAAATTCCCCTTAGCATGGTGAATCTGTATTTAATCTATTCTTGGCACCTGATGCAGATAACTGCATTCATCTGCCTCTGTCTTAGAGGGACTATACTGGGTGCTGATCAGAAGACAGGAAGTCTAGAATCCTCTGAGCCCTTCAAACCTCACAAGATCCTCCTCCAATCAAAGGTGTGGGGTGGAAAACCCAAAGCTAAAATCAAGATTTCCCCTGACCCTAATCTGTTCATTCTCAAGATTTTTTAATAGAAGTTTGGGCTCAGTCCAATTTTTGGAATTTTCTTAGCTTTCTCAAGTTGATTGATAACTTAGAGATGACTTCTGGGTTATAGCCAAATTTCTTATTTAATCCAGTTCTATGCAGCCATGTAATTCCTGTTTAAAGGACTTTTCACATTTAGTCTGAATCCTAGGATTGATTAATTGATAGAGGAGTATTCTTGCCTAGTTAAGCTATCAAGACTAGAGTATTGTCTTTGAAGCTATGTATCTTTTCCACATAGGTGCTTTAAATTTTTTTTTTTGTTATATTCAAAATGGTAGTACCAACATTACCGTTTGTCTGTGTCCTGTTCTGAACTTCTGTCTCTCTTCTGTGTATGTTCAAAATGTTTAATTTTTATGGTTTTCTCTTTTTGAATCACTATCACCATTCTATTGTCATAAAAAAAACCTGTGATGAAGAGAATCTGAGGCACAAAGGTCCAAGCATGATCTAATTAATAGCAAGAGTGGCAGTTGTCAATAATAGAGGTCAGTGGCCCCTTGGATTAGCTTTTATACAGTTTGGTGGTGGAAACTAAACCAAGACTATGATTGGTCTCTAAGAAAGTTGAAGGATGGGCTGTAGGGCACACTGATTGACAAGAGGGATCTCCAGAGTTCATATCAACAGTTCATAACAACAAACATACATTTGAGTAATGCCTTCTGGAAAGTCTCATGCCAGATACCACTCAATATCAGAGAGAGCCAATGTTAGGTAAAACATCTCCTGCTTAGATTGACTCATCTACCACTCATCTTCCTTATCTCTCTTAAGAGATAGGACCAACTTATAACCCTTAATCTGTGGGTGTACAAGCTCCTACAAACTCTACTGCTAAGGCCCATACTATTAAATTCAAGTCTGATCCATAGCTATTAATTTATAGCAATTAACTAAATAATTACCAATTAATCAGTAATCAATAGTCAATTTCACACTATTATTCCCCCAAATATAAAGCTCTCCTAAGTAACAAATGAACATAGTTAAACAAAATAAACTTATGTTTTATTAATTATATTTTAAAGTAAAGCATATCATTCTACATCTACAATCCATCCTTTTCCCCAAAAGATGTTTCATGCTTCATCTTTAGCATTCTGTAGTAGTGATTAGTTGTGTTATTGGTCAAAGTCCTTAAAGTCTTTCAAAGTTGATTTGCTTTAAAATATTGTGGTCATTATGCAAATAGTCTGCTTACTTAATTCTTATCAGGTAATATAAGTTTCTCCTGATTTCTTTGAATCTCACTTTTCATATTTGCATTTACATGCCATAATTTGTCCAGTCATTCCCTAACTGATAGGCACCTACTCAGTCCTTAACTTTATATTTGTTTTATACGCACAAACATATGTTTACACGTCTACCTATGTGTGTGTATATGTATGAACACAAATAATATCTCTGGACCCTCCTAGCTTTAGAGTGATTATCAATAGCAACTGCTGCTGGTTCCCACCTGGCCTGATGTCTTTCTTTTTTCTTGACCTCATTAAAGGGGGCCATGCCCTGGCTACTTCTTAAACAGGCCTATTCAATGAATGGGCATTGCCTCACCCTAAGTGAGTACCTGCAAATACCTTGGCCTAAAGGGCCCAAGGTCTCCCAGTGCATCCTGGGTCATCTCCAGTCATCCTGATGAATCACTGGATTCAGATGGCTCTGGAGGAGAAGTGAGGCTGGTGACCTGCACAGCGCTCCCTCACTCAAAATGAAGTCAAGTGCGAGTCATGTCATCATTTCTCTGATGACGTGGTCTTCTTTGGCAATGAAGGACAAACACAATACAGCACAGTGCCTGGCACATAGCAGGCACTTAACAAATGCTTGTTGACTGACTTTGTTTCAGTTATTGATTATAGCAAAAACACTACTATAAATATTTTTGTACATATACGTCCTTTCCTTTTGTCTTTAATATCTTTGGGGTTTAAGCCTAGCAGAGGTATTGTTGGACATGCATAATTTAGTGACTTTTGGAGTAAAATTTCAAATTACGTTCTGTAATGGTTGGATCAGGTCACCAGTCCACTGACAGAATGTAGGTGTGCTTGTTCTCCTACAGTCTCTCCTACAACTTGGCTGTTCCCCAGAACTCATCTATAAACTATCACTTGAGTTGAGAAAGGCATCACATAGCTACCAATTTAGTTCATATCCCTCAGCACCTCCCAATTAGATTACTTCAGTACCTCCTGATTGGTCTCCCTCCCTCAAATCTTTCCCTACTTCAATATATTCTCCACAGTGTTACCAAATTGATTTTTCTTAAGTGCACATCTATGTCAACTCAATATACTCCTGTCATTTTGTATTGCCACAACATCCTACTGCCAAAGTAATTTTCTTTAAATATAACTCTGACCACATGTCTCCTCTGATCACCTAATGCCAGTAGTTTCCTGTTGTCTCTTCAATAAAATATAAATTCCTCAGTTTAACTTTTAAAGATCTTTACAGCATGGAAATAGTCCATAATTTCAGCCTCCAGCTATACTGGCCTGACTATCCCTCATACATGTCATCCTATATCTTCTCTGCGCCTTGACATCAGCCATCCCATACATTTGAAATGAACTCTCTCTTTAACCTTGTTTCATAGAGTTCTTGCTTTAAGAAGCACCTCAAGATTATTCTCTTCCTGAAGCCTTTCTTTACCTCCCCAGCTATCAGTGGTCTCCATACCCAGCTACCATGTACTTAATTAATTAGTTATTTATTCATTTTATATCTATGAGGTGTATATATATATATATATGTATATATATGAGTGTTTGTGTGTATACCTGTCTTTTCCAGTAAAATGTTAAGTTCCATGCAAATAAGGATGGTTTTATTCTTTGTACTTGTATCTCTAGTATCTATCCAGTGTCTGTCATGTATAGTAGGCACATAATAAATCCCTGGTGACTAATCTGATATGAATTGTTGTTTTGAGGACTTACTTGGGAGCTGGGGACCCTTCTGTACATAGGTGGAACAGTGGATAGAGTGCCAGGCTTGGAGTTAGGAAGATTCTTTGTGAATTCAAATCTGGAATAGCTATGTGACCTTGGGCAAGTCACTTCACCCTGTTTGCCTCTGTTTCCTCATCTATAAAATGAGCTGGAGAGGGAAATGGCAAACCGCCTCAGTATCTTTGCTAAGAAAAACTCAAATGGGGTCACAAGGAGTCAGACATGATTGAACCACAACTCAACAACAACAACAATGACAACAACAAAGTAGAGAGAGCCCTGATATTCAGAAGACTGAGATCTGAATTCTGGTTCTGCCACTTATTACTTGTGTGTCTTGGACAGTTCCCTTGATCTCTCTCATTCTCTGTTTCTTTATCTGCAAAATGAGGGATTTGGACTAAATGACCTACTATGAGGCTATGATTCCATGCTATTGTGTCCAACTCTTTGTGATGCCAAGGATAATAGCATGCCAGGTTCTTCAATCCTCCACTATCTCTTGAAATCTGACCAAGTTCATGCTCATTGTTTCCATAACATGATTTCTCCATCTCATCCTCTCCCATCCCCTTTTCCTTCTGCCTTAAATCTCTCCCAGTATCATGGTCTTTCCCATTGAGTTCCATCTTCTCATTATGTGGCCAAAGTATGTAAGCTTCAGCTTCATTGTTTGATCTTCCATTGAATAGTCTGGTATTATGTCTTTAAGTATTGATTGATTTAAAATCTCCTTGATGTCCAAGGAACTCTTGAAAGTCTTCTACAGCAAGAAATTTGAAAGTGTCAGTTCTTAAGCCTAAAGGGCTATCAAAGTGTGCATACTCTTTGATCCAGCAATATCAATACTAAGTCTATATCCCAAAGAGATTATAAAAAGGGAAAAAGACATACATGTACAACAATATTCATAGCAGCTCTTTGGCAAAGAATTGGAAATTGAGGAGATGCCCATCCATTGGGGGACGGCTGAACAAGTTATGGTATATGAATATAATGGAATACTAGTGTGCTAAAAGAAATGATGAGTAGGCAGATCTCAGAAAAACCTGGAAAGACATACATGAACTGATGCAAAGTGAAATGAGGAGAAACAGGAGAACATTGTATACAGTAACAGCAACATTGTGCAATGACCAACTTTGATAGACTTTGCATTTCTCAACAATGCAATGATCTAAGAATCCCAAAAGACTCATGATGGAAAATGCTATCCACATCCAGAGAAATAACTATGGAGTCTGAATTCAGATTGAAGCATACTATTTTCTCTCTTTTTTTCTTTCTGGTGGTTTTCCCTTTTGTTCTGATTCTTCTTTCACAACATGACTGATGTTGAAATATGATTATATTTTAATAGATTATATATGTATAGCCTATATGCATGCCATCTCAGGGAAGCAGGGAGGGCAGGGAGGGGGAAAATTTAGAACTCCAAATCTTATAAAAGTGAATGTTAAGAACTAAAAATAAATAAATTCAATCTAAAAAAAGAGTGCCTAAGCTTTCATTATAGTCCAACTCTCACAGCCTTATGTTGCTACTGTAAAAACCATTGCTTTGACTATTAAGAACCTTTGTCAGCAAGGTCATGTCTCTGCTTTTTAGTATGCCATCCAGTTTTGCCATAGATGATTATATGACGGAGACACAATCTCAACTTGAACTTTATTTGGAGATTTCCCAACAAGTCAAAGTATGAATTGTAGTATCATCCACAAGACTGAACCTGTATGAGCCCAGGGCTTGGAGTGCTAGGCCACAGGTTACAGGCTAAATCAAATAGCAGAAATGAGATTTGAATCTAGGCCATCTGATTCATATCTAGTGCTTAGTGCTCTACAGAACATATACCCTTCTTTATAGGTCTCCTTCTACCTTCCTTTATCATAATTCTTGCGAAATCAAATCAATTAGATTGCTTAGTGAGTACTGTTAGGGGAAAAATGTATAATCTTTAAAAGATATTTCATCCTAATTAGGAAAAACCTAAACAAATACCCTTTCCTCCAGGAAATTTTTTTCCCAACCACTTGGAATATTCCAATGCCCTACGTCAGCTTTTCTTCATTTGGTGTAGTATTCAAATATGATTGACAGTTTTTCCCTTTTACAAATGATTTTTTTTCTTAAGCTACTGCACATGTTGAAGAACATATATTTTTTCAATGTCACTTCATTTACCTCACTGCAAATCTACGACTTCTGTTAAATTCAAGACAATTACTTCTTTGATCTTAGACTAATTTGTCTTTTACCTAGAGTTCCCTGTATTTTAAATTTCTAGAGACAGAGTTCTAACAGAGGACTGAGGTTCATGCTTTCTTTCTACTCACCTTTAAAATGTGGTACCTCTGATTCAATCAATAATACCCATGGATTTTTAGAGTTTGCGGGGCCTTCTCGGCAATCTCTCTCTACTTGTCTTTAGACTTTACTTTATCCTGCAGGGCAGGTAGGTAGCGCAGTGGATAGCATACCAGGCATAAAGTCAAGAACACATGAGTTCAAATTCAGTAGCAGACACATACTACCTGTGCCAGCCTGGGCAAACCACTTAACCTCATTTACCTCAGTTTATCATCTGTCAAATGATCTGGAAGAGGAAATGGCAAACCACTCCAGTATCTTTGCCAAGAAAACTATTAGAGGTCACAGAAAGTTGGACACAACAGAAATAACTGAACAGGGCAATTGGTCTAAATATTCAAATTATCCCAGGACTGCTTTGAAGAAGCAATGAAAGGACTAAAGAAGAAGCAAAGGAAGATCTGATTCTTACTAACAGGTCCTCATGACAGTCAAGTGAGGGAAGCATCCCCAGTCACATTGGTGAACTGTTATTGCCACAGGAGTCTAGTTCACATGTGAAATATTCAATATGACATACTTTATCAATTAGGTAAAAAATACATGCTAAATTTGAGGGGCCTATGGGATATAAAAATGATCTCCCTGAGGGGAGTAAGATCTATGAACAAACATCAGCCTGTATAGACAATCAATCATTCAATCACTCAATGAGCATTTTTTAAGTACATACTATGTACCAGGCACTAGGCTAAGCAGCAAGCATATGAAGAAAAGTAGAAACAATGCCTATCCTCAAGGAGCTTGCATTCTGATGGAAGATAGCATGTAAATAATTAGGGACACACAAGGTATAGACAGAATAGTGGAAAGTAATCGAGTGGCTGAAGAGACTGGGAAAGACTTCCTGAAAAAAGGTTGCATCTGAACTAAGTGTTGAAGGAAGGAAGTCGGAGATTTGTAGAGGTGGGAGAGGAGAAAGATGGAGGGCACTACAGACATTAGGTGTAGTCAGTTCAAAGAAATGAAGACAGAATTTAAGATGTCATCTGAGAAATAGCAAATATGATTGGATTATAGAGGACATCGAATGGGGTAAAATAAAAGAAAATTGGAAAGATAAGAGGGGGTCAGGTTGTGAAGACTTTTAAATGCTAGACAAAGGACCCTGGGTCATCGGAAGACACCGCAGTTAAGTAGGGAGGGAAGTGATTGGACTCACATTTTATGAAAATCATTTTGGCAGCTATTTGGAAGATGAATTAGAATGAGGAAAGACTTAAAGTATGAAGACTAATTTGAAGACTTTGAAATGATCCAGGTGAGATACAATGAACTAGGATGGTGACTGTGTGAGTGAAGAGGAGTTGGAAATAAGAGGTGCTATGAAGGTGGGAACAATGAGACTTGGCAGCAGATCAAATATATGAGATGAGTGCAAGTGAGATGTCAAGGATGTCACCAGTGATGTGTAGTTGGGTGGCTGATAAGATTGTGTTGCCCTCAACCATAATGGGGAATTTGGAAGAATAGGAGCATTTTGTCAAAAAGGGAATGAGTTCTTTTTTATGTAGGCAAAAATTCAAGATGACTACGGGACATCCAGTTCAAAATGACCATAAGCAGCTGATTTAGTACTCGAGTTTGGGGAAGACTCATTCTTTCTCTCTCTCTCTCTCTTACTATGTCTCTCTCCTTCTCTCTCTGCATACACATATATGCATATTTTGTATATGTACATCTGAATGCATTTGTATGTCTCATATATAATATTACATATATTATAAATGACAGCAATAGAGATTATAACTGAACCTATGGTTGCTGAGGAATTCATCATGAGGGAGCATAGAGGGATAAAAAAGGAGAGAGTCTACGATAGGGAGAAACCAGTGCTTTTGTGGCTGGGATACAGTTCTAGAAAATATTGTCAGGCAGTGAATCAGAGTGGGGAGTTATAGAAGTCATTATTATCTCACTACATGCCTACATGCATGATGGCCAAAAAACAAAAGAGAGTACTTGCTCTTAAATTGAGCGTAAGATCACATAGAAAGCCAGAGTTCTTTAGAATCTCTAATATAGCAAAGAAAATAAAGGAACATGTTTTGGAAGGATTTGCCGAAAAATACCAACAAAACTCCTACAGAATGAGAAGATGCAGGCAGGGTTGCAGTATATACCCTATTAATGAAAGGAGTGACCACATGAAGATGTCAAATTATCCTATATATATTATTGGAACTTTAATTTTGTGGCTTCTCTGTAAAAGTTATCAAGGCACACTAACAAATTCTAAACCAATGAAAAATATAGATTCAATACCTAATATATACTTAAGATTCAAAGGTGATATCATAGACACAAGGTTGGCTTTGGAGTTAGGAAGACTTGGATTCAAGTCTTGTGTCTGACACATATTGGATGAATGACCAATAATCAAGTCACTTAGCCTTTTTAGAATTCTCTAAGAGTGTACGTTATAGGTGAGTCGCTCATTTGCATCAATCATTTGCAATCAACGTTTCTATACCAGGTGATTTCTCCATTGATGAAATCACAAGTCTAGATCAAAGAAAAATATATCATATATGTACGTGTGCATATACATAAGCTGCGCATATGTACACATGTACATGCATTGTATGTATGCATGTATACATGTATACACATATAGATATATACATGCATATACATGCATGTACATATACACACATACATGTATGTATATGTATATATACTTATGGTACACACACCTATGAGGAAAAGATTGACATATAGGAAACATTTGAATGTGGTCCATTTCACAGCAATAAATAAGCCTACAGATGAAATCACAGGTACATTGATAGCAGCTGGTTACAGGGTTTGAGAAGCCAATTGCTAAATTTTTAGTGTGACCATTTAAACCTCAGAAATCAGCAGATGCTACATATCAGGGCTTGATTTATTGTTCTGTTGACTATCCAGACTTAAGAAAGTGAAAGAGAAAACGATATTAATTCAGATTAAAAGTTTGTAGTATAAAGAGCTGGTTGTGGATAAAATGTTTAGCAATAATATGTGTTCACTTCCCCAGCTTTCCCAAAACCTATTTGAAACTTCAGTTTGGGACTATCTAACACAGTTTGGTTGTGTCTTCATTTTTAAGACTCACAGCCTACACTATTTTTGGGGGACTCCTCGCTCTTAGGAAGAGCTCTGGTTTTCATTTCAAGTATTTGAAGGGCTGTCATTTGAAGGAGAGATTAGATTTGCTCTGTTGGCCCCAGAGGATAAAACTCAGAGCAATGGAGAGAAGCTGCAGAAAGGCAAATTTAAGCTTGGAGTCAGGAAAAAGAAAACCCTCACCTTCCTCACAATCTGAGATGTTCAAAAGTGGGATGGGCTGCTTAGAGAGGTGGTGGTTTCTTACTTCTTGTAGGGTTTATTGGAGCCTAGACAACCCTATATGTGTGTGTATGCATCCATACACACATATACAGGTATATTAGAAAGTACTTCTCTTTTTTCCATGGGTTGGAGTAGGCGGTCATTGAAGTCCCTTCCTGTTGTGATTTGCAAACTTGATTGTCTTGAAAAAGACATTAAAATTTGTTTTTAATTACTTCACATAACATAAGAGAATGTGAACATTCAATTGTGTTTAGGCTTGGGTTTTACACAGAAACAAATTTCATGGTCTGTCACTATTTTCTAGTTTCTAAGCAATAAAGGTCTTTCATGTTCTCCTTCTATTTGTTGGAGGCTTTTGATTCCTCAGTCATACTGAGGTAATGTAAGCATGAAGGGACACTGCTGGGTTACTTATGAGTCTTATTCTGGCATGTTTGGTATTATTTCAGGCAGCTTCTAGCCATTCATTTTCTTGTAGTTGACTTTGGTCCTGTCATATCCCTTAACAGTTTTAGCTTCAGATATCTATCCTTTGTCTGCTTTTAAATGCTGACTTCTTGGTTGTACCATACCCTTGAAAAATACTAAGTTGGCTGCAAACATGATAAAACATCCTTCTTAAGTCGTCTCATTCCCTGCAGCTTTAGGGGCCAGCCTCTCAAGACTTGCCGTTGAGCCTGTGCCAACTTGTCTGACTGATGCAGTCCAACCAACGTTAAGTGGAATGTGGACAAGGTCTGAGCCTAATGTGCAGAACTGAGTATCTCCCCAGATAAGCCACTTTCCTTCAAAGCCCCTTTCAGGATGAGCTTTCTATTTCCTTCCCTACAGATCCCACCCTGGGAGGCAATTTGAAATGTGGAGTCTTTGATGTCCCTTTTGTGCCATGCTGGAACATTGCTGGGGTGACAGTGATAGTCTCTCAGGCTGTCCAAATGTGTTTGAGTGTTAGAAACTATCCTCACCGAGCTCTTCTCAGTGTCATTTCCCTCATTTTTTCTGACATCGAGTACTTAGCTGAGCTTTGCTGATGCTCTATCTCTAAAATCAGATGTGGATAAGCTAAAGTTGTTTAAAAAACGATCTCATTCATATTTACTTCAAATGGAGATCTGAATAAATTCAACCACTACACTGATGAATTAAGGACTTCTCATCTATCCAGAACTATTTCCTCCTCAAAATTAACATTTCAAATTTGGAGCTGGAAAAGACTCCAGAGGTCAATTAGTCCAGCTTTCCTCACTTTACAGCTGAAGGAAATTAGATGAAGAAAAGTTAAGTCTCAGAGGCATCAGTCAATCAACAAGCATTTCGTTATTAAGCACCTACTATATATTTCAGGCACCATGTTAGAATACAAAGAATAACCTAACATTCGGCAGGCAGGGCAAAACTTAAGGACCCTCACTGGGGCAAATATTTTGAATGACTAAAATATTTCATCTTGGGATTTATAGTTTTTTGTTGTTGTTGTTTTTCCCTCTAACTTCTTCTAATAAAAGGGTGTCTGGGCTACAATTCCCCGAGCTGTTCAGCAGTCATTCAAAATTTTCACACAGAAATGCCTCAGTGAGGTTCTTAGCCCTGGACCTGCCTATAAGATGTTAGGTAAGAAATGAAACAATCCCCATATATGTGTAGAATCTGAATCCAGGTCTTAGGACTTCAATTTCAGTCCTCCTTCTATCAGGCTATTCTTTTCCTCATATGTACTTAACACACTGTTCTCACTAAAAATGGGGAATGGCTGTGCCCAGAATTGGAGCTCATCTAAAAGTGAAATGCAAATACATTAAACAGTTTTTTTCACTGCCTAAGGACACATAGGAGACAGGCTTAATGGATGTCTTTCATGATGGCCAGTTTTTTTTTAAAAACTGCTTGCCAACTGATTTCTGAATGATACTCTGCGTGTGTGTGTGTGTGTGTGTGTGTGTGTGTGTGTGTGTGTGTGTGTGTGTGTGTGTGTGTGTAGGAACTGGTGATGCTCCATGAACAACTTTTATAACCACCTTCTCAAGTGTTTTGGCTTCAGCTCTATTTATTTTAGTCTCTTAACCTCTCTTTGTTAGGGAGTATTAGGAAGTGTACTTAGTGTTTGAGACAGTTTGTCGCCCTTATCTTATATTCCCAATTGCAATCTGAATTTTCTGCATTTTAAACAGACAGCTATGGATATGATTGTGGATTTAAGCCATGGGGGAAAAGAAGGGGCAGCAAGGTGGCTCAGTGGATAGAATGCCGGACCTAGAGTCATGAAGATTTGAGTTCAAATCCAGCCCTAGATACTTCTTAGCTATATGATGCTGGGCCAGTGACTTTAGCCTTCCTGACTTTGGACCCTGTACCACCTACTTCCCCCTCTTACCTCAGTTTCCTCAACTGTAAAATAGGGATAATAATACTACCTCCCAGAGTTGTTGTGATGATCAAATGAGATAATAACTGTAAAGCACTTAGCACAGTTCCTGGCACATAGGAGGGGTTATATAAATGCTAGCTCTCCTTTTTATTAAAGCATTCAGCACAGTGTCTGGCACACAGGAAGGGCTATATAAATGTTATCTATCTTTATTATTATAACCCTTAGCTTGGTGCCCAGCATAGAGCAGGCACTTACTAAATGCTTGTTGCAGAGAAGGGGAGAGAAAATTTTCAGCCAATCTATCCATCATCAAGCATCTATTTAATGCTTACTATGTTCCAGGAATGGTGATAGGTGTCTCTGGGATACAGATACCAAACTGAGATAACTTACTCTCTTCTAGGCTGATACAACACAACACATTAAGGCAAACAAGGTCCAAGGATTTGAGTTTTTATTTAGGTGGTGTCACAGAGAAGTAGATTGTCACACCCAATTGACATGGAAATGTTGATTTGATTATTTGATTATTTTTCAGAGAGCAAAGGATGGGGAGACAAAGGCAGGGTGTGATTAATTAATTATGTGTCCTACACTGGCTACTCAGTGATATCCTGGTATATTAACTGGATGGAATGGGAGGTGTGGTTCAAGTCATAGTATCATAGTAAAAATGGGGTTTGGGACCTGATTGGTACCTTGGGATTTGTGGTTCACAGGGACAAGCATTCCCCGGACAAGGAATATCTGAGAAGTAATTGGGAGTTATCATGGTCATTTCATCTCAAGGTGAAATTGAACTCATGTTCTTGAATTCTCAAAGAGACAGACACCATCAGTCTGGGAGACAGACTGAGAAGAAGAAGTGGGGGCCTCAGTGGCTTAACAGCAGCTTTAGCTAGGACTTAATGGACTACAAGAAAGAATTAGAATCAACTGGGAAAGAAACAAAAACTAAGACTGAGCTGTAGCAGACAAGGAAGAAATTATTGACACTAAAGACATTTCATTGAAGTTACCCATTTCAGGGAAATTCCAAGAAAAGGTCAGCTCTTCTCCCAATTTTTCCTTATATTGCCTGTCTACTAATAGGCTCTCTAACAAACCCTGTTTCTTCTTTACCCAAATATTTACATTAATCTGAATTTTGCCCCAACTATAAAGAGGTCAGGGAATACCTAGACATTAATGTAAATTTGAACTAAGGCAAAGAGCCAAACCTCTTCCCAAATTTTAGGAATTTCCCTAACTGGAGATTTTAAGCAATTGTGATTGTACTCCTAACTTTTCATTTAGTATAGATTCCATAAAGCAGAAAAGGAAACCACATGGACCTGAGGGACCATTACATGGCACTATGCTAAAAATGAGCTAATTGTTGTAAAAGAGATTGGATGATTAAATCTACTGGGACAAAGTAGGTGAGGAGTGATGGGGGATGGGAGGAAAGACATCCTCATCACCAAGTCTGGAGATTAGAGGCCAGCTAGTCCAATCTCCTTGTTTCACAGAGAGGAAACTGAGGTAAAGAACAGCTGTGACTTTGAGAAGGGTCACATAGGTAGTATGTAGCAAAGCTAAGATTTGTATCTAGGATTTGTGACCCTAAAATTCATTGCTTTTCCCACTGTACTTTGCTACCTTTTTATTAGATTTGGTGAATTTTTATTCTCTCACTTAATTTTTATTCTCATAATCTCCATTGCAGACATCTCAACCCCAGGGTGGAATTCCAGAACTGAGTGGATTAACTACTGGGGAGGTGGGGGAGAAGAAGAATGATCTCTGGAGGTCTAGATCCAGAAGGCCAAAGTTCTTGGTGGGGAGAAAGCTTGTGACAAATAGCAATATAAGTTTATGTCTATATAGAGCTTTTAGCTTACAAAATATTTTTCCCCCCACAGATCTCTGAGATAGGTGGTACATTCCAGTGGTGTGTATAAACTTGGATGCACTTTGACTTAGAAAACCACCTATTAACATTGTCTATATCATATTTTTTTAATTTATTTTTTAAACATTTCCCAAATACATTTTAATTTGATTCTGGAAATACTCCTGAGTTTATCTAGTAGCAAGAGGGACTGAGTTTGACTCCTTTGTACTGTACTTATCATTTCCATTTTAAATCCATTTTTAAAAAAAATCAACAATTAATCAAAATAATTAAAATAAGAAACTTAGAGATGGCCTAGTTTAAGCCCCTTGTTTAACAGATGAGGAAATCAAGGTGGTGCAGTGGATAGAGTACCAGTGCGGGAGTCAGGAGGTTCTAAGTTCAAATCCCACCTCAGACACTTGACACTCACTAGCTGTGTGACCTTGGGCAAGTCACTTAACCCCAATTGCCTCATCCTGGCTCATCTCCAGTCATCCTGATGAATATCTGGTCACTGGATTCAGATGGCTCTGGAGGAAAAGTGAGGCTGGTGATCTGCACAGCTCTCCCTCACTCAAAACAAAGTCAAGTGCAAGTCATGTCATCATTTCTCTGATGGCATGGTCTTCTTCAGCAACGAAGGATGAACATACCCATGGTTATTGGTATATGTTCACAATTCAATCTAGTCTTTCCACTATGTTGTCTTCTTAGAAAAGAGAAGAAATTGTAATATGTCACTAAGGTTTTTACATTTCAAAAAGTATCATTATATTTACCTAGTCACCAGTATAATAATCATTCACATTTACATAGTACTCTCAGGTCTGCTGTACATTCTCCTTACAACAACCTTATGAAGTACGTAGTACAAATATTCTTATCCATGCTTTATAAAATAAGTAAATAGAGGCTCTGGGAGTGTTAAATGACTTGCCCATGGTCACAGAACTAATCTATGTCAAAGTCAGAATTCAGAGCCAGCTTTCTGAGCTCAAGTCCTATATTCTTTTGACTTAACACACTTCTTACCCTGGTAACATTTATATACCTTATAGCTACATGCATGTTTTCTAAAAACATACAGATTAGATAAGAATGATGTCAAACCTGGAATGTAATTTAATTATTAAAATCATAGTGAACTGTGACTGATTGAGGATTGCCAGGCCTTTGCACCTCAGTATTTCCTAGTAGAAGAGGTAGCCTACTTATAACCAAAGCATTTGCATGATCTATCACCATCAAGTCACTTAAGATGTTTTCTGTTTAGTCCTTTCCAACTCTTCATGACCCCATTTGGGGTTTAACTAGCAAAGATGCCAGAGTGGTGTATCACTTCCTTCTCCAGCTCATTTTACAGATGAGGAAACCAAGGTAAACAGGGTTAAGTGACTTGCCCAGGGTCACACAGCTAGACAATGTCCAAGATAATATTTGAACTGAGGAAGATGAGTCTTCCTAACTCTAGGTCTGACATTCTATCCACCTGGATGATGATATATAGACAATTCACAAATACTTAATTAAAGTGGTCCTATTTAAGAGGTACAGGACAAAAGTCTTAATATAATCAACTCTCAATAATCTGCTCCAAGGGAAGGGGGCAGCTATGTGGATAAACTCCAAAGGAGGGCGCTCTTTAAACTTTTCCTGTTTATAATTGGGATGTATTTTTACACTGACTTTGAATGTGATATACCTGATGCTCTAAGGCTTTGCAGTGCATAAAGTACCAGGCCTGAAGTCAGAAGAGATCTTTCTGATTTCAAATCTGGCCTAGGAAACTAACTAGCTGTATGACTCTGGACAATTCACTTAACCCTGTTTGCCTTAGTTTCCTCATCCGTCAAATGGGCTAGAGAAGGAAATGGCAAACCACATTAATATCTTTGCCACGAAAACCCTAAATGTGGTCAGGAAGAGTTAGACAAGGTTGATAACAACAACAACGAATTAGATCAGACATAATGTGAACACTCTACTTACCAGTAGCCAAGAACCTCTTCACACCTAGTCATCTTGGCTCTTCCTGAACCATCCCTTACAACCCACTCCAAGCTGCTCTGTTACTTTCTATAGACCAATATTTCCATAATAAGATGATTTTTCCCCTTCCAAAGGTTATTTTAGTAAATGTCCCTTCAAACATCCTATTTCTTCACCCCATGACTCTTTAGTGCTATGTTGGAATATTCTTTATCATGTTTTACTCTTCTTCTTGTCTCTTTCTTTTAAACCATATAACAATCCACAATCATGTCAGAGATTTGACATGCCTTCTCCTCCACCACATTCTGCTTATCCCTATACTTTAAACTCTATATGATACACCTATGTATCATCAATTTACATTGAATAAAATAATTCAAGGACCACACCTGTGAATTGCCCTTACAATGATATTAATATATATTTCCAGAAAAGAATGAAAAATTCTGAAGAATCATCAAACCTGTTTCTTGGGGGCCACATGGCTTCAATATGAGGTTACTAAGTCACTTTCAGTGAAGGAATCGCTTCCTTTCTCAGACCCAAATGCCCAAAAACTCCACTGGTCTTATTCAGTCAATGTTAAAGACACCAATGCAAAAAGGCTACTCCCAGCCACATTGTAGGCCAATTCAGAATGTCTAGGCAGCTTCCAGCTTCCAGGCTCCCAGAAGCAAATCCACAGAATATTCCACATGGATGATGCTAACTTAGGTGGTCTGGACATGCACCAGACTTCCTCCACACCGCCTCCGCCCAATTACACTGACATTTGTTGTGGTACAGAATCAGAAGCTGATTCACTTTGGACTCTTTCAAGGGAGTTTATTTCTGTATGAACTAGAGGGATCTCACTGTTACAACTCTCCATGTAAAACATGATCCTAAAGGACAGCGCTGTAGTAAAATTCTATTTGTTTTGGTAGTGATGTGATTTTGTGGAACTTCACATAGGTGGTGCAAAGTGAGTAGGCAGGCCAACATGGTTTAACAAAAAGACATCAAGACTAAGGAATAAGCCTCACCACTGCCATTCTCTAAACTTATTTCTCTTCTGCTTCACTGAGAAATTGTGTCTGTATGGGAGCCCATGTATCCCATGCTGAAAAACTAAAAGAGGGATAAAGAACCTGACCTACTGTGGGTGTCTTTACCAGAGAGAGGTGGATCCTTCTCCTGGATCATTGATCCCCTTCCTCTTCTTATTCGACTTGAAGATGTCCACATCCAAGGCCAAGACCCTTCTATTTCTAATAAATAGAAAGAAAATGTGAAAAAAAATCATGGAGCTAGAAAGTAGTGACAGCCCACAAGACTAAAAGTCTGTGCGGGTTCTGAGCCTAAACACAACTGCCCCCTCCCCAACACACACTCTTCAACCTACATTTGAGATGCAATATTACTTTTGTCTTTGGAGTGACAGTAATTCTTCCTTTTCCTTTCTCATCTCCATACCCTTAATATAGTTAATTACCTTCCACTGTGTGTATCCGTAAAAAAATGCCTCTTGCTTTTAGCAATATCAGCTGGTTTACTTCTTTTGTGGAACTCTTTACGTGCCCCCAAACTATCTGCAATAGAGGCTATAAGAAATAACTTAAAAGCACATTATCAAAATTCCCTAACCAGCAAAACTTCTCCCTGAATTCAGAGAAGCTTTGTTAGTCCTGCTAAAGTCCTAATAACAGCAAAGAAAGACACTAAAAGGGGATGGGCATGGGGGAATAGTTAGCAATAGAACCTTAATTCACTCTAGAAATGTACTTCTGCTCAATCAAAGCTGAAATTGACTTCAGAATAGCAAGTAAATTGTAGTCTACTTTGAGTCCCAAACTGAATCATTCAGGGAGTGGTCAGAAAGCACATTTGTAGACTCTGCTTAGAGACTTCTGAGATTAAACTATCCCCACTTGCATAGATTCTATAGGTTCCTATTTAAGTGGAGTCCCTATAAACTTTCAAAGTTATTTAATACAAATGTGCTAAGCTTAAAAAATATTTTTAAAGAAAGGTTTTTAGATTAGATTATTTTGTATTTTATGACATGATAGCTCAGGCTCCTTCTAACACCCATATTTGAACTCGATTCTCCTGTTTGCTTAGTCCACACTCAGGCCTCCTTCCCATGCTGATGCTGAAGCCAGAATTCCACTGGCTGTTGTGTAAACAATCTGTAGTTGATAACTGGTAAGCCTGCTTTCCCTTCTCTGGAGAGGGAATTTGGTACTGAATGTACAATCCAATCATGAAACCAGATCCAGGCAACACTGAAGGTGGTGACATAAACTGACAAAAGTCAGGAAACCCCAACTGAAGATGGATATTCTGCTCTCATATGAGGTTATGCCTGGTTTTGCATGACGGGGTGAGAATGGGATTGATTGTTGGAGGTGTTAACTTAGAATTTCCGAGCTTGTCAGTTTGCACAGCAGTCTTGTTTATATGGAATGTAAAAGCACGGATTGTATACTCAAGGATGAATGAAACTCAAATTGAGGTTTGTCTGAACATAATGTATTTGGACAACTTCCATCAATTTGTTTAATGGGAACCTGAGTTTTTTGAGCAGGTTGGAAGGAGTCTGTGCTGCAGTATTGAAAGGTAGTTTCTGATCCTGCCCATATAATTTTGCACCTCAAATCATGAGCTCAGAAAGAAAATGTTAATGCATTAACTTCTCAACACTAACACTGGTTCATTGCAAAGGAAAAGGAAGACATTCTCATAGTTCAATCCCAGTCTAGAAGATGAAAGAAAAGCTAACCAGAAGTTCTTTTTTTTTTTTTTTTTAACCATGAAAAGCTATTTACTTGTGATCAGTGGGCTTAAAGGAAAGAGTTACAAAGCAGTAATGTCTTCTAATAGATCTGGTCACTGCAGGTCAAGAACGGAAACATAGACAGGAGAAAGTTCACAGAACTTTCTCAGATGTCTTGAAGGGGATATGCCATATGAAGTAACCAGGTATTTTTAGTCTGGGAAATGCCATATGAAGTAACCAGGTATTTTTAGTCTGGGAAATGCCATATGAAGTAACCAGGTATTTTTAGTCTGGGACACTTAAGGATGACATAATAGTTGTCTTTAAGCATCAGTCTATCCTCTGAAAGAGGCATTAAGACTTTTTATGCTAGGCCCTACAGAGATGGAAGTTGCAAAGAGGTAAATTTAGGCTTGTAAGGAAAACCTTGCTGATGATTAGAATTATCCACATATGAGGAAGTGGATTCTCAATCATTTGAAATCTCCAAGGAAAGCCTGAATAATAACCACATATGAGATGATGGTGATATCTTAGGTGGTCTCAGCATAGACCTATTAATGGCACATAGTAGGCACTTAATACCTGCTGGGTTATTGTTGTTGTAGAAGGGATCCCATTTCACATAAACAAACTGCACATTGAAGTGTCATCTGACTCTAAAATTCTGTAATGTTTTGTTAGTCTAGAATGAGAAAGACTGAGGGGGATAGAATTAACAGTTATACAATCCCGACTTGTTTCCCAAATCTTGGAACACTAGTGGTAAGAAACACCCCCTGAAGTATTGAAGTTAATTTTATAATAAACAAAAATACTTTTTCTAGAAATACTTTTGTAGTACCTCCTTAGCTGAGGAAACAATGTGGTGGAATATAAAGTAGAGTGTAGAAAAGCCAGAAGACCTGGGTTCAAATCTTGATTTTGCTGCTAAGTAGATGATCTTGAGGAAAACTCACCAATTTCCTCAACTGCGAAAGGAGGGGATTGGACTAGGTAATAGTCTCCTCTAGTTCTAAATCCTAAATGATACACTTAAATCTTAAAATGTAAATAAACATGTTGAAATAACTTACTAGTAAAATAAAAGAATATAAGTTTGTTTTCTATTTTTTAAAGTGTTATGATGTTAAAAAAAAGATTTTCCATAATAATAGCATAGTTAGTCATTCTTGGCATTATAGGTTTGCCTATGAGCAGAGGTGCACTGGTAAAAGTTTAATAACAAGTTCTCTGGGGGTGTGTGTGGAATTATTCAGAAGACCCTTTAACTTGAATCCACATTACTAATATTGTCCTAGGCAACTGACAAAACTATAAATCAAGCTTTGGTTTGTAGCATTTGCCTATTTCAGAGGTGTAAATGCTCACACTGAAAATTTAACAATTGGCTTTTGTGAGCAGGTTCAAATTGAGAGTGGAATATTCCTTTCTGTAAGTCATCCCTGACTAAATAATGGAATTTGTAGCTTATCCAATAGGCAATGGGGAGGGGCATGATGGGTTTGAGCAGGCTACAACATATTACTCATGAAGAAATGTACATGAAATGGGGTTAAGAGTAGAATATTAGAGAAACGAAGGACCAGAAAATGAGATGAACTAATTATGTACTAATAGAAAAGATAACAGAGAGATGGCCCACATTTTTCACTGGTTTCCATGCAATATAAAAAAAATCTAGGTCTCAAGTTTATTTACTGGACTCCCCCACCCCTCCCTTCTCAAGGATTCATGGGAGGAAATGGACAAAAGTAACACAATAGGAAAGGATGGATGGATAGTGAGCTCTATCAGTGAGGGATTAAATCACATGTCTATTGAGTTTCAAAGATGTATAATGATTTAACTGAGAAAAAAAACCTACCACATTCCCAAAGTTCTGGTAGCTATGTGTCTAGAGACATGTCTACATCAATAGTGGGTGCCCCCATTTGTAACTCTGTCTTGCATAGAACCCAGTAAATACAGTGATAATGATGTAATTAGAGAAAGTAAAATATGGTGAGTGTCTCATCCATTGTACTGAGTGTAATAAGCAGTAGATAACTGGCAAAGCAGCAGACTCAGCTACCACAAGCATATCAGTTGCCCATGTGCCTTTTTCATATACATTTGGCATGGCATTGCCTTTGAGAATTCAGAATCTATAACAATAGCTGCTAGAGTAGTCCCATTTTTTAAACCATCTTATTGAATCTCCTCTTCTTTATATCATTACCCCATAACATATCAGATCATTAAATTATGACCATTTTAATCTGATTTTTGAACCAGGGAAAGGTTATTTGTGTGACTGACTTTGTATTTTAAAATCAGCAATAGTGATTTTATTATTAACTTGTTAAGTTTAATATAGGTTTTCCAAAAACAAGCAAAATATCCAAGCGGAAGTGCCTGGTTTCATATACAATCATGTTTTTTTTGGTGTTGTTGTTTTTCTTATTTGTTGATTAGAATGTTTTTCTTGGCCCATGATGAGCTAAAATAGATTCAACTATTGATAATCCAAACAGTTTAGAAACAGAGAATTACAAAAAGCTCCAAATGTAAACTTTTAAAATTATTCAAAACTATATTTTAGTCGACACTAACTTTCCCCCCTCTGCTTTATCGCATGCCTTTCCAGGGATGATCTCAATTCTGGGCACATGAAAGCTTTTCATGTGTTATGTCAAACCCATCTGAAGGTGATTTGTAGCACCAATGACAGATTCCCCCAGATCTCATTCTCAAACCAGTAAAGAGGGCGTTTTGTCAGAACAACTAAATTATATTTCCCAATTTATTTTTAAGGTCAGTAGAACCACGTTACAAGGTCAGAAGTCTTAGACAGCTACTACATTATTTCATGTATCACTTTTAAGGGTAGTCAAATTGAAAAAAGCAGAGTCAACTAAAAAAACCAAAAGTTGTTCTCAAAACATAGAATTGTGTATAGGAAGAAAATACATACAACATATATGTATTCTAATTTTGAAAAATTGTTTAAAATTTCCACTTCAAAACTGGAATATATATGTACATATACCACATGTACATATATGTATACATATACGTATATACACATAGACATACATGTGTTTGCTTTTCATTCCCTCCATTTTGAGTTTTTTCTTCAACTTGTTAATTCAATTGAACAGCTCTAAATGACAGGATCTAATTATCTATAAACCAAAACATATACGTGTCTTCTGCTTTCTTTATAATTTGGTTCTTGTTGAATGCTCTGTTTTCTCATGTCACATCTAGCAAATCAGTGACTCACGAGGGAGAAAAATGGAAAAGTAGTGGTTTATTCCTCAAAGCAAACTCAGTCCAATTGAATTACTATTTCAGTTCCCAACATGACAAAGGCAATTGGGAATTTCCAGATGCACGTGAAGTCAAAATGCCAACTTCGTTACAGTATGAGCCAAAGTAAAAATCACAGTATAAAGTAGAAATGGGATTGAGGATAAGGCTCATTTTGTTTGGCATGTACTGGAAAATTCCAATTTCATGTAGGCTAGAAAACTGAATCTCCGCCCTTATTTGGTATGAGTTGTTGAAGGAATAATAAAACCAGTTGAATTCAGTTCCATAAAACATTGATTAACCACCTACTATGTAGTCTTGTCAGATTCTGAGGGCAACATAAAATTTAAATGTCTGTGTCTATATCCTCAGGGAGATTGTGATCTAGTTCAGGGACAGAAGCAATATGATATACATATTACACAAAGTTAATATGATTAATATCTTTAAAAATCAGATATGAGATATCATTGGCATAGGAAACTCCAGGTGAGGAACTCCAACCAAAGCAGATTGACACCTTCTCTAAAACATGGAGAGATTCATGAAGTAATGATAGATTTGATGGATTACCCAGGGTCAAGCAGGCAGCTTGTTTCAGTGGGTGATATGTGAATCCAGGTCTTCTAGATTCTGAGTCATACTGCTCGTCATCCCTGCGATGTCTGAAGGATCATGATATGGTAGGTGAACATTCTTGTGTTCTTACCTTAATAGCAAGTTAGTCAGTCAGTAACTAGCATTTCTTGAGTAACAACTATCTGCCAGGTACTGTGCTATGTACTGGGGATAGAAAGGAAGGAAAAAAAATATCAACAGCAACAATAAAAGCATTACATGCTCTGCAAAAACTCATAGTCTAATGAGAGAGACAACATGCAAGCAACTATATACAAATAAGAATTATATATAGGACTAATTAGGAGGTTAATCTCAGAGGAAAGGCTCTAAGATTAAGAATCTGGTATGGAGGTTAGATTGTCTTTCATTACTTAGGTGAGTGTGGCAATGGAAAATAATAAATTCAAACACCTGGTTGCAGTGTTAATAACAAATGGGAATCCTAGGGAGGTCCTAGCAAACAGCCTTGAAATGAGTAATCTTTAGATATGGACAAGTAAAATCTATTAAGAGATCCTGCAAGAAAATTGGAAAGTTATAAACTGTAAAGATTTGTATGTACCTAGCATAATATTAAGATTATGGGGACATGTGGGTTTGATGGAAGAGAGGAAGAGAGTGAAACAGAGTTTTCATGATTAGAGAACAAGCCTTCATCAGAGAGATGTACTGCTGAGGTGTTTTTCTAGGTTGCTCTTTCCAGGGATTGTGCTGGAGCCATCTTGAACCACCTATCCAAAGTTGATTTTTGTCTTTAGTCTGAACATTTCTACCTCAGAAATCATTTGTAGAAAAGGTTACAAATCATGGCTTGATTTGTTGTTTTGATGATGGTCTAGACTTAAGATAGCAATGGAGGAATATTAAATTTAAATGGATGTCATGGGTTTTGGTTTTTTTTTTTTTAAAGCTGGTCGTCAACTTTATATGCAAGCACCCATGGCTGTTTCCTTTCTAATTCTAACTGCGTTATTTTGTTTGGCAACATCTTTTCAATTTTATATAATCAAAAGTATCCATTTTATTTCTCATGATCTGATTTTTCCCATCTTTGATCAAGAACTCTATTTTTATCCTTACTTGTGAAAGTTATCTGATTTCCTGCTTCTCTATAAGATCTTTTAATTGAAAACATGTATCCAGTTGGACATTGCTGTGGTATACTCTGATACACATATTGTAATGTGAAATATGAGTAGTCTAAACCTAATTTCTACCATTGTGTGTTTAATTTTTCAAGTAGTTTTTTTGTTTGTTTTTGTTTTTTTCTGAATTGTGAGTCCTTGTGTTTGACACATAACACACAGGAGACACTGGAAGTTTTGGACTCCAGCCTCCGTAACAAGTTCATTCTTGATGTGGTCAGAGAGGCAGACAGCTTCGGAGGAATTAATAATCTTACTTTATTCTAGTCTAGTCTTCTTAAAGGGAGTTGCTGATAATGGGAGCACCAACTTCTACAGCATTCCCTAACAATCCTTCCCGCAGGCGCCAACGAGAAGGGGGGAGCAACTATCCCTCCATCTCAAGGAGGTCACTTGACAGGCACAGCTTGTGCAGTCCCCTAAATCACTTTAAACCTCAGTGGGGCCAGCTGAGGCAGGTAGATGCATTCTTCTATATATTACCCAAATCCCCAATGGATTGTACCATGGGTTCCACTATGGATTCCCTATTCACTGACCAGTGCCCACTTGCTTTACAGGGCAACTGACAACTTTAGCAATATTGTCATTCTGCACAGCCGTAGCAAATATCACATTATGTCATGCCATATTTCACGGCACAGCCTTAGTAAGACTGTCTATTACTATGATTCTAGGAATTACTATCCAGGATTCTTGAGGCTGTTCGGGGAGTTATTACCTAACATTGCCATGGCCATGGATCCTGAGAAACTGAACTCTTAAAAGGATAGTAAAATCCTCCTTACTTATGCCTTCTATTCCAGGAGTTGAATTCTTTGGGTTTATTGAACATTATGCTGTGATCAGTAGCTTTAGAATTTTGATTACCTAATCTGTTCTACTGGTCAACTTTTCTATTTTCCATCAACACCAATAATTCATCTTTTTTGATTCTACTTATTATTGTAATCTGTTGAGATCCTTTTGAATACCTGTTAGGATCCAGTGTATAAATTGTTCTTTGCAGAAACATGACATCTGCAAGTTTGATAAATGTTCTGTCTATGTCTTCCTTTATTTCACTGATAAAAATGTTGAATAGGACAGGAATAATGACAGATGGCTGAGAAATGACACTTGAATCCTTAATTCAAGGATTCCTAACCTGGGATCTTTGTACTCTAAATGATCCATGGATAGATTTCAGGGAGTCTGTGAACTTGGATGGGAAAAATTATATCATATTTTCAATAAACTTCGATTGAAATTTAGCATTTCCTTCATTTATTTAAAAATATTATCCTAAGAAGGGGTCCCCAGGCCCTAAAGGTGGGATCTGAACCCCCATCTAACAATTCATCTACTGTGTAATAAGTTCTTAGGTTTGTTCCCTTTGCATTGATCCAATAGCCTTCTTTAAACAGCTTTTTTTCTCATTGGAATAAATTCTTTTATGTTATCAGAACTTTGTTTTTGACATTCTTTTAAAAAAAGTTTTATTCATTTCCTTAGTTTTTAAACCATAGTCATTTTAATTCTCCCCCTTACCAAATGAACCTTCCCTCATGAAAATAAAAACAAAGAAGTGAAATTATCTGGGGTAGGACACAATGTATTCAGTATTTCATCCAAGCAGTCCTCAATCTTCCTTTCTTCTACAGGAAATTTTACTGCTTTATGTATTTTCTAAGACCTTCATTATTTTTTCTCAGAGTTAGATCTCCTTTGAATGATCTTTTCATTTACATTGTTGTAGTTATTGTGCATATTTTATCATTGCTTCTGCTTATTTTGATTTGCATCAATTCAAACAAATCTTCTCATGATTTTCTGAATTTCCCATATTCATAATTTCTTACAGCAGAACAATCTTTTATTACATTGTTATAAAACTCTTTTCTCTGCCCCTCTACCCTTTTTCATCTGAAGTATTAGAAATTTCATTTGTTTCTTTTCATCTCCAATTGCAAGTAAAAGTCAGCCCTTGCAATTCTTGGAGCAGTGGTTAGGGGGAGCAGCTAGATAGTATCCCCAGTTTGATGTGGTAGAGGGTTCTGGTCATGCATTTGTAGACATGCAGGACAAGGAAATGATACAATAAGTATACTTATTAGTCCTTGGATGAAGCTACAGATCCATGATGAGATGCTTTAGTCATGAAGCTGGGAAAGAATACAACTAGTGTCTGGTTGCCATGTGGTCAGGATAGCAAAAGTCTCCAGATGATATAGAGGTTGGTTTCTATGATTCTAGATTAGTCAATTTAGGTGTGGCAAGAGGTGCTGACCAGAGCTTAGATTCATCTCTGTGAAACAAAGAGAAAATGTAGATAGCCTGTTATGTATGGAAAACTGCCAGAATAATAAAATCTCTGTTTGTTGTGCCTGTAGGGAGTTGGCAGTGCTACTGGCAATAATGAACATGGTGAGATTTATGACAGTCCTTTCAAGTTCAAACACCAAGGTGTAGTATCAGAGTGCATAGAAGCTAGTGGAAGGTGGTTTCTAGGAGTCTGTAGGTTGTTGGGAGTGTTTTGTCTTAGAAGGAAGGAAGGAAGGAAGGAAGGAAGGAAGGAAGGAAGGAAGGAAGGAAGGAAGGAAGGAAGGAAGGAAGGAAGGAAGGAAGGAAGGAAGGAAGGAGAGATGGCCTCATGAATGGAAAAAATGAGAAGAGATGCAGCCTACTCTGTAGATCTTGTACTATTTTCACAGTTTACAGTGACATACTCTCTGGCTGCAAAACCAATAATGTCACTAGTCAGCTAGACAAAGGAAGTGGGGAACGCAGGAGAAAAACTGGAGGTCCGTCAAGTTAAGCTTGTTTTTCAGGGAGGAGGCAAGAGAGGAAGGAAACACAGCCTCACCCTAGAAGGTAGAAAAATTAAATAGAAGATGATGATGTTGGTGATATGGAAGTACACAATAGTAAGGGTCTGATTTCTCCCTGAGTATTTACTTATTCTATATTCAAATTTCCAAAGCATACCATGGAATAATATAGGTGAGATAAACTAAAGATGTCTTAAAATCTTGAGGAGGGGTTGTAGATAAGATTAAAGTTTGGCTAAAGTCACCCAGCAAGGTATGTTGATCTGCTGTCTTGAATAAAGGCGTTATAAAAGCAAGTCTAGGCAGTGAGCCTAGAAGAAAAAAATCCCCAGGCTCAACCATAGCCCAGGACTCCCATATCAAGGTGCTTATAGTCATGAGATGGGAAGAGCTGGTGGGTATCAGGAGGAGCTGACCATCAGCCAGTACTCAAGTAGGTGGGTTATATTCAAGCATATCCAGCAAGACTTGAGGTTAATTGTGGAGACATACACTTGAACCAAGTTTAATAAAACATTGCCAATCCATCCTATATAGGTGATCTTAGGTAGGGTGATGAAATATGTGGATTAGCATAAGAGTAAAAACATTGACTAAGATTCATTCTTATACTGTACAGTTACTCAGAGTTCCCCCAAATTGGGCAAGATCACACTTGCAAGTTGAAGAACTCTCCTGTACCCTAGTGATAACCCAGAAAGGAATAAACAAGTCTTTTGATCTTCCTTCTCATAAACATATATCATTTGACTAAATAAATAGATGGAAAGGTAGATGTAGGGGAGGGAGAGAGACAGATACAGAGACACAGAGACAGAGATAGAGACAGAGAGAGCATTTGTGTTCTAGGGATAAAAATAAAAGCAAACAAAACAGCCCCCTCCCTCAAGTAGTTTACATTCTTTTGGAAGAAGATTGCACAAAAAGTGTGCTAGGCAGTGGGTAGGAGAGAAGAGGGAGACAGATGGTCCAAAGAGGATTCCAGTTTTCCTGTGGGGTAGTGATAATTGGAGAATGTAGTTGTGGTGAGAAGATAGATAGGATGTGTCTGGTTCCAAGGGTGCATGACTTATTTTATTATGTGCTGTCTGGGTCCATATCTGGTGGCCTTCACAGGGGCTGACTGTGTTTGATGGTTAACTCTGACCATTCCAACAGCTTGAAGGATGTTATTCCACTGATAGGCTTTTATGTAGACTGGGGTTCCCAGTTGGAGACTGTGATAGGAGTTAGTAGGCATATGGGATGAGATTTCTTTTAACTGGTAAGCTATCTTATACTCATTTAGCATAGTTTCATCTATTAATTGGGTGTTTATGTGGTATGGAGAAATAGGAATAGCTGGAATTCATGTAGGGCATGCCATGAGAATTCTATATAGCAGCACTCCATACTTTCTGTTCACAGAGTTCTTCATGTACATGAGAGTTATAGAAAGAGCACCAAAGCCACTTAAGGCCTGTTAACATGCAAATTCTGCCTGTTTTTTAAATAATAGATTTTTTGCATTTTATAGTTCTACTGGATTATGGGTAGAAGCTCTAGCTCAGTTGTTGTCTGTTAAGCGCTTATCTTTAAATATCTGATCAAAAAATGTATCTCTGTCACTGTCTATAGCAATTCAAATCTGGGAACTGATTCATTAAAGCAGGGGTTCTTAACCTTTTTTTTTTAATAGCCCCCTTTGGCAATCTGGTAAAACCTATGGACACCTTATTAGAAGAATGTTTTTAAACGCATAAAATAAAAATACATAGGACTACAAAGGAAATCAATTATGTCAAAATCCAATTATAAAAAAAATTAAAAACAAGTCTACCCCAGCTCAAGATCCTATTCTTCAAGCAGTTTCTTAGCAATAGTGATGGAGCCTGGATGAATACATGCATAAACTTCCCCTGAATGTGTTAATAACAAGGACATAGTCATACCAACAACACTTAAGTAACAGAATGAAATCAATGTGAAAGCTTACAAAAGTTCTCCAGGGTGGAGGATGGGCACAACATTCCCCCTGAATATTGTGGATCAAACAGATTAGGGAGAAACTGCAGTACTGCTATTCTACAGAGGAAACATTTGGAGCAGGTTAATCTTTTGGTGCGGCAACAACCTCTTCTCTTTGCTTATGTGAGCCTCAGGTTTGGTGAACAACAGTAGGAAATGACTCTCTAGAAGCTATCAAGTGACCATTGGAAGGGTACAGAAAAAAATCACAGGTCATAGGATCAGAGACATTAGCTAGAAGGGACTACAGAGGCCAAGTCTAGCCCCTTCATTTCACAGATGAGGAAAGCAAGGCAACAAGACGTGAAAAGATTAAGAATCACTGGGCATTTGTTATAGCCAGTGCAACATAGAGATAGGAGATGGAGTGTTGTGTGTTGTGATATCTTGATTTGTGTGTGGATTGGATTTAAGTGAGTCAGAGTTACACAAAGTTATCAACCTCACTCTCCCTTCCAGAGTCATCAAAGTCCAGAGGCAATTCAAAAGTCAGGACAACTGTCAACGGCCCAGGATGCAATGGATGACCTTCACTTCTTCTGTGTCTGATCAAGTTCTAAGCACTCTGCAATGCCTGCTTCAGCCACTTTGGTGGCTATTGGAACAAATTGTTCTCAACCACCCATTCCACCAGAGGAAGTCTTCATGTGTTTGGGGTAGATACTCACCCAGTGTTGTGTCTAAGGAATAGAGAGCAGGCCAATTTGACTGAATTACAGAGCAAGGTTGGAAAAACAGGTTAGGGCCAAGTTGGAGAGACCTATAAAAGTTCAACAGAAAAATTTATATTTTATCCAGAAGAGTTATGAAGCCACTAGAAATTAACAGGAGAGTGATATAGTAAGATAGACATTTAAGGAAAATTACTTTGGCAGCAGTGTGGACAATGGCCTGGAGTGGGGAGAGACTTTGGACAGAGAGACCATTTAGGGAGCTTTTGCAATGATCTAGGGAAGAAGTAATGAGAGCCTAAAGGGAGCAGGTGCAGGTAATGTTCCAAACTTCTCTATTACTGTCAAGAGAAGCACCATTCTTCCAATCAACTGATGTCTTCTTTAATTCCTCTTTCTCTCATACATTATTGATTCAGATTCCATATCTTTTGCATCCATTCCCTTCTCTCTCTCTCTGTCTCTGTCTCTGTCTCTCTCTCTCTCTTTCTCTCTCTCTATATGTATATGTAAAGATACATATGTATGTATAAAGAGATAAATGTGTACATTTGAATATATATCATGAAACAATATATTCACATAACGGTCACCCTATCTCAGGCCCCCATCATCTCTCACTTGAACTATTGCAGCAATCTCCTAATTGGTTGCTCTGCCATCTCTCCCTTCTCAGATCCATCAATACTCAGTTGCAAAATGAAATTTTCCTGAAGCATAAGTGTGACCAGGCCGCTCCCCTTTTTAAAAATAAACTTCAGTGATACCAGTGGCAAATGGCATTCGTTTGTAAATTTCTGTAGTTTATTCTGTAAATTCTATAAAATTCTGCAAAGTTTTGTAAGTTTTATATTGTATTTAATTTTCCATTCAATAGTACATGTACATGTATATAGTTTGTAAATAAGTAAATACACATTCATTGGTGGTAAAAGTTCAGTTTTTAAAAAAAATAGTAATATTTGATTTTTTTAAAAGTAGAGACTACTTTTTAAAAGTGGAATTCTAGCATACTAGAGAGGATATTCAAGTTGTTGATTAAGCTGGACAATCTTAGGTGGGCATTAGATGCCCAGATAGTAAAGGCCTTTAGACATAGAGTCCCTTCCACTTACAGTAATATCTCTGATTACTGTAATTATGTCAGTATTCCCATAGACTGGTTATGCCTTCAGGGTCTATTTCTGTTCCCTTGATTGTGAAGTCCACTCTTACTACTGGCTGGCTGTTCCTAAGCCTGGGACTATGATATTTGCAGGGTCATTGGCTTGGATTCTGTGGAATTCTTTTAGGCTGCTGTATTATGTCATCGAAATTAACTCCTGCTACCAGGCCTTGAGTTGGGTCCTTTAATTACTCTTATTATTCATTTTTAATTAAATATATTATATAATAAATAATATATAATTCTATTAATATAATTTAGCTAGTTAATTATAAAATAATTTTAAATTCATTATTATAAGTTCCTTTAATTCCTCTTATTTTATTCCAGAGTTGTTCTGTTAGCCTGGGCTTTTATCAGTTGTAAAAAAGCTACTATGTAGCAGGGCCTGTCAGACAAGTTCATCCATTCCTGAGTGACAGTCAAATGCTTGTTTAAGCCTTTCTAGACAAAGCGTTTGTCATTATTTGTAGTTGTTGTTGTCATTTACAGATATTTATCTTGGTCCAGTATTTCTGGGAAATATGGTAAGGGCAGCCTCCCCAAATTCCTCTTACCTATTAAATAACACCTGATTCACACCTGGATCATCAAGAGGTCAATTGCAGGCTACAAACAATTGTTCTGAGGCTTCCCTGGACAAAATAGACAACGTTAATCAACTAAAACTGGCCCAAATTTGGTAAGAATGATTTGTAGCCAAGAAGATTTTCTAGTTCTCTAATCTTGGGTTACTTTGATATGGAATTGAGAGATATTGTCTGGTGTCTAAGGGACAGGAAAGGTAAAAACATTGCCCCTGAGGGGTTCCAAACTGGGGTTTCCGTGTAAAGGAAAATTCAAGGGATGGGTCAGAGGATTCCAGGGGGAAACTCAATATTTGGCAGCTTTATTTGGTTCAGTGAGGGAAGATGGCTAGTTGAATCCGGGGCTAGATGAAGAAGAAGGGGAAATTGGGGAAGCAGGAATGTGGTCTTCATGGCTCTGATCCACTGATACATGATTCAAGATATCTACACAGAATCACAGAATTCCACGGTTGGAAAAAGTCCTCAGTGGTCACTGTAAGACAGATAAACGCAGCACACAGGAGGGCTGCTAGCACAGGTTCATTCTTGATTTGATCAGACAGGTAAGACACTAAAAAGGTGTTAATCTCACTTTATTCTAGTCTAGTTTTCTCAGAAGAGGATTGCCGATAGCTAACTCCTACAGCGTGCCTAATCACCCTTCTCACAGGGGCTGGTGACAAGGGATGCGTGTGTGTCAATTTCCCTTACGTCTCAATAGGGTCAATCGAGACAGGCACATCTTGTGTTTCCCCTAAGTTCCCTCAAGTCTTAATAGGGCGAGTTGAGGCAAACACAGATTTCCCCCAAGCTTTGATGGGGGTTAATCAAGGCACACACAGTATTACAGCTTGTGCACTCAACCCTAAGTTCCCCCCAAGTCTCAATGGGGGCAAGTTGAGGCACACACAGTATCAGTGCATTCAACCCTAAGGTTCTTCCTTCACTGTTTAGTGACTATGCTCCCTCTCTCAAGTCTTCTCTTTTCTAGATTAAAAAGTCCCTGTTCCTTCAGCTGATGCTCATATGGTATGATCTCAAGGGCTTTCAGCATTCAAAGTTCTGCCTTCTGAATTTTCTCTGGATTATAAATATCCTTCCCAAATTATAGCCTGTAGAACTGAATACAAAAGTTCAAGAGAAGATTCTATGTGTTAATAGGTCACATATTTTTAAAAAGGAATTTCAATTAGGGGTAAATAATAGCTTTTGGCAAGGTTTCTTAAGCATTTCTTTAAAAAAAAGACCTTGGAACCTCCTTTTCTTGAGTTCTTTCAGGAATTTGTCTGTAGTGAGAGGCAAAGGCAGCCTGGAAGGAACCACATGGGGGTTACATGGAACAAATGAGTCAACAAGCATTTGTCAAGAACCTCCTATTTACCAGGTGTTGTTCTAAATGCTAGAGATACCAAGAAAGGGAAGAGAGAGTCCTGCTTTCAAGGAGCTCACAGTCTAATGGAGAAATATCACCACATTTGATTCTCACAACAACTGTGGGAAATAGATGCTATTACTATGCCCATTTTGCACATAAGAAAACTGAGGCTGATTGACTTGTCCAGAGTCTCACAGCTCTTAAAGGTGGATTTGAACTCAGGTCTTCCTAACTCTAAGTCCTCTCTCTAACCATTACACCATACAATACTCTACATTCTGCTAATTTGATTGGGCCAAGTTACTAAGAAGAGAGAAAGGAACTGGGGATCTGACAACTAAGGATAAGGTTGAAGAAAATCTTTCATGGAAATATTTACAATAACCTCAGAGTTTGAGTTTTGTACTAATAAATGTTACTTGGGGTTGACAGACATATAGTACTTTCACCTGACAATATATTTTAAAGAAACTATTTTGAACCATGTTTATGATCTTGAGGTAAGTGCTGGCTTCTTTCTGGCTTAATACTACAAGCATCCACCACTAAGTCAGGCCAGCTCCTCTTTATACAAAGGATCACTTTCAAGCCTTTTGTCCACTCGGAATGCTGAGAGAAGTACATTACATTGTTTTATCATTCGGTCATGTGTTTTGGGTTACCACGGCCATAAACTGCAGCTGTGGGAAGGAACTGTGTACCCTGTACACTTTAAACTTTATAAAATCTTCCACATGTAAAATAAATTAAACCATCCTATTGTGGTACAAGTTTATTGTGATGACAAAAGCGGGGGGGCGGGGAGGTGTACATTGGTTACCGTGTTTTAGTTCAGGACAGCTGCCTTTGGGAAAGCTAGCTTGGGGTCACGGACTTTACAGTAAATCCACTAGAGTTTGAACACTGAAAAATAGAGGTGAATATGTGGAAAGAGCAAGGGAAAGTCAGAGTTATGGATGAATCTCTATGTCCAATTCCCATGCCACCATTGAGCCAATAGCTGTGGCACTGCTTGGTCCCCACTTCCCCAAATCTGGAGTGTTTTGGTATTGATCTCATACACTTGGAAAAACTAGACAATAGTTTTATCAAAATAGATTTGTGTTCTCTGTTATCCCGAGCTCTGCTTGGAAACCAAATTCTACCTTCAAGACAGATTAAAGCAAATCTTTCAGGAATAACAGTCAAAGACATTTAGAGTTAGGAGAGACCTTAGCAATGATCTAATTTCACATCTTATTTGATGTAAGGGTGCACTCTAAAACATTCCTGACAAGTCATCGACCCTTGGCTCAAACAGTGATGGGAAACTGTACCATATAAGACCTCCCACATTTTTTTCATTGAGGGCTCTAATTGTTAGGTAGTTCTTCCTTATACAGAGCCAAAAATCTGTCTTCCTGTAATATCCATTGGTCCATGTCCCATTCTCTTGAGCTATGTAGGCCAAGCCTAGTTCTTCTACCAGACGATAGCCTTCCAAATATTTGAAAATAGTTGTCACATTCCCCTTAAAAGTTCTCTTTTCCAGTCTAAACATATTCAGTTTCTTCAACCATCTCTCAAATGATATGACTTCAAGTCCCTTTGTCATCATGGTTGGTGTGTTAGCCAAAAGGTTATCCTCACTGAGCTCTTGTCATTCTCAAATGTTGGTCCTCAGAGCTGAACGTAACTCTTCAGATGTGGTTTTGAACATGGTAGGATGAACAAGGTAGAGGTCGTCTCTCGTCTTCTGGACACAATATTTGTATAAGCCTTGTGTTTGAGTGTGTATGTGTTTGTGTGTGTGAGTAAATGTGCTTATATATGTGTGTGAGATATCCATTTGGATTATATGTATGCCCAAATGGACTTGTCTAAATAGGATTTACAAGGGTGGGAAAAGTGTGGATAATATCTCTGGAATCTCACTCACCCTTCTTCAAGTCAGACATTGATTAGGAGTGTGTTGGTAAATATGTTAACAACCAGCTCTCAAAAAAAATGTACAAATGACACATTTTTAAGTTTAAGCTGCATCATGCAACATTTATTCCATCATCTTAAGTCTAGATAATCAATGAAACAATAAATCAAACCCTAATTTGTAGTGTTTGTTATTTCCCAAATATAATGTAAAGCAAATGCTTAGACTGAAATTTTTATATTATTTTTTATTTATATTTTTATATTAAATTTATATTATTTTTGTATTCAAATTGACTCTTGTTCACCCACCCCTGCTTTAATTCCTGCTCAGAAGGCAGCAGAGGATTGGGGCCAGAAGGCTAGGCTTACTTTCCTCAGATAAAGGAGATGAGACTAGAATTATATCTAACTCTCCCTCATTCTCGCCCTTCGTAAATACCGATTGCAGTATCTTTGGGGAAAGAATGATTAGGTTCCAGCCACTTTTCCTGTACTCTATCTCTTAATAGGGAAACAATGCCCCAACCTATTAATCCAAGATTTCATTCCCTTCCCACCAAATGCTAATTATACAAAAATCATGATAAATATTGAATAACAAACCCATTTATCTAAGTCAATAACAGACAGAAATCACATAAGTTTTACAGATTAGAACATATCAAACTAGATACAAAGTGAATGAGCTCTCCCAATGAAAGTGTAATAACAGCTCAAATGAGAGAAGGATTTCCTCATCTCACACCGTAAGAAATCACTGTCTTTGGTGCAGAAACTAGAAATAAGGACATGCTTAAAGCACTGGAATATCTACATGCTACAGTTCTATCCAGTCTTTCTTTCCTTCCAAGGGCTCTCCCTCCAAGGTACTCTACCTAAGAGTATCTGGAACCCTATATGTCTTCTCTCAAAGCCAGAAAGCAGAAAAACTCTCCATCCCCCACACTCTGGGCATCTCCATTCTTCAGGTGGCTTGGAGTGGCAGTAAAACTTATTTCCACTGATGAGAAGAGTATTATGCAAATATCCAGGTCTGAACCTTGGGGTTACACCATATTCATACAACCTAAGATTGCATTAGTTTTGGGGTTTCAAGTCTGTTGACTCACATCAAATTTGCAAGGAATTAAGGAAATAAAAACCACCGCAATCAGGTTTTCTGTGTAGTCACTGGCAGGATAATTAGCTGTTACAGATTCCATGTGGTTGGTAACTAAAAAAGGAAGTCATCAGACAGCCCACTTCTCCTGGGAGTCATACTCTGTGTAGGTAAGCTCCATAGCAGCCCTGTCTGCCTGTTTTCTCTTCTCCCTTGTGCAGATACATCTGTACTGTATATGAAAATGTGCAAGACAATTCAGTACAGCAGCTACAGTACTGAATTGGAGAGTCAGGAGATTATGTTTTAATCCTGGAACTGTGAAAACTGGTCTAACAGCAACATTGTGCCATGATCAACTATCAGAAACTTAGCTCTTTTCAGCAATATAGCAATCTAAAACAATTCCAAAGGACTCATGATGGAAAATGTTATTGATCTCTAGCGAAAGAATTGATGGACTCTGAATGCAGATGAACCATACTATTTTCACTGTCTTTGTGTGTGTGTGTGTATGTGTGTGTGTGTGTGTGTCTTCCTTTTGCAAACTGCAATTTTTTACAAACTGTTTCTTCTCACAATGTGACTGATATGGAAATAGGTTTTACATGATTGTACATAGGTCACCTATATCAAATTGCTCACCATTTTAAAGAGTGGAGAAGGGAATGGAGGGAAGGAGAAAATTCAGAACTCAAAATTTTATAAAAATGAATGTTAAAATTGTCTTTAAATGTAATTAAAATACTATTAAAAAAAGAAAATTAATCTGTCCTTCCTTAGGTTAGTATTTTATCCGCTTGGAGTTTCTGTCTTTGCAAATGTAAATAGAATAACATAAACTTCTTTTCCAACCCTAACTTCCTATGATTTTATATTCATTTCACTTTGTTTTGAATAACTGATTCATGGGGTCATAGATTTAACTCTGGAAGTTACCTTAGAAATTATCTAGTCCTAATTTCTCATTTTGCAAATGAGAGAATAGGCCAAGAAAGGACAATGAATTGTCCAAGGTCACACAGCTAGTGACCAGAATTCAAACTGAGCTTCCTTGACTCCAAATCCAGTGCTATTTTCACTAAACCATGTTGCCTATTTACAGGTGTCCTGACTTAACAAAAAAATTCATTTGATTGAGGGAAAATTTAGTACAATTTGTCCCAGGTGCCATTTGTGCCACTCCAGGCACATATATACATATATAACATGTACATTACATGTGAGATGTACACACACAGCACCCATATGTTATATACACCTTATAGGTATACCCATATGATATGCATGCATATTACATATGTGTAATATATTACAGACATATGATATACACATACACATAAGTGTATATATAATCTGCCATCAATAAAATAAATAAGAATTCTATTTAGAATCTAGGCAGTGTATTACTTTATTTGTTTCAAAATCAATATTAATCAAAACAACCAAAAAGAATGACTTCGAAGTCACTTATGGCTTTATTTATTCATATGGGCAATTTCTACTTACCTGTAACCATTGTGTGTTGCACAAGTTTCCAAAGTAAGAATAAAATTAATTGATTTTTGGAGAGAATAAGTTAGTTTTAGGAAGCAATTAATTGTTCTCAGAATTATTTGTCTAAGTTTAGCTTCAATCAGATTGATGAGCGCTATACTCAGGAAGATGAAAGATCTGTTCACTTAGAATCTTCATAGTTAATTTCAGAAAACACCTACTGTGTGCAAGCACTATGCTAGGAATATAAAGATAAAAAGCCATTTCCTCCTTCAAAGTACTTGAAGTGAAAATAGTAAATATTCTAATATAGTGATACAAATAACCAATTTTGGGGAGCTCTAGTTAAACTCAATATGTGTAGATGTAATGGAGATGTAGACAGAAAGCACCCAGTCTCTGCATATCTCTGGAAGTACCTACTACATAATTAATTATATAGCGAGCTCCCAATGTGTATTTGTTTGATGAATAAGTAGTATTGTTCCGTCTCTTGAGTTTAAAGACAGAAATGTTACTTTGTCTGAGAAAACTAATCACTTTTTGGCAAAGGTAGCATCTCCATTTTACTTAAATTAACAGTGGAAACCGACCAAGTTCGTAGGAGAGAAACTAACTCTAAAATCAGTAATATGCTGCTAAATCTTTAACAACTTGCTCTCCCTAGAAAAAAAAAAGGCAGTTACAGCACACTATTAAGATTAGTCTGCATTTTTAACATTTTTCCATCACTTTCTTAAGTCTGGAGACAATGAACAAAACAAAAAATCTAGCCCTGATTTATAGTATTTACCTATTTCTGAGCTATAAGTGCTCACACTGAAAATTTAACAATTGCTTCTCATGAGTCATAGGAGCTGACCCCGGAATGGCCCTGTCCCTGTTTCTAGGGCATCCACCAACTGAAGCGAGTGCATCAGAGAGCTTTGAAGGAGCTCTACTGTTACAGACTCTGGTTAGTACCAGGAAATGCAGTGAATTTCAACATAGCTTCCCAGAAGTCCCCAAATGATCCAAATTTCCCAGAGCCTAAGAGTCACAATACAGAATGTTTATTGTTGTGGCAATATTCTGATTTGCCTGTTTGAAAACTTTGTGCTTCGCTTGTTTTTGTTTTAATAACATTTTTTCTTTTGGCATATTGTGGCCCACTTGCTCCAAAAGCTTGAGGACCTTCCTACTTTCTCTAGTATAAACTTATAAACTCCTCAGACTACTGTTTAAGGCCCTTCACAACCTGACTCCCACCTGCCTTTTCTAAACTGACATTATTCCCCTCCATGTACTTTACATTCCAATTAACTGGGCTATAAACTCATTCTTCCATTTGTTATTTCCCTGCATTCTCAAAAGCAATTAACCATTCCTTTTCATCTCTGTCTCTCAGAATCTGTCTTCCCTCAAGGCTCAACTCAGGAGCTACATCCTCTATGAAGCTTTCTCCAATCTCTGCCTCACCTCCAATTGTCAATAATTTCTCCATTCTAAAGCTACCTTCTATTTTTCTATCTGTATATGTGTAAAGACCCTCCAGTAGAATTTAAGTCCTTGAAGGGCAAGCAAGTTTGTAGCACCTAGTGGGTTCTTAAGGTACGGTGGCCCTCTCTCTTTCTCATACATGCACACTTATATATGGTTGGTTGCTGTCCTTCGTTGTCAGAGGACCAAAATGACATCATTCTGCTAGAGTTAAGTCACAGTGTCTCCAGCTGTGGTTGATCACGCCAAGATGAGCTTGTAATTCTCTACCACAGATTGGACACAATAGTCTATGTGAACATTTGGGGTAGATTCTTTAAATGTGCACATTTCACATTTCTGTTGAGCTACTTCTCTGACAATAGATTAGAGCTGGCCAAGAAGACCTGACTCACTTCTGATACATAATGACTGTCTGACTCTAGGTAAGTCACTTATTAACTACGTGGTGCTCTAAACAGTTCTCTAAGACTATACATTTCAGAAGTGGTATCAACCTGTATTGGTAGAGGGAATCTCCTTACCTGGAAGTCCCTTATAGCTCTCCTCTGCATGTATACAATTCAATGTCAGATGCTGCTGTTTGTCTAGGAGGTATCCGGATATTATTAAGATTACACAGGGCCCAAGCTATCTTTAGTGTCTGTTTCTTATACAACCTAAAAAGCCTTGGATCCAGATGGACCCCACTGCAGGAACTCCCAGGACCTTATTTTGAGAGGAGGTATACAGGCTGTCCAGTATCACTGGTGTGAGGGCTGCTGAGCTCTTGTCAGGGCTGCTTTCCGCTTTGGCTGTTCACTGCCATTCAACTTTCAACTGTAGCTCCAAGAAACTACAGCATGTGTAGTGACCACATCTTGGTAAACTGTTTCACCAGGTTCAGGGTAACCAACAGACCTCAAACTCCTTTGGTGAATTAGAGTGTGTGTCTACCCTAAGCATGTGAAGTCTTTCCCTCATAGAATGGGCAGATGTAAACAATTTATTCCAATGGGCCATGCAGCCAGTGGAGCATTGAGAGCTTGGTTAGACATCAAAGATTCCAAGGTCATCTGCTGCATCCTGAATCCTTGCTGGCTGTCTTGAGTTTTGTCTTTGCCATTGGAGTTGGATGACTGGAAGAAAGAGTGAGGCAGTTTGCACAACTCTGTCTCACTTAAATCCAATTTATGTGCTAGTCAAAAGACATCACCCTACATAGTGATGTTATTTTGTACTTCTTTGAGCGTGAAGAACAACAACCAACCACTATGAGAAAGGACTTCAAAGGACTCATCCTCCTGCCCCCTTCCCTAGAATCTCCTGGAACCACAAGATTATTGGTGCAGCCTGGAACTGCCCCAGGAATACCTTAAGATGTGATTTACTTTACTTCTGAAGTCCCGCAAATACACTAGGGAATTTTTGCTCTGTCCCACACAGCCTCTTGGGTCTCCATGCCATACTGGAGGAAGCAGGGAATGCTCACAGTAGCCCTTAGTTTTTTCAATTATACTGAAAATTCTTCTCTATCTCCACTATATAATCTGAGAAGCAATTTTCATTTAAACTGGGGTGTCATAAATATAGGGACTTCAGTTACTTAGGGGGTAGAAAACATGAGGGACCCATTATCTGGGTCCCATGATTAGTTTAGACCACATAGGGATTTGGCACACTTCAATTTTTAGTTTATTTGCCTAAAAGTATCATCAGAGCTGTAATTTACATACTCTGTTAGGAATTACCAATTGTAGCTCATCAAATTTACTAATTATCCTCTCAGTTCTTGGGAATGATAGCTATCTCCTATTGGTCTATACATTTTGGTGAGAATTCCTAGTCTATACCACAGAAATCAAAACATTCTTTTAACTCCAATACCATAAATAGTCAAACCCCAAACTAGTTCAATATGGATCATACAAATAAGTGTCTATCAAGATTTTTTGGGGGGGCAAAATGTTTCCCCATCCTAAATAATTGAGATTATGATTAGATGGTCTGATAATCCACATTAACCATAATTAATATTGCATTGCCTATGTAAATGCACAGAAAGACAGCAGGAGCATTAATATTAATCATGATAATAAAAATAAGATCAATAACTAACATTTATATAACACTCACTAGGTCCCAGGCCCTGCACTAAGTACTTTATAATTTTTATCTCATTTGATCCTGCCAACATTCCTGCAAGGTAGGTGTTATTATTATCCCCATTTTACAGAGGAAGAAACAGAGGCAAGCAAAGTATAAATGACTTGCCCAGTGTCACACTATTTTTGTGTCACACTATTTTTGTGACTTTTTTTTTGGTTGAATATTTTAGAAATTTGTTCTCATTGTCATTGCAGTGGGAGTCTTTGCGAAAGGGTCAGAGGATGATCTTTGCAAAAGAAGCCATAAAGTACTCATTAAAACATATCCATTTAAATGGTCAAAGAATTTGCAAGGGCTGTTTTCAAACAAGAAAACAGAAATTGTCAATAATACCTTAAAAATGTTCCACCTAATTAATTTTCAAAGAAGTACTACTTCATACTCATTTCACTGAAAAATTCATCAACAAGTACCTACTATGTGTCTGACACAAAAATAATTAGAAGGAAGGAAACTCTTTGTCAGGGATGATGGAGGGATAGGTACATGTATTCAGCACTGATCAATTTACAAACCTATTTATTCCCAAATATATTTTTTTTGAGAGGGGGGATTAATCTAACAGAATGTGGAAAAAGTAACAAAAATAATCATTCCTTTTGCCTTATTAATTCTATTATTGAAAATAGACCCTATAAGTTCTACTCAATAATTTCTGCCATACTATATTCCAGTTTTCCAGCAATTTTTGTCAAATAATGAGTTCTTGTCCAAGAAGCTGGAGTCTTTGGGTTTGTCAAAGAGTAGATTACTATAGTTATTGACTACTGTGTCTCGTGTACGTAACCTTAGTCAGTACCAAGAAGTTTGGATGAATGGATGAATGGTGCTTTATAATATAGTTTTCGATCTGGTATGGCTAGTCAACCTTCCCTTACATTTCTTTTCATTAATTCCCTTGATATTCTGGACTTCTTGTTCTTCCAGATAATTTTATTATCATTTTTCTACCTTTGTAAAAAAATTTTTTGATAGTTTGATTGGGATGACATTGAAGAAGTTAATTAATTTAGGTAGAATTGTCATTTTTATTTTATTAGTTCAGTCTACTCATGAACAACTGATTTTTCCCAGTTATTTGGATCTGACTTTGTGTGAAAAGTTTTTGTAATTGTGTTCATATAGTTCTTGGGTTTGTCTTGGCAGGTAGACTCCTAAATATTTTATGTTGTCTACAGTTACTTTAAATGGAATTTCTCTTTCTATCTCTTGCTGCTAGGAAAAGTGCTATTTAATAAAATAAGTGTTTTCATAGAAGTATAATATAATATGTAATATAAGAACAAAAAACAAAAGCTGAAAATAACCTAAATACCTAATAAGAGGAGAACAGCTAGGTAAGTTGTAGCATATCCATGTTGTGTAATTATCAACAAGTATGACAGAGAAATTAGGAAAGAATACCAGCAAATAAAAATGAAAGCAGAATCAGAAAAATGGAACATGTTACGACAAAGAAAGTAAACAGAATGAGCACGCAAACAAAAATTAATGATGAGAGCTAGAGGAAGATTTTATCTGCAACAGGTTAAGTGGTTCAGTGAACTTCTACTCTGGAAGACCTGAATTCTAACCTTCCCTACACTGTTAAACTGTATAATCCTGGGTAAGTTACTCTCCATGTTAGTTTCTCTTCTGTAAAAGGAGGGAGTGAATGTCATGTTCTTGAAGGTCTTTTTATATGATCCTATGAAGCTTTTAATTGTTTATCATTTACTGAGTAGTACTGCTATTTCATATTTTTACTTTAAGGTCATGTGAGCAGAATGTTCTCTACTAGTCACAATAAAAGGAAAAAAAAATCAGCAAAAAGCAAGCCTCTTATAAAGTATTTTCCTACACATCAATAGCCCTCAATAGGGAAAAATTTCACAGTCTCAAATATAGATGCTCACCTTTTCCTAAGGCAGTCATTTAAATAAAATATATTACCATCTTTTGTTTTGATAACATCTTCATTTCCCAATGTGTTTCTCCTATTTTCCCTCAGGAGTTTCTATTAAAATTCACAGAAGCACAGTCATGGAAGCAGTCTTAGTGATCATCTAATACAAGGATTCTTAATCTGGGATCCAAGGACCCTTAAAGGGTGCATGCATGGATTTCAGGGAATCTTTGAACTTGAATGGGAAAAATGTTTTGATAACACTATTACAATAAAAATGATCTTCATAATCCTATGCATTTAATTTTATTTGTTTAAAAACATACTGAGAAGTTACGTGTGGACTTCATCAGACTGCCAGAGGGATTCATGATATAATAAAAAAATAAAGAACCTCTATTCTAATCCAACCCCTTCATTATGCAAATGAGAAACCAAAAAGTGTCACAAAGATAATCACAGAAGAGCCAGGACTAGAAAATGATTCTCCTGGCTCCCACCAGTTAGTCACAACTAGTATTTATTAAGTACCTACCGTATGCTAGGCATTGACATACAAAAACAAAAGACAGTCCCTCCTTTCAAGGAACTCATAGACAATGCACTTTCCACAAAGACCCTCTATAGGTTTGCAATGAGCAATAACTGTGTCAGTAAGCAAATAAGTATTCACTAAGTGAAAGAATAGGTTCTCAAGCAGGACCCTCATGATTATAGTGGGCATATTTTCGCAACCCTACATATTATAAAGAAGATGTCATTTATGTTTCCCTTTCCCTTTGGTCACACTTTTTTTTCTTTGAAAATAAAAAATAAATAAATTTTATTTTATTTAAAAAATTTTTTCCTTTTAAATCATAACTGAGAACATTCGGGTTCTGTGGTGTCTGCACTCAAGATTTTAAATAATTAACTGAGTTTTCAGTACTGGAGTTGTATTTCTTCAGGGAATTTGACTCTCTGACTAACACTTTATGACCGTCTGAAGGGAAGATGGCAGTACATAATGACGTAACCTTGGTAGTGTGTACCTCCAGAAGACGGAAAAAGAGATCTCTCACTCTTGAACGGAGGTAGCTAGAAGACATTCTCTTCTGACCGAGGACTGGGGTTGCTCCTGGCAGACATGGCTGAGCTAATGTGTAGCTGTGGAATGAGAAAGAAGACTTTGAGAATGATTTAACTACATTAGACTAAATTATTCTCTCAAGTTATTTTCAGAACACCAACAACAACGTTAGGGCAGAGTGTCAGATGAGACAAGCTCCCTAGTATTCTCTCATAAGCAATTACTTGAAGTGTGGATAGAAAACATTTGGCCCCTGTTTCCTATCTAGGCAGGAGTGGTGACATCTTCTTGTCACATAAGGGTGTGTCGCTCTTAGATGCTTTACATGGTGACATAAATCAAGACAAGCTTTAATAACAGTCTGGGATTCTCTTCAGCCTACTGGTTTGGGGTTTTCTTTGGGTAGGGCTGAGGGAGGTGGGCAGCATTAGTGGTGACTAGTGAAATTTGGTTATTTCTTGAGTTCCAAGAACTACTCCAAGGTTGCTGAATGAATCTGGAGGAAATATTCTTTTACTGTATTACTATGTTCTTATTTCTAACATACATCTCTCTAGCTATAGAATCTCTTATTGTTCTGATCCCTGGAGTGAGCAAGATAGATTCAGTGTGTTCTAGAAAAGTCCTGAAAAGTAGAGGATACTACATCTCCTGTTGAAATACAACTTAACCTCATTTAAGTTTTCCCTGATTTCTCTGTCAGTAATGATCTTCCCCCTAAAACCTTGAATAATACTTTGTTTTGTTCTGTTACAGAACTGTATCTTTTGTGCCTATATAGGATTGGTTTGGTGGTGGAATGTGAAGGACTGCTTCTTTCTTTGGCATCCACCTTTGGAATATGACTGTTTCCAGTTAGATCCAGCTACACCCTTCCATTGAGTGGTTCCACTCCCTAATCACCATTCTCAACTCCACCCCCACAAAACATTTTCTATGAATTGTATGGAGAGAGAGAGAGAGAGAGAGAGAGAGAGAGAGAGAGAGAGAGAGAGAGAGAGAGAGAGAGAGAGAGAGAGAGAGAGAGAATGTGATTCAAACAGCAAAATGATTGTCTTTCTCATTTTTTTTTGCCTAGGACAAATGAAAAATACCAGATCCAGTTTAGTTCTACCTTTGTGAAAATTTATTAAAACCATATAAATCTTTCTTAATTTGTCTCAACCTGTAGGCAGGAGAACACATGGCACTTTTGGACAGAATTGAACCTTGGTTGTTTTTGTAACTCTATATTATATACCAAAACCAAACATTGTTCTTAGCTCTTGCAGCCCCTGTTCACAAATAAGGAAAACCCATAGCTTAAAAGTCATTAGGATTGACCATTTACATCACATGGGTCAATTCTGATGCTATTTAAAGTATCAAGCAAACAGCTTTAAAGAAGAGAAAAGTCTCTATGAAAACCTAAATTCTTGCAGATTAAGGATTAAAGGTGGAAAGCAGCATTTCATTTGCTTCCTGAAACAGGAGAAAGTTCATCAACAATTAGACACTCCCCACGTTTAGGCTATAGCTGTCACATCTTCCCCTAGTGAACAAAAACACTGGTTGTTCCAGTGGAACCCCAGGTTCACTCACTGCCTGTCTTATCCACACTCTGGAGTTTCTTCCATAACCTTTCTCTCTCCTATTATCCATATCACCACTTCCATTTCTACAGTGTTCAGTTAAAAAAACTTCCTGTCTCTAAGGACCATTCCCACTAGAATCCTTAGGTCTTCTTCCCACCTTGTTTCCTTAAAGCTATGCCTCCCCAAAATCCACAGTTAAGCTCAGATCACATCTCTCTACCTTTACAGATAAGAGTTTGGAGTTTTTTTTAGTTCCTTGCAAAATAAGCTGTGGTATTACTTGACATTTAGAATTAAACAGAACCGCATCAACAGAAACATTAGCACAAGGCAATCTAGCCCAGCATCCCAGGAAGTTACCTTAGGGTGCCATTAGCAGTAAACAAAAATCAACAGTAAATGCAAAAGCCACAGCATAGTGTAAAGCACTGAGTGATCAACTGTTTGGGTGATGACATATATAAATTATTTACAGGATGCAATATATGCATATGCTATAGGAGCACATTCATACCTACAGAGCACAATATGTATAACAGCCAGCGAAATAGAAATAATATCAATAAGCATAAAAAGTAAAAGTAAAATACAAAAATAGTAGCATATGCTGAGAAAAACAAATAGCAAAATTATATATATATATATATATATATATATATATATACTTAGCAGACTAATGTAGCTACAGTATATGCATGATGCTAACATAGAGTGAGTCAATATAAATCAGAAAAGAATAAAATAGAAGACATAGTAATTAGCATGTGTTTCAATACGTCATGCAGATACATGACATAAATTACATTGATAAACCTTAGCATTATCTTCCAGCTACATGTATTATCCTTTCTGCATTTCCCCCTGGGAAATTGTGAGTTGTTCTGGATACCTGTGAGATATGCCTACCTCTCCTGCGTCTGTCCCTATACCTGAGCTAGTTAATCATATGGGCTGAGTATAATTTTCATTAAAACTGTCATCTTTCCTTCCAAACCTGAAATTATTGAGGGCTAAGTCTGGCAAGTAGTGTTATTATACTCTGTGGGATGTGTCTGTTCCCAAGGAATCTCTACAGCGGATGTATGAGGCCAAGAATTCTTAACATAGGTTCCATGAACTTTCTAAAGAATGATCTCAATATAATTAGTTTCTATGTAACTGTGCTTTGCCATATGCACTGAAAAAACATGCTGAGAAGCAGTTCATACATTTTGCCACACTGTCCGAGGGGCCCATGAAGCAACGGAAGTTGAGACCCCTTGTATTAGAAAGCAAACAAACAAGAATAACAAAATCAAACAAAACAAACAAAGGTGCTGTCCCTGTGTCCTGTTTTCCCCCACTTATTTGAACTGGTTTGGTCTACAACACAGAGTCTCATCTGAAATCTCTCAGATACAGGAGCTAACTCAGGGAGTCTTTTGGCCTCTTTTGCTTAGTGTCAGCTGTGGGCAATTGACACTTATGAAACAGGGAATCTGACTAGCTCAGTTATAGGCAAGAAGAGGTTACAGTGGATTGTGTCTGCATCTTGGGGCTGCTTTGTAAGTAGACAAGTTTCTCAGTTTCTCCACAACTAGGTAGGACATAGCTTTCCATTGATCTGCCAACTTGTAAGTCTAATGAACACTAGGTTTTCTCACCCAAAATCTGTCATCTTGTTCAACATCTTGACAATGAATTCAAGCATCATACCACCATTTGGTTCTGCCAGTGATCTTCTGAGCTGAGATGATAGCTAGCTGTTTATCTTCTTTTGGATTCATCTCTCAGCTGAGACATGTCCTGGTTATGTCTTCAATAGTTTCATCCTCAGAACTTCCAAGACATAAGGTATGGTTCACATGGCTCGTGCCCATGTGAGGGTAGGTAGGTGGGGAGTAAGACCAGTAGAATCATCCCTGGTGGAGTTATATCTGTGTACTAAGAATGCCACATATTACCTCAAATGATTTTTTTTTTCTGGTTTTAGTGTACCTAACTTGCACATATCAGTGTTCAGCTGAAATACTCGAGTTGTAAGTCCCCTTGAGGGTGGGAAAAGTATCACTCTACACTTCTTGATGTCAGCCAAAGTGAACATCTCCATGAGGAGTATAATTACCAGGTCTCTATCTTTGACCAAGTGGATCCTGGATGAAAGTCCATAGACTGAGGGAATAATTAACCCATGATATTTTAGCAATTGTGGAAGCTTTCTGATTTCTAGCTTATTATGTCTGGGCATACCTTGTGAAGTGATCAGACACTACCAATTTTTGACTTGTTCTTGTCATTTCTAAGAAGTCAACACAGACAAGTTTTAAACATTTGCTAATGTTTATGATATTAAAATATGCAGATTGGGTTGGTAGTAATTTGCACATAAGGAACACTTGTCACACCAATTGGTGATATCTGATGTCATCTAAGGTCGGGAAAAATTGGTTTCTTTCTAACCCTAGGGTCCTTTATTGGTCCATATATCCAGTCATTTTGTAAAGTTGTTATGGCCATACTGAATAATACCAGCTGCTTCCTGATACCATGTGTAGGATCAAAGACAGTCTGGTATAATGTTCCATTGCACAGCTGCAAATTCTGTCATGATAATAATGGTGCTTTCATGGTACTGGCACTTGAGTCCTTTGGCATCCATCACCCTCACTTTTCTTCATCTATATTACTCATTACATTCCTTCATTTTTGATTTGTTCTTGTTATCCATAGACATCTAAGGCAAACAGAACTGGATCGATGAAGTTTTTAGCATGCTGTCTGATGGAAGTCCCAAAATTTCTTATTGCCATTTGCTTATAATCCAATTCCTTGGCTATTACATATACCTTTCACTCCTTTTAGATTTTATATCATCACGCAGTTTGGTGTGGCCTTCAAGATGGGGGACCTGCATTCGCATTTGTCTTCCCTGCAGGTGTCCCTGAGATACCTTGGGATATACATCCAAACTGGTGAAATCCACCTGAGATAGTAATATTCTCTTTGCCTTCCTCCACCATAGGAATCTGGTAATAGCCACCGTACAAATACAGTACTAAAAGATCCTGATTGCCTAAGAGATAATTCTGAGCTTCTTAAGGTTTTGGAATACTGGTCCACTTTGGTTCTTTTGCTCAAAGTTCAGTTGTATACACGCATATGGATCTTTACATTCTTCAATAACACAAATATAGGTGATATAGATGAACTTTTGGACTCTGCAATGCATGCCATTTAGCCACTAGACTCTTTGAAATGGTCTCCGAGTTCATCCATTGCAGAAAAAGGAATTTTTTTTCCCCTAGAATGATCATGGTTTGGTGACCAAGATCCTACAAACTGCTCTTTGAGCACTACCCATATCTCAATCATAAAGTGATAACATGCTCAACTTTTTACTGCTGCTTCTGACTTAACTCTTCCTTTCATTCTTCTAGTTAGAAAATAGTTAAAATTATATTCCAGAAACAGAAAATGGAAGTCCTATGTTTTACAAACTATATCAGCTACTCCTGAAGCTGCTGGGTGGTATATAGAAAAGTCAGTGTTTGGTACATATACGAATGGGCTAGTACTTCTCCCCAATTCAGATGGTTGATCCCTTGCTGCTTCAGGCCCTGTGGCTTCATTTCCCTACATCTACTTAAGAAGTTAAAGAGCCAGTGCTCTTGTGACATTCCTTGTCACTTAGCTCTCTCCTTCTACATGCCTTTGTACAGGCCACATGAATGGTCAAAGTATGCAGTGTCTACTTTATTATTTCTATATTCTACTAGTATCTTGAATAGGCTGCACTTGGTTCCAATTAGAGCTGACACATGGCACATTGCCTTGTTTATGCCAGAAATTTCTTTGGGAAATTTTAGGCTTATTTCAAAGTATTCCAAATATCCATAATTTTTGTCCCTCAAAGCTCCAAGGCCAAGTTCTTCTAGAGTCTTTAATGACATTTTTTTTTCAAAAGTCTCTCATAAGATGACTGGAAATTCTTTCTCTTCTGTGGGGCAGCATTACAGAGATGCAGCTCTTCATGAAAACCCTGAGGGGCAAAACTAACACTCTTGATGTTCAACCCAGTGATACTATTGAGAATGTCAAAGTCAAAATATAGGACAAGGAAAGTATCCCACCAGACTATGACATCTGTTTTTATTTTTTCCCCCTGGAAAAGCACTAGAAGATGGTGACACTCTCACTGATTACAACAACCAAAAGGAATCCACCTTGCACCTGGGGGCTGCATCTGTGCAGGGGTATCATTGACCTTTTCCTTTACCTATTGACCTAGAACTAGACAATAAAATTATCTGCTGAAAGTTTTATGTCTGCCTGCACCTATATGCTAGAAACTACTGTAAGAAGAAGTATGGCTACTACAACAATCTGCGTCCCAAGAAGAAGGTCAAATAAAGAGGCAATCCTTGGGCCAAGTTTTGGCCTAACTCTTTTGATTTAAATGCTCTTGATTAGTCCATTGTTACATGACTTTGATCTCATGTTTAACGGGCCTCTGATCTCAATAAAGTCTGCTTTTAGTTGAGAAGGAAAAAAAAATTTAAAAATAAGATTACTGAAACATGATGGTCATTTGTACTCCATTATCCAGGGCAGCAGTGTGGTCCATATCCCCAGTCTTCTCTCTGTCATCTCTCCAGGAGGTCCTATGAGTCCAGATGGTAAAGACCTATTTGGAGTTTCTGATGAGGTAATGATCACTGCTCATGTGGAACAGGATATCCTTGTTCCCTGGCCTCATTTACTTTCCCCAAAGCTGGAGCTGTTGTCTTTAGCTTTTGCATCACTTTCTCCTTTCACAAGCATGTGGCTTGGATATAGCTATCTTCTTCAAAATTTTAAGAAAAAGTATTATTTTGGCCTTTCTGGTTTTCTCTTGATGTTGATGTTCATGTCAGGCTGGCATGGTCTCCATCTCCAATTACCATATTTCACAGCATAATTGTCTCAGATTTTATGCCAAATTTTTTAAAGTTATGTAAAGCTTTGAAAATTATGCTGTTATTACTTAAAAATCATTTATCACTAAACTGTCTTTGGTGCAAGATTAGGATGCATGGAATACTCATGAATATACATTAAAATTGAGTAGTGAAAATGCACATGCACTGAGAATTCTAAGCTTGTGACTCCCAATGCATGAGAGATAAATGCATATCCATATGCCACTAGTGAATATGTTGCTGCTCTGCTTACCTTTTAAGCAGCATGACGAACAAAATTATACTATGTTATGATTACACAGTGAAAGGTTATAAATCAATTTTTGAACATAAAAAAAAGCCAGGGTGTGATGATAATACAGTGAAATATGGTACCTTTCCAGCTGGAATGGGTTAGTTTGTGAGCCCACCAGGTTTTCTGTGAATTGCCTTGGATGATTCTTAACCTGTAGGGCACTTACCATGTTTAGTTTCCTTTGACCATGAACCATAAAATATTCTTGTGGTGGGTGGGTTTGAAGCCTTTAAGTCTTTCTATCAAACAATTCATCTAGTTTCCAATCACAAGTCCACCAGCCTTATAAGAATTCTGTTAATTACCCAGCGCAGGCTTTTACCAAGACTTCCTGAGGATGACAAGGGTTTTGTCCTAAGAAACCTCTTAGTGATTATCTGAGAAAGTCAGTCATGCTTCTTAAGTTTATGAAAAAAAGAAGTAACCTAGAAGTTGGAGGAATCGTGAGTTCTGAGATATTGCAAGTTAAGAACTATTTGGAAAGAAAGCTTCTGCAGGGGCAGAGGAAGGAATTTCCTTCTCCTCTGATCCATTTGATGTTAGCCTCATATTTTGACAAAAGGATCAATACACTTGATCTAACTCATTTGAAATGTTAGTAAGTCATGCCTAAACAGCATGATGAGGTAGAAAAATAATTGAATTTTGTCTCAGAAGACCTATGCTGGAAGTTTTGGTTCCAGAGTTGTTAACTAGGAATGTTGGCACCTGTGACAGACTCAAGAGAGCAACAGCTAGGTTGACAGCATCAACCAGAATGTCTGTCATATTCTTCCATGGTTTTTTTTTTTTTGAGACATTTCATTTTCCACCCAACTACACTTATTTTAGACTTCTTTGATTTCTCCACCTGCTCTTATCTTAGACAACTTTGACTTCTCCACTATGCACCCAGCAAACTCATCACTGGAAAATCTCATCATCTTGTGATATCTAATCAGCCTTTGTCCTCACACTGTGTCACCACCCTCTGCCCCTCTGATTGGAAGGTAGAGTCACAAACTCTTCAACTTCCATTTAAGGAGGAGAGACATCTCAGACATTTCCTGATTTTCCACCCAACTAAATTAATTTGGGACTAATTTGACTTCTCTAGCTTCATTTAAAAAAAATTCTTTGACTTCTCCACCTTGTCCCATGCTGGATACATCTACCCATGCCACTTTTCTTTTTCTTTCTTTCTTTCTTTTTTTCTTTCTTTCTTTTTTTCTTTCTTTTCTTTCTTTCTTTCTTTCTTTCTTTCTTTCTTTCTTTCTTTCTTTCTTTCTTTCTTTCTTTCTTTCTTTCTTTCTTTCTTTCTTTCTTTCTTTCTTCTCCTTCCTTCCTTCCTTCTCCTTCCTTCCTTCCTTCCTTCCTTCCTTCCTTCCTTCCTTCCTTCCTTCCTTCCTTCCTTCCTTGCTTTCTGGTTTTCTTGCTTTTCTTTTGTATGTTGCCTTTCTCCATAAAACTATTTTTCTTGAGGACAAGAATCATATTTCTTTTTTGTATTTGTATCCCCAGCCTACACAGGGCATAGTGTCTCGCACACAGTAGGCATTTAATAAATGTTTATTGACTATTTTGGAAACAGGAAGCTCTGGGAGTGACGGTTCAACTTTGGGTCATTAATGGGAAAGAGGAAGTCACCCATCCTCTTGTATTCTTATTCTAACCTCTGCTACAAATGGCCCCATTCTCTTACCCTCTTTAGGGGCCTCCTTCTTTTCTGCTTCACAAGTAAATTTGAGCCATTGTAGTGGCATCAGGAGAAGGAATGGAACACCTTTCTTCTCAGTTCCCTGATTTCTAACCTGTCCTCAGTTCTGCTCTCTCTCTCCCTCTCCCAGGATTACCTTTTTCTCCAGGCACTGCAGGGTTGGAGATGGGAAGTGTGGTGAAGCACTGCTACTAGAAGATTGGGGCAACACTTTCCAGTCTGCACTAAAATGAAAGCACATATGCCCCAGATATCTGCCCCTGGGCCAGAGACCGAACTTGCTTGCCCTAGCTATAGCTCTGCCTAGCTCTGATAGTTATAGGCTTTATGGTGATGAGTGAGTTGCTGAATCTACCAGAGCCTTAGTTTCCTCATTTGTTGAATGTGTGCAATAATTGTCACCCGATCTACTTCATGGGCTTATTGTGAGGAAAATGCTATGTAAATGGTGATATCCCATATAAATGGAAGTTACTGTTGTACAGAAGAATGAAGTTATGTTTTTGGCTTATTGAATCTCTCTGAAACGTAGTCTACTCTATTACTCTGTTTAGGAACCCTCTCTTTCTGTACCTGCATCATCTCTCTACTTCCTTCTGTCTTATGCATATAATCCTTTCCAATACAAAACAGTTCAATAGAAAATGCTACAATTTATTTATTTAATGGGGGCAGGGAGAGGGGAGAGAGAGACATTTCCAGCAGATGTTAGACAGATGCAATGCAGTCACTTAAACAAAAATATTCTCAGTGCATTATAGATTAAAATCTGAGTGAGTTCCTGAGACTTAGGGAGACTTGATTTAAAACAAGATACCTTTTCTCATCAAAATATCTTTAACGAAGTGATATGGACCAATATTGCAAAGTAAGCTTTTCTGGGTGCTAAATATTCCCTTCAGAGATATAGGGGAAAATAGATGGTGGAATTCTGATGTGGTTTTAACTATGAATCTGAACAGGCTTATTGACACAGGCATATTTTAGAGGCAAAGTGGCAGCTTTTACATTAAGTTGTGATCAATTCATCCTCTCAGTAATTTCAAGTGTGACTGCTACTCTCATGAGAATAATATAGAAAGAGGATTGGACCAAGTTTCTTGTTTACATAGAATTTTTGTAGTCTTTCTTTGTTTTGAATAATTCATACTCAGCCCTATTATTAACAGGGGTAATTGGGAGCTGGCTATCACCAGGCACTGAAAAGCATGACCCCCACCATCTTCTTTCCTAATCTTCCAATTCCTTACAAGTCTTCAAGTCACATCTGCTTGCTTTGACAATAACAAGGTTCTTTCCAGTTTGTGCACTTGGGAAACAAGTGAGTGAACTGAATTCCATTCTGTCTCATATAGCACTGAGCAAATTGTAAGCTAAAATTGGATTACCAAATTGTTATTACCAGAGAAGATTTAAGAGGCAGATGGAACACTACCCAGATTTCTCATGCTGGGTTTTAAGACCTCGCAGCTTGAAATAACATATTTTGGTTGGAGTCCTGAACAAATTTATTAGGGAATTACTAAGGAGGGCTAAGTGTAGGATGCTACGCTCTCTTACCGAGAGGATTTTGTCCACAAAAGCTCTTAGAAATCTGGAAAGAAATATTAAAAGAAGTTTAGGTTTTTTGAAGAACACTCAAACAACTTTTGATATTTTAATTACCTTTTTGAAGAACCATGGGTATTTCCATATCATTCTTTTGCATTTGCCTTTTCCATGCATTTAACTGAATGGTTTGGACTTGTGATTTCATCTGAAAAGGAACGTCCAGTTTGAAGATGCATAGCAACATCTCTTCAGCAACTTGTAGCATTAGAGAATTGTTGGTGGGCACTTGGAATTTAAATGACTTACCTTTCATACACACCTACCTAACATATAAACAGAGACCAGACTTGAATCAGGTCTTCCCTGTCTCCAAGGTACCACAACATACTGTCACTCAATTGGATGTGAGTAAATATGAAATTAAACATACTTGCCTCAAAGAAGAAGAGAGGGGTTGGAACCATATTTCTGCTGAAATACACTGAATTATAGCTGGGCACAGGGGATGGAGTGTTGGCCCTGGAGTCAGGAGGACTCATCTTTCTGAGTTCAAATATGGCTTCAGAAACTTACTTATGAGCTGTATATGACCCTGGGCATGTTTGCTTCAGTTTCCTCATCTGTAAGATGAGCTGGAGAAGGAAATGGCAAACCACTCCAGCATCTTTGCCAAGAAAACTCTAAATGGGGTCACAAAGAGTCAGACACAACTGAACATAATGAGCTAACTCTTTGCATTAATCACTTAGTGCTTTGTATATATTAGTTTTCCTGAGGGGGAAGATACTTCTTGAAAAAATATGAAGTAAAAGTCACTGTATAGCATCAGTTGGAATATAAAAATATGTGATACATGAATATAATGGAATATTATTGTTTTGTGTGAAATAATGAATAAGAAATACAGAGAAGCATGGGAAGACATAGAAAATGATGCAAAGCAAAGTAAAAAGAACCAAGAAAACAATATACACGGTAAATGGTGGTGGTGGGTGATGTTGTAATTACATAGGAACTACAACAATGTAAATGGAAAGAACTAATCAAATCTAAATGCCACAAAATTATAAAGAACAAGTTTGGCCACGAAAAAAAGAAATATGAGAAGACATTCCACTCCCCACACTTCTTTGGGTGATTGTGAGTGTGGGTCCCTGCATGTAATATCCAACTTTTTTGATCTATTTATTAGTTTCATTCAACATTTTTTGTTCTTCCTTTTTAAAACTCCTTTATTCTTAGAGATGACTCTCTGGGGTGGGTAAAGGATAGCGGAAGAAATATAGGTGATGAAAAACACACTGTATCAATAAACATTTATTTTTTTAAATGTTGCTATAGATATACAGTGTCTAGTAACATTATATTAATGAATGTGTAGTAAGGAAATATTCTTACTGTAAAATCTTAAATCTGACAGGTTAACTGATTTTTATTTTTATCTAGGAAATTGTCAGACCTCATTTACCTCTCCCAGAGTGCCAGATTCCACAGGGTAATACTGTACAGCTAGTAAATCTCATTCAGAAATTCAGGAGTTAATCATATTTGCCTCCAAAGAGACTAGAGATAAGACCTGGGATCATTAAGGTTATCTGCGTGACTGAAATACACCACCCTTGGCTGACTTGAATGAATTATTTACCTTAATCAAGAGAGGTTTCTGACTGAACATATTAATATTGTAGAGAGAGGAAAAAACTTCCTGGAATCACAGAAGAATGGGAAGTCAGCTTTACTATAGATATGGACGGGTATAGATTAATAAATGTCTAGAGATGAGGACCAAGGGAAGTCTTAACCGTTAACATTTGTGATAAAGTTTAAGACAAATATGAGAACATGTGTGTGTTAAATCAGATATTTTGAAAATAAATATCAGCAATCATGATTCCAAAGAACTAATAATGAGACATACTACCTATCTACTGACAAAGAAGTGATAGACTCAGGATGCACAATGATACACACACACACACACACACACACACACAATTCTGCATCTATATGTGTGTATGTGTATGTGTGTATATTGAACATAACCAATATGGGATTTGTTTGGCTTTATAGGAGTACTTCTTACACAGGTTTTTTTTTCTTTTTCTTTTTTCAGGGAATGGGAAAATGAAAGGGATAGAAAACAGATTTTAGTTAATTGATAAAAGGTATTTTAAGTAAAAAAGGAATATCAGATGATATGAAACTTAAACATATAATATAAATATGGATTCCTACTTCTAATTCACTTTTTTGTGTAAAATTTTTATTCATTTAAGCTTAAATACAAAACAAGAAAAGAAAAAAAATCCATGTACACAGCAGAACATGAGAGGGTTAATATAAAAGAATAAATTTCCATTTCAAGAAAACCTATGTAATAAATGCTATACATTGTGTTCAAAGCTGTCCAGCTTTTCTTTGATTCCTTCTAGGTTTTCTTTTGTTCTCTGAAATGCACTTTTGACTTTTTGTTTAAACCTCCTTCCCCCTACTCCGTCCTCAAGAGGGCTAAATTAGACACAGATATATCTGCAGATTATACATAGATATCTGTAAACATACATATATACATATATATATATACACATACACAGACATATACATATATATAAAACTGTATTATTCAAATTTCTATTTGTCATTTCTTTCTCTGGAAGTGGATAACATCTTCCTTCAGAGATCCAGGTCTTCCCATGTTTTTTCTAAATCAACCAGTTCATCATGTCTTCTGTCACAGAAGTATTCCAACATAATCATATCCTGTCTGAGAGATTGTCTATGAAAGTTTTTTTTCTCCCCAATGTTCTGCTTTCCTTCTATTCTTGGAATTTATACAAGAAAAATTTTAATTTAAAATAATTGAAATTATCTATTTTAAACTTCAACAATTATCTCACCTTACAATATAGTTGAAGGTCTGGTTCTGCTTCTAATTCACTTTTATAGCTCCTTTCTATGATAAGAGAATACCTTTCAAAGGAGTTATATCAAGTCCCAAGACAATTAGAATGGTTTTTACTTTAAATTCTACATGTTCTGCTCCTAAAATCCCCCTCTCAAATGAATTACATCTAATGTCATTGGTTAATCTTGACTAATACAAATTTCCTTGAATAGGGCAACCATTGAACTAGCTAAGACTGAAACCAAAATCAATATCCTGACTCTCACCCAGATAAAAGGTGATAGCTAATAGAGCCTATACACAGGTCAAGTGCGATTTAGACTCTATGCTTTGGCCACACCTAATCAAGCAAGTTGCTGCATTCTTTCATAACTGTGATTTGTGAGGGGTCTCACAGGATGGCTTGAGCAAAGCCAAGCCCTAGGACCCTAATCACAGCATTGCTAAGGGAATTAAACCCCCACATCAATTAATCCATGGCTGTAATCCATATCACAATGTTATTTATTATTTCAATCAAAATGAAATTAAACCAGATCCATTTATCTTCATCAATTAATATTTAACAGCACACCAGTCATTTGGCTTGTGCAGGAAATAACATTGCCTGATTAATTTGTTTTACTCCAGAAAAAAACCCAACTTACATGATTTTTTTCCAAAGATGCTTGACTTGCCTCACAATTTTAGTTATTGTGGACACACATGGTGCTTTCCTTCTTGTTTTTTTTACTTATTCACAGACTCTCAGAATTGAAAGGGACCCCAGGCTATCTAAACCAAATCATTCATCAGCACATATCCCCTTGCTGACAACCTCTTCATCTGTAACATAAGGAAGGTGGATTAGATGACCTCTAAGATCCCTCCTAGATCTCAACTTTTAAGTTTATGATCATCAAGAAGTGACTATCCAGCCTCTTTCTGAAGTTATCCAGTGGTGAGGACATCATTATTTTATGAAGCTACCAACTTCACATTTAGACCACCCTAAATGATAAAAAGTTTTTCTTCATCTCAAGTTGAAATCTACCTTTCTATAATGTCCTAGTTCTGCTCTTTAGGGCCAAATAGAACAAATTTGATTTTTCTTCCAAGTCACTATTTTTCAGATATTTGAAGACAACTATCATATTCTCCTTAAATCTTCACTTCTCCCAGTTAAATAATAGAATTGTTGAATTAGTTGATCCTGCATTTTAGCAAATAAGCCTTTCTACAACACCTCTGTTTAATGGATACCTTTCCTAATGACCCTCATGATGAGGGATCTTCTCCCCTATCCTAAACATCTTCTCTTAACAGGTATTTTTTACACGTTTATAACACAAATACAACATATTATATTTTACAGATTTTCATGTCTTTTATTACAGGTCTATATTCTTATGTCTCATAGAAGAATGTAAGTTTCTTAGGATCAAAAATTACCTTTCATATTTGTTTTTATATCTCTAGTGTCTAGAATAGTATCTTCAATACAATCAGCACTTAATTTAAGTTAATTTAATTGGATACATTTCCTTTCAACAATCTTCATATGGTTTTGAGTTCCCTCACCCTCTTTGGCTCTGTCTTTTGAATACTCTCCAAGTTTTCAATGTTCTTCCTAAAATAGGGCATTCAAAACTGACTATAATAATGTTCAGTGCCCAGAACAGTACAATGCTTCTAATGGGCTCAATAAATATTTATGAGTCAATAACTATGAATGAGTTCCCCAGGGACTTGTCCTGGGGACTATAGATTTGGTCCAAGCAGGGCAGAGCATAGCCGTACTATAAATTCTCTCATTCTCGTCAATACACTTCTATAAATGCAGTCTAATATTCTATTCTATTCTACTCATTTTAACGTGTTTATTTTTTGACTGCTACATCACACTGTTGATGAAATTCATACTAAACTCACAGTCTACTGAAACCTCAAGCTTTTTCTCATATCCCTATCCAGTATTTGTCTAGTTGTTCTTTTGAACCTCAAATGTAGGCAGCTACATTAATCCCTAAAAAATCCATCTTACTAAATTTATCCTAGCGTATCAGGATATCTTTATATTCTGGTTGTATCATCCAACTTGAAACTGATCCCTCACAATTTAATGTCATTCACAAACTTGAGTAACATATTATTTATTCTTTAACTGAAGTCACTGTTGAAGTCAAATGTCAAACAGAATGGAGCCAAGGACAAATCTCTGGGGAATTCATTCAACAGAAATTTATTGAACCTATAATAAACATTGTATTATATGGAGCACTAAGCATTATCTTTCCCTAGGGGTCTTTATCCCTTTGTTATGAAATAAAATTTTCCATTGTAATATCTTGAAATCAATAAAAATCAAGAAGACAAAGAATTGCCAAGGCATATTCAGTCACACATTTTAAAGGATATGATACTATTGTGTAGTAATGTACTCTGCATCATCTTTAATAATGAGGGTGAGATTTCACAAATATGGTCATTGTACAAAGTATCTTTAATGCAATTCCACATTTTCTTTTGACATAGATGATTAGCAATCTCTTTTTTGGACTCCTCTGTTTTTCTTCTTGGCATCAAGCAAAAGATTATTTTCCCCATGATCTTCTCCAAAATATCTCTAATGATAGCTGAAACTATCTGAGTTCTAAGGATGTAATGTTTAAAACACTGATCCCAGAGAGTTAGTGAAGAATCTCAGGGTACCACCACTGCAAAAAAAAGTGGAGAGATGAGTATATATACATATACATACATATGTATATATGCATATGTATACATATACATACATATGTATATATATGCACATATACACATATATAGTATATATGAGTATATATACATATATAGTATATATATGAGTGTATATACATATATACATATATATTTGGCTTGTGTATGTGTGTGTGTATACACACACATACACAAGCCAAATGAAATAATGACAGATATCAGCAATTATGGTAAATCTAGGAATCCCTTAGAAATAGGAGAGAGCACCTTCATTATAATGGCATATGAACACTCAAAGGAAAAAAATAGATTTTTCACAGAAAATCAATGAAGAAATGAAGCAAAAGAGTGAAAAATTGAATAAAATCTTTGGAGGAAAGAATTTGAAGGAAAATAAATAGTTTAGAAGAAAAAGGGGGAAACTGCCTAACTAATGTACTTGAAGAAACCAAAGAAAAATCAATAACTCCATACAACAGCAAGAAATGTTAGAATGAAATCAAAAGATTGAAAAAAAGAGAAGAAAATTTAAGATATCTGGTATCATAAATGACTGCTTTATAAATAAGGTCAATGAGATATCATTTGAAAATTATTGGACTCCTTAAAAACTTCAAAAATAAGTGGCCCATACATTATATTTCAAGAATCAAAAGTGAAAACTGTTTAAATTTTTTAGAACTAGAGGACAAAATAAAAATAGAAAGAATCCACCAATCATGTTGTAAAAGGAACCTCAAAAGAAAAAGTTCCAGGAATGTCATAGCCAAAATCAAGACCATCCAGTTCAAAGAAAAAATAGCATCCAGAAAAAAACAGCTCAAGTACACAGTGACCACAGCCAGGTTCATATAAGACCTGTCAGTTTCTATCATAAATAAGAGAAGATGTTGTAATACAATACGCCAAAAGGCGAAAGAGATAAGCTTACAACCAAGAAGAATCTGTCATGTAAAGTTGAGTATAATCTTATAATGGAAAAAAAATAGATTTCTAATGTAATAGAGGACTTTCAAGTATCTCTGGTGACAAGATCAGAGCTGAGTAGGAATCTTGAAATACAAACACAAGAGTCAAGAGAAATCTAGAAAGATAAATTTATTTGAGCAACTGGAAGGAACTGTGTGATGCTGTAGTGCTAACATTCAATAGGGAGAAGAAACAAGTTTCCCCTCAGAAGTAGAGGTAGCATAGTACCAAGGAGAGAAAAGCCATAAGAAAAACAAACTAACTGACTGTGAAGAGATGAAAGTAGAGGTGGGTGAAAAGAACTAGAATTTAAGTATGTCTTAGATTGTCTCTTGGAAAATTAGAGAAAGTATGTTTATCAAATATTGGTATATGAATGGAAAAGAATATAATTGTATCATAAGAAGTGACAAAAGATATTATTTTGGAGAATCCTGAGTAGTGTGAACTAATCAAAATCATAGAAAAATTACATAATGACTGCAACATTAGAAAATAAATCAATAAATAAGCCAGGTCTTCGTGAGTTCCAGTCCAATGCCCCATTGATTACACTATGCCATACTGCCTCTTAAATCAAAAAATTATCAGACAAATCTAAATAACTAGAGTAAAGCCATCCTCTTTCTAGATTCTGGTTGGTTGGTTTATAGGTTAGGGATAAAGGATAATAGAATCATAGAATTTCAGGGCCAAAAGAGAGCTTAGAGGTCAATTTCTATCTGAGATCCAAATGAGAATATGAAAAGATTTGTCTAAGCCTACACACTGGGAAGAGGAAAATAAGAATTTATATAGAACCAATTATCTTTATTATTTATATAAAGCTAATTAGCACAGTGCTAGGGGTTTTACAAATATTTCCTTTGATCCTCACAACAATTGAACAAAGGAGGTACTTTTATGATGTCCATTTTTCAGTTGAGGAAATTGAGGCAGAGTTAAATGACTTGTCCAGGGTGCATTATTAATGTACTTTTGCTTAATTTGAAGATCTTTCCCATCTACTAATAGGTCCATGTGACCTGCTTAATTCACATTGAAGCCTAAGTCACATGTGGTGGGAAGAGCTTGTTGAACAGGTGGAACAGGAAGAGTAGACCAGAGCTGGGAGGAAGTTGGTGAGGGCAGTTAGGGTGGAGGAGAGAGAGGCCACAGGCAGGCACAGCTAGTGTGATTTAAGTGGCTTGTGGGAAAGCCCCAGAGGAAGAGAGGAGGAAGGCTTGGGAATGGCATTGTCCTCTGCAGTGCTAATATGTATTGACTTCTTGGTAATTATGATAGATTTGACTTTCTGGTGTTGGGATTTGGCTTTCTGGTGTCTGAATAATTGTTTTTTTTCTGCCTTATTTCAGGAAAGTCTGTTATACTTTGTGATTCAGAACTACACCAGCATATTCATAGTTGCCCTTGGTGCTGTGAATATTGCCTTAGTGATACACAGGGTCACACAATATGTAACTGAGGCTGAATTTGAACTCTGGTCTTCCTAAGTGCAGACTCAGTCTCTATTCACTGTATGTCCTAGCCATCATGAATTGATTTACATGAGACATGGCTGTGCAAAGTTACCATTCTCACTCTCTCCTCCATAGCCATCTGGGTCTAGTGACAAGACATAGGTCAGGACAACTGTAGATGACCTTGGATGCAGAGGGTAACTTTGGCTTTTTTAAGCTAAAGTCTTTCCAGGTCTCAGTTTGTCTGAGACAAAAACCCTTCAGTGATTAAAGATAGGTAAGGAAAAAAAAAACCCATCCTGATTCAAATAGGGCCACTTGACTGTGACTTAAACACAAATCATTCAGGATCTCAGTGATTGAACAATAAGGGATCCCAACCCAAGCCTTGGTTGATCATTTTATTGGCTCAGAGTTAGTATAAATAGCAGTTATTTCTGTTCTGACCAGAAACCCAGAGGTTCTTCCCCTCCCATGTTTGTTTATTTAATTATTTATTTGAATAGGTAAAAAAGACCTGGAAAAACATTATCTTGAAAAGGTCCAGGTCTTCCACTGCATCTAGGGCCAGCTCCAGTCATCCTGATCTATGTCTTGCCACTAGACCCAGATGGCTCTGGAGGAGAAAGTGAGGCTGGTGACTTTGCACAGTCCTACCTCACTTAAATACATTTCATTTGCAAATCAAGGCATCATCTTCCTGATGTCATTGGTTCTCTTTGGGAACAAAGGACAAAAAACAACAACCTAGTTACTTCAGCTAACTAATAACAGACTTAGTCCTACTCAGGACAATATGATCTAGTGCAGAGTAGACAAAATTTACAACAGGACACTTTTTCTCTTTCTGTTGAACCATATTTTCTGTCCTTGGCAGCCCAGGGGACAAAGCCAGAAGGTTAAAGTACAAACTACAATAAAGGAATGTATTACCCTTCTACTGAGATGACTCCCACCTTCATTCTAGCCATAACTGAAGCTCCTAGTGGTATAGTGGATAAAGCATTGGTCTTGAAGTCAAGAAGACTTGAATTCAAATCCTTCCTCATATCCTAGACGCATGACCCTGAAAAAGTCACTTAACTTTACTCAACCTCATTTTCATCATTGGCAAAATAATGAAGTTGGACTCAATGTTATCCTGTAGTTAGGAAGATTTAGACACCTGAAGACCTCTTCAAGACATTCTAGCTCTGCATTCTTTCTAGCTATCCCTCATACCTAAAACACTCTCCTTCCTCAATTCTGCTACTGCCTTCTCTGGCTTCCTTTGTTGTGGTGGTGGTGGTGGTAGTGGTGGTAGTGGTGGTAGTAATGGTGGTGGTGGTGGTAGTGGCGGTAATGGTGGTGGTAATGGTGGTGGTGGTGGTGGTGGTGGTGGTTAGTCCTTTCTTTTTGAAGAGGACTAATGGCAACACAAGGTGGTGTCTTAACTTGCTTGTGATGGCTTCCTTTAAATCCCAACTAAAATTCCATCTTTTAGAGCAAATCTTTTCCAATCCCTCTTAATTCTAATACCTTCCCTCTGTTAATTACTTCCTATTTATCCTACATATATTTGTGTATATGCGTTTCCATATTGTCTCCCCCACTAGATTGTGAATTCCATGAGTGGGAGAACGTTTTCTTTCCTCTTTTTGTATCCTCAGCACTTAGCACAGTACCTGCCACATAGCAGATGCTTAATAAAAGTTTATTGATTATTTAGTTGATTGATCTTCACATGATATCAGTGTGATAAACAAGAACTTTCACTGTACTAGCCCAAAGAAAAATCAATGAAGTATCCAAATAAGTAATTTCAAGGTCTGACAAGGGAAATTTTTCTATTTGAGAGTGTGAAGAAAAGAGTTTTGCAGGGTCATTAAATTATAATTTGTAGCCTACTGAAGCTGTGATATTAGTAAATTATAATATAAGTAATATAATATAATATAAGTAAATTATAATTTGTAGCCTACTGAAGCTGTGATAAGACTGGCCTTGCCCTACCTTCACATCAGCTACATTCCTTGGTTTCCAAACCTCAGATTTTTTATATTTCGGTCCTCTAGGAGGTGATGATGCTAATGAAGTACATGCTACAAAATGAAAGAAAAAATGCTGTGACCTAGCATTTGTAAAATGACTTCTTCAGCTGAATTCTAAGACAAGTGAAATATTAAAGTAGCTCATGTACAACTAACATGAAACTAGTTTTAAATTCCATTAAGTTTTAAGCTAAATGATCTTTAAGATTTTTGTTATATGGTTTGGAGCCATGAAATAGTTTTTGGAAAAGGGAAAATGAGTATGACCCAGAGGGAAATGGAGAGACACGTGGTCAGCATGAGTAGGATGAAACATACTACAATCTTGGAATTAAAAAAGAGAACCAGCATAAAGCATGTCTTCAAAGAAAGTATGAGCAGAAAAAAGCTGATGGGGCTGGTAAGAGAGAGAAAAATGGTATAGGACAAAGAACACTGGATTTAAAGTCAGGGGACCTTGTTTGACATCTTGGCTTTCCCACTTACTAACTTTGAGAAATAAATAATTTCATCTTTTGGGGTATCTGTTTCCATAAATGTAAAAATGGAGACATTGGACTAGATGACCCTGTTCTATTTGTGATTCTATTAATTCATTACCATCTTGTATGCTCCAGTGGTACCCTCATGATGTCAAGATAAAGAAAAGTTGTCCCCTGAGCACTCTGGATGGAACCCCTGTGCAAAATGTGTGGAAGGACATGTACAAGAGTCATATAGGATAGGCAGGCATGGATGGGTTTTTATTGGCATCATTTTCTTGATCGGTAATTAAGGAAATGTCCATATTGATCAGATCACAGACCACTGTAGTTTTTGAGGACTGTTTGAGATTGTAGAGATACTGGGCTGTTTTGCAGTCAATTTTAAAGCTTCCTCCTTCCCCACTACCTACCCAGATAGAATATAAGAAGCAATTGTACCAAGTCATTCTTAGGGTCAACTGCAGATTCTTGGGAAAATATTTATTGTAGATACAAATTAGAGCACAGCATTTAAGAGCTAGAAGGTGCCTGAGAGGCTACAGTCTAACCCATACTTGACCAAGCACTACCTCTACAACGCCTGCCAAAAAAGAAATGGTTATACAGTTTATGCCTGAAGATCTTCAATAGGGCAAATGCTAGAATTTCCCAAGGCAGTCCATTCTACATGTCAGTTCCAATTGTTAGGAAGTGGTTCCTACCGTCAAACTTAAATCTGCCTCTCTGAAACTTTATTCATTGTGCCTAGTTCTGCTGTCTGGAGACAGAAAATTTTGCAAACCTTAATAGATAGTAATAACCTTCTATATTCTTCAAATACTTGAAGATAGTCATCATATTAAATCTTCTTTAGCCTAACTCCAGTTTTTCATTGTATCTCTCCAAATAGCATTTTCTCATGTCCAGTCACTATCCTGGTTGTCTTTCTAGTGCCCAGGACATAGTTACCTGAATCTTTCCTAAAATGTGCCCATAAACAGAGGTGTGCTGGAACTGGCTGTTAAATTTTAAATGTGAGCTTTTACATTTGGAAACTGGTAAACAATATAAATCAGCGCTGGATTTATTCTTTTGTTAATTGTCTTGGCTTTAAAAAGTGATAGAGAAAATCTTAATAATGCATATTAATTACCATTGCATATTAATTAGTTAATTACTAATTATTAATTACATTAATAATGCTATATTATATGCTATATGAAATGTAATATAGGATATATTACGTATTATAATATATTACTCTGTTATCTAACACATAAATCAATAATACAATCATTGCAATAAGTAATAAATTATTGATTATTAAATATTAATTATGCACTTTTTTCACCCAGAGACCAATTGTTAAACATTTAGCAGCATACCACTGGCCTGAACTAAGCAAAATATTCTATATATGGCCTGACTGGGGCAAAACATATCAGAACTATTCATTCCTTTCCTCATTTTGAATGCTGTGCCTCTCTTAATACAACCTAGTTTAGCACTAGTTCTGATATCTATTGGTAGGAAGGAGTATAGAAATCTTCAAAGAAAAGAGCAAAAGGTCTGAGAAATCTTTGTCCAGTTAGAAAAGGTAGTCAGAGGGAAATCATGCTGACATGAAGAAGTACTGTGTGACTGCAATTTTTCTTTTAACTTCAGTATGTTCAAGAAAATAGAACAACGTGTGATTGTGAGAAAAATCATGGATTGAAAGTCAAAAACCTAGGTTATACCTCTCTGGACATGTTTCCTCATTTGTGAAATGAGTAAATTGGACTGGATAATCTCTAAAATTCCTTCTACATCTAATAAAGTCTAATATTCTTTGCTTCTATTGGAGATGAGAGGGTGGAAAGTCATACTTAAAGTATCATGATTAATTGAGACCTGTAACTTGGAGCATCACTGGTATGGAATTAAACAGACTAGCAGGACTTGAGGATATAGTGAATTCAGGTCTAGAAATGCAAGAGACCAAGTCAAAGGAAGTCAGGGAAAATAGGGAGGTACTCTAGGTCTTGGTGAATCTGGAAATCAACAAAAGTAGCACAGGTGAGTAGGACTAAAATTTCACAACTGTTTGTCAAGTGATATTTTTTTTTAAATTGCCTTCTGAATATGGGAAGTCCTGGGCCTACAGATCTTCATTGTAGCACAAAATCTACGAGTTATAAGAAGAGCCTTGCCATTATTTGAGAAGCCACAGAAGAAATTCTCTCTTGAGAGTATCAGTTAAAGCTGTTAGCTGCAGAAGGAAGATTTCAGGGCTTTTGATACATAGAAGCCTAGGAGCCATAAACATTTCATACATACACACACATGCATGCATATATGACGGGGGTCGGTCCTAGGCGCCTGGGCGGATAGGGGCCTCCCCGGGAGTGGCAGCCCACCAATCCGAGGGAGACACGGCTCCCATAGAGGAGTTGTGAGCCCACGGGATTGGTCGGGTGGGCTGGATCCAATCGGGTGGTAGGCCTCGCCCTCGGGGCGGGTTAGGATGGCAGCCCGGAAGAACCTCCCTATATAAGACAACGCCCTGAACTGCTCGTGGGACTCCTCCATGCAATAAAGCTATGAACCTCCTGCGCATTGCCTGATTATTGCCTGCCGCCGTGTCCCCCGGGGTAGGTCCGGAGACGTCCGAAGCGGTGCCCACCGAAGGGAGATTCTCACTCGAAGGTCCCGGGGACAGACCCGGGACACATATATGTGTATATATGTGCATATATACACATATATGTGTGTGATTATTTAAAAACAAAAAATCAAAGTCAGTTTCAAAAGAGCATTGAATGATTAAAAATAGAAATAAATGGAAAGAGTGGAGGATTCAAGTTACCAAATTGTACCTTCATGATGTATATCTAATTGTATGTCCCCGTCATCTCTCAAATATGTTTATTTTAGCTAGTTTAATAAAGAGATCTATTTTAATTTTTTAAAAGATGAGTGGAAAGCTTGCTAATTTCCCATCCTTTCTTTCTTTTTCTCTGCCCTTACTCCTATACCCCACTCCTTTCCCTTCTCCTTTTCTCTCTGTCTGTCTTTCTCTGTCTGTCTGTCTGTCTCTCTGTCTGTATCTCTCTCGTGTCTCTCTGTCTGTGTCTCTCTGTGTCTCTATCTCTGTGTATGTCTCTCTCTCCCTGTCTCTCTGTGTCTCTCTATCTCTCTCTGTATGTGTCTCTGTCTCTGTCTCTCTCTCTCTGTCTCTCTCTGTCTCTGTCTCTCTCTCTCTCTCTCTGTCTCTCTGTCTCTGTCTCTCTCTCTTTCCCAACGTCTGGCTTTCTGTCTCTGTTTGCATCTCTCTCTCTCTGTCTTCCTCCTCCCCCTCTTCTACTTTCTCTCTTCTCATGATTAATAAGCAGAATACTATTATTCATGTGATAGCATTGCATCCTAATTTCAGACAAAATACCTAGGAAGAAATAAACGGCCTCCTGAGGGTTATTCTCACAAATCCAAATGCAAAGTGTCAACAGCAAAGCTTTAGAAACTTATTTTCAGCTTACTTGAAAACCAAAAATCTCTCAAATAAAATGAAGTTGGCTTTCTCCAGGACTTACTGCCTTTGGTAATCAGCATTTTTAGGAGTTAAACCACTGAAAAGTGTACTATTAGCTAAAGTTAATTTTCTGGACAGAATACATAGTTCCTAAAACTGATAATAAACTCAGGGCTTAATCAAATTCAGACTTGGTATGCTGTAGAAGTTAAAAAGGAAAACAAACACAGTCCAGTATTTTAGAACTTGGCTCTTGTTAAAGAGTGTATGCAATTTGCACCATTAATGCTTAAACCCAAGCTCACTTGTATTTGGTTTTTGAAATGCAAAATAAATTCTAGGTGAAGTATGAACTCTGAGATCATCTTCCCCCCTCCACCACCCGCACACTTTACACACAGATACACACACACACACACACACAAATATGCCTTTTTTTCTGTGAAATAGTTCTCTTTTGGAATATTGTCTTCTGAGTCAAATTTCACACAAATGTATGCAGATCATCTCTATGAAAGAGTTGCATCTTGCTCTTTGTAAGCGAAGTTTTCAAACACCTTTTCATTGGCTGTCAATTTCTAAACTTAATACTAAACCTTGCCTTACCTTTATTGTCTTCTTTACTGTCATATTCAGCATTGAAATAGTAGGGATGAACAGAAACTTTGGTTTGAACCTTCCATCAGTATTTTCTGGTTTTATGACCATCACCAGATCATTTAACTTCTCTTGGCCACAGTTTTTTCCTCTGTAAAATAAGAATCTCTTGACAGCTTGGTGGTGCAAGTGGATAGAGCGCTGGCTCAGCTCCTTCCTTAGTTCATATCTGGCCTTAGACACTAACTGAGTGACCTTGGGCAAGTCACTTCAGCCTGTTTATCTTAGTTTCCTCATCTGTACAATGAGCTGGAAAAGGAATTGGCAAACCAGTCCAGTGTCTTTGCCAAGAAAACCCTAAATGGGGTCATGAAGTGTCAGACACGATTGAAAAATGACTGAACAACAAGAAAATAGCAATCACAATGCCTGTAGCGTCTACCTCATTGACTCCTTTGTGAAGATCAAGCAAGGTTAATATCTGCAAAGAGTTATTAAATATCAGTCATTATCCTTTTAGCTCCTTACAAGCATTTTTATTATTGTGGTGGTAGTTTTTTTGGTTTGTCTTTTTTTTTTCATTTTTAGAGAACAAGAAGTTATAGAAGAAGCCAAAGGCTTAAAAGGAGAGAGATGTTGTCCATGAATCATATAGAAAGAAAAAGGAAGAGGTTAAAGGGGAGGGAATGACTGGTGTAATTAACACACAGTAGCTAAAAACAAATAAACAATCAAACCAAGAGTTCAAAACAATTTGATTATGAAGAAAAGGAAAAGAGAAGCCATGCTTACATATTTGCATGGAGGAACATGTGATGGTCACAGTGAAAGGGAGACTAGTAAAGGAAGATTTCCAAAGACATAAAAGAAAAAGGCATCAATGCATCTAAACTCCTCAGATCTCAGTCTATTCGTTTATACAGTATAGGAATTGGGCTAGATGGCCCCTGCAGCCCCTTCCACCTCTCACTATGATCAAAGCTCATTCTCCTTTGTGTAACACTATACCTTTAACGATTCTTGTCTTCAGTCTCATCTGTTCTGCAAACTAATTTGTGGAATGAGATCTGGTATCTCGGACCATCAAGACTTCTCTTCATATTTTCACAACAGTCATTTTTTTTATCATTTTCTGGATGATGCTGTTGAACCCAGATCTAGGGATCCTTGGAAAGAATGATCAGAAATTCTGCCACTATGCTCCATTTAATCGATAAGTCAATAAACATTTATTAAGTACCTACTTTATGTCAGGCACTGTGCTGAGCACTATGCTCTATACCATAAATGGTGGTTCCCGGTGCTCAATATGGCTGAATGCTTGACCTGATCGGGTCATCAATTTGCTTTTATCTACAGTGAGGGGCATATTGCTCTGATGTCATCATTATAGTTGCTGGTAGATTCTTATTCTAAATAGCCTGAAATTTCTAAACATTTGATACGAGAAGCTTAAGACCTGTCAATAGTGGTGGACCTAAATTTAAGAGAATTTTCTCAATTCCTACTCTACACTAAGCTACTAGAACCTAACTTCACCATTTTAATGTACCCCTGACCTCAGTGATGTAGATTCTACCTCCAATAATGGTTGCTGTCCTCTGTTCTTGAAGAGGACCAAAATGACACCAAGGCAGAGACTATCTGACTGGAGATTGTGACTCCAAAGGCCTGGCCATGTTGTTGGAATGCTAAATTACATTTGCTTAAGAGACGATTTAGAAAACTCACACAAGGTAAACACTCACATGGAGTTCAGAAGAAGTGAGACAAGGACACTCTCAAGTCTCTCTGAAGAACTTTGGGATCAATTGTGAGACATGGGAGATATTGTCACAAGACTGCCCAATATGAAGTGCCCACGTCACAGAAGGAGCTGGGATGTGTTAACTAATCCTGTTTTTTCCCTGCGCATAGCTTACTTTGTATGCACTTGTTTACCTGTCATCTCCCCTTTTGATCATAAGATTTTTGTATCCTCAGTACTTAGCACAGTAGAGTGACTAACACCTCAAAAAATATTAAGCTTTTCTTTATCGCTTGCTTTCTGCCTCAGTTTCCCTCTTTGTTTCTCTCTCACCCTGTCTGTGTCCTGTCCTGTCTGCTTTTTGTCTCTTCCTCTCTTAACCAGATAAAAAATGGAATTGAAACAGTGTGGCAAAGCAAATGGATTCCTTGCCTTCAGGACAGGAAGGCCTGACTTTTGGTATCCAGTCTTACTTGGGTACTTACTAGCTGTGTGTGCCTGTGCAAAAAGTTACTTATACCCTCAGCCTCACTTTCCTTATATGTAAAATGAAAGGGTTGAATGTGATGGTCTTTAATGCCGCTTCCAGCTTTAATCATAAGATCTAGGATCCTATAAAGTTTTTATTTTATTATTGTTTATTGAATATCATTTTATGTTTCCTGTTCTTAATTTAAAAGCATGTGAATGAAATGTTTTATATTGCTCCCTGCTGCTCATTATTCCCTTTTAAAGAGGACTGATGACATTATGGGGTGATGTCTTGACGCATGTGTGAATTGGATTTCAGTGAGACAGAGGGGTGCAAAGTCATCAACCTCACTCTTCCAGAGTCATCAAAGTCCATCGACAAGACAAAGGTCAGGAAGGCTGGTGATGGCCCAGGAAGCAGGATGACCTTGGTGTCTTTGATGCCTGACCAAGCTCTAAGTGCTCCACAGTGTCTGCTTTAGCCCTCTTCCTGGCCACTGGAACAAATTGTTCTCATCTGCCCATTCCTCCAGGGGAAGTCTTCATCTCCTTCAGGTAGACCAGTGGACTTGAGAACTGTTGGTTGCTCTCAACCTGGATTGGTCATCTGTCAAGTCAGTTTACTGGGCTGTGGCTACTACACATGCTATAGCTTTTCGGAGCCACAGATGAGGACTGGGGTAAAGGTGAACACCAAAGGTAGATGAGCAATCCTGAAGGTGGCTCAGCAAGCCCTCACATCAAAGGTCCTAGTCCTCATGGAACACCCCATATACCACATTACTCACTAAAAAAGGGGGGAGTGAAGAGGGAAAATGCCTTTTATAAGTTTTTTGTTTTTCTCATGTGTGGGAGACCAGAATTTTTTTTTGGTGCATCAGTAACCCTCTTTAGAAAAAAATTGATATCTTTTGTTTTGCATTAACTTCCTTTTCCTATAAATCCACTCCCAACTTCTCTTATTCATTACAAAATCATATCCATAGGAAGAAACAAAAAAGAAAAGAGGCAACCTACTTGTTTTTAAGGCCTAATTAAAATAATAGCAAAGGTGTGATACACTTATGTTCTTAGCAGCATAGTACCAGAATTCTTCTGGTTTCCATGATGTTCATATCCCTTCTGCAACACCATCAGTTGCATGATAATGGGCAAGTCACTTAATATCTCTCAACCTCAGGTCTCTTATCTGCAAAATAGGGACAACAAATTAAAAAAAATAAGATTCACTACCCACCTTACAGGGTTGTTCTAAGCTTTGCAAATCTTAGATCTCTTTATGAATAAGTTCTTCCAATGTAGGATGTTACATAAAAACAATTACTATTTATTTTTATGTTTACTCCCATTCAACTATTACCCTCTCTTCTTCCAACCTTTGGACCAGGGATTCTTTTTGTCTTCCTTTATACATCTGCAATGCTTTGACCAATGCTTTGATACAGAGGAGGCATTTAATAAATGCTTGTTAATTGATTCATCAGTTAAACAGCTGTCAATGACTTTTGATATTAGTAGAGAAGAAAGATGGAAGCTGGAAACAGAGACCATGAATAGAGATGGGAAACAGCTGAGTTTTGAGATTTTTGTTGTCGAATTTCTCTTTTCCTTTTCTCTGCTACTTGAGGACTTTTCCCCCGCATAATTACTTGCTATTTCAATAAAAAAAGACGTCATCCTTAAACACCTGCTTTGCCAAATGGAAGGAAACAGGCTTTTAGGTGGTGTGGCTTTATTTAAATACACATTGCTATGGAGTTTAAATACTTCTCTAGCTTTACTGTAGTAGTAAATTTTAATCCTGGTGACAGAAGCAATTGCTCTATATAAAATAAAAGGAATTGTTTTAAAGTTCAACTTTCTCCATTTCAGGGAAAATGAATTCCCACAAAACTAAATTTAAAAGGACCAAAAACTTCTTAGCTTTTAGAGGAGGAGGGAAGAAAAACCTCTGCCTTTTTGTGCCAAAGCACACAGAAAGCTTATATGGCACTATGGAAAGGTGAGGGGACTAGGCCTGTTTCTGAGGGAGTAAACGTTTCTTTTATTTCCTTTTCTCTTTTACATTGGCTGCTAATAATTTTAAACTGTCCTGGCATTTTGCAGGCAATAAAAGGACAAAATCCCTGAACTTTTTCTGCAAACTCTGTAATTCTAGTCTTCTGTTTTTAAAGCAAACATTCCTGAGTAAAAAGAAGGTGTAAACCTTCTTGTCTTAAATTGGGTCAAAAGCATGAAAATACAGGTCAGAGTCATTTCCAAGAGGGGTGAACAGAGTCCTCTCCAGTCCAAATGCCTTACTGGTCTCTACAGGAGCCTCTCTGGCTCCTCTTCCTAAGAGATCCTAGGTTTAGAACAGGATGGAACATCAATGTTCATGTAGTGTAACCACCTCATTTTACGGATAAAGAAACTGAGGGCCATGGAGGTTGAATAACTAGTCCACGATCATACAGGAGTTTGTATTAGTGAAATGATTAGAAAGCAGGTAAAAATATTTAGTTAATAATAAGAAAATCAAGAGAAGTAAGAAGGTTTGGGACATGAACTCCAAATGCCAGCATGAACATCAGTGTCTAGAAATAAATTCCGGAGATAGACTGTTCCACTGTGGCAAGCTGAAGGCCCAAAGTCTTAGCTACAAGGTTGCAAAAGAAAGGTTTCTTCTGATAAGCATTTGTTTCCTAGTTTTCTGTACTTGGCCCTTTATGATAACTGCTTTGGTAAATAACATAGACGTTGAAACATTTTATTATTGGAACAGAAATACAATTACATGCAGATGTTGCTCTGTGATTCATTGCTTTGTGTTACATAAATGCTAAAGCTGGAGGGAGCTCATAGGTCATCCAGTAAACACTCTAGGCTTAGCACACTTATCTCCTCTAGTATTTTCTTGATTTCCTTATCTAATCTCTTTTGTGAGTGTTTCCACAGACTAAGCCTCTGGGTCCTCTCTTGGCAACAGATTTCTTCAGCCAATTTCTCAAACTACTGTCAAGATTTTCTTCATACCCAATATAAACTCTCCTTACTTTATTTTCATTCAAAGATGGTTCTTTCCCAAAAACATTCCTGAGCTACCACATGCAAAATTACAATTACTTTCAGATCATCTCTTTTAAAATTTGTCCTTGTTTGTCTGCTCCTTAAAGTCTCTTTCATTTCTTTCAGATCTAACTAATGAATTTTCCTCTCTCTCTCTGTCTCTGTCTCTCTGTGTCTGTCTGTCTCTCTCTCTGTGTCTCTGTGTCTCTCTGTCTCTTTCTCTCCCCTTTGGGGGAGAAAATAATAGCTAGCATTTATGTACACTTGACAAAATAATTTATCTTTGGTACCTCATTTGATCCTTACTACAATGCTGAAAGGGCAACTAGGTAGCATAGTAGATAGAGTGCCAGACCTGGAGTCAGGAAGACCTGAATTCACATCTGTCCTCGCATACTCACTGTGTGACCCTGGGCAAATCCCTTACCCCTGTTTGCCTTGGTTTCCTCCTATGTAAAATGAGCTGCAGAAGGAAATGACAAACCACTCCAGTATCTTTGCCAAGAAAACCCCAAATTGAGTCATATAGGGGCAGACATGGCTGAAGTGACTGAATAGCCACAAGTATTATTGACCATATTTTACAAATGGGGAAACTGAGAGATGTTAAGCAATTTGCCCAGGGTCACACAGCTAGTAAGTATCTGAGTTAGTTTACAAACTCAGGTCTTCCTAACTTCAAGTCCAACAGTCTACCCACTGTGCCAACTATCTGCCATCTTACTAAGAGACTGGTGGAGAGATGAAGAATACAGAAGAATAAATATCAAGTTATAGAAACAACTGCAATTCATGTAATTCCAATGAGAGGCAAAAGTGTGAGGTCGATGGATCAGGTTGTTACCCCCATGAGGTTAGAATATGTCTATGCTAATGAACTTTCAGCCTGGTCAGGTGCTGCTTTTATCTTTCTATACTTCAGGGCCCAGCTTAACTCTCATCTCCTCCATTAAGCCTTCTTCCATTACCCAACTTGTTCTTTCCCTCCTTCCACTTCATTGAACCTTTACTCTCTGCACTGTTATTTTTCTTTCTTTTAATATCATGCTATTTTATGTTATTATTAGATGATTTCCTGTCTCTTCTCAAGTAGATGGTAAACTTCTTTAGGGGAGGACACTATGTGTTATATGTCCTTGAATCTGTCTCAGTTCCCAACATGACACTTAAGTCAGTCAATAAGCATTTATTAAGTATTTACTATGTGTAAGACTATTCTAGATGCTCTGACTATAAGGAAATGCACAAACATGGTGCCTGTCATCAAGGGGCTCCCATTTTAATTGGGAAGTTAGTATATAAATAAACAGGAGCTCACATTCCAATGGGACATAGTAAGTTTTTAAAACATGTTGTTAAATTGGAATGGATTCTTATTTAGACCTCTGGTTTTCTGGAACCTCCACACTTGCCAAGCCTTGACTTATTCTATGGTCACTAAAAGGAAAGAGTTTTAAGTTTAGGACTGGAATGAATGTCAAAGACTATATAGTCCAATACCCTCATATTACAGAGAAGAAATTGAGGGCCATGGAAGTTAAATAGAGAATGTTGGAATGTAACCTCAGAGGAATGAAAACATGACTGACTTGAGTGGTGCTTCTTCAATGAAGATTCTGGTAGGAATGATCACAGGAGTCTGTATAAGAGGCAAGATTAGAACTCAGGCTCACTGCATAGAGAGAGTCAATGCTCTTTCCAGAATAACAGGCAAGATCTTTGTCTCCTGTGGAGCTACCCTAAATTAGACATCTGAGTCCAGGGTTCAGAAGTTTCATGAGACAGATCAATTGCAATTGGTCAATTCCAAGACTTTCACCTGAAATTCCATTCTATTTCAGGAAGAAGGTCTAGATCACCTTAAAAATTCAGGTGCCCTAAGTATAGACAGCATAGTTATATCTTGAGATAATTCATAAGGTCCTACTTCCTCAAAATATTTTCCCCACTAGTCTTCCACAAGTAACTAGAATCCCTATAATTAGAATTACTGCACTGTAATGAAAGATTATCTTTAGATCAGTTCTTCTAAAATACACATTGAATATGTATCTTTCACCATGCCCCAGAAACTTACTCATTACAGAAGTTCAGTCCAGCCTTCAAATTCACATACTAGAATTTTCTTTGCCCCTTTGGGTTCTCCTGTGCTCTTACTAGAATCTCCATTGAAGGAGGGACTTCCAAGTCAGCCATGTCTTCATTTCTCTGAGGCTGAACTCCTATCATTATCTATCTGTACTTCATGCCACCTTTCCCACAAACATTCCCCCTTTTCCCATTTTCTCAACTTTCTTTTATGTGTTACCTTTCCCTGTGAGAATAGCTCCTTGAAGGGAGGGGACTGTCTTTCTTTCTACTTGTAATTATGTTCCTTGCACTTAGTGCAGTGTTTGGCACTTAATAAATGTTTGTTGTTGATATTTGAGCTGAGGAAGTATGGTATCCTGGAAAGAACAGTAGATTTACAGTCAGAATATCTGTCTTCAAGTATTAATCAGAAAATCCAATTACTTGAGTGGCCCTAAATTTAATTTCACTTCTCTCAGTTTCAGTTTTCTCTTCTTGGAAATGAAGTTCTAGATGAGGTGATCCATTAGGTTCATTTCTAAATCCTATAACCCAGTGTGGTGGTTTAAAAAATTCAAGAGACATAATTTCTAATAATTTAGTTATGTAATTAATAATGCTAGCATGTTTATTAGTAAAAGGATAGTCATTTGACCATCATTTTTAGAACAAAGACAGTCATGGAGGTGGGCTCAGAGCTTATACTTTTTTTTTTTGGAGGAGGAGTGGCAATCAATTCTGATTGTTTAACACAATATATTAAAATGAGAGGCTGAAAGTGACATCATGTCACCCTTGGAGGGGAAACTTATCTCTATACTCAGACCACCCCTAGCCTTGGTCTATCTGGACCCAAGTTTGATTGAATAGAATTCACAGGAGACTAGAGATCCCTTGTAGGGTTGGGTTGGGTCAGAGAGAGAAGTTAGTTCAGTCTCGTTATCAGTGACGTCCTTCAAGAGACTGAACTTTTAAAATCAAGATTTTGTTGTTTGCTCTTCTTTGTTGAAGAGAACCTTGACATCAGGGAGGTGATGTTGTGACATGTAAGTAAATTGGATTTAAGTGAGGGAGGGCTAAGCAGAGAAGGGAAGAACTCTGGAACTCCCCATAATATTGATTATTAATAATCATTTCTCTCACTAAGATCAACTCACCCAGTCCTCTAATTTATAGACAAGGAAACTTGCTCAAGGGCATGCAAGGTATTGTTAAAACTATGAATAAAAGCCAGTGTTTTTCTTCAAAACCAAAGAAGAAACAGCTAGAATTTCCACCCAGATCTTTTAAATTCAAGTCCAATGGCCCTGCCACCCTAGGATTGCCCTAGTAACTCTAGGAAGTAGGTTCTGAAAATTTGAGTGATTTGGTCAAGGTTTAGCACAGGTAGTAAGTACTTGAATAAGTAAATGAATGTAAATATCCTAATGTCGAGGCTGTTCCCCTACATTCTGATGTCTCAGCTCAGAACTGGGTTTGACAATAACCATGTTACCTTGGGTAGGTCACTTCTGAAATTCTCTAATCCTCAATTCCCTCACATGTTACATGAGGATAATTATACTCTCCTAACTTCGTAGAGTTGTGTAAATAAAGCAAGATCAGTGAGATAAAAGCAGTATGATGAAGCTAAAAGTGTGGCATAAATAGAAGGAATTATGCTGCCTTGAAATTTTGTTTTAACTTCATTTTAATCATTATCTTCATTCTATATATAAACTTGCTCTATTTTCTCTGTTATACTGTGGTCTCTAAAATCCCATGAATACTTTAATCACTATTTTTTGAATTGCATCGGTCAACTCTATTGTGAATTTTTATGTCTACAACCTTTAACAACAAACTTCATTTTCTAGCTTAGAAGGACAAAAGTTCTAATGCATCAAAGTCTCTGATTATCTTAGAGTTAAGTTATTTTAACCATTTTCTACCCTGAATATGCTTTAACCTCTCTTTGCTTTAAAAATACGAAGACCCCCAAATTAAATATAATTTTTTGATAAAGTATACCTTTCAGTGATTAAATGACATTGTAAATACACTCTCAATGAACTTTTAAAATAATAGGCCTAAGCTGCTAACTCATATTCAGCGTAATTACAGGACATCATCATCTCCAAACATGCTTTTATGTTTTTGTTTTGTTTGTTTTTATTCTTCTCTGCTGTGGGCCTTGATTGTAATCCTTTATATGTACTCTTGTCTTTTTCTTATAATTTCTTCATCTTGTCCAGATTGCTTCTAATTCTAATGCTGTCTTCCAAAGTGCTGATTTTCCATGTTGGTGTTGGCTACAAATTTCTTTTGATCATTCAAATCAAAGATAAAAATATTAAAGAATACTTACCTTGAAGCATCCTTGTCAGATTTCACTATTTTCCAAAATAGTCAAGATTGGCCCTAAATTAAACCACTGATGAAATTACTTTAGCTGCATGAATTAATACCAAAAATAAAAATCATATTCAATCATTATTTTATAACTTTGCCCAAGAAGTCTACTGTACTTTGATATTTTCCTTTTTTTTCCTAATTTTTTAAATCAGGCCTGTGATCTTACTGATGAAAGGCAATGGTCTCCAAAGTGTGGGTCATAACATGATCCTCATGAGTATATGATCATCTAATCAAAGGAGAGAAGATGAGTTTCTTCTTGCCATCCATGTCATTGCTAATCATGGAGCATGTTTTTGACACAGAACTACCATTTGGAAGTATTTTCACTCCAATGTTCCCCCATTTCAATCTCTCTAATTTCTGGGATTGCAAACTCCTAATGTCTACTCTTCTTCTCAGGAAATGAGCCTGTTAGGGAAGTTACAACCTAACTCCCATCCTTACAGGCTCCACTGAGAAAATTCCCTCTTTCTACCTCAGTACACCTTCTCCATCATCCCCAAAAGACCACATGGTTGTGGCAAGGAGGTTTCTCTGAGCTCCAGGGAAGTGAAACAGTAAGAGCCACAACACTTTTTTAAATTTTGGGTGGGACATGGTGGGTCACACAGGATGAACATGCATGAGTGGGTTGCAATCTGTATCACAGGTACAGATACATTCTCTTTACCCCACAATCCACCTCTCTTCCAAACTTTCCTGTTACTCTCAAGGGTACCAACATTCCTCAACTTTCCTTTAGAAATGGCAAATTCTTTATATTTCCCTTTAAAAATATTCACAATTCTAGTGTCATTCGTAACTTTTTACTTTCATTCATCCCATATATCTAAGTAGTTGACAATCTTGTCATTTCTGTCTTTGCAATGTTGCTTGTAATCATCTTCTTCTTTACCTCACATGCCCACCACTTAGTTCAGACCCTTATCAACTCTTGCCTAGACTATTATATTGGACTCCTAATTAGTCTCCCTGCCTCAGTTCACTACCCTCTGCAATCTATCCTCCCCTCAGCAGACAAGTTATAGGTCTGATCCAATCATCCTCCTCTTCAATAAATTCTAGTCATTCCCTGTTGACTCTAGGATCAAATAAAAACTCTTTGGTTTGGCATTTAAGTGCCTTACAACTTTGCCCCATTTACCTTTCCAGTTTTATTATGTATTACTATATAGTCCAGCCAAAATAACATTCTTGCTATTCCTTCTACTCACTCAAGAACACCACTAAAATATCCAAATGAATAGAAATTAAAATATGACACTTTCTATTAAGCTGAATCACACAAAGAAAAAGCAACGGACTCATTCTGAAAACTTCTGCTGAGTGGAAACCAGAGGCAATCAACTTTTATTGAATATTTTTTGCTTTGTTCATGATGCATATCTGCACAAAGGAAAACACAAGTCCTGCTGAAAAGTTCAATGTTATATTCATTTACTATCATGACCCAGGATGCAAAGGTTGTATTGTGCTCCTTTTAGTAAAGACTTTCAAGAAAGAAAGAAGGGAAAGAAAGAAGGAAGAAAGAGGAAGAAAGAAAGAGAAAGAAAAAAGAGAGGAAGGGAGGAAGGAACGAAGGAAGAAAAAAGAGAAGGAAGAAGAAACAAATTCATTTGCTTGGCAAGCTATGTTGATCAGATTAACTGAATAATTAATAACCACTATTATTTATAATTCTGCTTTGTCTCTCAAATCGTACCCAATGATTTTTCAAAAATAATGCAGCACATTCAGTCAATTGCTTCTCACACTTGCTTTTTAGAGCAAAAAGGGTTTTTAATATATAAATATTTACATATAAATAAAATAAAAACATTTCCCAATATTATTTATCTCACTGTTTATCCTTTCAACTCATTTATCATTTGGGTATATTTTATAATGGACATAATCTGTTAATGCAATAACGCAGTTAGGTGGTGCAGTACATAGAATTCCAGGTTTGGAGTCAGGAAGATTCATCTTCCTGATTTCACATTGGGTCTCAGACACTTTCTGATTGTGGGACCCTGGGCAAGTCACTTAACCCTGTTGGTCTCAGTTTCCTCATCTATAAAATGAGCTGGAGAAGGAAATGGCAAACCATTCCAAGTCTTTGCCAAGAAAATCCCAAAGAGGGTCACGAAAAGTCAGATACCACTGCAGAAGACTGAACAACCACAAGAATCATTTATATATAAATGACTAAGTATCTGAAGATACACGCTTATTTTTTTTTAACTGATGTGGTGTGCAATGAAAAACAATGTGGAAACCAGTGGTAAGGGACCTTCTTCTATAACTTAGAATCTTAAAGTTGCCTTGAGGGTACTGAGGCTTTGAATGACCTGCCCAGGATCCCATAGTCAATATGTATCAGAGGTGAGAAATGAATGTAGGATTTTCTGACTAAGGCCAATGCCCTATCCACTTCCTACGTATAATAAAACTAAAATCGAACTCTTGAAAGAGCAAGAGGGTTTTTTTCCCCCTTCTCATAAAATGCTTGTATTTAATTTACATTGCTGTGTTTGCCAATTTTCCTCTAGAAACATTATTCAGAGATGGTATAATTAAAGCACATTAAACTTGGAGTCAGAAAACCATAGTACTGGAGCCAGTTCTGTCCCTAGAACCTATGCTGACTTGGGTCTCAGTTTCCTCGTTTGGGTCTGTATAAGATTGCTAATATCCTTACACTCCTCCCTTTCCCCCTTCAGGTCCTTCTCCATTCTCACTCCCTTTTCAGTTTCCATTTAAATGTTGTCTTCCTCAGTTAGAATTGAGGTTAGGAACTGTCTTTCTCTATACTTATCCTCGTAGTCCCTCCACTTGGCACATAGTAAGCGCTTAATAAATGCTTGTTCACTTATTGACTATCAGCACTTAGAATCCATAATTCCAGGATCCCATGAATCTCAGAGTATATTTAATCCATTTGTGCTCTGATGACGTCACCTCCTCCAACAAAGAAGTCAAAACCTTTCACTATCAAACCCATTCTTTGTGGAAATTCATTTGGAAAGATACATTTTATTCATTCCACCCCCTGAATTAAGGTAGCTTATATTTTGTGTTTACAAGTGAAATGACTGTGTGCTTAGAATTGCAGATACAAATTTGGAGGCCAGCTTAAGATGTTTGAAGGTTTAGCCTTTAGTGAGAAAAAAAAAAGGAATTCTTTTGTCTTGCATCAACATGTTAATAAAGTCTAAAGTTCTTGCACAAACAAAACTGACTTCAGTGGGAATTACTTTCACATAAAGGCTTCAGAATCATAAGTAGTGAAGAATTCTTGAAAGCTATTTTTCCAGCAGTCCGGAGTAGAAACCGCTATTATTTCTTACATTGAGACGATCAGGATGAGTCTTAACTTGGTGGAATGGATTTGTATGTACTTTGGAGAGAAAAACAAGAATAATATTTTGAAAGCATTTTTTTCATAATATTTTATGACCAGAACTTATATTGGGCAACCATATACTTGTTCTTCTGCTTTCTATTATTTCACTTTCTGTTATTTCTGGAATCATTTAAAGGTGGTCATTTGAAAAGGCTTTATCAAAGGTAACCAGTTTGCATAAAGTCGTTCCTGATTCCCCAACTGCTGTTGATTCCTCATAAAGCTACCTTGTATTTTTTTTGCTTATTTATGTTTTTACATATACATATATATACACATATATATACATATATATATATACACACACGTGTATTTATTTATACAAAGTTTGTGTGCTTTTCTTCCCTGATAAAATGTAAGCTCCTTGAGGGTAGATATTATTTATTTGTCTTTGTATTCCCCGCTTCTTAGCACATTGTCTTGCATATAGGTGTTTAACAAGTGCTTCTTGATTGATTAATACCTTTTTTAAAAGTTTACAATAAGACATGAGGAAACCAACATTTTTGATGTTTTATTTACTCTTAAATTCTGATTTGCTTTTCACTTTAAGAGAATAAACATGAAAATTAGACCTAGAGTCATGAAGGCCTGAGTTTGAATGCTACCTGCTACTTTTCTGTGAATCTAACCAAGTCTCTTGGAGCCTCAAGTTTCCTCATCTGTAAAATGAAGGTAATAATTTCCATGGCACTTACCTTTTAGGTGGCTCAAATGAGATAAAATCCTTATCCAATTTTTAAGTGTTCATTTTTCATTTAGAAAATACTTAAGCTTACTGGTTTAGCTTGTAATTTAGAAACAGATTTGGACGTGGAAATTAATATGACACCATTGATACAATAATACTCCCCTGACAATCTCTTTCCTCACAGTCCCACTGACCAGAGTTCCAGAAGCATGTTAAGGATGCTGGTCATTGATGTTAGTGAGGAGCAGCCACATTGATAACTATTATGAATGAAATAAAGACAAATCACTAATTTTAAGATTCATATATGTTTTCTATCTGGTGGGCCACTATTGTCTCAGAATATGTGGAAAAATAACTGGCATTTATATAGAGGAATTTCTTGATGTTTAGATTTTCCTTGGTCATTCATCTGAATTGGTTATAATTACAAAGAGCTATTCCTGTAACTATGCAGTACAGTGGATGTACAATGAGAAGTTAATGATGATTATATAATACATATATACACATATATGTGGTATTATATATATAATAATGATTAGGTTAGTGAAATAATAAATATCTGTTTCAAAACCAGACTTGAGTCTGCCAAAGGTGCTTTTGATAAAGTTCATTCTCACATTGCTAAAGTCTTTGACTTATCTGAACTTTGTAACAGACTCTTAGAGCAGGGTGGGGTGGAGGGTAGGGGAATTAGCAATTAGGGTTAAGTGACTTGCCCAGAGTCACTGAGGTGGTAAGAGTCTGAGGTCATATTTGAACTCAAGTCCTCCTGATTCTAGGGGGTGGTGCTCTATTCACTGTCCCACCTAACTACCCCATTTAGGCTCTTAAGATTTAGGACATTTCCTTCAACGTAATCAGATAATTCTGTATTAGGACTTCAGAGCTATAGGCGTGATGATAAACATTCTTCCTCTTATCAATATTAACTGAGAATTATAGAATTTCCAGGAAACACAACTGGGACCTTAAAATCCTAAAATCACAAGAGTGCACAAAAAATATTTTTTTTATACTGAGGATTTCCTGAAAAAGAATGCTAAGTAAACGAGGAATGTTGATAACCATTTCAATCTCCTATTTAAAAAAAGTAATTCAAAATCTTTGATGTACATTCACAAATCTATTATTATGTGTGATATTTATTCCTTTCAAAATGATTTTCTGAGAAACTTTTTTTAAAACAAAGAGCAGAAGCATGAAAAATGATGTCCCACAGCTTTCTCCCTTAAAAAAAAATCCTTTGACTGCCTAATGGTAGTTTTGGAAAGCCACTTAATGTAAAAGCTCAAGTTAGCCACTTACTGAAGTAGCTTCCCCCTCCCCCGCAGTTTCCTAGCATAAAGATGATTTTTATTAAAGTGAGTTAATCCTTTTTTACTCTTCCTCGGTGCTTTGTAGACAAGAATGAGTTCTCATAAGCCGTTCCGGCATGTGGAGAGTTAACCAGGTTAAAAGGATCCCCAGCTAGCTTCTTTCACCAGGAATGCAATTCATGTTTACCTATATAAGGAAACCTGTTAGACTGAAATCAGTTTGGCGGATTTTTAAGCTGACAGAGAGACATGTAAGCACACACCCTGGAGAGTGGGAGTGCTTTGGTAGGCTGGACAGAGCACAGCTTCCTGAATCTCAAACTGACTGCAATTCAGCTGATCCTGAGGAAAACAGCCCAGGAGCCTTCTCCCAAAGCAGGCTGCTTCGAGGAACTATCCGCCTGGTTTCTGAGATCAAACTTAAGGGGAGGGGGAAAGTAAAAGACAAGAAAAATGGAGAAGCAGGTAAGTTGTGGTTTTCTTTCTTTCTTTTTTTTAAAGAAATAATTCCTTGCCTCTTGGAAGTGACACTGCTATACCGCTTTTGTAAGGGGAAGAATCTCTTGAGTGGTACTGCTAATCTGTGTTTCTTAAACAGCAGCTCATTCTTGCCTAACCTATACTTCGGAAATACCTTGAGACAGCTCTTTGCCCCTTTATGCACCCCAAGCGTCCACAGACAATTCTTTCAGCTCCTCAGACATTGTAAAAAGTTTGTTTCTAGTCTGAAACGATCTGGTCTTCGAAATGAGCAAACTTTCTTATCTTGGATACAAACTGAGCAGTGCAGAAGAGTCAGGATGCTTTGAGTAAATGCTTGAATCCCTAAGGAGGTAAGAGCAGATGCGAAGTTTGAGTTCTTAAAACCACAGGCAGCATAATATTTGGCAGACTGTAATTTGTCATTTTCTTCCAGAAAAAAATAAAAGTCCAAAGTATTGGTTTTCATTCATTTAATTCTGCTTCTCCAGGGAGCAAAATTCTCACATTCAACCCATGCAACAAAGGACACCTTCGGAGACACTTAGAGAAAAAAAGCCAAGCTGTGCTCTTTGTTCTATCAAATGTAAAGAAACTTTCTCTGATTCTTTGACAAGTACAGTATTCCCCTTTTGTATATACAGCAAGAAAGATGGATAAAAGTTTTATGCCCTTTGGCTTTGTATTTGATTAGTTAACTCGAGGGGGTAAGCCTGACTCTTTGCTCTCTTCTAAATGTATACAAGATCTCAATCTGAATGCAATTAAACAAGGAAATGTGAAAGCATGTAACAGGCAGACTTAGAGAATTTGGTTCTACTTTGGGACCAGCAGTTGTAAGATGCAACAGCTGGATAAAAGCTAATCAAGTTTTAGTCTGGGTCACAGGTAAAAATTGTGAAAAGGTACTGGTCATTTCAGCTGAAAACAAGTGCCCCAAAGTTATTAAGAATCAGGTGCAAAAGTTTTTGTTTTTGTTCTTAGTGGAGAGGTAGTTTCCTTAAATGAATTATTTTTGATAATTGTATGATTGCTTTGACTGCTCATCTCTCAAAGAAACATTGTAGTTATCCAGCACGTACAGCTGCTTTAATCTGGAGAGCTTGGGGAACAGGATTGTATTACTGGTTACAACAAGTGGCATAATGACCTAATTTCATATTTCTAAAACCTTGACTTTTTTTCTCTCAGCTTTATTTAAATAAAGGTAAGATTCTTCTAAAACCAGTTGGAGTAAGAAAAATACTCTCCCCTCCCAGATAATTGAATTGCCAAGTCAGAATGCATCTTGTAGGTAAAATATTAATTTAATACACGGTATTACATTGGCAATTCCTAAGTGCTGAAGCAGGGACCAGATGACCACCTGTCAAGCATGTTGTAAAGTTCAGTGCTGCCTGCGGTTGGAAGTTGAACTGAATTTCCTCCCCTGGTCCTTCCTACTTTGAGATCCAACATCTCTAAGTGCTTTATATGTGTACACACATAGGCATACACACACCTCTGTGTGTGTGTGTGTGTGTGTGTGTGTGTGTATTTCCTTAAATTTAAAAATAGCCAAATCAGATCTGGAGAAGTTATGCATACAGAGGACCTATTATATTATTGTCGTAGAGGTTTAATTGGGTGTTGGCATAAAAGAAAGCCCAATTAAAACTTTGTGAAACTCTTCAGCTCCCAAAATGACTAAGGAAACTGGGCATTCTTGATATTGCATTAATTTCAATAGAAATCTGCAACACAGGAAACACAAAGTGCTATTTAAAATGTAGAGTCAACTCTTGATCATCTGTATGTGGATGATCCATATGTTGGTTTATCTGCAGCAGATGTTTGATCCCAGGCTGACTTCTTCCTGCCAAGTAGATAACTCTCACCTATCTTACCTTCAACCTCCTCTTACACCACACTCCCACCCCACCAATTGCACACTATTTTTTTTTTATCAGTCCAAAGAAAACATAATTTGGAAATCATTGTGCCAAAATCCAAATGGTTTCTGGATTTATTTTCAATCATGTTTGCCACTGTTTGTTGCATTGTTGAAGGTGATTGATTGAGAGATGACTGTGCTACAGCATTGCTGAGTTTCTGTCTTCAAATGGAGATCTGCTACTGAGACAAAAATGAATGTTCCCCTCCACAAGAACTCCCCCAGGGGAGTTCATTAGCAATGAATTGGATTATTCTAGTGCCCAACCTACTCCCTGGGTGAATGAAAGCTAACTTTCTTTGGATCCTATGTTAACCCTTTCAGGTCACTTGGGTACCATTTCTTAAATGGCTTCAGCACCGGGTATCACTATTAAGTAGCTTCACTTTCACCCAAAGTATGGTTTGGAAACTTGAGGATTCTGGTGCAGTGTGTTAACTTGTGATTTGGGGTTCATTTCAAGGAAAATATCGCTATTTTTGTTGTCTTTCATGTAGTCATGGGAATGGTAAGGATTTTAGAAGGTCAACTAGTCCATTCCCATATTTCTATGGAAGACTGAACTTAAATCATTCCAGATGGGGGGGGTGGGGAAGAAGATGTCTGTTCTTAAAGATCTCTTGGGAAGTAGATTACAGCATGTTTATTCTGATGTTTAATCAAAAGTTGATAGCCCTTCCTAATGCTAGTATCCCTAATACAGTCCTTTCTCTAACGATTTACAGTACTATTCAACTATGTTTCTTCTAGATATCAAGGAAAGCTATCTTCTATTATATAGACAGTCTTAATGAGAAAATCATATGGCTCCCAGACATAAAATTGACATGTATTGCATACAAGGACTTAGATGTTGTACAGAATAAGTAAATCACATTCCTACTGCCACTGAACATCCCCTGAAAACTTTCTTTTAAAATATAAAATAAATAGAATAAAACAAAAAAGTCTCTACCTTTGCTGCATTGTGATCAGAGTGTTTACAAGCAAGAAATTGTTGCTAGTCACCTTGGCCATCTAGTGGGATAGATTTTCCCACTTTTCTAAGTATCAATCTGAAGTCAAATGAATATTTAGAAATAACAAATTTCAAACCAAAACAACTCTTCCTGGATATCTTGCACCCCAAAAGCAAGGGTTTTCACAGGATCATAGATTTAGAGCATCTAGTCCGTGTGTGTGTGTGTGTGTGTGTGTGTGTGTGTCTTCATTCTTTACAGCAAGAATGTAAGACCCAGAGAGGTTTACTTGCTCAAAGGCACAGAGCTGGTAAGCGGCAAAACTAGATATCGAACATGGCCCTCTGACTCTAAAACTAGCATATTTTCTGCTGTACTCATATGCTTTTACTTTGGAAGAAACCATTTTATGTTCATTCTTATCACCTTTTCTTGTTTTTCTTTTGTGACTGAAGGATGATGTATCCTCCGTTCTTTGGGTTTCTCTCTCTCGAGTTTCTCTTCCCCTAGCTTCTTGATTTCTCTTCCTGGATGGCTTGCCTGTCTGTTGGCTTCCATTGCCCTTTCTCAGGTACCCCATTTCAATCGCTGATTCCCAGGTGGTTTATTGAATGCAAGGTACTGTGCTAGGTGCTGATACAAAGACATCCCACTGGTGGATATTTAAAAAACCCTGTTTCTAGACAGCTGGTAGAGCCTCTGAACTGAGAAATCTCATGATTTAGAATGTCTCTTGTCTTAGAAATAATTACACTTTTTAGTGCTAGAGACTATCAGAACAACTCCACTGAAGGAGTTGTGCCTGTATGAAAAAACTTTCCATTTGTGGACAGAATTTCATTTGTCTAAATAGAAGGCAGGTTTTGGAGAAGTGAATTTATTTTTTAAATTAAATTTCATCTTTTTGTCCCCATTAACAAGCATTTATTTTCTCTCCTTCCAGCCTCCTTGAATAAAAAAAAAACAAAAACAAAAACCTTGTAATAAATATGCACCCTCACATAATTTATCAGAGGAAACTACATAGTAACAATGATTACTAACACACAAAGAATCTAAATTTTCAGGGAAATGGCTAAACAAAGCAATTCTTATTATTGGCTCTTATAGATGGACCTGAGTAAAGTGGAAGCTCAAATACACATTCCAGTAAAAAGGACGTGAGCAGCTGCCATTAATCTATAGTTGTATGTTTAAGGCTTAGAATCCGGGACAGAGAATTAATAACCGGTTTGCTCCAGTAGGATTCTTCAAGTATCTAGGGCACTGGCAGAACCAATTTAAAATATATTTATATTTCAAGAAAGGTTAGGTGATGAGATGATAGAATTTATGCAGTGAAGACAATGCCTCCTAGTTAAATGTAAAAGTACATTTCCATTTTTTAATTAATTGCTTGCAATCACATATTAGAAACCTTCAGTGAATGAGCTTTTCAGAGAAACTTAGTTAAGTTAAAAGTTCATTCCAAAGATTTGACTCCAAAAAAGGATGGGTTTTTTCCTTTATGCAAAAGGATAATTATGATAGTAGCAACAAAAGAATGCTGATATCAATATTTCAAAGGATGTGCTAAAAGAATCTAAGTAAAGGTGCAACTCAATAGATTGCCACCATAGGGATGCAGTACATAGACTTGCACACTTAGAGGCTCATCTTCACTTGTCTCAACTGAAATTAAGCAGAGTCTCCTCCATTTGACAGTCTTAAATCTTAGCACATGACTGAATTGGAATTTTTATCCAAGTGCCAGAGTTCCAAAACACACCATTATTTATAGGTGTTGCCCTGTGAGCAAGGCTTCAGCTACTTAAGCTAAAATTATTTTTTACTTAGGAGAATCAAATTCTTTTGCTATTTTGGCCTCTGCTGACTCATCCATTTAAGACCTTAGAACAACACACACACACACACACACACACACACACACACACACACACACACACACACACACACACATACACACACACACACTTAAACAACAGATAGAAATGTGCACTCTAACTCCTCTGTTGACCCCAATGTTGGGAAACAAAAAGTGACCATTGGATTTCTACTTCAATTGGTTCATTCCTATCTAAATAGCCTCTGTGGGCATCATTCACAATGTCATGTCAGTGCTTCCCTCTCTAAAAAAAAAAATTTAAAGTAGAAAATTAAAAAAAACCCCAAAATAATAATACTTACATGGTTGTTGCAGTGCTTTTCAACCACAGAGACAATTAAAAGACAATCTCTACATCCTTTTTAACAGTGAACAGCTTTCAAACAGTATCATAATAGATGAGGTCAGTAGATAGGCGGCAGAAGGGCCAGAGACATTTGAATGAAGAAACCATGTAGGAGTGGAGCACAAAAATGAATGAGGTACAGAAGAAACTCAGCAATGGCAACTTCAGCAAGCCAATATTCCATACTGGCTATGGGACAGGAAATATATTTGATGGTAATAAAATTAGCTTTAGTTTATATAGCTTATAAGGTTAGCAAAGCACTTTACATACATTATCCCCATCCTCACAACAATCCTATGAGTTTTTTTTTACAGATGAGGAAACTGAGGCTCAGAGAGGCTAAATTACTTGCCCAGGTCACACTGCTAATATGTATTTGAGGTGAGAGTTCAAATCACATTTTCCTGACCTCAAATTTAGTGTTCTATCCACTGGCACATGCTTCTATTAGAAAATATCCCACCTAAGTTTTTTCTTTCTTTGACATAATGCTTTCTGAGGGAGAGGTAGTCTTTGATGTTTCCCTAACAGATTCAAACTTTACTCTTTTTGCCACCCTTTCTTTCTCCCTAACTCCCTATGCCTTAATGAATAACATTTACCTTCCTTGTCAAGACCTTGGGCTCTTAAAGGCTACACCAGTGAAACATAAACTCTGGAAAGTACTAGAGAGCTGAAAAGGCTTTGGGTATAGATTGGGGGTTGTCTGTGTACTGATCCAGGCAATATTGGAGAAGCTTATCACCAGGGCAGGAAAAAGGTGATGGATTTTATAGCAATAGCAATACATAAAGACTGTCCTAGTTATAAAGAAGTTGTAGTTGGTGGTGTGACCTGTCATAGTGACTGAAATTCTAAAATTAGAAATTCTTGAAATCCTAAAAATTTAGGTCTTCAGAATCTTCTTATTAAAATGAACATATTTCTAGGGAAAAGGATAACATGTTAAGTTCTTATCAGTTAGCAACTTGACAACAATTGTTTTCCAATCAAATCAATTAATTAAAAGAATGGCATACAGAATAGTGACTGGAGTAAGAAGGCAAGGACCCTGAAATGGGAAAAGATGGATTATCGAAGGGAAATTCTTTTTTGCACGATTGCTGGTTTTGCAAGTATATGTAAGGGTAGTCCTGGTGGAAAAGAATACTTCTCAGATGCCATCTTGTCATGGCATCTAGGAAGGGTGGAAGAGCTGGAAGCCACAATCTTTATATCTCTGCATGTATACACACAAACACACACATATGCATATACATATATACGTTTGCACATATGTACACGTATACATACACATAGATACATGTATACGTGTGTACACCTGTGCATGTGTATGTAAATATATATATGTATGTTTTCACTCTCCATAGTTAAATTGTTCAGTGGCTGGGAATTTTCTTCCCTTCCATTTTACCTTACTCCTGTGTAATCAGGATTAAAGCATCCTAGTAAGCAGACACTGGGACACATCCATTTCTCTACTGAGATGTTTTATCACTTAGAATGGGGCTTTTTTTGAAAATGTAACCAGAGAACTTGCAGTAATAGATGAGCATGCCCTACCAATTTCACACTCATGGCAGGGTTTTGTTAAAAGTTTGACACTGTTATTATGTTATCTGTTTTTAGGGATTGCATGTATACAGCATGTGTCATCACATTGCCCTTAAGTGACCTAAGTAAATTCCTTTCTTTCCACAAAGAACATACCTAATTGAAAAAAGCCATTAATGGATGCACAGCTGTAAGCAATGGTGAGAGAAAAAAGCTTTAGAAACCAACAGGTGTTAGAAAGGGTAGGGCTAAATCCTGTGGAATTCAGTTAGTAGCATCTCCTTGAGTTGTATAAATCTGGGAAAAGTTTGTAAAGTACCTCTAAGATGATCCCTTTATATACTCACACCCACATCCAAGCCCCAGTGCCTATAGTCTATCTATAAAGTAGTGACACTATCTCTGTAAGCCTCTTCAAAGCAACCAATCTCAATGTATTATGCTCAGTGTGTCTGTGTGTATACGTTAGTTATAAGACACATATATCCATATGTATCCCTCTATATGTGTGTGTGCATGAGTATGTTACATATATGTCTGTATGTGTGCGTGGATCTAGGTGTGTGTTCACAAATTCATATATGCTTCCACACAACCTCATTTGTCTCTTGAATCTCCATTTCCATGGACTGAAAAAAAAAGAAGCAAGATCCAAGGACAAACCAATTGGCAGACTGGGTACTGCACTGGTATTCTTATAATATCAAGGGAATGGGAGATGAGCTCCAGAACTTAGTTATATGGTCCCTCTGAGGCAAATTTATGGGCAGACATTGACAAGATGTATACAATATGGATGGATTTCAGTCTGAATTGTTGGAGGGAATACTCACTTTGATGAGATCATACATCGATTGGAAAATTGGAATTTCTTTGTTTATGGGGCAGTATAAGTTGCATAGCAAGATCATTTGAATTCCTCCTTTCTGTTTATTCACATATTTATTCCTACCCCACCCTACCCCCATGCAGCACAACAAGCTTATACCCTACATCCCACAGAAGAGGCACTAAAAGAGATGGTTAGTGTGATATAGTGAAAAGAATACAGTTCTTACAGAATGAAAACCTGTGTTTGAATTTACTCTGTGTGATCCCATGAAAATCATTTAATCCCTCTGAGTCTCAGTTTCCTCCTATGTCAAGGAAGCAGGTTGAACTGGATTAACCTAAGCTATCCCCTAGCTCTATGTTCATTGGGTCAGCTTATGTTATTTTTATACATGGGAGAAGGATGTTGGGACACATTAACTTTTTTAATTCTCCTATTTTATTCCCATATTTTGCTTGCTTCTCATTCTGACTGCATTTATGAGTTCACATTTAGTATTACAAATGAAAGTGAAGTGACTTTTCTGGGTTTTTTTAGGGGGAGGTGGAATTTGTGCTAGATCTATGATTTCATTGGTGTAAGGAACTTGCAATAAGGAAACTCCCTTTGCTAAAGCAGATGGTCACGTTTTACAAATTTGAGTCTTAATTTCCTAGGATATTGAGAGGTTAAGAGGCACACTGCCAGAGGCAAACCTTGAACCTAGGCTGAAATTGGCTTCTTATCCATTAACCATGTCCCCTCTCAAGATATGAGTTGGCTAAATGGCATAGATTAGTTAAGTAAAAAGCAGTTGTCATTTGGAATGGAAATGTCTGGCATATTTTCAAAAAGTTACTTTTCAACTGACCTCCTCCTCCACTTAAAACAAAGCATACAAAATCTTCCAAACAAAGCTTCTTTCCTACTTGAATTCCATTTGCCCCAAAATGGAACCAGAAAAGAGAGGAGAGATTTAAAAATTCATGGTCAAATCTGAATTGTTATTTCCCAGAACAGTTGCCATTATCACTTAATGAAGATTCTCTTGGCGATGAAGTCTCCTAGTTTGAAGTCAGAGCAGGGTCAATGAAAGCCTACAATCTCAATCTTCAAATCTAAGGAACAATACAATATTCCATGGAAACATTGCAGTGCCAGCTGTTCTAAGAACATATGCTGAAGAGGCATGATCCAGAGGAAGATAGAAGGAGTAGACAGTGTTGAACCAGAAAATGTCTTTCCTGTGCCCATGAACAAAATGACACTAAATGATAAAACATCTGCCAATTGCTTTGAGATAATTGAATAACCTGGTAGAGTTCAGGTGGCTTACTGAAGTGCTTTACTTTAGGCTATGGAAATCAGTAGTACATGTGCTAGGTTGGGCTTTTGTTCAACTCATTGCCCCTTCTCAGCAGATCCCCAGTACCAGGAGTTACTTCCCTTTGATGTCATTGGGAGTCCTGTGTTCTGAGCAGTCTTGTGCCCAAGCTCTGGGTCCTCTATGCAACCATCTTAAGTAGAAGGGTGAACATCCTGACAAAGTGAAAATACATCAGATATTTCAATGAATAAATAACAGGTGAGAATTTCTGCTTCTAGGCACACAAAAAAGTCCTTACCAAGATGAAGATGTGAACCTTGAGTGCTATCAGGCATTCTGGAGTAATTTATCCTCCTCCTGAAGGATTGAAAATGAAGTATCAAGAAGGTCTTTGCCAGCAGATGAGGGCTTGTAAATTAGTTCATAAAATCTGCTCTGTGTTATGCTTGAAATCATCTGCCTTATGTGTATTTGTCCTTTGAATTTGTTTTTGTATTTATTCCAGGCTGTAATTCAGTAGCACTCATCACCATATGAGTTTTATCCTAGATTCACATTTAAAGATGAGTAAATTGCCTGTTTTCTATGAGGAAAGGATGCATGAATTTATGTGTGTGAGGGAGAAGGCACATATATGTGTAATTATACATGTATATTATATGTCTGCTGATATCATTAAACTTTTAACTCTTAAATCTGTGTTTATGATCAGTGGTTTGGATAAACCACATACATATGTACTACTGATTTTAAAAGGCTTTTGCATTAGATCACATTCTTATCCTTTTTATTTGAATGTCTTGCAATTGACCTATTTCCCACATTGTTTCAAATTTAGCACTTTGTATATATCTATAGTAATACTGATATTAGTACAAGTAATAAAATACAATATTGTGTATAAAGTACTTTCAAGCCTAAATGTTCTATTTCAATATTATTATTAATAGTTAACAGTGGTTCTCACTTGACCTTTCGGTTTAATTTAAACATCAGAGACCAAACAACTACGTGTATGTGTTTTGTCAGCACTGGATTTTGTGCTGATAAACTTCTTAGTCCAAAATATGTTTTACTCTAAAATTTTCCAATATTTGTTTATATTAGTGGTAATACAAGTTATTGATGGTGATGGGAAGAAGGAAAGAGTCGTATGTCCAGTTTCTTATCTTTATGTGGTAAAGGGAGATCTTGATTATTGAAGTATCAGCCTTCAGAAGTTGAATGAAAATAAATCTAGGAAAGAGGGAAAAAAGAGCCAAGAAGATAAGAGAAAGACAAAAAAAGAAAAGGGAGAAAGTCAATTTTTTCTTTTCTTTGTGAAGCAAATTTAGTTTAATGTTTAATGAATATTTGTTGAATTGAATTAAAACCAATAATTTGAAATTGTTTGGCAAAATATTCTGCAAATATTTGTTGTGTCCTTTCTCTTCATGTTTGTCCTGCTGCCACTAAGTAGAACCTATTGTAAAATATGAGGGGAAGGACAAATGGAGGAGGAGGAGGAGGAGAGAGAGACAGAGAGAGACAGAGAGACAGAGAGATGAGAGACAGAGACAGAGAGATGAGAGACAGAGAGAGACACACACAGAGAGACAGAGAGACAGAGACACACACACACACACACACACACAGAGAGAGAGAGAGAGAGAGAGAGAGAGAGAGAGAGAGAGAGAGAGAGAGAGAGGAGAGAGAGAGAATCTTAAGAAACTTCTATGGAGAATGGGTTGCATTATAAAAGGAGTAGATTCAAATACAAATAAAGTTAAGAGATTTAGGAATGTGCTTAATTTGGTGATTAGGAGGGAAGAAAGAAGTGTTTCAGTGTTTTAAAGAAAGAATGGATAAATAAGTAGGAGTGAAAGAAAGAATAGCTACTATAGTATCAGCAAAAATAAGGAAAGAAGATCAGTAGGATTCTTATGCCTGGGAAATTATTACTCAATGAATTTTCTGATGGATCAGTGATAGGGTGTGGGTACTCCTTAAGAAGGATTTGTGTTTTGCAATCATTGCTGGTTTACTCTTTCTGTAAAACATTGTTGCTATTATTTGTTTTTCAAACATCTGTAACCATCCATGACCCTTTCTACCAATGCTGTAAGTATGGTGTCTGGAATATGGGTTGCTATGACTAATATTCTTCACCTGAGATAAGTGTTCAAGAATATGGACCAGCAAACCTCACCATGCTGAATGTCCTTGATTTGATAAATTTGTTTCTTGTCTGGCAAACAATAATCCAGCAGTCTCCATACAGGGCACTTCTCCCCACTTCCAAGTGCCTTTCATACATTTTGGAGTAATAAGTTTATCCACCAGTATCTGGCTTAATATTTGTAAAACACTTTGAACCACTAGTGGGGATGGGGTGATAAAGTCACAGAATCATTTTCCACCATTAAACTTTAACAGAGCTCCTTCCCACTTCATTTGGTTAATGCCCAATTTTAGAAACTAGACAAATCCGGGATCCCAAGGGTTTTGTCCTACTCATTTAATTTTGCTATAATTTTGGTCATAATAATTTGTAAGTCAGTAACCTAAAGGTTGTTTTTACTGATTTGGGGAGGACATTCTTACAAAGCCACTCATATATTTTGAGCTCCACTTCATCCAACACATTTGATTATCAAGGGCTAACAGTTAATTATGAATTCTTACCTGAAGCATAGAAATACGTCACAAAGTGGTTTGGTATATCCTACCAGTTGTTGACTCAAAGTTATGTAGCCATATTTAAAACTCCAGTGGGCAATCCTGAATAAGTGATGTTTTGCCTTTGATACAGTGCCATATCACCTCCCTTAGTATAGTGGTTAGACTAAAAACATCTGCTTGCTTTTATTACACATATGTTATTTAAGATGTTCTGTTTCTTTATAACATAAATCACTGAAACAGACTGACATTCAAAAAATTCTTGATGTTCCAATAAATTGGTCATTATTTGCTGAATTATTGAATATTAAATAGTTGCTCCTCTATATAAAAGATGCTAAGTAGCTCATGCTATTCTATGATAGTTTTTTGCTAAGCGTTTGCACTGGTGACAATTGTGCTATAAATAAGAAAGTTGACACAAGTCTGCAGGTAGCCAGGCATAACTGGTTTTTCAAAGCTCATTGCCCTCAGCTTCATCTTAATACTTTTGGTTTAAAAAAATCATTTCTAATTGCCAACCTTTAAATTGTTCTCCCAGCATCTGTTTTTTTATACTTTCCTGACACCGTTCCTTTGCTCTGTTGTTCCCTATTCCTAGAATGACATTCCTCTCTTCTCTACTTATGAAATTCCCATCTATCCTTTAATCAATAGATATATATTTATTGACTACTCTGTGCCAATCCCCTCCCTAACTCAAACTGCACCTGCTATGGAAAGCCTTCCTTAATTCCAACTAATAAGGAATGACTTTTCCCCCTTATATCTCACACAGCTCTTTGTTTGCCCCTTCCCCCTTAAGTATTCTTTAAAAAAATTATCATAGTTTGTGTGATTTTTTTATATTAGTATTAGACTTTAAGTCCACTAGAGGCTATCATTTAAATTTTTTATAATCTTCACCAATGTTTTTCACATTATAGATGTTTAATGAATATTCATTGAATTGAATTAAAGTCAATTACTTAAAATTGTTCAACAGCATGTCCTGCAAAGTTTCATTGTGTCTGTCATTTTCATGTTTGTCCTGCTAACAAGAAATAGTACCACTGGGAAGCCCTGTGGCTCTACAGTTTCTGTATATGTCCTTTTCATTAGAACTGGGTGGCAGTGAGAATCATTTTGACTTGACTGAAGAAAAAAGAAAATTCCAACAACTCATTATTGGTGTCTTTTTAATGGTAACAGGATTCTTTCAGTGAGACTTAAAAAACAAACAACTGGTTACAAAAATGGCAGCCACAAACCAAAGAATGGTTTTTGCATGAACAATCTAAGAAAAAATAGTCAGGCATTCTTTTCTTTTTCTTTCTCTCAGTTTCACACATGGATAAGGATCACTGTAAGGTATGATATGTCCCTTCCTTCTCCCAGTTGGAGATTGTGGTAGCACTAGGACATGTTTTTCACGTCTTTGATTAGTTTCTCTTTAAGGAGACAGGAATGCCATCCTTGGAATCTTATAGGTCTAAAGGATTAGGCCTTAGACCAATGGAATGGTTTTTTTATTACCCGGAACATGAAAAACCTAAAGAAAGGGGAGGTTCAGTGGAATTTCCACTACCTTGTTGAAGGTCTTTCGGATACAGCATTGTTGCCCTGGTAAATGTGGAAGCATAGGGCAACAGCATCTGTATTTTAGTAATTATAAGAAGTATCCTTTTAAATGATTTATTGTAAGTAGAGACATTTTATTGCATTTTATGGGCAATGAGTATTTCATTGCATTCCAGTCCTAAGCCTAAATAACTGGACTGGCTTGAACTAAACTTGGTCAAGACTATTTGGCATCAGTCCGCAAGACTGGAACAATGAAACATTTGTGGAGCATAAAATGTAATAAAATTACTTATAATAAAAAATTCACAAAGAATTATTTTATAATTAATTAAAAAATAAAACCTACCCCTTTCTGCCTCTTCATTCACTATAATAGCAGCATTGGATCCAAAAGACTTCCCACAGGGTGATGCGAGTTCCACTAAACTTCCCCCATTTCCTAATAGGCATGGTTCTTAATGCCTCAAATGATGAAGAAGCCCACCAATGGTTCAGGCTTTAGTCATCTCTATCAACCAGATCCTGAGGTTAGCATCACTGCTTCCCAAAAGGAAATCTGCCCTGTCAGTCTATGTAAAACAAAAACTGTTCCTACCACAGTATCATTAGAAAGTCAAGGGAGTAGTCTATGCTTATTAAAATTTTATTTTTACTTATTAAAAATTATTGTTGTTATTTTTGTTTTCATATTGCTTTTATTTCCTAATATATATTAAACTCTCCCCTCCCCATTCAAAGAGCCATCTTTTGTGCTAAGGAGTACAAAAGAAAAGGATAGAAAAGTAGCTCATCAGTTGTTGATTATGACTAACCAACTCCTCAAGGGAATTCAACATTATATAGGTTTTTCCACACTCACTGTCCCTGTTAGCATCGAAAAGATGTGGATGCATTTTCAGATCTCTTCTTTGGGGCCAAATTTGGTTGTTATAATTACACAGGTTTATGTTTGTTTGTTTTTAATTTACACTGCTATATGTTGGTTTCCTGGTTCAGCTTTCTTCACTTTGAATCAGTTCATGTAGGTCTCCCCATGATTCTTTGAATTCTTCATAGTCATCATTTCTTATGGTGTATTCATATATCACAATATGTTTAGTCACTTCCTGACAAATAGAGCTCTACTTTCCTCCCCGTTATGTGCTGTTATAAATATTTTGGTGCATGGGGGAGCCTGCTTTTTCTCTCTATCTTTATCTTCCCTTGGGATATATGCTCACTGCACTCTAAGTATAATGGAGGGTGGAGGAGCTTTATATTGTTACCATATTTGGGAGTTATCATAGTGACACTTTCTTGCCCAAATCCAAGCATTGGTAAAAAGGAGGCTACCCTGGCATTCCTGAGGAGAAACCAGTAAAGATCAGATAATGCAGATGGAGAAGTAGCTTGGGACCATCCAAGAAATTAAGATAAAGATTAATTTGGACATTAAGAAAGATTGGACCTGGACAGATGGGTGATTTCATTAGAATGTAATGATATATTTTCAGTTGGGGTTGTACTTGGGGCCCCTTGATTTTCCTTCAACACTTAGATTCTATATTTCTACATTTTCCCTTTCCTCCAAACCTTATCCTGCTTTTATAATAGAATAAGTTTGTCCTCTGCTTTTCAAAAGTCTATGTACTGGATTTCTAAAATGAGAAAAGGAAAAGCCTGTGTGATAACAGAGGCATGAAGAATAGAGAGGAAAAATGTCCTCTTGAGGACCATTGACAGGAAAAAAAAATTCAAATCTATGAGATGGAAGTATTCCAAAAATTAGCAGTAAGTTGCCATTTCTTCACTCGATGTCATCTTTGAATATGAAGGGTCATAGTACATGCAGCTGGCACAAGGGTGAGCACAGGGGATAGTCCTTAATAAGGACATTTCTTCATATTAAGATATTGAATGAACTCTACATCTTCTTATTCATCAGAGATAGGTCTAAATATTTTTGAGGTCATGATTTTTCTGAGGATTTCCACGCTCTTTCACCTCTGATATTATTCCTTCAGGAGAAAATGAATTCCTTTTCAAATGTCTGAGGAAAGAGTGCAGGAAATAGACCAGGTCAACTTATCTTGTTTATATCATATCACATTACAATCAGTAGTGATTTAGAATTCTACCTGTATCTCTTAAAACTACCTTAATAGTTTAAAGAGCACTGGATTTCAAGTCAGAGATTGTGACCCCATTTGGGGATTCTTGATAAAGGTACTAGAGTAGTTTGCCATTTCCTTCTCCAGATGAGGAAGATGAGGAAACTGAGGGGAACAAGGTTAAGTGACTTGTCTACAGTCACACAGCTACTATGTATCTGAAACCAAAATTGAACTCAGGACTTCCTGACTCTATCCACTGTTCCACCTGGGTACCCTACAATCAGAGGGCCAGGGTTCAAATCCCAGCTAACTAATACATATTGGTGTTACTCTGGAACTGGAAAAATAAAAGTGTAGGACTAGACGATGTCAGAGGGACTTCCCAGCCCTAAATCTATGATTCATAGATTTTATGAATTCCTGGAAATCCCCAGTCCCAATTTGATAAGTCAATAAGAATGTGTTAAGCTACTCCTGTGTTCCAGTCATCGTGCTAAGTGTTGGGATATAAGGAAAGGCTAGCTACAGACAGTACCTGTGCTCCAGGAATGCACGGTTTAGAGTGAGAAACAATATGCAAAAAAGCCATGTACAACAAGGTATATGCAGGATAAATTGGAGCTAATCAACAGAGGGAAGGCATTAGCATTAAAGAGGATTGGGAAAGGCTTTTTGTAGAAGGTGGAATTTTAACTGGGACTTGAAGAAAACCCCAGAAGCCGGGAGGCAGAGATGAGAAAGGAGAGAATTTTATGCATTGGAATAGCACAAAAATAAACACTAAAATATTCTATGCCAACTAAGTGCTGAAAAAGTAAGTGAGGATACAGTGAGGGCATGGGTGGAAAGAAATATGCTGCAGGGGAAGCATTTGTGGTCTTTCCATAATGCTGTTTTCAATCCAAATAGTATCTTAATATCAATTTGTTTAAGCCTTCTTTGGGGATAGTGGGAGGTGATTTTTGTACACAGCTGTCAACAAAAGGAACTAACTGGGATTTTTTATTAGTACTAAAATAAGATAGATATCTAACAAGGGTGATCAAAAATCAACTGAAGAATATTCATTTCTTGTCACACTGTCCATCTAGACCATAGCAGAAAGTCACATATCCTCATATTTTTTGTTCATTGTTCAGTCATTTTGTAGTTGTATCTGACTCTTTGTGACCCCATTTGGGGTTTTCTTGGCAAAGATATTGGAGTGGTTTGCCATTTCCTTCTCCAGCTCACTTGAGAGAGGAGGAAAACTGAGGCAAACAATTAAGTGATCTGCCCAGGGTCACACAACTATTAAATGTCTCAGGTCAGATTTAAACTTAGGAAGATAAGTCCTACTGACTTCAGGTCTGGCACTATATGTACTATGCCACCTAGATGCCCTTTTCTTATAAAATTTTTTTCTTTCTGGATAGAAGTTCTGCATTTAAAAAATTGGGAAAGGAACTAAACCTATGATTTAATTGATAAAAGGAATTTCAAGATAAGGAAACTTCTTCTACCAATTCTGGTTATCACCTTCCCTGCAATTTACTGTCTCAGAGAATTGCCTAGAAAATTGAGACCTAAAGTGACTTGCCTTGGGTCATGCTTCAGAAACAGCACTTGAACATTCATTTGCTTTGTAGCTGGCTCTCTACTCACTACACTATGCTGCCAATGTTTTTTAAAATAGAAATTAAACCATGCTACTAGAAGATTCAGTAATTATAGACAACTGTTGCTCCATATGTCGGCTCAAAACCAGCTTCTTTTGCCTAGAGACAAATTCCCTGTAAAATGCTTGGACAAGTTAAACCCAAAGCTAAAATTTGTTTGGAATATAACATTTTAACCAAGCCTGGTTTTGGATTTCTCTTAGATCAAAAACATGTCAGTAATTTTAGAAATATACTGGGCTCAAGAAAGATGCAAAAAAAAGTTTTAGTAATCAATCCAGTGCCTTGCCTATAAATATTCAATTATGGCACTAACGTTCAATGCAATATGCGAAGCAAGGAGTGCCTGGATCTATTTTAGGTGGGAAGATGCCACATCAATATTCCAGGAAGAAAATAGTCACAAAAGCTTAGCTTATAGTAATAAAATGGCTTAGCACACTTAGCATGATACCAGCACATTAATAGGTGCTTGATAAATGTTTCTAGACTGGCTAGCATAATTATTCATCTGTACAGAGCAGCAGATTTTAAGAAATTCATATATATTATTATATATAATATGCTATATAGTTTATTTATCATGAACTCATTTCTAAGAGTTATGTTTGGGTAAAACCAGCTTACCCGTTTTCCACCTATCCTTTTAAGAAAGAAGGATTAGAAAACATGTGTCCTTCTGCAATGTTAAGAATAATAATAATTCACATTTAAATAATGTTTTCAGATTTTCAAAGTATTTAATATATATGATCTCATTTGAGTTTTACAACAACACTAAAAATGTTTTTTTAGCATCAGATTGGGATATAAATAGGTACTTAATAAATGCATATTGATTTAGATGGATGCTGTTATTATTTTCATTTTACAGATGAGTAAGCTGAGGCTTAGAGCTTTCAAGGATTATACAGTTAACCAGTATCGGAGGTCAGATCTGATTCCAACACTAGCATACTATCTATTCCACTGTTCTGCATTTTAGATCCACCTCAGAGAACACTTAGAGCAGAGGTTATTAGCCTGAGTTCTGTGAACTCGGATAGATAGATGATTGATAGACAGACAGACAGACAGATAGATAAATAGATAGATGATAGATAGATAGGCAGGTAGGTAGACATACAAATAGATAGGTAGATACAGACAGATAGACATAGACAGATAGAAAGATAGATAAATAGATATAAATAGACAGTATATATATATATAGACAACAGTATATTATATATATATGTACATATATATACAATATAAATAGATAGATGTCTCACTGTAATTGGTTTCCTTTGAAATGCTATGTATTTTATTTTATTCACTGAAAAAGATTATTTTCAGAAGTGGTCCAAATGCTTCACCAAACTGACAAAGGAATCAACAACATAAAAAGGTTAAGAACTCCTATCTTAGAGCTTTCTCTTTCTAGAATGGGAATTTCTAGAAGGTAGAAAATCACATCTTATAACCTGAGTTATAAGACTACTAGACTAGTCTGCCTTCATTCATATCCCTTTTATTCAAGGGTATTCTTTCACTTGGTGGAATCTAACTGCTGAAATTTAATTTCTCTTCAGCTAATAAAACGATGAGAGGTAGTACAGTTGCAAAGTTAGAAGACAGAATTCATAGTACTCACTCCCTCAGTGGATAGGTACAGGCTACTTAAGCTGTCTTTGTAATCCCATTTTTCAATTAGTCATCTTGGGATAAGGATGTGGATGACAAGGCAATCTGGTTATGATGTTTGGTCTGGAACTGATTGTCAATTGTTTTTGTTCATCTGGCTGGCTAAGCGTGTGCCACCTTCATACATTAGCCATCCATGTCATTCTACCCAGAACTATGTGCTTTGATGATTTTTCTCCTTTATAGAAGCAGGGTTCTTAGTTATCAAGCAAAAGTTCAAGGACCATTTGAAGGAGAATATAATGTCACAATATTTGTCTTGCATTGCTTTTAAGATCGACCCCATAAGCAACAGAGTACTTTTACTGTTTCCTTAAAATTTCGATAGGGAATAAGTGTGTGTATATATGTATATGTACATGTATATATTTACATATGCATTTGTAGATCTATATACATGTATACAATCTACATATATATAATATATTATAGAAGATATGTAATATATAATTTTATATATAATATATTGAATATATATAATATATCCACATGTAAATGTGCAACATATTTTACAGGGATATAATTCATTTATGTAGAACTAGAATTCATATGGGACATTCCACAGCAAAGTAACTTGGAAGTGAATGCATGGGCAGAAAGTAGAAGTCCATATTCATTCTTTAATCTCATTTTGTAGAAACAGGGTTTAGAACTAAGAGGAAGCTTAGATACCTTCTATTACAGCCTCTTCATTTTACAGACAAAGAAATTGAGTGTATAAGTGACTTGCCCAATGTCACACAGGTAGAAAATGTCAGAATCAGAATTCTTCAGGTGCTTTGACTTCAAATAACATTTCTCCTTCCATGACACCATGCTGCTTCTCCTATATAAATGCTTCTTCTCATCGAATCATCAATCAATATTTATTAAGCACCTACTATGTGCCAGGCACTATGCTAAGCACTGGAGATAGAAAAAGAGGCAAAAGACGGTTCTCTCAAGGAGGTTCCAATTGAATGATTCACTGAAACATTTGTTGAGTCTCTCCTATGTACAAGGAACTGTATGAAGAAAATTTGAATATTTTTCTCAGTTACATGCCTTGTAGATACCCATATAGGCCCAGGCTAGGAAAAATTTATTGCAGACAAGTTGTAAAAGGTGCTGCTTTTGTGTATATTGCTATCTGCTTTGTGATGACAATGGAACTGGAAGAGAGGAAGGACTGATAAATGTTTTGGCAGCTGATAAAATTTTTGTACTTACCTTCATGTTTTGTCTTATATTTCTCTTGCCAAATTGTTTCCAACTCTGCTATGATTTAAGATTCATATATCCTCCAATACAGTATAATCAATGTGGGAAACTTTCCAGTCTCCAAAGAAAAAGTGAAAAGATTAACTTTATAGTGTTTCAGAATTGCAGCCAGTTGAAGAGGGGGAAAGCTGGGAATTATTAGGCAAGGGTTGGAGAAAACCTTCATTTGGATATTCTATTCATGTTTAGTTTCAGTCAAACTAATTTAGTTAATTTCAACTTATTAACTGTGCAGTTACTTAAACCCCAGACATTAGATGGAAGTGTTTGTTGGTTTTGATTGTATAGTTTTAAAAGCTATAATCACCCTGGCATAGTTGTTGTTCAGTCGTTTAGTTGGGTTCAACTCTTCTTGACCCTATGGGCTATACTGTCCATGGACCATGGTTTTCTTGGCAAAGATTCTGGAGTGGTTTGCAATTTCCTTTTCCAGTAGATTAAGGCAAACAGAGGTAATGTGATCTGCCTAGGGGCACACAGCTAATAAGTATCTTAGGCATACATCACGCATTTTTCAAAATGTTGGTTGCCCATACATGGGTGGCAGCATGGAACAGTGGAAGGATCATTGACTCAGGATGTAAAGACTTGTGTTCAAATTCCACTTCTACTTGCCAATGTGAGCTTAACCTCCCCCAGCCTATTTTCAACTATAAAATGAGGGAGTTGGATTAGATGGTCCCTGCATTCTCTGATAACTTGAGATCTCTAATCCTTTGACCTTGACTCAAATCTCAGGAATTATCACTCATCACGTGCCCCAGTGGAAGGATGAACTTTGAATATGGGAGTGAAAAGAGAATCTTATATGCTCAGTGTAGAAAGGAAATCTTTTCAAGATGTCACTGTCATTTGGTGCCAATATATCTAAGTTAAATGTTCTTCATAATGAGAAGCACCATATCTTTTGGCATAGGAAGCTTCAATTATAAGACTAAATGATGTTGTAAAAAACACAGAGTCAAATTGGTTGACCCAGTTTGTAGTCCTGGAGCTGCAGCTGGAGCTGGAATGTAGTCCTGGAGTTGTGTGACCTTGAGCATATCACTTAAACTTTCTGGGACTCTGTTTCCTTGTCTGTAAAATGGGAACATAGCTCGAGGACCTCTTAAGAACCTTTTAGCTCCAAAATTTGATGATGCAATGACAGTGTTATTTAAGTTTTATTTTTCTCTTAAAGGCCTACTTTATGTGTACAAAATGGATGTGAAAAAATTGGTTACTGTTCTTGTTACTATTTCTTGTTATATTAATAATTATAATAACAGCTAATGGCTAACATTTATATAGTACTTACCATGTGCCAGACACTGTGTTAAATGTTTTACAATTATGATCTCATATCTCAGTAAGTAGGTCCTGTTATTACTTCCATTGTACAGATGAGAAAACTGAGACAAATAGAAGTTAAGTAACTTGACCAGGATTACCTTTGTAAAGGTCTGAGGCCAGATTTGAAATCAGGATTTCCTGACTCCAGGTCCAGCACTCTGTCCACTCTGCTACACAACTACCCATAATTATTGTGTTAATGTTAAAATAGTAATATGAGCATTCTTGAAACTGAAACTCTTTAAAGGCCTTTGAAATGTTTGTATTTTAATTAGTAGCATATCAGCAGAGCTTCTTTTCTTTTTTTTTCTAATCTGTTACAAGGTCAAGTACCTAAAAGAGAGGAAGAGCATATAAGTCACAGGAATTAGGACCTCAAATATTCTTTACTAATAATTGAAGGGGACCAAAAGGGGAAATAGTGAGAGCCTTTCTTTTTTCCAGTACTATCACCTCATGTGGCCTTACCACTTTGCCAGTTCTTTACCCATATACACCATGTGTAAAATGAAAAAAAAAATGTTGATACTAAAAGATTCCAGCTTTCTGGGGAAAGGGACCATATGTCTGTCCTTCCTTGAAATAGGATTATATGGCCCTTTGGTTGCCATGCCCTCCACACATGAAGTTTTACAGATGGCACCCAACCCAACAATAGTAACAACTGAGAAAATTATATAGACCTCCACATATACACTTTTAGTTGAGTTTCACAGCATCCCTGGGAGGATATGTTATAGGGATCATCACTCTTGTTTTACGGATATGGAAACCACACAGGTAGGTAGTATTTGACTTCAAATCCACATTTTCCTGATGTCCAGTCTACCACCTACTACATCATACCTCTCAACAAACATTAGGTATGCAGGTAGGACATCTAGAAGACATCAATACGTCTAAGAATATGAAACAGCAATGTTAACTTGAGCTATGAATTTAACTTCTGGTAAATTACCCTCTTGTAAATTATGTAATCAAATTGAAAACTGTATGGTTTGTTGGAAAAATATTGCTCTTCTTTTTATGACTAATTTTGTCCCCATTTTCTTTTCATTATAAGCCTAGGCAATCTGTTTAATGGAGAGTTGCCTTCTGGGATCAGAAATGGAGGTTTTTGAATAAGGAGGAATTTGCTCAATGAAGTATGGACTTCCCATACAAGGATGAGGTCTTTGGAGTCATAATTTTGTCTAGGTTTCCCCAGTCCCTCATCCCCTTATGTTAACTCTGTTACTTATCTAAAAATGGTCATTGACATACATTTTGAAAATCTCTCAGAATCAAGCTACAAGTATCTATTCAGTTCTATTACAACAAAATTAGAACAATTTCCCTCCTCCCTTCCCCCCATAGACTCTCAGCTTAGAGACCTGAGGGGAGGGTATAACACAATGGGATATAAATCAAATCTATTTTTCAATTATAGGATGAAATATATCTTCACTGCTGGGGGAAAACCTGCAGATTGAAGTTATCCCAGTGGACTCTGCAATAGTCTCCAGGACTAGGCCAATTCTGGTTTTAAAATGTTTCCGGGCCTTCAGGTTATAAAGATAACTTTCATGCTAAAATCATTTCAACCTGAAGAGGAGGCACTGGGGGAGATGAACTTTTCCCCATTCGTCACAATGGGACATTAACTTTCAAGTATATTGACTTGTGATTAATTCTCAGCCTTAGATTATCCTGGTCTCAATAAAGTCACCTTCTTCTCAAAGGCCAAGTCAAAGTGACTGAACAGGATGGGCTGAACTGAAGAGTTCTCTGTCCCCTCTTAGAAAAACACAGACAGAGGAAGGGATGGAAATGTCAATTGGAGAAAAGTTCTCCTCGATTAAACAAATAGTTATGGATTCCCTTTTATGTGCCAGGATATGACTTCAGGGTCCTTTTCCCAGGTTGAACAGGAGGGCAAAGAATCTGAGTGGTGGATAGAGCTCTATTGCCCTGATTTTATAAATAATTTGCTAAAATAGCTTTTAAAATTAAGCTCTACAAAATATATGTCAATTTCCAAAAAATTGTGTTTTCCTGGAATTTCTTTCATTTGCATATTACCAACTCAGATAAAAATGTATGGTATGGTTAAAAAAAAAAACCAATTAAACCTAACAACAACCAAACAAACCAAAAAACAGTATCCAGAGAATGAGAGAAGCTGACCTGGGTTCAGATTCGGCCTTTGATAACTTAGAAACCTGTGTGACTTTCAGGAAATTTTTTCCTCTCTGTAGGACTCAATTTCTTTAGCTATATAACATGAAAGGGTTGGGTCAGATTGTCTCTTAGGTCTCTATTTCTTTGTTCCTAAGCAGATCCTTTGATTTCCCAATGCACCTCTTTCCTCATCTGTAATAGAGACATAGCAACCAATTGATGTTTTGGAATCCAGTTGTCAATCAACACACCTCTATGAAGGCCATGCTATATGCCAGGCACTGTAGTTGGTGCTGGAAATACAAAAATGAAAAAGAAACCCTCTAACCCATCAAAGAATATAAAGGAAGAGAAATATCAATAATTGATTTATTTTTCCTCAGTGATTGGACATTTAGTTTAGTTGCTTAAAGGATGGGCTAGTCAAACATCATGAGCTCAGGTGAACAATGGACAGACCATTTCTTCCAAAGGGACCCACACAATGCTAGAACCTGAAGAAGTTTCTCAGAAACTTAGCTGATATCCTCTTTGGATATCTGGTTGGAAATGGGTAAGAGTTGCATAGGTTGGGGAGGCTTAGATAGATTGTGATTTGTAACACTGGAAAGAGTACCCACATTGATGATGAAACTGACCCAAGGTCAGGGGTGTTCAGGTTAGCAGAAACCTAGATATTCCCTCGAGGATGGTTCCCACATTTGTGCTGGTGGTGTTACTCTTTCCCAACTACTACTTTTACTTAAGAGCAGTTAGGTAATGCTTTGGAGAACACTGGCCTAGAATCAGGAAGATGTGAGTTAAAATTTAGCCTCAGACAATTACTAGTTATGTGACCCTGAGCAAGTTACTTAACTCTGTTTGCCTCAGTTTCCTCATCCCTAAAAGAAGCTAGAGAAGAAAATGACAAACCACTCCAGTGTCTTTGTCAAGAATGGGGTCATGAAGAGCTGGACACAACTGAAATGACTGACCAATTTTCAGCTGTGCTAAGGCAGGACTCTCTCTTAGTCAATACCTATACTCCATACCTCACTCAGGACACTGATTCCTTTACTTTTTACCAAACTTCTTTCCCTAACACCATTTTTTTAGCTTACTTGTACCCAAGGGGATATCATGAGATTTAGCAAGTAAAAACTATAAGTCTCTGTATTTAATGAAACCTAGTTTCTGATCTTTTTATGACTATGAAGATATTCAAATCATACAATGCAATGCAGTATTTACACCTAGGAATTCATATCTAAGCAAAAAGCAAAGCAGGAAATGAACAGAAAAGCAAAACCAAGGAAAGCTTAAAAAAAAACCAAACAAAGAATCTATGGAACTTTGAGTATATTTGTGTGGACAAGGGAATTAGGATAATATTTTTAGCACTGAGTATTGACAAGGATTTTTGTTTAGTTTTAGTTTGAGCTTTGATGGTCTATTTACCAAAAAATAAAATAGTTTAAAGAAATGAAAACTTTCTAATCCGGAAGACTGATCCTAGATCATGTGGAAAAACAGACATACCCAATCCATGACTCCCCCATAGTAACCTGGGAGATCAGACTATAGACTGTCTTTTGGTTTGGATGCTGAGTTTTGGCTGGAATTCCCCTTGACTCCAGCCTTTCTAATCAAATAATCTTCTAGATTTCCATCTTTTAGCACAGTATTTATTTATTCTCTGTTAGTACAGAGTGAGGCATTTATTAACTTAATTCATATGTTTGTACAGTATTTTGTTTTCTATTTTAGCTGTGTCAGACCTTGTCAGTTTTGCGGGGCTTAGATTCTAAGCAGGAGCATCATATCCCAGATGGCAAGTGGTTAGCCTGTTTTTTTTTCAAAAAACATATGTTAAGTATGTGGTATGCTATATTATCTTCCATCCCTGGAAGCTTTAACATTCACAATGGAGAGAGTCTATTTGATAGACTTTCTCTTGATCCTAACTTCCTAGAAGACTAAAACTATGTTTATTATCTCTGTGGAAAAGGGAGATTGCTACCACTAGTCGTCCATTCTCAGCTGACATTTCATCTCGACGCTTCAGTTTCTTCATCTTGAATTAGATGATTTCTAAAGTCCTTTCTCAGTCTAAAATTCACACCACTTTACTTTCTATAATGTCTGGCCCATAGTCATGTACAAAGTAAATCCTTTAAAAATCTTTAACTTAAAAAATATTTTAAATGATATAATTTACTTTTTACATCACCAAAATTCCCTCATCTTAGAAAGACGATGGGATCTTCTAGATTTCATGATGTTATAATAGCTTTGTAGCAACTATATCATAATAAAGTAACAGAAGAAAACTTTAGGACAGGATTTATGTACTTCACTTACTGATGTGCTGAATAAATGACTTTTGATTAACTTCCATCAACAAGAAAGACGTCACTGCTCAGTTTGTTGTTAATGTGAACAGAGTTTCTTACTGTCCCTTTTACAGGCTCTCAAAAAGTTCAGTGATGTTTTCCCAAAGGAATGTGTAAAGGAAGCCTTCCTTGGCAGTTTTTTTTAATTGTATAAATTTTTTTTATGTTTCTTTCTTTAGGTAGGGAGGTGAACTAAAAGACTTGGGATAGCATGACATAATGGAAAAGAACACTATTTATAATTAGAAAGTCTTCATTAAAATTCTGGTTCTTCTACATAGGAATTTTCTTACTCTCTTTGGGTCTCATTTTCTCTCTTTTTTTAAAAAAAATAATACTACACTATTTTCCACTTTCTTTCATTATTTTTTAAAATTTGAGTCTTCTTGTACAAAATGACTAATATGGAAATGTTTCATATGATTGCATATGTTGCTTACCATCTCAGGGAGGAGGGAAGGAAGGGAAGGACGGATGGTATTTGGAACTCAAAACTTTTTTAAAATATTAAAAATTTTTTTAACATGCAATGGGGGATAAAATATATATATTTTAAAAAAGAATATTAGACAAGAGGATCTTTAAGGAACTTGCTGGCTCTTGATCCTATACGTCACTTCCAGCCCTACAATCTCTTTATATGGTTTTTTTTCTTCAACAATTTTGCAGCTGGGTCCAATCATATTCACATGACTAAGAAAAGATAGAAAACTCATCTTTTCATGCTAGTACCAGCTCATCCTAAGCTAAGTATCTGGTGGGTACTGGACTCTTTGATTTGTTTTCTATGCATATTATTAAGTAGTAATTTCTGGTCATTCCGTGTTCTGAACAAGAAATACATTTAATTGTATGTTGATTAGATCTTTAATTTCCCTTCTAATTTAATGATTTTATAATCCTAGGTCTTTGATACATACTGTGTGTTATTTATAATATATGGCCATCTTATTTGTTCTCAGTATTGTTTATGACTGTCTAGACCAGGGGTGGTGAACTTGTGACCTTGAGACTCCAGGTTTCAGGTCCCCTACCCCAGTCTAGACTTTTGAGGAAAAAAAAGAGAGTGTTAGAGATGCTTACAGAAAAAAAGAATAGTCTCAGCATTTCTCTATATAATATAAGTAACAAAGCATTCAATAGAGAGGAAGTACCCTAGTAAAATTGTCACTGAAATAAGTGTTAGACTGATGACCTGAATAAAGTGTTACTAACACAGTGGCTAATAATAGAATATTGAAGTGAGAAAAAATAATACAGGTTAGATTTATAAGAAGAAAATAATCAGCTTGAGATTTAACATTTTTAAAAGTCATAAAATTCCATTCATTCCCAAATGCCACATTCAATTAAAGTGTTGGAACGCAAGCCTGACAAAGGGTCACAGAGTGTGCTCTTGGCACATGTAGACAATAAATGTTCTTATTTGGCACAAACATAATCACACATTCAGAAGTAGAAAGCAGAAGATAAGGTTTGTGAAAGAAAAAAATACAATGATGGATACGAATTAAATGAAGAATCTAAGCATGAAAATGACACAACCTTTGCTTTATCGATATCTTGACCAAATAAAGACTTAATGGGATCAGATAGATATTTAGTGCATGTCAACATAGAGAAATTCCCCAAGTTTTTCAGAAGAAAAGTGCTTTGTAGGGAGCTGGCATGGTAGGGTGCAAAGACCATTGACTCTCAGGAGAGAGCACCTTTGTTCATCTGTGTTTTGACCTTTCTTTACCTGTGTAATCCGGGGCAAGTCACTCAACTTCCCTGGGTCTCAGTTTCCTCATCTGCAAAATTAGAGTTTTGAACAAGATGTCCTCTAAGGGTTAATGATCCTTAAAGTACCGTATGGAAGTAGGAAAGGGAATGATTTCTTTAGGTAGCAATTTTAGCTATTTCAAGTAATGAACTACCTATATGGAACAGAATCCACAAACAAACAAACAACACTCATTTAAAGGAAATAGATTTTCATGACTTTTCTGTGTTTCTTACTCAAGGCACTTTATCTCCTCTCTCTGTCCCTTGAACATTCCCCATTCTTAGAATACCCTCCCTCCTTACCATTACATTATATATTACTATATATATGTATACTATATAAACTACAGCTCAGGCACCATCTTTCCTGGTCTTCCCCAAATGTTAGTGCTCATCTTTCCCAAACCGCTTTATGTTTACTTGTTCTAAATACATACATACATGTATACATACAAATAAATATGTGTATATAGGTGTTGGTGTATATGTGAATATATACGCTGTAGATAATTTTATATGTTCAACTGTGTCTGACTCTTTGCGACCCCATTTGGAAACTTCTTGGCAACGATATCGATCACTCCAGTATCTTTGCCAAGAAAATCCCAAATGGGGCCATGAAGAACTGGACACAACTAAAGTGAATGACAACAAAACCAAAATGTTTACATGTACTTAAATCGCCATTAGAATGAAAGTTTCTTGAGGGTGGGTATAGTCTTACTCCCTGTATTTGTCCTTACAATGCCTGGCTTGGGGTAAGTACTTAATTAAATATTTGTTGATTGATTGATTAATCAGCTGCAAATTGCTAAGCCAAGCCAATGAAGAGACACTCCACCAGAAAATACTCTGAAAGTCTACAAACAATAACACCTCAGTCACAACCCTAATGCCACTGGGACTGATCTCCAGATGTTGAACTGATTATCATAAGTTCCTCCAGATCCAATCATCAGAAATTGGGGAGACTCATTTACTCTGCTAGAACTTCTGGGAAAGGACTCAAACCAAGAACATTAACTTTGATCACTTCTCCCAAACTCTGGTTAAGCCAGAAGTGGGCTACAACATATCCCAGATTTGACATTCCCCTACAGTAGAGCTTCTTATTTTATTTATTTATTTGTTCCCCTGTTCATTTGTTTACTTATTTATTCATTCATTCATTTATCTATCTATCTATTTGTCTGTTTATGTATTTATTTGTTAAATAAATAATAGAAATAATAAATATTATTTATTTATTCAGTCATTCATTCCTTTGTTTGTTGGTTTGTTTGTTTATTTGCTTCTTAGACCCTTTGGTGAATCTGCTGAAGTCCATAGACTCCTTCACAGATAATGTTTTTAAGTATATTGAATTACATAGAAAAATTATATTGAAATACAGTTATCAAAATAATTTTAAAAAAATGTTCATAGAACCCAGATTAAGAATCCCTGTTCTAGAACAAACTTGGAAAGTCATAGTTTACTCATACTACAGGGAAGATAATAGGATACCATTTTGACTTGGGAGGCAGAATAATATTGTCTCTACCATTTCCTGTATTTCATGAGTTGGTGGCAAACTTTATCTCCCTCTAAGCCTCTCTGTCTTGTGCTGTGTTAACACTGATTCTCTCTCACCTGACTCTGAAGCTCTGACCTTTCTGTGAGAGGAGATTTAGCAGTTCCCTATCCCTTACCTGGGAAAACAAGGAAAATTTTAGAAGACAAATGTAAAGTGAAGGCAAAATGTAAGATCAAGAAATATTTTCTCGAAAGTATTGTGAGAGTGGCATAGTTTGATTTGATTTGATTTTTTTGAGAGGTAGTGTGGTATAATGGAAAGGGTGCTAGACAGATATAGGAAGAGCTGGGTTTCAATTCAGCCTCTGATGCTTACTAGCTGAATGACTCTGGGCTTAACCTTCCTGTGCCTCAGTTTTCTCATCTGTAAAATGGGATTGTAGTAGTATTTACCACACAGAGTTGTTGTTAGGAATAAATGAGACAATGTATAAAAAGTGCTTTGCAAACCTCAAAGTCCATTTTAAATGTTAGCTAAGACTAAAGATAGAATATAAAGAGCATTTTTTTATTTTGAATAATGACATAATTAAATTGTATTATAAACTTAGGTACAGCATTAGGGGAGGGGGACAGGTTGTGAAAATGCTGCTTTAAGGAGTAACTAAAGAAAGAGAATTAGTTACATCTTTGTTTAAATGAGTCCTTAACTAAATTAATCTGATCCTCAGGTGAGAAACTTGTTGTTCAGCCATGTCTGACTCTTCATGACCCCACTTGGAGTTTTCTTGGCAAAGACACTAGAGTGGTTTGCCATTTCTTACTCTCAGCACTGGGCCTGGAGTAAGGAAGACCTGAGTTCAGACATTTACTAGCTGTATGACCCTGGACAAGTCATTTAACCCTACTTGCCTCAGTTTCCTCATCTGTAAAATAAGCTAGAGAAGGAAAAGGCAAGCCACTCCAATATCTTTGCCATGAAAACCCTACATGGGGTCATAAAGAATCAGACATAACTGTAGTGACTAAACAACTAAAAGAATAAAGAAAAGTTCATTGGCAGAGGATGAGGGAACAGAGCGGTTTTATAAAGTAACAGAACTATACTGGACTTCAGTGCTGGGTTTTATGTAGGGCAAAGAATTTTTCAAGTTTGGAGTTTTGCTTATTGGTTATCTCATCCTGGGATTGGCCTGTAATCATTATCTCTACTTGTACCACACCTTTTATCTTAGAAGCATAATGCGTTTTACACATACTGACTCATGATTCCCTCAAAGGTCTAGTGTTCTATAGAATTTACTTCTACATTGGCACCAAGGTACGGAAAGAATGATGTAAGGATTCTTTCAGGTATCTCATTTCATTTCCATCATCTGTGTCCTAGCAATGTAAACACTGTTCGTATTCATCCCTATGATTCTCGTTCAGTTTTTTCATGTTTAAAATAAAGGCTTCCAATCAGAGTATAAGTCTCTTAGGCAGCCAAGTGTCCCAGTAGATAGAGCACCAGATCTCGAGTCAGAAAGACTTGAGTTCAAACTTAGCCCTTGGACACTTACTAGCTGTGTGACCTTGGGCAAGTCACTTAACCTCTATTTTTCTTAATCCACTGGAGAAGGAAATGACAAACCACTTTGATGTCCTTACCAAGAACCCCATGGAAGGTATTGTCCATGTGGTGACAAAGAGTCAGACACAATGAAATAACAGCAAATAAATCTCATAAGAGAAAGAACAGTGTTTTATCAAAACTGTACTTCCCCTTGTGCTTAACACTAGTGCTGGGTGCAGAGTTGGCCTTTGATGGATCTTGATTGAATGTGGAATTCATAAAATCCGTATATAGTCATTGTTATTTTCATTCATGCTATTTAAGCAATGTGGGTTCTTATATAGTCATCAAATCAACCCAAGATCACGACAATGAATTGTTCTGTAGAAACTTGAGCAGGCCCAAATTAGGAACTATTGTGGCAATAAAAACTCTTCTGTTATTCCTTGGATTCTTCCAGAGGAATGCCCCTACAATTCATTCAACATCTGATAACCAATGGAAGACTAGATGATGTCAGAATAATATAACATGAAGATTGCTAAGCTCCCCCATCCCTCTGCTCTGTAGCAGTTTGAATGGAATATTCCATTTTGTATCTGCAGAGTGACTCTTAAAACATAAGCATAGTGTTTAAAAGTGCGTGGTGAGGCAAGACAATCTGGGGGTTTTAGTGTACTGAAAACTTATGAGTCAACGATGTGACATCATGGCAAGAAACATGAACATGATTTTAGGCCTAACTGAGAGGCATAGTGTCCTAGATAAAGGAGATAAGTCCTCCCACAGTCTGCTTTGGTCAAACTTCTTTGGGCACCAGGACTTAGGAGGGATATTAGCAAACTGGAAGAGTCTTTTACCCCTTCCTCCCTACCATGTACTATATTCTGTTACCCAGAGACACTGTCCTCCTTGCTGTTCCTCCAGCAAGAAGCTTCATCTCTAGACTTCAGACTTTTTAACTGGCTCTTTGCCATGCCTGGAATTTCCACTCTTCTCATCTCAGCCTCCTGACTTCTCTGACTTCCCTTAAGTCTCAGCTAACATCCCATCTTATACAGAAGCTTTTCTTGATCCCCCTTAAAGTTAGTAACTTCCCTTTGTTTTTATCTCCAATTTATTTTTAAACTGGATAATTTGTATCTATTTTTGTATATATATATGTATATATATAAATTGTATGTTTTATATGTGTGTGTGTGTAAAAAACTGTATATATTTTGTTTGCATGTTGTCTCTCCCATTAGACTTTGAGCTCTTTAAAAACAGGATATATTTTATATTTCTTTCTATCCTTAGTGCTTGGCATGGTGCTTGGCACAAAGTAGGTGCATAATAAATATTTTTTTGACTGACTGTCTAAAGAGTCCCTAGAAGAGAGGTATTAAACTCCCAGTTCCCAGCCCCAGCTAACCAGATTAAAATGTGTTTGGGAGATGTTTAACAAAATAAGTAAAATTATAACGCAACAGAGATAATATTAATTTGTGGTTTTCTAAATCAATGTGGCCTACAGGAATCCATTTCTATTTAAGTTGATATCACTTCCCTAAAGCCTCTATATCAACCAATGTGGAAAAACTAAGGCTATTAAGTTGGGCAAAGAGAAGATTTGGGGGGAATAACGTAGCTATTTTTAACCATTTTCATCTTTTTTATACTCCATTATGTTATAGAAATGCTTGTTGTATTTCTTAAGTCAGAGTAAAATAAATAATTTTTTTAAAAAAGAAAGGGGAATAAGATTTGTTCTGATTGGTCCCTGAAGGCAGAACTAAGAGCCAAGCACACAACTGAGTTTGAAGGAGGTAGATTTTAGGTCAATGTTAAGAAAAACATCCTAACAATTTTAGCTATGTAGTAGGGAAAGGGAGTAAACATTGATATAGTGCCTATGTGCCAGGTGCTTTACAAGTATTATTTTATTTGACCCTTTCAACAACTAGGAAGTAGGTGCTACTGTTATCTCCATTTTACAGGTGAGAAACCTGAGGCAAATGAAGGTTAAGTGACTAAGCATATGAGTTTAAATTTGAATTCAGGTCTTCCTGACCCCCGGTCTAACGGTCTAACCACTGCATCCCCTGCTGCCTCAAGAATGTTCAACACTTTTGAGTTCTGTGTTACTGGAAGTCTCTAAGCAGAGTCTAGCTGGCCACTTTTCAGTGACGACATAAAGGAGATTAGGATTCAATATGAATTGGACCAGAGGAAATCTGAAGTTTCTTTTAACACTGAAATGTAGTGAAGCCAGCACACATATCTGCAAATGGTATACAACTGCAGTTAATTGCTTAATTAGCTGGGCAAAAAAAATTCTGATCCCCTCACATGAAGACTACATACATTCATTAGGTTCTTTAATTAGTGCCACAGGATGCTTATTATTTAAATTAGAAATTATACTCAGATTTCTTGGAATTGTTTATTCTACCTTTCATAACTTAAAGCCATGGAGTAAATATGGCCCCAGTAGCTTGAAATGAAAGGACAACAGGAAAGAGTAGAGCTTATTTTGTAATTTAACAAAAGGCTAAAGCTGTCCCTTCTGAAATTTTTGATCAGAGACCCAAAGTTTATACTTCTACTACCCTAGCCATTTGTTAAACAGCCAGTGGCCACTATAGTGTATTTATAGATAACTATTGTACCTAAAGTTTTATGTTTTCCATATCTGATGACTTATATTCTTTCCAGCTGATTTGGTCTGGTCTTCTACTTTATTTTTAAGAAAGGCAAGCTAGTGAATAGGTCATAAATCTTAGGCCACTCCTAGAGAGTGGAAATAAACCATAAGCTGGACTGTGGTTTTAGTTTTCTCAGATACAAATTTGTGTGTGGTTGTGTGTGTGTGTGTGTGTGGTTTGTCCTTTGTTCTTGAAGACGACCATGACATCAGGGAGATAATGACATGAATTGCAATTGACTTTGATTTAAGTGAGGGAGAGCTGTGTAAAGTCACCAGCCTCATTTTCTCCTCCAGGGACATCTGGGTTCAGTGGCCAGATATTGATCAGGACAGCTGGAGATGGCCCAGGATGCAGTGGGAGACCTTGACTCTTTTTATTGGAAGGCAGTCATTGAAGAACAAAATATCATTTTAATCTATTTGCCTCTTTCTGGATTAGGCAACTTTTTCTATTTCACTTTCACTTTTTGGCAACATAAACTACAACTTTGGGTGAACCGTCTGTGGTGAACATAAGGAAATCAGGAGCAAGAGTTGCAAAGGATGGCAGAAATGGATGCTTGCAATTTATACATTGGGCAGCAGCATCCACCTTGAGGAATTCACTGAATCTTTGCAGTATTGGTAATATATCTGGTAGTTACACCTCTGGTTTATAACCAATAACCATAAAATACCATATAGTAAACCCATGAAGAAAAACAAAAATATATCACACTTTTATGAGTATTGGTATTAGTGTTAATTTGGAACTGTGATTGTTTTGTATAAAGAATTCTTTGTGAGGAAACTCCACCAATGCATACTAGTTCCATCTCTGGAATTTAAATTCTTTGATTGCTGCCTGGGACCTTGAGAGGTGAAGCAATTTGGCCAGGATTCAGCTTTGTGCTAGTAAATGTTTAAACCATTGGCTCTCCTCTGCAAAAAAAAATAAGAATAAAGTAAAATAAAATTGTATACATGACACATTTTAAAGCTTAATTTGCATTAACATTTTCTACATCACTTTCTAAAGTCTAGATAATCATCAACAAAACAATAAATCAAACCCTGATTTGCAGTGTTTGCATATTTTCAAAATGTAAATGTTCACACTGAAAATTTAACAAGAGGTTCTCAACTGGCTTCAAGGAACACTTGCCATGGTTGCCCAATCAGTTTGTAAGACAGCAATGGGACTTGAGCTCATGTCTTCCTGACTGAGGCCAGCTCTCTGTCCATTATGCCATACTGGTTCTACCATTGTCTATAATGGTTAGGGTATATGCTGATAGAATTTTAAATAAAGAATTCCTTTTAAAATGATATAACTTGTGTACCTGACCAAGTTTACAGAAACCCCATAGGACAGTTGATTTAAAACTAGAAAGGTGAACAGATGCTCTCTAGTCCAAATGTCTTGCTTTATAACTGAGGAATTATATGGAAATTAAGTGATTGGATTTGAGTCAGTGAGTCCTATACCCAGAGGGTCTTGCAGAAGACAGCATTCCCCAATCCATTGCATTTTATATGAGAAGATTTAGCTAAACTTGTGCTAGATTTCTTTCTCATGAACCTCCTTCCCACCTACCTGGCCCTTTTAGTGAAGTAATAGCTGCATTCCAAGGAGAGAGGGAGGAAGGGAGTAACCATGCAACCATGCTGGCTTGTATAACTCAAGGGTTAAACTGATAAGTACTTCTATGGGGAAGCAGATTCAGATTTGAAGTATTTACTTTAGGATTAAAACCAAGACAATGGAAAAGGGCAGTTGGAAAGCATTTTCTTTAGGGGGCTTTATAGATTGTTTGCTGATTTAATAGCATTCTTCAAAGCACTAAAATCTCAAAAGACAGATGTGCAGTGCATGGGTCTGTTCTTTCAGCATTGCATCTAGAAATAAAGTCATTAAAGCAGGCAAGCTATTTTAGGGAAAGGCAAAGATAAATGATGTTCTTTTCATTGATTTTTAATTCAAAACACTTCCCATCTAATCCTCTGGAAAGGGCTTTCCATGGTTAAATGTTATGGTCTCTGAATGCCTGAATGAAAACCAAGCTTTAGAATTTTAGGGGAGAAGAAGAATGGGTCTGCTGCAGGCCCTGGGGATTTGATGTAAAGGGAGGTGAGAGGAGCTAGTTATTTAAATTATTGAAGGGCTTTTAAATATTTTCTACTAGTATAATAATGCCTGGGAATTGTTCCTGGTTGTAAAAGAAACTTCCATAGAAAAGACAACTTTGTGGTAAGAAATGTTGGAAAGGAGTCAGACAAGGTGACGGTGTTCAGGAAAAAGAGTATATTGATTAGCAGTGGCTCCTAATTTTCATTTTTCAACAGGATTTTATGACCACAGGTTTGGATTTTGGTTCTAGCATGTAGGGTGTGTGTGTGTGTGTGTGTGTGTGTGTGTGTGTGTGTGTGTGTGTGTGTGTGTGTGTGTGTGAAAGAGAGAGAGACAGAGAGAGACAGAGAGAGAGAGAGAGAGAGAGAGAGAGAGAGACAGAGACAGAGACAGAGACAGAGAGAGACAGAGAGACAGAGAGAGAGAGAGAGAGGGAGAGAGGGAGCTGACATGGTTACCAATCAATGCCATTTTAGATGAACTCTTCAAGACAAGAGGGGGAATAACCTATGAAGTGCTGAAATCACAATTTTCTTGGGTTTCTTTGGTTCTCCCTCCTGCCCCCAATAAAAATTTATTTTCTGTGCATTTATTTCCTGTGTAAAGTAATAGCAAGCTGGCCTCAGAGTCAAGAGGACCTGAGTTCAAGACCTGCCTTTGACACATGCAGGCTATGTAAGGCTACGAAATTTATTTAAGCTCTTGCTGACTTGAAAAACTTGGTAACACTATTAGTTGCAGCTTTGTGGTGGCAAAGAATTGGAAGCTGAGAGGATGCCCACAATTGGGGAATGGAGGAACAAGTTGTGGTATATGATTATGATGGAGTATTATCATGCTAAAAGAAATGACGAAGGGGGCCTGTTTCAGAAAAACCTGGGAAGGTTTATATAAGCTGATACAAAGTGAAGTGACCAGAACCAGAAGAACATTGTACACAGTAACAGCAACGTTGTACCTATGATCAAATGTAAAAACAAACAAACAAACTTGTCCACTCTGATCAATAAAGTAATCTACAATTCTAAGACTCAGAATGAAAAGTGTTATCTACCTCCAGAGACAGAAAACTGATGAACTCTGAATATAAATTGAAACATTTATTTTTGCCTTCTTTATTTTTCTTTTGCAACGTGATTAAGGTTGCAAAAGTAGAAATATGTTTTGCATGACTTCATATGTTATTTCATACCATATTTCTTGTCTTTGCAATGGGTGGAGGGGTGGAAGCAAGGAGAGAATTTGGAACTGAAAATTAAAATGAAAATAAAAGCCTGTTAGCTGTGGAACATTTGCTGATCCGCTAGTAAAGGGAGTTTTCTGCATCAACGAAATCCGAGGTCCACAGAGAGGAAAAAATCATGGGCAAGAGAGACAATATGTTATAGAAGATAGTTGACTCTCTTAGGAGTAGTGTGAAGTCCTGCTTCTGACAAATGTATGATTGTGAGGAAATACCTAAAACTCCTAGGTCATAGACAACTACTTTGAGACCAAAAGTTATACACAGCTTCTGACTGGCATGTGGAGAAAGAGTTTTTAATGGAATTTTCATATAGGGAGTTCACTATATTCATAAAATCCACCCCCACCAAAAACAAAACAAATAGGCAACAAATTTATTTTATTTTTTTTTAAATCTGGATTAATTCCTACAGAAAACCAATAGTAGCCATAATCATTAGGGGAGAGCATCCCAGTCATCTCTGTGGCTTTCTGGAAATCTATGGCTTGGCTATGGAGTGGAGTGATTTGCTGAGATGAGTGGTGCAATCTGTCATCTTCTGAGGTGATTTATAGGGTGTGTAACTTACAGTCAGGAGGGTTCAAGTTACTGAGAAGTGTGGACTAGCTCCTTGGTTGCTATGGGGTACAGCTCTTGCCTTGGGAGCAGCTGGTTTCTCTTAGTCGTTTATATATACATATGCCATAGAGCTATGACAATGTGTTCACACCAATATAATTATGGCTGCATTAGCACTTACATTGTAAACCCTATTATTCAAGGGTTTATGAGGAGGCAATAAAAACTTACTTCAGGCTGAAACTTGTCTTGGCCCTGAAACTTAGGAGTAGGGGGTTGGGGTGGAGAACCATTCAACCGTGGGATTTGGTCTGGTCCTCTGAAGTATAAATTTGTTAAAAACTCACATTTATGGGTTAACTCCAATCAGAGCCAAGATTTTGGGAGATATGGAATTCAGACTTTTTAATCCTTGAACTGGTCTAGACAAGATACAGAAGCCAAAAAGATGCAGTCTCCCTTCTCAGTGTTATGTCAGGCTATAATCCATATCTATGAGTGGAAGATATGACTTTAAAAAATAAAACACGATCTCACTGTAAGAGGACTATCTCAAATTAAATGATTATTTTTTATTATCCAGTTTGAACTTTTATGGCTATATATTACGTACATATACTGTGTCATGGAGCACATATTTTCAGAGCCTTGCATCTAACCATTCATCTAGCCATGGTTCTTAAGGACCATTATACTATCTAACCTATTGAAGCTAGAGATCAAAGGGACCTTAACAAGCTAGTAAAATGGTTCAAATGTGACAAGGTAAAATTTAGGAGAGATTAGTATAAAGTCCAGAATTTAGGCTTAAAAATCAATTTTAATAAGCTGTAATGGGGGAAACATAGCTTAACATTAGTTGATTTGGGAAAAAAGGCTTGAGTTTAGTTCAGTCTAATATAGCAATATCTCCTGGAGTTGAGCTGAGAGATTGCTATATTAAAATGAACTAAGGAGCAGAACAGAGATCTGTATACAACGTTTGTAGATCTGACCAAGGTCTTTTACATTGTTATTCGTGAGGGCTTAAGGAAAATTTTGTCACAATTTGGTTGCCCAGAGAAGCTCATCAGTATTGTATGTCAGTTTCATGATGGCATGTTTGCCCAGGTTCTGGATAGTGGGCAATGCTCTCATGTCTTCCCATTCACCAGTGGAGTGAAATAGGATTATGTGCTTGCTCCCATGCTTTTTAGCATGATGTTTCCAGACACATCAAATGCTTTCAATAAGGATGAACATGACATCAACGTCAACTACCATACTGATGGTAAGTTCTTCAATTTGAAAAGGCTGTAAGCCAAGACCAAAGTGGAGGGAGTGTTGGTACATGATTGTCTGTTTGCAGATGATTTTGCACTCAGTGCAGCCTCTGAAGCTGAGATACAACAAAGTATGGATGAATTCTCTGCTGCCTGTGCTAATTTTAGCCTAATAATTAACACCAAGAAAACACAGGTGCTCCATCAGCCACCACCACACCATTCATATATGGAACCATTGGTTACAACAAATGGAGAAGTTTTGAATGCTGCGGAAAAGTTCACTTACCTTGGTAATGTACACATTGACAATGAGCTTGATGCATGAATTGCCAGAGCTAGCTCAGAAGAGGCTCTGAAGAGAAGTTTGGGAGAGAACAGGTCTTAGACTGACTATTGAACTGAAGGTCTACAGAGGCATTGTGCTGACCTCATTTTTATATGCCTGTGAAACATGGAAAGTCTACCAGCACCATGCCAAGAAACTGAATTGCTTGCATATGAACTATCTTAGGAAGATTCCAAGGATCACCTGGCAGGATATGGTACCAGGTACTGAAGTCCTTGCTCGAGATAAACTGCCAAGTATTCAAACTATGCTTCAGAGAGTGCAACTCCGATGGGCTAGCCATGTTGTTCAAAAGCAAAATGTATGCTTGCCAAAAAGACTATTTGGCAGAGAACTCACTTGGGGCAGGTGATCACATGGTGGTCAGAAGAAGGGATACAAGGATACTCTCAGGGTCTCTCTCGAGAACTTTGGATTTGACTATGAAACATGGAAAACAATGGCACAGGAATGCTCAGCATGGTGTGTGCAGATCAGAAAGAGTGCTGTGCTCTTTGAGCAAAGCAGAATTGAGACAGCACAAAGTAAACTTAGGATGTGCAAATTTGGAGTATCCACCCCAAATATTCACGTGTACTATCTGTGTCCAAACTGTTGTAAAGCATTCCAAGCTCGTATTGGTCTGATCAGTCACAGTCAGACACACTGAAACTTAACTTTATCATGGTGATGTCATTTTGGTCCTCTTTGAGAACGAAGGATAACAACCAACCAACCAATATAGCAGTTAATAAGCCTTTATTAAGCATTTTTTTCTTTCTCTAGCCTTTATCACAACGCCTGGCACATAGTAGGTATTTAACAAATGTTTGTTGGCTGAATGACTGACTAGGTGCTAGAGTCTAGAGATGTATCCAACTTCATCTTCAGTGAATTTAATATAACACTCACTGATGGTTCTTTTGTCCAGACCTTTCATCAGAGGCTTGGGGAACTCTCCATGTGGAAAGTCCCACTGTTAGAGAGTTTTCTGGGGGATTCTGAAGACTTTAAAAGTCTTATCCTTAGTCAGAGATACAACTTACATGTAGGGTGACCTAACTCCACAACTAAGGGGCTATTGTTATCTACTGTGACTTTATTAGAGCAGTTTCTCTAATACTTATTGATGTGTATATAGATTACATTAAAAAAAAAAGAATTCCTTGAGAGAACAGAGGCAACAGCCTCATGGAGTCATTAGCTTTTAGAACATCAGAACTGGATAGAGCGTTAAAGACCACCTAGTCTAAGGAAAATGCAGCTTAAAGACACAGTTTCTTGGACAGTATCATCAAAACTAATTGACATTAGAAATGTCAAGACTCAAACCTAGGTCTTCTGAATTTCTACAGTCGAAATGGGTCTATATTTAGAGTTGGGAGCTTTTCATTGAAATTCTGTAACCTCTGATACCTGGGAGATTATTGATATGCTATTTGCTTTTCTGAGTCTCAGTTTCCTTATCTGTAAGAAAAAAAAGAGGAAGGAGGAGAATTGGACTAAATGATCTCCGTCTTTGCTTCAGGGCTCTATAAAAACAAACAAACAAATTTCCAAAGACCCAGGCCTAAGACTCTAAGTTCCATGCTCTATAGCACATGTGCTAAAGATAGAACTTTGGCATATTTTCATTGGCATATGTCAGATGGTTATCCCTACCACACAGTCTTTCTAACTGCTTTCAAGAGCCAGCTGCCATAAGAGCCTGTAATTGGCACCCTTCCCTCCATGAAGTCAAGAGTAGCATGTAGTTGTGAAGTACACACAAATTGCATGGAAGGAAAATTCTAGTTGCCAAGATGATTTTTCAAAAACAGTTTTTTCAGTTTACACATTTTCTTTAGCTTTTCTGTCAGGGTTGATTGCTTATAATCAAGAGAGTTGGATATTGGAAAGCACCTTAAGTGATCACCTACCCCGACTGCCTCCAGGTATAAAAATTCCCTCTATTGGTTGGTTGGCTGGTTGGTTACTGTGTTTTTTGCTTGAAGAACCCCTCTGCTACATTCTTGACAAATGGTCCCCTCTACTGTACTTGAACAATTTTGTGAACAGAAAATTCTTAGAAAGTTGGTTTAAACCCTGAGAAATTAATCTACTTGCCCATCATGGGCAGCTGCTGTTGCTGCTGAGTCATTTCAGTCTTATCTGAGTCTTCATGATCCCATTTTGAGATTTTCTTGGCAAACATAGGGAAGTAGTTTGCCATTTCCTTCTTCAGTTCATTTTATAGATGAGAAACTGAGGCAAACAGGATTAAGTGATTAGCCCATCCAGCTGGTAAGTGTCTGAGGGCAGATTTGAACTCACAAAGATATCTTCCAGGCCTGGCACTCTACCTGCTTTGTCACCTAGCTACCTTATGTATCAAAGACAGAACTTGAACTCAGGGCTTCCTACTCCAAGACTGGCCATCTAGTCATGACACCTTGCTACCTCTTCTGCCCAGGAAAACAATGAAGGGAATTTTAAAAAGCAACATGAAGAAATCATTATTTCAGCACTTCATAGTACATTGAAACTATTACATCCCTTCTTAAAGAGTTACTCTCTATCTCTATTAAGTCAGCCAGAGATCACATTAGATTTTTTTGGCATCCATATCACATTACTGATACATATTGAGCTTTTAATACTCCCAGGGATTTGTGATCTCATCTCTATGGGTCTTGTCTACAATACAACTCATAGGAACTCATGATGAACTAAACCCCTTAAGAACTTTCTGTATAAATTATAGTTAAGCTATGTCTCCTCCATTGTGTACGTTGCACCTAATTTCTTAAACCTGTGTCATATTTTACATTTATCTCCACTACATTTCATCTTTCACCTCCTTTTTTGTAGTCTTTCCATATCTTTTTGCATCCTGATTCTGTCATCCAAAAGAATTATTTTGCAAAATTTTGATTAAAAATAACTTCTGTATCTTTATCCAGGTCATTGAGTAAAAAAAATGTTTAACAGGAGAACAGTTTAACTCCTCTCATCACCCAACCAGGTTAACATCAACCTATTAGTACAGCTTTGAAGACATTGGGCCTTTCTGGATATAATCACTCAGCTAACAAGAACTTTTCCTAATTCTGACACCATATAGTCCAAATCTGTTAATCAAGTTCAAAAGGAAATCATGAGAAACTTTTTTAACTATCCCAGTTTCCCCTTCTAGCAGATTATAAGGACATTATACCAGAAAAAATATTAAACATGAAGTTCTAAGATCATAGATTTAGAACTGGAAAGAACCTTAAAAATACTGAATGAAACTTCCCTCATTTTATACATCAGAAAACAGGCTCACAGCTTCTGAGAAGTTAAAATGGCATGCTCAGATTCAAATAACTAGTGTCAAAGATGAGATTTAAAACTAGATCTCCTTAATTCCAACTCCAACTCTATATCCACAATGTTGGAAGGATTTATTAAGTACCTACAAGGTGCCAGATTTGGTTCTGAGGGCTTTAAAAATCTTGTTTCATTTGATCACTCCCACACAAACCCTGGGAGATATATGCGATTGTTATCCTCATTTTACAGATAAGGAAACTGAGACAGGAGTTAGTTAACTGACTTGCCCAGGGTTGCATAGATAGTGTCTAATGAAGGAACCTGGATTCAAATCTTCCTGGCTCCATGCCCAGAACTCTCTTTTCTATACCACCCAGGTGCCTTCCTAAGGTTTACCTGTAAAATAAAAGACTTGGGCTGCATGATCTTTAAATACTCGTCAGTCTAACAGTCTATGATCCTATGATTCTATTGCTTTTTCTTTAATGATAATAATTTTAATTCTAAACTTAGATGCCAAAAAATGTATTTCTATACTCATAGCAGAACACAAAAAGAGGATTTTTTATGAAACTATTTATGTCTATTTTATCCCTCTTGCTTTTCAAATCGTATATGATATTAGACTGTTATTATAATTGCACATTATTATGTGCTCTTTTAATAGTATATAATAAATTCTATACGTCCCCTTTCGAAACTGTTCTAGTTATCTATGTTTCCTTCTGAACTTTTCTCTATTTTGTTCATTTAAAAATTGTTTCAATGGCCCTGTTTTTTAGGGTGTATCACTTTTGTTAATATCCCTCCCTTCAACTTCCAGTTAATTTTTTTCTTTTTATTAATTAATTTTTAAACTTTTACTACCACAAGATTTTGAGCTCCAAAGTTTTGCCCCAACTCTCCCCTCCCCCCACACCAAGAAAGTGTGCATTCTGATTACCCCTTCCCTCAATCTGCCCTCCCTTCTATCACTCCCCCCTTCTCTTATCCACTTTTCTTCTGTTTTCCTGTAGGGCAAGATAGATTTCTAAACCCCATTACCTGTATATCTTATTCTCCAGTTGCATGTAAAAACAATTTTTAACATTCATTTTTAAAATTTTGAGTTCCAAAATCTCTCCCTTCCTCTCTCCACCCACCCCCATTGAGATGGCAAGCAATCTGATATAGGCTATATATGTGTAGTCATATAAAAACTTCTATGATAGTCATTTTCTGAAATACTAACTATATTTCCCTCCATCCTATCCCTCTCCCATTTATTCTGTTCTCTCCTTTGACCCTGACTGTCCTCAAAAGTGTTTGCTTTTGATTACCCATTCCCCCAATCCATCCTCCCTTCAATCATCCCCTCCTCTCTTATGCACTTCCCCCTTACTTTCCTGTAGGACAAGATAGATTTCCATGCACAATGGAGTGTGTATGTTATTCCAATGAAAGTAAGGTTCACTCATTGCCTCTCATCTCTTCCCTCTTCCCCTTCACTGTAAAAGCTATTTCTTGCCTCTTTTATGTGAGATACTTTACCCCATTCTACCACTCCCTTTCTCCTTCTCAAAGTAATTCCTCTCTCACCCCTTAATATTATTTTTTAGATGTCATCTCTTCATATTCAGTTCATCCAGTGTCCTTTGTCTCTCTGTCTCTCTCTCTCTCCATTTACACACACACACGCACACACACACACAGATGCGTGTGCACACGCATTCCCTCCAACTACCCTAACACTGAGAAAGGTCTCATGAGTTACAAATATTGTCTCTCTTTGTAGGAAGGTAAACAGTTCAACTTTGATAAGTCTCTTATGATTTCTCCTTCTGTTTAACTTTTATGATTCTCTTGAGTCTCATATTTGAAAGTCAAATTTTCTATTCAGCTCTGGTCTTTTCATCAAGAATGCTTGAAAGTCCTCTATTTCATTGAATATCCATTTTTTTCCCCAGACGAATTATGCTCAATTTTGCCTGGGTAGGTGATTCTTGGTGTTAATCCTAGCTCCTTTGACCTCTGGAGTATCATATTCAAAACCCTCTGATCCCTTAATGTAGAAGCTGCAAAATCTTGTGTTATCCTGATTGTGTTTCCACAATACTTGAATTTCTTCTTTCCGGCTGCTTGCAGTATTTTCTCCTTAACCTGGAACTCTGGAATTTGGCTATAATATTCCTGGAAGTTTTCCCTTTAGGATCTCTTTCATAAGGTGATTGGTGTATTCTTTCCATTTGTATTTTATCCTTTGGTTCTAGAATATTAGGACAGTTTTCCTTGATAATTTCTTGAAAGATGATATCCAGGCTCTTTTTTTGATCATGGCTTTCACATAGTTCAATATTTTTAAAATTATCTCTCTTGGGTCTTTTTTCCAGGTTATTTGTTTTTCCAATGAGATATTTCACATTGTCTTCTCTTTTTTCATTCTTTTGGTTTTGTTTTATAATTTTTTGATTTCTCGTAGAGTCATTAGCTTCCATTTGCTCCATTTTAATTGTAAGGAATTATTTTCTTCAGTAAGCTTTTGGACCTCCTTTTCCATTTGGGTTAGTTTATTTTTAAAGTTCATTTTCTTCAGTATTTTTTGGATCTCTTTTAACAAGTTGTTAACTCATTTTTCATGATTTTCTTGCATCACTCTCATTTATCTTCTCAATTTTTCCTCTACTTCTCTTACTTGATTTAAAAAATTTTTTTGAGCTCTTCCATGACCTGTGACCAATTCACATTTTTCTTGGAGGCTTTTGATGTAGGAGCTTTGACTTTGTTGTCTTCTTCTGGTGGTATTTTTCGATCTTTTTTATTACCAAAGTAAGATTCTATAGTCTGAGATTTTCCTGCTGTTTGCTCATTTTCCAAGCCAATTACTTGGAATTTTAGCTCTCTGTTAAGGTAGCACTCTGCTTGCAGTGTGGAGGATATACTGTTCCAAGCTTCAGGGGCTTTGTGCAGCTGTTTTCAGAGATACTTGTAGGAACTTGTAAATTTTCAGTTCTTTCAAGATGGTATGATCAAAGAGAGGTGTTCACTCCTCTCCTGGCCTGTGCTCTATTCTGCCAGTGACCACAAGCACTCTTTTCTGCCTTGGAACTGTGAGGAAGATTTCCTCTCCACTGCTGCCACAAGCTCCACCATGCCAGCACTCCTTCTAGCCCAGGACTGCCACTCAGATCCAAACACGGGCAAAGCAACATAATCCTGTTTCAATGCCAGCAAAGAGACTCCTGCATTCCCCCTCCAATTAGCTGTGTGATACCCCCACATTCTATGGGCTGAAATCTCTGGAAGCAGCTGCTGCCACCACTGCCATCACCATTCCTTGGCTGGACCACACTCTGCTCTCACCCAGGTCTGACAGACTTTTCCTAATGACCTTCAAAGTTATCTTTGGCAGTTTTCGGGTTGAGAATTCTGGAAACAGTTATAGCTGCCAGTGATTCAGTCTCCTGAGGTGTGTTCCAGGTTCGCTGGGACCTAGTCTGTGCTGGTGTGTTTTGCACTGGACTGCACTCTTCTCTCGGACTGGTGAAAGAGACCTTTCCTGTCAACCTAAGGTTGCCATAAGCTGGAGATTTCTTTCACTCTGTCATTTTGTGGGTTCTGCTGCTCTAGAATTTATTGAGAGGGATTTGGGGGAGAGCTTAAGCAAGTCCTTGCTTTTACTCCACCATCTTGGTTCCACCCCCAAACTCCCAGTTAATTGAAAGAAAGAAGAACAAAATCTTGAAATAAATAACCACAGTCGGATAGAAAAATAATTTCACACAAAGATCATGGCCAAAAGTATGTCTTTTTTTTCTATACTTTGTGACCATTACTTCTTTCTAGAGTGGGGTAACATGTTTCAACAGAGATATTTTGGAGGCTGGTTGGTCATTGAATTACTAAGAATACTTAACTGTTTCAAAGCTGTCTTTTCTCCTCTTCTCCCCTCTTTTTATTTTCTTGTGTTTGCTTCAGGATTTGGAAAATAATTTTTCTTGCCACTACTCCTTCTCCTATACTATCCTCCCTCTTAAGCCTCTCTCTCTCCCTATTTTTTCTCCCTTTCCCCCCTTAAATTTGATGCATTTCTATCTCAAACACTTTATATGTGTGTTCAACCATCTTTTCAGACTCTATTATATTTGGGAACATCCCTACAGCTGGCAAAGGCTTTGCTGGCAGTCCTCTTTCTTATTGTTCTTGGACTTCAAGCTGAGTTATAGTGAATTCTGGGTGGAAGAAGTCATTTACTATAGATACTTACTGGATTACTTGATCATTATTTAGTTTGCTGTGAACTTAATGGTTTTCCTGATATAGGTATGTGAGATCTGAGCAATCTATCCCCCATATAGGGAGCCATCTTGGCAGAAAATTTGGCTCTCTTTCCATTACCCCATACTGTCTCTTTTTTAATGTATCATAAGATTACTTTAACAATTACCTGAAATTCATAAATACATGGTTTAAACTTTCAGGGATGTGCTAGAGCTAGCTCCAACCAGCTCTCAAGCTATTGTTAAATTTTTAGTGTGTTTATACCTCAGAAATTGGGAAATGCCACAAATCAGTGCTTAATTTTTTTCTGTTTTGCTGATTAAAAAAGACTTAAGAACATTAATAATGTAAACTAAACTTAAATGTGTGTTAGGGTACTTTGGGGGAGGATGGGGATAGTCAGTTGTTAAACCATTTACCATGACACCATTGCTTAAAAGCATTTCCCTGCTGTAATAAACTGGTAGCCCAATTTAGCAGGACAGTTTTAACAAGCCAAATCCTTGTAATTGTTGCTTTGTTTTCTAACTGGTCACTTAGTGGGCTTGAGACTGAATTTGATGATTTTCTTGATGTAAAGAACTTTTCTTAGATGAGGAATGTAGGTCAGCACCATTTCTGTAACTTATAGTCTCTATAAGTTGACTAGAGCACTGGGAATTTAAGTGACTTGTTCAGGGTCAAACCTTCAACACAGGGTGTATAGCGTGTTCAAGGAAGACTAGTTCATCTGGTCTGAGGGCTTCTGAACCCTTTTCAGGGCTGCTCATCCACCTTTGTGTCCACTTGTCATCCAACTCTCACCTGTGGCTCCAAGAAGCTGTAGCAAGTGCAGCAGTAACCCTCCAATAAAACCATCTTGGCAGGTGGGTTAAACCAGGTTGTGGGTAACCAACAGGCCTTAAACCCATCGGTGAAGCAGGGGGATATCTACCCCAATTATGTGAAGACTTACTCAGGTGGAATGGGTACATGCAAACAATTTGTTCCAATAGCCATGGAGGCTGCTGAAGCAAGCAATGTGGAGTGTTTAGAGCTTGGTCAGGCATCCAAGACACCAAGCTCATCCACTGCATCCTGGGCCATCACCAGGCATCTTGACTTTTGTTTTGCCTCTGAACTTCAATGAGTCTGGAAGAAAGAGTGAGGCTGATGACCGCGCAATTCTGCCTCACTTAAATCCGGTTTACACACAAGTCAAGACATGATCCCATGATGTCATTACTCTTCAAAAACAAAGGATCAACAACTGTCAATATAGGTAGGAGACAGGATATTTTCTTGATCCCAGGATAGATCTCTATGCACCATACCACACTACCTCTCATGCTCATGAATATCCTTCAGCCAACTTCAGAGATCAACAAGAATATCCCCAATTAAAATTTTCACAAGACTTTTTTTGTTCTCATTGGAAATTAGTGTAACATTTGCCTATTCCCTAGTGTCTCAGTGTTCTGCTTGTTTCTCACAGTAACTCTATGACCACTGAAAGCAGTTGTAGACTTAATCAGTATTCAATAAACTTGTATCAAGCACGCAATATGTGTCAGCTATTGATTCACATATTCTAGCAGCAGCTCAGAATATATAGGTATATCCCATGATAACATTACCCTGGACAACATAATTTCAAAAGAATTCACTGATATAAGATGATGAAATCCCACTGTAACACTGCAAGGTCTGGCCACAATCTTGTACTTTTCATTTAAAATATTTTCCATGTGGAACTAACCGCTATCCTCACCCCTAAAAGGCTGTTTGCTTAATGTGTTTTTTGGAGAACCAATTAACATCATTAAATGGGGCATGACCCTAGTTTGTCTGTGTTGGGGAAATTTGAAGTCATTTAGAGAAACAAGATCCTCTTTTACTATCTCCCTGCTTATCTTAGGTTTTAATTCACTTTTCACCATTTTATTCTTCCCTTTTTAGCTTGAAGAAAATTCTTCTTGAGAGAGGCAACAGAAATAGAAGTTCTTATCTCTGTCATATCAGCAAAATCTGCTTTCTTTCTGTCATTTGTTGATATTATGCCATTTGCCCAAAGCAGTGAATCTTGTCCAGTCTACTGGGATATGATAGGGTAAAGAGTTCAGGAATCATAGTCAGGAGAACTGAGTTCAGCTTCTTTCTCCGATACTTACTAGTGACCAGTCACTTGGTTCCTCTCAGCCCATTTTCTCATGCATAAAATGGGGGTGATAATTCTTGCCCTGACTACTTTTCAGGGGTTTTGTGAGAAAAAATCTTCTCTATATATTGTAAAGTACCTATATGGGTATGAGCCTTCATTTTTTCTTGTTTTCAATATATTTATTATTTTACTAGATTATGATGCTATTTCTGTCAAGTAGAATGGTTCTGTAAATAAATTCCATTGCAGTGATTGTTTTTTCAAATAACAAAATATAAGGTCTGTTGTTGGCTAGAATTTCTGTTTCTATTTTTGGTTGGTTCTGATTCTATCCTAATGCTATGACAGCTGCTATTTGTTTTTGGAATTCTTTTTGTTAACAAATTGTGCTTTAGTATCCTATAATCTATCAACCAGTATAACCATTCTGGCATTATAGATAATGATAGTTGACATTTCTATTAAACTTTTTGGTTTGTAAAAAGTATTTTGTACACGATCTTCTTGATCCTCACAACAATCTTATGAGGTAAGAACCAGAGGTGTTATTATCCCCTTTTAATAGATGTGGAAACTGAGACTCATAGACATCAAATGAGTGGTTTACACAGTGAGTAAGTATGGGAGGTGTCCCAGGTCTGTCAAGCCTTCAAGTCCATTGTTTTTTCTTTGCTTAATGTAACCTTTATTTTATTTTATTTTACTTTCAAGTAACAAGAATTTCTTTTTCTTTCTTCTACTTTCTATGCCTTTCAGAAAAATGGAAAAGATAAGGAAAATCCTTGTAGCAAATTGACCATTCCCTAAAATGTTTGTCTAGTTCTGAATCTTGAGTAAGTCTCTTCTTTGTCAGAACAGTGGCATGTTTCATCACTGGTAACTTCTGGAACATGGTTCTAAATTGTTCTCTCTCCTCACCTCTACCTTCCAGCTTCCTTGGTCCCCTTCAAGACTACATGCTAATGCCATCACATAAGAGGTCTTGGTACCTCCCTCGCTTCTCTCCCTACTATTAGGGTCTTCACTCTGTGATTACATCCCGTTTACAGTGTATACATTTTATATGTACATGTTCGTTTACATTTGGTCTATTAGAATGTACGCTACTTCAGGTCAAGTACAGTGTTGTGGTCTTTCTTTGTACCCTTAGTGTTTAGCATAGTATGGGGCACGTAGTTTATCGCTTGATTGAATGACTGACAAATATTGCTTTCCTGGACAATCATCTCCCTTCTTATTTAGTTAGAGGGACTTTCTTCCTAATTGGGGGATACAACATCTTTAGGAGGGTGGTACCTAAAGAAGGATGATTTGGTCTGGGATATCCCAGGCATAGTGATTGGAGTCATAAGTCAATTTATTGACATGCCCTTTCCAAAGGAAAGGATGCTACAGATTTGATTACTTTTTTCAGAGCAACATAGAGCAGACTTGATTAGGAGGAGAGCACACACTCAATGGCATTGTGAGAAGATGATGAGGGTTAATCATGATTGGATAATCTAACTGCATAGAGTAAACCCTCATTCAGCATGGCCCTAGGGCCAGAAGTTCCAAAACTAAATGACTTAAAATCTTAGGGTCTTGCTCTCTGAAGGTTCTGTTTGAAGAGTGTAGCAATACCAGCAACAGTCAAATCAAGTCAAAAAGCATTTGTTAAGCACTTACTATCTGGCTGTCATTGTAAAAAGGCATGGGGATAGAATGGAAAGCAAACACAGTTCCTAGGAACCCTCAAGTAGCTCACAGTCTAATGGAGGAGAAAGCATATGAATAATGATGTACAAACAATATAAAAACAAGATAAATTGGAAGCATTCTCAGGAGAGAGGTGCTAGCATGCTAGCAATAAAGGAAATATGGAAGAGCTTCTTGCAGAAAGTGGTATTTTATTTGAGTCTTGAGTAGAGTCAGGAAAGCCAAGAGGCAGAGATGATCGGAGAGAGAATTCCAGGAGTGGAATGCATGGAAACCAAACAAGAAATGTGCTATGCAAAGAGTAGTAAAGAAATCAATGTTGCTAGATTGTAAAGTACATGAAAGGGAGTAAATTATAAAAAGAAAATAGTGTAAAGGTAGTAGTGTAATAGTGTAAAGGGAGTAGATTAGTCATAATTTTGCTTTAAAAGTAGAAGGATTTTATATTTGATCCTAGAAGTGATAGGAAGTCCTTGGAGTTTAAGAGATTTCCTTAATCCCTTATCAATTTGATAGCTAAATGGTGAATGGATTGGAGTGGTGAGAGAAATGAAGTAGAGAGACCAACCAGAAGGCTTTTTCCACAGTCCATGGATGAGGTGATGAACACCTGCACTAGAATGGTAGTAGTTTCAACAGAGAGAAGAGGGCATCTACATAAAAGTATTGCAAAGGTAGGATTGACAAGACTTGGCAACAGATTAGATATGAAGGATAAGAGAGTGGGAGGAGTTGAAGATGACTCCTAGGAGGGAAGCTGGTGGTAGCCTTTATTATAATAATAGAGAAGTAAGGAAGCAGGAGGAGGGTATCATGTTTTTGTGGCCTGAGTGGTTTCTAGGCTCTCCTGTATTCCCTGTTGTGGTACCTGTTTTATATCTATTAAGTGCCAAATATTATTCATTTTCTTTTACTTTTTTTTGTTTCAATAACTTGTTTAAATAATTTTGAATTCTTTTAAATTACATGTTCCTTTTTTTCTTTCCATCTTTATTCATTTTTCTAATTTGGTGTGAATGTTGATCTTTACTATTATGTCAATAGATGAATGAATAGAAATTCAAAATGATTTCTATACAGAAGTTAGTACAGAGACCATCTGCCAAGGTCACTCAAAGCCTTTCTAGCATGTAAGAATTTAACAGAATTTTCACTGTATTAGAACCCAAGGATATCTTCATTTCATGATGAGACATCAGGTCAGGATGTTTGTTAATTATTTAATTAGAATTGAGATATGTATTTGTTGTTGTTAAGTCATTTCGGTTGTGTCTGACTCTTCATGACTTGTTTTGGAGTCTTCTTGGCAAAGATACTGGAAAGATTTGCCATTTCCTTCTCTAGCTCATTTTACAGATGTGGAACTAAGGCAAACAGTGTGTTAAGTGACTTGCCCAGGGTCATACAGCTAGTGTGTTACACAGGAAATGTCTGAGGCCAGATTTGAATTCAGGAAGATGAATCTTCCAGACTCCAGTAATCTGTAAAATGAGAGCTTTAGATCATGTGACTTTTAAGATGTTTTCCATTTTTTTTTACTCTTTGATTCAATTATCCTATACTTCCTTAAAGTACCCTAGTGTACTTTTTTTGATTTATGACATTTTTAGGTGTTGTAGCAGTCAGGCTATTTCAGAAAATGAGAAATTAAAATAACTTTAACCATATTATTCCAAATCAAGTGTTGCCAAGATACATGTACATATCTATATACATAAATGCCTATATGTGTATATGTGCTGATTAAATATTTAAACTGCTAATTAAAGTAAGATGTATTAATGGCAAATTTAACATAGTAACAAAATAATTAAAACTAGAGCCTTCTTTGTATTTTAATTAGTGGAAAGCCAGCCAACGTTATGATCATGTTTAGTGGGGAAAAGAATTAAGAATAAAAACAAAAGACAAAAAATTCTATAAATAATCTATAATTTATCAACCATAACTCCATGCGAAAAATAGAAAAAATGTTTTAGATAGATTAATTCATATCAGAAACACCCAATGGAGTGTACTAAACTTCAGTGCATTCAATAAATAGTAATTTATAATGTAAATTTGGTACTAAAGGTTGTAATATCTTAAGCTTCTTTTAAAAGTTGTCTTTTTTTAACTTGAGAAAATTTAAAATTGCATCCTGTATCCCGTGGCAAAATACAAAATATTTCTTCAAACATTTTATAATTTGAATTGTGCCTTTAAAAACCTTTATGGTCTAATGGCTGGCTGAAGATTGGAAGTTGGTTTATATTGACTCTGATCAGAGTGATTTGTGATTTGTAATGACTTCTTTATGCATGGGTCAATTCATTTGAAAAATTGACTAAATGATTAATGAACTCACAGAAATAACTGGTTTTGAGTAAAGATTTATGGGTGGAGTTCAAGTGAAAAGAAATTTTTCTCAAAATGAGAAACAGTGTAAGAATTCTTAATAATTTGGCTTAGTAAAAGATTATTATATATGTATATATATATACGTTTGATGGTTATACATAAATATACTGCAATATATGAAAACATCCTCAATGCCAGATAAAGTACTTAAAAATCTTCCTGCACTCACAATTATCAACTTTCCAGAAGTTTTGCGTAGAGTTTTCCATGATTGTTCTACTTCAGGTAAAACAATGATGTCTAGAGACATAATCTTGAGTGTGAAATTATATCATTGCTGTCTTTTCTTGTTGGTATAAAATGTACCCTTTTATCTGAGGCTGAAAAGTCACCCTGGCAGATTTAGGTTTGGTGTTTGTTTATGGTACTTTTACAACATTCTTTCCATCTTTTAAATCTAAGATGTGTAAAGGAGATTTTTAGAATAACCCAAAGCATTGTACCTTTTCCACTCCAAACTGAAATTAATTCTCACTTATAATTTATTTCCAAAGAACTCCTACTTCATCAGGCAGAATCCAAGACTGCCAATGCCAGGTAATCTCTCTTAACACCAAGAAGGGTATTGGGCTGGAGATATCTGTCACCCCTTAAATATCTCTAGTCTTAGGGGCACAATATTTGTGATTCTCTCTAAGTGGGAAGGGTAGCCTACAGCTTACTCAAGCCAGCTTAGCCCCTTCCCACTGAGTGCGAGTTACAAAAAACTATCACAAATAATTAGCAAACTAATTCTTTATCAAATAAAATATCAAAAATTGGAGAAGTTACATATATTAGAATATCCCATAGAATATATACCATAAAGTATACAAGAATGAGGTTCTCAGCTGGGAATAAGATTTTTAAAAAGCTCAACACAAAGAAAAAAAGAAAGAATCATCTCAATAAGGAGATTCTCCTTGAGTTTCAAGTGCTAGAAGTCAGGGGTCATGATAGAGTCCTGCTTCCCCAGTAGCTCTTCAAAAGTTCCTATTTTCCTCTCCTGACCACCACTCTTTTAAAGTTTTTTCTTCAAGTCCACGTCTCCAACTAACTGAAGCCCAGACAAACTTTGTCCTACACAGCATTCTCTCAGCCAAACAGGAGTTACATATGTTTGCAAGCACACAATGCAGTTTACAAGGTTGTCCCTCAAGAAAACTACTCAAGAGTGGAGTGGAAGCAGGTTTATGACTGAAAAATCCAGGGGATTATATTCAAATAATTAGTCATTGCTATTGATAGATAATAATTAACTGAGAATGTGGTCAACTAAACTGACTTTCTAATGAATTACCTTGGGTAATAACTTCCTATAGGGCAGCTAGGTAGTGCAGTGAAGAGATCATTGGGCTTGGAGTCAGGAAGACCTGAGCTCAAATTCAATCTCAGAGTCTACCTATGTGACCCTGGGCAAGTCATTAACTCTGTTTGCCTCAGTTTCCTCCCCTGTATAATGAGCTGGAGAAGGAAATGGCAAACCACTCCAGTATCTTTGCAAAGAAAATTTCAAATGGGGCCACAAAGAGTTGGACACCAATGGTAACTTCCTGTTGGGTAATTATTCCATGACAGTCTGATTCCAGAAAATTCCTGATTTTTTTTTTCAAAAATTCCGCCAACCAGAAATATTGAAGCACCCCTTTTAGGCCAAGAATTCTTAACTGATTTGTATAATGGATCCCTTTGTCAATCTGGTGAAGTTTTTGGACCCCTTCTTAGAACTTTTTTTTTTTTTTTAAATCATAATTGAAAGAAATGCTAAATTTCATTTGGAGGTCAATGAAAATAAAAATGTAATTTTTCCCTAAGTTCAACATCTCTTTGAAATCTATTTATAGACTGGGTCTGTGGACTCCATGATAATAATCCCTTTTTTTAGGCAAAGGTAGATAATTTTAAACTTCCTTGTTCCAAGGAGTGTTTCTACTGCTTCTAATATGCATTGTAAATCCCTCCTACTTTTCTACCCTAAATTTCTTTAAATTTGAGAGACAGGAAAAGTTGCTATATAAAAGTTTCTCTATTTTCTCATTCTTCCCCTCAGTTGTATTATTTTAGATTGTGGCAAATTCTAATAAGGTGAGATAGCATAATTATAGTTCAAGCTTGGGGCTCCAGAGATTTCAACTGATGGCATCCAACTGGATATTCTGCAAATTCAAGAAGGGATCACTGAAGGGATCATTATAGATACCTTTAAAGCATGAAATTCCCTTATATTGTTTGCTTTAAATGAACTTTTTAAACTTATAGGAGATACCACTTGTTGGATATCTGTAACTCATTGTATGCCTATGTAGACAGGCTACACTAATAACTGTTTCTGAAGTACAGCTTTCATAGGTCAGAGATATTAATCTGCTGGTAACCAGTGGCCTTGGTTTCTGAATCTTTGTTTAAAGAACATCTCTAATGACTCTCTCTTGGTATAGAACACATTTTAGAAAGGATCCTTTGTCCAGAGAAGAAACAATTACGTTTGTTTTCTAAGTGACCGTTGCTTATTTAGATAATGGTCTTTTCTTGAGTCTATTTTATGAGCATCTTGTCATACTGAATTGGGTGGTCAAAGTATTATTGCCAAGCTACTGGCATTTTCCAACCCTTCCTTTGTTGAAGGAGAAGCACATTAAATATGTACTTTGTGTGATGTGTTAGGTGTTAGGTGTTTGCTACCTGCTGAAACTTGTGCATTTCTTTACTGTATTCCAATTAGCAAACTAAACATCTTTCCTCAAATGTCAAACGCAAGCAGAGTTGGCATCGATGTCCATTTGAAATGTTCTGTGGCGAAAAACTCATAGAAAGCTGTCATTGACATTCAGATTCTCAAACCTAATAGAATGCTTCAGTCACCTAGTAAAAAGAAATCTGAGTTTCCTCTTTAGTTTTGGGTGAAGGTGTTTTAAGGCTGGTGCTTGTACTATATTGGTGAGTCAATGTGGGTGTGTGATTCCTACAAAATCCTAATGAAGGCTATTGCATGCGTTGAGGAATAGATTTAATTCTTAATAACTTTAATGCTTGGCTTAATGTTCTTAATTTCTCATATTTCAGTTTTACTAGTTTGCAAAAACCAAGAGTGTTAGGTATAATTACCAGAAATAAAGATGGATGATCTTCCATATTCTCATCTCTCCTTTTTGTAACTGTAAACGTCTCCTGTTTTAGTAAAATGTCTGTTCGGAGGTCAAAGTTCTTTCATTTAGTTATGAAAACAGAATGGAAGCTTTTCTGTCACTAAGAATAGAACCCTGCCAACAGGAGTTTAAGAACTAAAGAAAAGATAAACCCAATCTGTTTTTAATCATTATTCTAATTAAGGGACAATTCTAATGGAGTTAGAGGATTGCCAAAGAATAATGGTCTCCTGCTGCTAAATGAATGATGAGGCCATCACAGTGTTTATTTTTATAGCAAAATATTTTGATACTGGGGCAGTGTTTGACCCTAGGGTTTACTTTCTTTTTCCTTTTCAAACTCCATGATATATATTCATGTGACTTGTTTCAGATGCTAATAATCAGATACAATTTTTGATGCTAATGGCTTTGATTTCCAGCATCCTGTATTAATTTTAACATATATGTATACATACATGTGTCAATGTACCATATAATATGTTATGCACATGTACTTTTTTCTCTTTTCAGAGAAAATGTGGCATAATAAATAGAGAGTTGATCTTGGACATAAGAACTGTGTTCAAAAACTCACCTCTGACACACATTGTCCAAAAGATCCTAGACAAGTCATTTACTTCTCAGTGCTCTAGGCAATTCTCTAAAACTATACATTTCAGGGAAAAGTGCTGATTTGCTCTAGTAGGAAGAGTCCCCTGTACCTACGGAATCACAGGTTCAGTGTTTATCCTATCCATCCATCAAATTAGGTTTAAGGTTCATATCTGAGTGTTGATTTTCCACTCATTTAAGAGATAGGTCAGCCTTACAGTCCCTTGTTATTTATATCAGAAGTACAAGAAGTTGGGAAAACAAATTATAGAGAGGTAATTTATAATTTACAATTTTAGAATTATTTTATTTAATATTTTAGAATTTATCAATTTAGAATTATTTAGAATTGAATTTGTTTCCATATATTAATATTACATATGCATATGTATGCATGCATATATGAAAATCTCTGTGTCATAGTGGCTAGGGAGCTGACTTAAGAGTCAAAAAGATGGTCTCATCTCTGGCATATTCTTTGTGACTTCAGTCAAGTCATGTAATCCCAAGTCCCTCTCTAAGACTTTAAATTTCAAGTAATGTCAACAAGCATTTATTAAGTGCTTAGTATGTGGGAGGTAGTATGCTAAATGCTGGGGATACAAAGAAAGAAAAATAAAACCCTGGAAGCTTGTGATTTAACAGGGAAAGACAACATGTGAACAATTCTGCACGAGTAAGATTTATACAGGATAAATTAGAGTTTCAGAGTAGGTACTGATTTGCATTGATAGCAGGAATTTCCTCACCAAAAATTCCTTATAATAATGAAATAGTGGGTCCAATTGAAGAAGAAAAGAAAGAAGTAGAGGGAAAAAAGAGGAAGAAAAGGAGGAATTGAAAGTAAAAAAGGAAGAAGAAATAAGCATGTATGTGTGTGTGTGTGTGTGTGTGTGTGTGTGTACATATGATCTAGACTTGGAGTTTCATGAATATAGGACACTCCTAGTGTACGAACTCATGCAGAACAACAACTGTTCTTGTTTCCTGAGGCCCCCAGAGGTTGAATGAATTGAAATAAGACTTGACCCTTGGCCTTCAAGACTTAAAGGCCAACCTTCAAACTGCTATGCCATGCTCCCTAAAATCTATACATCCTGAAAATTGCACTTTGTAAATATTATACAGAACTGAAAGTTGGCAACTACAGCAAATTTTTGGAATGCCATGTGACCTTAGGGAAACTCCTTAAACTTCTTGGTCTCTTTTATGTTCAAGATCCCCTTCCCAAGAAAAGCAGATAATAATAATCAGAATTTCTTAACCTAGAGATCATGAATTTTTAAAAAATATATATTTTAACTGCATTTCACTATAAAATGTTTCCTTTGTAATTATAAACTCACTATCCCTCTCCATGGCAAGCTTCGAAACCCTTTCACCCTTCCTCAAAACTCCCATGACTTCCCATATTCCCACTCTCTCTTCTGAGAACTTGGCCTCATATTTTGCAGAAAAAACGGCCATTTACTGTGAACTCCCTCTTCTTCCCTCTCCTATCACTCAGATGCCCTCTCTTCCTTCACCCCTGTCTCAAATGATGAAGAGGCCTTACTCCTTACCAAGGTTTACCCATCTACTTGTTCAAGCAACCTTATTCCATCCCATCTCCTTCAACAGATGGCCCTTTCTTTCATCCCCCTTCTTTTTCAATCTCTCCTTGTTTACTGGATCATGTCTCCCCATTGTCTTTTACCCCCAGTATCCAATCTGTTTCTAAGGCCTGTGGATTTCACCTTTGCAACATCTCTCTAATGTGCCCCCTTTTCTCCTCTGACAATGTCACCCCTTTAGTGTAGGCCCTCGTCATCTTCCACCTTGATTGTTTCAATAGCCTGCTAGTGGGTCTGGCTGCCTCAAATCTCTGCCTTCTCCAATCCATCTTTCATTTAACCACAAAAGTGATTTTCTGAAGGTGTAGATCATGCTGTCTCCTACTCAACAAACTTCAGTGACTTCCTGTTGCCTACAAAAACAAATGCAAAATGCTCTGTTGGGCACTCAAAGCCCTTCAGAACCTAGATCATTCCTACCTTTCCAGTCTTCTTACATGTTATTCCCTGACTCATACTCTTTGATCCAGTGATACTGGCCTCCTGGCTGTACCATGAATAGGACACTCCCTCTTGGCTGCAGGCATTTGTCATGGGCTGTTTCCCAAGCCTGCAACACTCTCCCTTCCCCTTTCTTATTATTGAATTCCCTGGCTTGATTTAAGTCCTAACTAAAGTCCCTCCTTCTACTAGAAACCTTCTCTAACTCCTCTTAATTTCAGTTCCTTCCCCCTGTTAATCATTTCCTGTTTATCCTTTATATAGCTTGTTTTGTGTATATTTGTTTACATTATCTGCTTCCTTTGACTGGAAGCTCCTTCAGGGCAGGGTCTGTCTTTTTGTATCCTGAGTGCTTAGCTCAATATCTAGGACTTAGTAGTGTATTTAAGGAGGATTTTGTTGTCGTTTTAGAGTTTAGTTTCTCAGGATCCATGGCCATGGGAATGTCCAGTTTCCAGGTGTTAGATAATAACTCCCAGAACAGTCTCAAGGATCCTAGATAGTAGTTCTTAGAATCATAGTGATGGACAGTCCTACTGAGGCTGCGCTATGAGATATGGGAGTGACATAACGTAACATTTACTATGCTTGTGCGGAATGGCGATTATTGCTAACCTTAACCTGTGAGTTTAATGTTGGCAAGATGCCTTCTTTTTCAGTTGCCCTATAAAAGCAAGTGGGCACTGGTCAGTGAGAGGGGAAAACCACAGGGAAGCCATAGGAACATCAGTGTGTGCCTCAACAGTCCCCCACTGAGGCTTGAGGAGATTTAGGGTTGTCGAGCTATAGGGGTAGTAGCCCCCCTTCTCACTGGCTTCTGCAAGAAGGGTAATTAGGGGATGCTGTAGGAGCTGGTTCTCTCAGCAACCATTTGAGAAGACTAGACTAGAATAAAGCTTATTATTCACCCCTCTGGAGCTGTCTGAACCTGTTAGAAGCTGGAGATGGAATCCTCCAGTTGTCTCCTGTGTGTTATCTGTGAAAGAAGTAGGCACTTCAGAAATGCCCATTCATTGATTAATTAATCCTATATCTTTTATTTATGCATTTAAAAATATTCTGAGAAAGGGTCCATAAGTATTGTCAGAGTGCCAAAAGGGCACAAAAAAGACAAAAAAGAATAAGAACTATTGCTTTTAGTGTAAGCAGACCTACAGAACCTTATAAAATAACTTTTGTTTACCTTTGGAGTTAGCAAAAATTGTCATTTAGTAATACCTTCCTGCTGATCATGGAGCTACAGTTCACAAGTAAAACCAAAATATAAATAAAAACTAACCTGTGGTAAGATCAATGTTAACTACTGAGAAAAGGAAGTACTGTACCTAATTTTGGCATATTCCATTTCTACCAGAATGTTTTTTCCAATTAATTTCCCTGGCAACCTTGACAAAAGTAACTTTTCCTTTTTTTTATTTAAATTGAGAAAAAAAATCTAAACATTCAGACATTAGTGAATTAGAAACAGTATGCTAAAATGAGGTGATTTAGGGTTCTGCTGTGATGTCTATACAGAGAATGCAGATATTCTTTTCCCATTCAATCCTTCCCCCAAAACAAGGGTGATTTTTTTAAATGTGTATTTTTGTAAGATTTAAAATTAGTTATGTTGGTTGTAAGTCTTCTTTCTCAGAGGCAGCGAAATTTGAGAAGAGTGGCATCTGGGAAATAATTGTCTGATTCAGGCCAGACAATTGCCACCAGGAAGGAGGATCAAATCTCAGTAATGCCAAGCCACATGGATAAGTTTCCAAAGACTCTTTCTTAGAAAAGAAAAAAAAAAAGTGTTGTATATCCCATAGACCACTGGGGAAATGGCTGAATGCCTTGGAGGTTATTCTACTTTAGGGTGGGGGTAGGGGGCCTGCAATAATTTAAATGGGTAACTAAAAATGTCTGGGTTTTTCTTCTAGCTATGCTTTTTAATCCTGTGTAACCTTGGTGAGACTACAATAAGAGAGGAGGCAACTTTGGTTTTTCCTCAGGATGCCAAAATTTAGAGGACTGGTAATAACATTTATACTCCTTCAGTAAATAAAAGTATGTGGAGTTTGGGGGGGCAGCAGGGAACTTTGTACTGAGTTAGGAATAGGACCTGTGATTTCAGTATTATAGGGAATTCCTGGATAATAAAACCCCTTCTGCCAATGCACGTTAGAACCCTTTCTGCTGAAAGACTAAAAGGTTAAGTAATTTGCCCAGATCACCAAAGAGTATGTGTCAAAGGTGAAACTTGGTCCCAAGTCATCCTTGCATTGGAGGTCAACTCTCTATCTACTCTGCTAATTAGGAAGGACAATGGAAGCCATTAGGAGGTGCTTCCTCCCCAGTAGGGGCAGCTAGGTGGCACAATGGGTAGAATTTGAGGTCTGAAGGTAGGCACGCTCATCTTCTTAAGTTCAAATCAGGCCCCAGACATGAGCTATGTGACCCTGAGCAAATCACTTGACCCTATTTGCCTCAGTTTCCTCATCAGCCAAATGAAAATCCCAAATGGGGTCACAAAGAGCTGGATGCTACTGAAAAAAAAATGAGTGAACAACAACTTCTTCAATAATATCATTAATTAGCTTCTTAGAACTTTCCGTGGGATCATTTTTCTTTCTTTTGTCCTGAGATCCGAAGTCTTTCCACTAGCTTCTCCCACTCAAAACAAAAAAATTTAAAAACTATACCTTATAACCAATAGGGATTTTGAGAAAATCATGATGCAGTTGGTTTTCAAGTATTTCTAAATCGGAAAGGACTCCTGGGGATTTTTCTTAGTTTATAGTTAATCATATTTACGATGTATTATATTTAGGCGAGTCTTAGTGACTATGAGGTCACCTTCCCTTTCATTGTAGGTGTAGGTGTAGCTTTTGAGACATCAGACTCTTTGCCCTGTCTGACTACATTGAGTCATGACAAGATTGTAAAGAGATAATTAATTCCTCTGTCTCTTCCTAGCCCCAGACACACCCTTTTGTATATTCAGCAGGCTTTCGGAAACTTTACATCCTTTCTTAATTAACTAACTCTACCATACCCTGTTCACTCCTTTACTGTCTGTCTTAGCTTATGTAATTGTTAATACTTATTATTTTACTATTTTAGGGTGTTTTCATATTTCTATATTTTAATTTCTTAACTTGTGGTGTCTAGAATAGTGCTGAATGAAAGCAGCTTGGAGCAGAGTAGAAATAGTTTATGACAGGAGAGTAACTTTCTGAAAAAAAAAATGTTTGGGTAGATAAGGGTTACGGAGGTTGGTTCAACCTCAGAATATGAAAAGTGCCACCCACCTTAAAGATTCTCTAGTATAAGTTACTCATTTTATAAGTAAGAAAATAGGAACAAGTGGGTATAGAGACTTGCCCAAAGTCACAGAGGAAATTAGTGATAATACCAGGACTAATCCAAGCCTCCCAGTGAGTCTGAAAATGGACTATCCTGGAGATATGAATGTGAACATCCAACTTACTGGGTTAGGAAGCCTTCATGGAGGCAAGAGGATAGGAAATACGGCATAGGAAATATCTTGGTTCCTGGACCAATGTGGACCCTATGGCTATAAGTGAGGAAGGTAGCAGATTAGAGGTAACCCATCTAGCTTCAAAGACAAATCACTTGCCCCAGGGGACATGATAGACACTCTCTTGCTGCCAGGTAAACATACTATGGACCCCTTCTACCTAAGAAAGAATTTTTCTCAAGGCTTTTCTCCCTGGCCAATGGTTCTACCTCATTCACATAAGGGAATGGGTAGCCTACTTACCAGGCAGAGAACATCCCTGCATCAAGGTGGTAGCAGTGTCAAACAAAATAGCTATAGAGGATGAGATAGAAGACAGAGAGAAAAAGAGAGACAGGGAAAGAGAGAGACAGAGACAAGGAATTATGCAGAGAGACACAGGGACACAGAGAGAGACAGAGAGAAGACAAGGATGTCACGTAGGTTGTTGGATGATGGAGAGGATGGTGGTGTTCTAAGATTCAAAAATACATTTTTTATTATTTTTGAGCAAGTATTTACAAAACTTTGAAGTATAAGTACATCATTTTTCATTAGTAATGTCTTATTATCATATAGAACATGCTAGCACATACTTCAGGTTTCATTTCCTTCCTACCAAATTCCCTTTCTATGGGGATGGTCAGGCCAGAGACCCAACTTTTGCCTTGTAGCATAAGCTTCACAATCTAAACAAACAAAGAAACAACAACTTTGAGGTATGGATATGAGTCACCCAATTTTTTTTTCATGGGAAGGACTTGATGTTAACATGTCACTAAGACCTTTTGAGTACTATTTCTAGAGAGGTTTTGTAAATAATTTTTTTAAATACAGGAACTCCTCCCCCCAAGTTATGCACATCTGACTAATGAATGTCAATTCCTTCCACTCCTCACCCACCCTCAAGACCACCCACACCAAAGTGAATTTACCCTCAACTCTTCCTACTCGTGGCCTTAGATAGCAATCAGGCTGATAAGGACCAACAGGTGTCTGATGATAAGGGCTATCAGAAAGGCTCTTAAACAATCTCTCTTGTATTCTTCTCTCATGGATTAAACATATGCCATGCTTCCCTTTTTAGTCTATTGAACTGAATAAACATTCTCAAGTATCAATAATTCATGAGTCCCTGTGCTAGCTACACATTTTTTCCCCACTTCTCACAATTCATTTTTTCTTCAGGTAGATTCTCACATGTGTAGGGTCACATAGGACCATAGGTTTTAGAATTAGAATAGACCTTAAAAGCTGTCTAGTCCAAACCCCTCATTCTATAGTTGAGGAAATGAAGGCCCAGGGAAAGTAGGTGACATGTCTAAGATCATACAGATAGAAAATGGCAGAGTTGTGGGCCCTCCCTTTTCCTTTCTTTCAGTTAAAGGGAAAATGATTTCTAAAATCCCTTATAACTGAGGTTCTGTGATTCTAAAAATCTCTTTCCCTCATGGTCACTCTCTTGATCTTTCTTGCATTAGTAGGCACATCATCTCCCATAAAAATATCACTAACATTCAGAAGAATTTTGTGTATCACATAATGAAGACTTAGAGCTACAAGAAGCTTCATATATCATTTAAGTATAAAGGTGGTGTTATTATATCAGTCATCTCTGACTTTTCATGATGCCATTTGGGGTTTTCTCAGAAAAGGTGCTGGAGTGGTTTGCCATTTCCTTCTCCAATTAATTTTACAGATGAGAAAACTAGTGACTTGCCCAAGGTCTCACAGTTAGTAAGGTATCTGAGGCTGTATTTGAACTCAGGAAGATGAATCTTCCTGACTTCAGGCCTGGCACTCTATCCACCTAGCTGCCCAAGGATATGAGTAGTCTGCATCAAAGAAAATGAAATCAATTTATTTTGCAGTGTGTATTATATGTAAAAAAGAGCCCATGTCATCAATCTCCAAAAGCCTTGAAAATACACAGAAGTTGTTTCAATAGTATTGGAAAAAAAACAATCAAATCTTAGATATTAAAGCAGACTTCATATATTTTATCCATAGACAAATAAAAAGTTGAACCTTAGAGGCAGATTTAGAACAAGTAATTTTTAGAATGGAGGAATATTTTGTGGGTGGAGGAATAGGGCCCTCAGAATACTATTAATGAGGGGAGGGAGACAAAGAACAACCAGGATGCACTGGCTGTTGGGGATGGTGGCTTGTATTGGGCACATGAAGGTCTGGAGAAACTCAGCTGGGATACAACTGAGTTAAAGCCAAAAGTGTGTCTTCCTTTAATTCCTGTGGCCCTGATTCCAAATCTCTGATTAAGTCTATTCTCCTTTAAGCAGCAGCATTGAAGATACATTTAAGAATTATTTCTCATTCTGGGTTTTTTTTTCCTACTTTGTGTAATTACTGATACTGCAAAAGCATGCTCATATACTGTTTTATTTTTCATTGTTGTTCATGACATGCAAGACATACGACTGCTTTTCTCGTTTGTCTTACAAATTAGGAAGATCAAGGTCAAAAGCAGTGGTCTCAAAACTTTTTTGGCACATGACAACACCATTGGCAATTGTGTAGATTGCCTGTCAAAGGGACAGTCCTGAAGGCAGCATTCATTTGGAGGGCAAATCCTGGTATATTTATTTAAAATGCCCTCTCGCTATTTTATAGCCATATTCCTCCCAGCATTTCCATTATGTCATGGGTTAAATAGTCTTTAGTGGGAAAGTCTGGGAACTGACCCCCACAGTTATAACATAGTTTGGATGGGAAAATTTGATCTGTGTTCCAAAAAGCCCATTTACAAGAGAACTTTTGAAATGTAACCCTTTAGAGGTTGGTCAGCCTGTAATTAATATGACCGCTGTAAAAAAAAAACAACAAAAAAACTTCCTCCCAAGTTCTTATTGACAGAGTTTAACAAAGTAGGTGATAAAGTTCATTGGGTTTTCCTCCCAAAGGCTATTTGGTGCCCAAAAAGGGACATTTTAAGTCAAGGAGACTTGATCTTACCTCACTGAAACCAGGGAAGGTGTGAACTGAGGGTGGAAGTAGTGGCAGAGTGGGGAGTGGATGGGATGAGTGGGGAAATACCATTTTTAAATGAAGAGTTGCTGACTACAGATTTCCTGAGAATGATGAGTTTTAAAATTGCATTGGTCAGCTAGGTGGTGATGTGGATACAGGCTGGGGTCTGGAGTTAGGAAGATCTGATTCAAATTCAGCCTCAGACACTTAATAGCTGTGTGACCTTGAGCAAGTCACAACCCTCTTTGCTTCAGTTTCTTCATCTATAAAATGAGCTGGAGAAGGAAATGGCAAAACGCTTTAGTATTTTTGCAAGAAAACCCTAGTTGGGGGCGTGAAGAGTCAGACACAACTGTACAACAACTAAAATTGCACTAAGATTTTGGGCCTCCTTAATAGGGTATTGATGATCAAAAGATGACTCTGGCCCTACCCATAGAAATAAGATGGCAATGGAGACCACAAGAGCTCAAAAGAGGTAGGTGGATGAGAGGAAGTGTAGAGCTAGAGAAGGGGAGAAGTAGTAGTTCTCAAAAATGGGGCCCAGCTTCCTGGAAAACAAAACAACTAGACTAGCAAAGAACAGGTGAGTCTTATTGCTTCCTTCAGCAGCCAAAGGGCTAAAGCTGGGCTGGGAAGAGACAGCAAAAAAATAAAATGAGCACATGTGCTTCTCAGTTGTAAGTGAGAGAAAGGAAGTGAATGGCCATCTAACTGGGCTGGGAGATATTAAGAACTGAATAGTCTTTAAATAAGACTTACCTCTTAAACTCAGAGGCAACACGGTGCAGTGAATAGAGAGCATTGAGGTAAGCAACAGAAAGACAGGAATTCAAGTCCCTGGGTTCGTCACTTAAGGCAATTTTCTAAGACTAAAATCCAATGCAGGTGCAGATACATGTTGATAGAGGAAATTACCTCTATGTACACCAAAGAAATTATAGGTTCCAATTTCCCCTTTCCTCTCCGCCAGCCAAATCTTTTTACCTCTGTTCTCCCTATAGTTAACAACTTAAGTGGAGTTGCTATCCTTGTGAAGTCTCATTCCTGAAACAAGAGTATCTTGAGGTGAACCTGAGAGAGGTGTGTGTGTGTGTGTGTCTGTGTGTGTGTGTGTGTGTGTGTGTGTGTGTGTGGTCAGCAACTTACTACAAGGAAGTTCATAGGAGACAAGGGGAGATTTATGGTTTATGAGTAAGGTCACATTCCCCCTCCCCCAAAAAAGCCACATGCCCTCAAGTGGTGGCAGTAAAAACAGAAAACTGATGTGTCATGGCAGAGGTGCATGTAGCCTCAACATGCACACAGTCCTGTTTCACTCCATTGATGACTGGGAAGGCACAAGGGCATTGTCTACTATCCAGAACCTGGGCAAACATGACATCATGAAATTGACGTACAATACTGATGAACTTCTCTGGGCAGCCAAATTTTGACATAACTTTCCATAAGCCCTCATGACTAATAATATTAAAGGCCTTGGTCAGATCTACAAACGTTGTGTACAAACCTCTGTTCTGCCCCCCGGCATTTCTCCTGGAGTTGTTGGGCAGCAAACACCATATCGACTGTTCCTTGGCCTTTTCTAAAGCCACACTGACTCTTAGGTATATGAACATCTTCCAGGTTAAGGAACACTCTATTAAGGAGGACACTAGTAAGAATCCTGCCAGCAATGACTAAGAGAGAGAGCCCCTGTGATTGTCACAGGACAATCTATTCCCTTTACCTTTATAGAGATGGACAATGGAGGCATCCTTGAACACCTGGAGAAGTTTTGAATGCTGTGGATAAGTTCACTTACTTTGGTAGTGTACTTTCCAGGGATGTACACATTGCCAATGAGGTTGACACATGCATTACCAAAGCTAGCTCAGTATTTGGGAGGCTCTGAAGAAAAGTTTGAGAGAGAAAAGGTATTAGACTGACTACCAAATGGAAGGTCTACAGGGCCGCTGTGCTGACCTCATCGTTGTTGTATGCCTGCAAAATATGGGCAGTCTACTAGCACCAGCCAGGAAACTGAAATGCTTCAATTTGAACTGTCTTAGGAAGATTCTGAAGACCACCTGATAGGATAAGGTGACAGACACTGAGATTCTTACTCGAACTAAATTGTCAAGCATTCAAACTATGCTTCAGAGAGTGCAGCTCCCATGGACTGGCCACATTGTCTGAATGAAAAATGTACACTTGACAGAAAGACTATTTTATGGGGATCTTGTGTGGGGTAGGTGATCACATGGTGGTCCAAAGAAGCAATACAAGGACATTCTGAAGGTCTCTTTCAAGGACTTTGGATTTGATTGTATAACATGAGAGATACTGTCACAGGACTGCTCAGCATGGCATGTCCATAACAGAAAGGGTGCTGTGCTCTATGAGCAAAGGAGAATTGAGACAGCACAAAGTGAACTTAGGATGTGCACATTTGGAGTAACCAACCCAAATGTTCACACGGATTATCTGTGCCCAATCTGTGGTAGAGCATTCTGAGTTTGTATTGGTCTGATCAACTACTGTCGGACACACTGAAACTTCACTTTATCATCATGATGTCATTTTGGTCCTCTTTGAGAATGAAGGACAACAACCAACCAACATGTAGCCTCAGCATAGGTCAAGGAAGTAGGGAAGAATTTGAAGGAAAGGAGACTGGTGGGAAAATGTGACCCCTGCCCAGCAGGACTCTGCAGTCATCTTGCTAAGTTTGCAGTGTGAACATTTACACCTTAGAAATCATCAAATGCTACAAATTGATTTAATGTTTTGTTGATTGTCAAAATGTAAGACAAAATGTTAATAATGTAGATTATATATAAAAGTGTGTAACGTGTACTTTTTTTCAAGAGCCAGTACACAAGTCATGTTCACAGCATGGTTTCATTATTTTGTTTGGGAGTTTTAGGTATTCTCCAAAAAGCAGACTCATCCATATTCAACATGAGAATAAGTACAAATTCCCAAGTCAGATGTGTGATTAAAAAAAAATTAGAGATGTTGTATAATTCATGCCACTGTTGGTATAAATAACTGTGAGTTGATTTCAGTGTAAATAATGGGCTTATAGCAATCATATTTAATAAAGATTCTATTTATGTTGTCAGTTATCACTCCTCAGAAAGATGAAGAATTTTCCCAGAAATTGTCCAATGTGTATATTTTAGTTTTTTAAAATACTTTGTGATACATAATATATGAACATTTTGAAATGCTTTCATTTTCACTAAAACACCCTTGGGAAGAACATTCCTTTCCTGTATTTAAATGTTTGTTCTTCAAGCAATTGTGTAAGGTACAAAGGGGAAAAATGTTAATTTTAAAGGGTTGGGCTCTGACTAAGAAATTTGATTATTTAGAGACAGTTTAATTCAGCATGTATGTCTTAATCCTTGTAGATGGGTGGATTGCATACTTACTTCAAATCCAGCATTGTGTTAGGTTCTAAGGATTAAACAAGAAAGTAGAAACCTTCGTCTCTGGCATCAAAAACCTCACAGTCTACTCAAAGTAAACTAAACTAATGCCTAAAATATGTTATAAGAGGCAGTGATGGTGTAGTGAAAGGAATACTGAACTTTGGAATGAGAGAGATCTGGATTATGATGTCACCTCTGAGACATAAACTTTTTTTGTAAAACTGGGATAACACAGGACACCTTACAAGGTTATTGTGAAACTCAAATGAGACAATGTACAACTTAAAGGCTATACTAATGCCAATTATTATTATTAGATAACAATACAAAGTAAAAATTTAGTTCCAAGTGGTGGAGACTAAAAATATTATAGAAAGGATCCTTAAGGATCAAGATAGTTTGAGAATTAATGACAGAGAAAGTACAACTTGGACTTGACTTTAAATGAATATATGACGTGTGAAGGGAAGTGAGCACAGAGAATGTTTTTGAATATTCCTAAAATATACCTCTGGCAATGTCACCCCCTATTCAACCCCCTGTTGTCTCTAAGATAAAATATGAAATCCTCAGCTTGCCACTGAAAATCCCTTCACATTTGAGCTCCTTCTTCACTGTTCTAGTCTTAATTTATATTATTTCTTTCCCCATACTCTCTTTAGTTAGATTGGCCTCCTAGCTATTCCCTATTCATGACATTCCATCTTTTTCTTCTACTGCTTTCACAGGTTCTCTCCCTGTATCAGGAATACACTACTTTTATCTGTGCCTTATAGAATCCCTAGACCTCACCACAGAACAGCTCAGATGCCACATCCTAAATGAGGCTTTTCCTAATCTCCCAAGGCATTAGTTCAATAATTGCTTGAGGTAGGGTTTTAAGTCAGGTCTTCCTGACAGTAAATCTACTGCTCTATCTACTTTGCCACCTAAATGCTTTTTTGGTATGCCAAATAATGGAAATTCTTGAAAACCAGCTAGAAGAGTTGGAACCCAAAGTTGTAAAAATTACAAAAGGTTATCTTATGGAAGATGCTTCTAACCTATGTTCTAGAGAACAGGAAATACAGAGTAAAAATTATGGCATAAAGTTTAGCTATGGAGGCAACCTCTCAGTGAAGAACTACAACATTTGAATATTGCTTGCTGTAAAGAATAGAAAGTAAAAAATATCTTCTTTCTTGATTTTTTCAAGAGCAAATCAGGAAACCATCTGTTTTAAACAGTTTAAATAGAAGGATAGACTGACTATTCCATGAAGTGCTTTCCAGTAAATGAACAGAAGACCTAGATAGACTCTTTCTCCACTGAAATCCTCCTCAACATTTTCATTGTGTTCATATTCCACACAACTTCTCTCTAAGCCTTTTTTCCTTCTGATTCCTTGCAAGTAATGAGCAAAGACGTCTCCCAGTATATAACTTATTCAATAGTGTGGGATCTCAGAAAAGTAGAGTTTATGTCTATGAATCCTTAGAGGTTAATTAGTGTTTGGTAGAAAGTTAAATATATTTTTAAAGTCCTTGAATTTTCCATGAGCTAAATCAAACTGAAATTTTCTCATACTCAGAAATGCACTGCTGTTAATACACAGCATTAATACATTAACAAAGGCAACACAGATCCAAGCAGAGCAAAGTTGCATGTGGAAGAGTTTCCCATGACTGAAGGGATGTTAAGAGGCTCTAGCTGACTGGTTGCCATAGTAATGACATTTGAGTTTATTGGAAGTGGTGTACCTCAGTTAATTCAGTGGTTTCCTTAATTTTATTTTGTTTCATATACCAACAAGAAAATGGAAGAAAGGAAACACATGGAAAACAAAGAGTCTGTGCTCCATTCCATTTGGTTATATGTCTTTGGCATCTAATAGTAGTTTTTCTTAAAAATCTAATTTATCCATGATGGATACCTGATATGGAGATGCACACAAACCCAAAGGTTCATTCAAGTCATATTAATTAGAGGACTGACATAAAAAAATGGATGTTATAAAGTGAGGAGGAAATGTTGTGTTGGCGCCATAACAAATTGAAACATGGTGACAATAGCCACTAGCAAATGGTAAGCTTCATGCTGCAATAGTAACTCAATTAGATTTGGCCAAGAAAAGATTCAAAACTCTGTATTTTCACTAGTTCTTTGGCTATATTAATTTCCTTATTGAAAAGAAGAGAAATGAAAAAAGCAAAACAAATCTTATTGGTAGAGCTTGTTAGTGGAGGTTTTATTTGCTCCAATACATCCATAAAATGTGCATGTAGATGACCAAACCAATCTCAGGTATGTCCTGTCTATTTGTTTAACCAAGGGTGTGGGGTGGAGGAGGAAGGCTTTGAGCCAATGAAAACAGGACAGTTTTGAATTAAAATGGATAATTGCTATCTGCTGCGCTGTGCCTCTTGTCGATTTCAGTGGGCATATGGGCAGACAGCTCTTTGGAAAACAGTGGATGGGATGTTTTTGTCTAGCCTGTTTTTCCCCATTACCATTGTTTGATCTATATGGCTGGAAAACACCTCATGGAACCAGTAGATGGTGCTATTTATTTTACTGATAAATTAAGATATTCTGGCATTGTATAGGATTATAGGATCCAATGCTCTCTGTCATCTTATTGATGAAGAAAATGAGTTTTATGTATTGGTGTAGGTGATGTAGACCAGTCTTCCGAAGCAAGAAAAGAAATGGCTTGTCAATAATGCTAATAGGCAACTGTGACTGATAATGAAATTTAATGTTTGCACAGTTGTTTTTAGCGCAGGCTTACTAATCAAGCCTGTTCATAATCCGTATCCATACTTCTTGCACCAGTGTGTGCTCCCCATCCCCAATTTGCTGACTGACTTTCAGTTTTTTTGAAAGTCAAGTTGCCTCTTTCAGTTTGTTGCAGTGTACCTCCTTCCATAAGTTGAAGAAAAGGACTGTTGATGTGTATGTTCATTTTATATTGAATCAGCAAATATTTCAATGATATCAATTCTCCCTCCTCAATTTATGTAGGAAAATTATATCGACAAACCTGAATGCCATTGACTTGATGAGATTGAGCTCTCATGTTCACCTCTTTGTTCTCCATGGTTGTCCCTTCCCCCTTTTATGAATCACAGCACCCCTGAGGTACCTAGAGAAGTAAATATCTGACAGATACCAATTGCAGTGTGATTTTTATGGCAAGAACATGGTGCCAAGAGTCAGACTTCTTGTGTTAAGTCTTGCCTCTGTCTGACTGTGGACAAGTTGCTTGTCATTTCTACGCCTCAGTAAAATGAAGAGGTTAAGATAAATTATTTCTAAAGTCCTTTCCAATTCTATAATCTTCTGAGAGTATCGATGGAGAATGTAGATATGTTCGACATTAGGTTGGTGATTATAGACTAATCCTTTCTAGTAACAAAAGGAACCACAAAATTCTCTCTTAGACTTCCTATAGTTAGAAGGGAAATGAAGGGTTGGTTCTGAAATAGGAACAGAAATAAGATGGGTAAAATTTTAAATTGGAACCACATCCAGTGACAAAGATTCATTTTACATGGTCATTCCTTCTAGTTATTCTGTGATGAAAGCAGTGGTACTCTTATTATCCTTATTTTACAGATGAGGAAACTGAGACTCTGAAAATTAGGGGATGTGCCAATGATAATGTAGCCAGTATATGTGTCTGAGGTAGGATTCAAACTCAGACCTCCTGAATTTAAGTTCAGGATTTGACCCGCTATACCATGTAGCTTCCAAATTGTACACATATTGTGCACAGGCCATCAGAATTTTCCTTTGGTTGATGCTTGTAGAGCTACTTCTTATCCTTCCAACCTGATAGCTAATGTTTAGAGTACATTATAGCTTTTCTGATTGGGGAATGCCTCTGCTGGCAATAGGCTGTGACTTACTGCCACCATTATATAGTATGTTTATGGAGTATGCCTGCACTTTAGGGTATTCTGAATATTTCTGCCTAACAGCTCTATTCATAGCTGCCTCATTTCATAAGCAGCTGTGGCAGTATCATCCTGTCATTTATCTTCCACACATGTCTGCCCCCAGAGCTGTGCTATGGCAAACATGACTTCATTGTGGCTTCTGATGTCTTCTTTTGACTAATCCCGTCTTCCCTTTGCATTCTGGTTCATAAGTGATGCTTATGAAATTATGGAAGACGCCAGTTGTGACTCTGTGCCAAATCTATGTCATATAGCTTTAAAGAAGACTGCAGGGAGACCCAAACATTACAGATCATCAGCTGGGCTGAGACTACCCCCTACTATCCAGAGAAAAAGATTGATTTTCTTTTCTTTGTAAAATAGCCTAATCAAAGCAGAGTGGACAGTGTGCTTTCTGAGCACTAGACATTGGTCACAGCTTTTTCCCTTTGTATTCTCAACTGTAATATGACTTCTATGATTGAGGAAAATCAAATTTTCTATTTGATAGTTAAAAGTGGATTTTTTTTAAAAACCTGATATTTTTATACTTGACCACTGACTGAAACAGAAGGATTTTAGTAATAACTGAGTTTCGCTAATGAATCTGAGGTTTACTTGCATTTGCATTAATAACAAAGGATGACTTGAAAAATCCATATAACGACTTTGGTTCAATTTACCTAGTACTCTGAACGAATCCAGCCTCTATAACTGGGAACTGCAGATGAGATCAAGGATGAAAGGAAATACTGTAGTGTAATCTATCATGATTCATATAAATTCATTTATTTGTAAAGAAAAAAATAACCTTTGAGTCTGAGTCTCAAGAAAGCAAATATGTAATAATACCCATAGTTTTTTTTTTTCAAAACATATGATGGCTTGAAATTAAGGGTAGATTCAAGCATATGGTGGAATAAATGTTACCTCATCATGGGATTCCTCTTGCTCATCTTCATAAACAATAATGGGAATTTGGAAAAAATTCATTTGTAGATATTTAACTTTGCAGCATATATAATGTTCTCATGGAGGTCTTCACAAACTGTGCCTCAACATCTGTGGACCAAATTTAGCTTGTTCACAGATGCTGCCTTAGCATCTCACATCAGCTGGGTTAGTGTGAAATATGTATGAAAAAAATAGCTAATTTGTATGCTTTTTTCCCATAATATCTTCCTTATACTCTATACTGATTTGCAAGTCAGGATAGTGACAAGAGGGAACTACAGTTGATTACTGACTGTATGACGAGACCCAAATAAAAAGGATGCCACGGTTAAGTCTTCACAATTGGCTGTGAGATTGCTTAGTAGCCAAATAGTGATTCCATATGAAAATCCTTGAAATAATATTTCCATGAATATTCCTATGGTTTCAGATTTGGAAAAAGAAGAACATACAGCATGATAACTATCAAAAAGGGGTGGAGAAGCATAGAGATAATCAGAAATATTAAAGGTCTAGAATAATTTGTAGTGAATGTTCCTGTCTCATTCTCCCAGAGCAAAGACAGTTATATCTCTCTCTCTCAGAGGTTCAAGGGTATCCCTGAGGAGTTGGAGTGTCTCTTCTTTAATGCTCTTAGCTTAAACCACCATGTTGCCCTCCCATTGTTAAACTTCAATGTTACTGCTTCTATTTCATTTATCCAATTAATGTATTTAACTTATACAAAGGGATATTTACTTTTGAAGATATAGCCAGAATAGAAGCACAAAAATTTCCTCCTAGCATCTCCTATACCACCTTAGTCTCTGAGGGGAATGGATTCATATTTATCAGTTTTTACACAGCATTGGTCCTATTAAGTTTGTACACAAATATAGCACAGCCTGTGGATGAAAGAGCATCTCCACTACTACTGGGCTGGGTCCAAAGGTCACACTTCATTCTTTAGGGTCATTGATACTGGACTGGTTGTCTCCTGGACCTCTTGGTGGTTTGCCCTCCTGATATTTCCAAGTTTACAAAGTCTAAGCCTTCTCCAATCTCCCCCACCTAAAATAAAAGAGTAGACATTGAGGCAAAGAACTGTCGCTGATATCCATAGATCATAGATTGGCTGGATGTCAAAAGCCTAAGGCTCTTCTTCTTATAGCATCGTCACTGTTATCTCACTAGAAGGCAGTCAAAAAAAGAAGGAGTTAGGTAAAAGGAGTGTCTAACTTATATCTTTGAGTGACTCTCAGTTCCAGCTACTCAGTGAATCCAAAAACTAGCTTTTCATTATGTGACTAGGAGACCAGAAACAGTTACACAATTTCTATTCATGCTCTAAATCTCTCCAGGGCTTTTCTATTACTTATCATACCTCTCCAGCATCAGACTCCCCAATCTCTTCTACATCTTCCTATCATTTTGATGCCTACTCACTGATTCCCTATTACATATAAACATAAAGAACTCATTTCTATGAATAAAGCCCTACATTTCTATATATTAGGATTTTCAAAGGGCTCTCACATAACACCATGTAATTTGACACAACAGCCCTGTGAAAAAGGCAGGGCATCTGTTTTTAATTATGATTTGCAGATAAGGAAAAAGTTACTCTGAAACATTAAACAACTTGCCTGAGGTCACATAGCCAGTCATCAGTAGGGGTAGGACTAGAACTCACACCTTTGTACTCCTTGCCCAGTGCCTTTTCCGTTACCCCATACTGACTCTACAATTTAAAAAATCAACATGGTTTGATTGCCAGGTGAGTTGGAAGTCAAAGTAGGTCTGTGTAAGCCTGTCCATCGGGATTTGCACCATGGAATTCCATTCTTGTGATTTTTTAAACCATTGGACCATGTAGTTCAAGCCTTTAGATTATAACCCTGGTTTGTTATAGGTAAGAAAGCACATGGGAACCACTCACCATCTTGAAAGTGCCTTGGCATTGGAATTAGAGTTCAAAGGGTTCTGCCCTATGGGTTGTATATATTATATTCGTGAAATGGTGAAACATATGTGACCTTTAGTATAAGTAGCTCTGTGCTAACATGATCAATATGTTTGTGTTATGGTTTGTCCCTCACATGGCCAATGCTGTGGGGAAATAAGGTGCCCTGGAACTTTTCGCTCCATAATTACTTCTACATTTCCATTAGGAAAAGGAAAAAAAAAATGTTCTTGCTTACTGCTTAGTGTCCAAAGTGTAAAGGCCTGGAAGCAGGTGGCATCATACAGCTTCTTGTGCATTGCCTATCTGGGAGAGGCCAAAGAGGAGGAGAGGTAAAGAAAATTCAGATTGCAATGGATAGAGTGTTTAACCCAGAGGCAAGCAGGTGTGAGTTCACATCCAGCCTCTGACACTTACTAGCTGTGTGATCCTGGCAAGTTACTTAACCTTTTCCTGCCTCACTTTCCTCATCTGTAAAATGGGATAATAATAACACCTACCTTCCAGGGCTGTTGTGAGGATCAAATGAGATAAGATTTGTACTAAATAAATGCTATTGTTAATTACTATAATTATTTATTACTGTGTTTTTGCTGTTGTTGTTATGAAGCAACATGTATTAAATTATTTTTGAGGTCATTTCCAACTCCAATATCCTCTAATTCTATAATCTGGTGCTGCTTGCTTTTATTATGAAAGAACTTTTTTTAATTTTGAAAAAAACTTAAGAATACACTTGAACCTGTGCTCAAAACAGCATAACTAGCTTAATAAAACATTGAAAACTTTTAAGTTATTGTCTTTTTGTTTGTTTGCACAATAAAAGTATGAGGGATTTATTTTTTATTTTGTTTTGCTTTTTGGTTGTTAGAAGTGGTCAGATGCTCTAGATGAAAGGGGGGAAAAGTGAGTTTTGTGAAAGTGAAAATAGGAGACAATGGTGAGGATATAGAAGAGAAATTCCTGGAATGACAGAAAGAATGACTTACTTAGATGATGGAAGAGTTTCAATTAAAATTAGCCTTTTCTTATCTAATTAAGAAAGGAGGTAGTTATCAGCAGAGCTATACACTGAAGCCTCATTGTAATACTATCCATCCTCTGATTCCATGCTCGGGGACACGGTGAGACTATCATATAATGAGCTCATTGTGGTACCTCAGTAAATCATCCCCCTATGGATGGGCTACAACCTGAAACTACTTCATACTGAATTGTGTTCAGCAGCAAATGCATTCCAGAGTAGTCACAGTGTACCCACTTAGAGAATGTACAAGTGTGAGTGTCTGTTGTCTTAACACCTACTTTGATGAAGTTATTGTGTGTGTGTTCATCTTTTGTTGCCAAAGAAGGCCATGACATCAGAGAAATAATGACATGACTTGCACTTGACTTTGTTTTGAGTGAGGGAGGGCTAAGTGTTTACAAAAGCAACATACATATGAATTCTTTAACATTCAGTGTATATTTGCTACAATAAAAATGGCATTCTAATACTTACAAAGCATCTTCCATACAACCCTGTGAGGCAGACAATGCCTTATTTTGTAAATGGGGAAACTGAGGCTCAGAATCATTATACAACTTAGCCATGGACTCCTAGCTAATAAGTACTGGGGTCAGGTTTTGAACCTAGCTTCTTAACCCTAAGGCTGTTACCCTTCCCACTTAACCATGCTACCTTTGCAAATGGACTACATAATTGGGGAAGGAGATGCCAAAACTCTCACAGCAATTTACTTGAAAGCATTAATATATTTTTGATATTAAAAAAAAATCATTTCACTGTTGTCAACTGTACTGTATGAGAGATAATGGCCTAGCCTAGTGCTGTGACGAGATAATGACTTCCTGCTGTTCCCCAGCACTTGTAGAGATATTATTAGGAATAAAAGTGATAGTGACGTGGAGATACCTGCATTCAAAGCAGGAGGTACTGATCAATGGCTAGAGTTGATTGATTTTAACCCTGATGGAAAAATGGGCAAGAAAATTCAATAACCATGTAGATGATTAACTGAAGCCAAGAACTTAGTGAGACTCAAACTGCACTGGCAAGAGTATTCCAATGCATGATATCGTCTCTTTTTTTTTTTTTTTTTTTGACAAAGCGAAAGCAATTTCATGTTTACACTTCCCTCAAATAAGACAGTGTATTTGTGCTTCACAAGACTTCCTGTATTCCCTGGCTTGCTTGTTTCATGGTCTAAGCCATATTAGCATACAGTTATTAAAAAGCTCATAAGAACACTGCAAATAGAATAAACCACATTTTCATTTTCCTTGTAATTGTTGGCACAACGAAGACATAATACCTTACAATGGCTTTGGCAGGGTGGAGATAAATTAGAATGTCTTGTGATGTCTTCAGTGGGCATTGACTGTGTCATTCATTACTCTGCATGTACTGAAAAGTTGGGTTCTGCTACAAATGGAGTGTAGAGGAGTAACCAGCACAGAAGTGGTACAATTGCACTTTCACAAAACAGAATGTCATTGCATTTTCATTTGAATGAAACCCGTCCCTTGTCCTTTTCTGTTTAAGGAGCATGGCATTGTTTCTCTGTGCTGGGCATTTCTTGATTGATATAATCAAGGAGCAAATTATTATTGTCCTTCAGTTGTTTCAACTTGCAAAACAGATTTTCAGAGACAAGCTCTTCCCACGATGATAACGTGTTTGGGTTTACGAGGGAGGAGTATGTGTGGGGTGGTTTATGAGTAACCAGAGAAGAGGAGGCAGGCAAGAGCCAATGCATGACCCCAAGCACAGGTCAAACAGCTCGGGGACAGCTCTTTTCAAGACCAATAGCTTAGATTCTAAATAGTGTATAACAAAGTGTCCCTAGCAAAAAATGCCCTCTGACTCTTTTTTCCCCTATGCTTCAGGCAATCAATATGAATTTTTATTAGGATTTAGTTTTTGTTTGACTAGCCATGTAATCATTCCTTTTCTTAGAGGACTTGGGTGCTGAGTTGTCCCCTAAGAGAACAGCCCAAATTGGAAAGCTCACATGAAAGGAATGGATGGACAAGAATGTTTGAAAAAGCAGAGTTCTCAGCCTAATGGAATAGAGGCCTTTCCAAAATAGAAGGCATTGTGAAAGAAATCACAAATGAGGAAAAGAAAAAGGCAAGGGAGAAGTGGAATGAAGAGCCCAGAGCAGAGGAGGCCCAAGAGAATGAAGCAGGAAAATCAAAGGGATTATATGAGAGTCACAAGATGAACAATGAGGGCACATTATAGGAGAGTAATGTAAAGAACATAGTAGTTCATATTTATATTTCACTTTGTGGCTTTATTAAGCACCTTTCTGAAGCAGTCTTGTGAAGTAGGTAGCTTAAGTATTAAATCATATTTCATGGAAAAGAAACTGAGGTTCATAATTTTTTTTTTTACTGCGTTGCCCATAGTCTTGAAATCATTACCATGGGGGAGAAGGAAAGAGGAAAAGGAGCCAGTGAACTCTCCAATTATGTACACTGAAAAATTTAACTGGCTGGCACATATCAATGTTACCTGATTCATGTTCAAAGACGGCATAGATTTCCACTGGCATGTTCTATCTCACATCTGCATTTTAGAAAGCAATTTTTGAAAATCTATGTGCTCATATTTCCATTTCCTTCACACATCAGGAAGAAAAAGTTCTGAAAATAATTAAGGCTTCCCCCACTAGCACCTTCATGAAGTAAAAGCATCACATAACAGTTCTGGCAGACACGACTTTGTAGAACATTAAATTATCTCATCCAAAGATAAGTTGTATTTTTATAGAAAGTGAAACAATAGTACCTAAGGGTACTTTTTAAAAAATAGAACAATATTAGACTTGAAGATATTGTCACATACCCCAAAGGTATAATTAAGAAATCTCATGGCTTCAGCCACACCTTAGTGCATAATTAGGATAATATACATTTAAGTGTCGTGTTGCCCTGGAAATGGGCAATTTTCTATCTGTGAGCTGCTGAGAGAGAAATGACTATTTTCCTGGATATGCTTGAGATTCAAAATCATAGAAAGGTTACATTTTTAGAACATCTGTAATCATTTGACTGCCAGTGCAAAGTTAATTAACTGTGTATGGATTTTAAACAGTTCACTTCATCTGCTTATTATATAGTTATAATTTGTGTTTTGCATTCTTCCAATCTTTACAGCTTTCCCTAAGGCATAAGGAACGAGACTTTAAATCTGTCATAATTACATCTGGTGCTTGGTAGCACTGTACAAGTACAAGTACTACTTTGGAGTTGCCCCCTGCCGTTTTTTTTTTTTTTTGAAGGAACAAAGAGAAAAATTATTTAGAGATTTTTCGAAGTTCTTTACCAGTGGTCTTGAGGATCTCTGACACAAGGAGTCTTTAATTTGAACTCAACATTGAATATACCATTGTATAACAGGTGAAATCATGTCTCTTGTCTCTGACATGATGAATTGGCCTGTAGATCATATTATAACATGGGTTTAAGGGAACACAGGGAACATACATATCTTTGTATATGAACAGGGTTTGGAATCGTTACCAGCAATTAATAAATAATAATTTGAATGATCTACAAACCTGACCTTGAGTTTTTCTTTCTTTTTCCTTGTGCTTATTGAATAATGGGCTTTACTGATTAAGCACTGCAGTTACAAGATAGATTGCCTGTTTCTAAAGGAGTTTACTGCTATGAGTAGCTTCACGTCAGCAGAAGACTTTTTAAAAAAATAATCTATCAAATTAAAAAAAATATTAAATGCTTACTGTGTACCAGACACAATGCTAAAAGGCACAAAGAAAAGCAAAACACAGAAGCAGGCCTTGCCCTTAGAAAGTTTAATGGAAAGGCAGTATGTAACTCAAAAGATACACACATGACACATACAGGGTAGAAGAAAGGTAACTTTAGAGGGGGAATCTCAAATGGCTCGGGTGAGGAGTGGGGTGGCAGTGGTTAGAAAGACATCCAAAAAAGGTAGAATTTGAACTAAAACATGTCATGGTAATAAAAAGATGGAGATGAGGAGGGAGAGCATCCTAGGCAGAGAGTAGAGCCAGAGGAATGGAAAGTAGGTTGGTGTGGTTAGACCTTAGAGTATGTAGAAAGGAATAAGAATGAAAAGCCTGGAAAGATATGAAGGGGTCAAGCTGACAAACTTTAAATGCCAAATAAGGGACTGGATACTTGATTCTAAAAGTAATAGGGAGCTACTGGATTTTATGGAGCAGGGAGGTGGCGTGCTCAGATTTGTATTTCAAGATAATCACTTTAGGAGTTGTGTGGAGAATGGATTGGATTGGGGGAATGAATTGAGGGAGGGAAACCAATTAACAGGTGGTTTCAGTAGTCCAGGTGAGAGGTAGTAAGTACCTGAGCTATAGTAGTGGCTATGGCTATCATATGGAAAGATAGAGATATATAGATAAATATGAATGTATGTATGTATATAGATATATGTATATATATACACACATATATTAAATATCTGGGCCATCTCTAGTCATCCTGATGAATATCTGGTCCCTGGACCTAGATGACTCAGCCCTCCTTCACTCAAAACAAAGTCAAGTGCAAGTCATGTTATCATTTCACAAACACAACCTGTGAGTAGACCGAGTTGCCTGAGTGGGGACCCACCCAGCTCATCCTCTCCCTTCTGTCTACCTCTACCCTTCCTTTGGGGTTTACTGGCTACATGTCATTCCTTCCTTCCTTGCTTCCTTCCTTGCTTCCTTCCTTCCTTCCTTCCTTCCCTGCTTCCTTGCTTCCTTCCTTCCTTCCTTCCTTCCTTCCTTCCTTCCTTCCTTCCTTCCTTCCTTCCTTCCTTCCTTCTCCCAAAAGCTTAAAACCAGCACACTCTGAAGCCCATAGGTTGGACAACAATAGGTCCTTGCCCAAGCTCCACTTAATGGCTGGCTTACAGTGATTATCAATACTAACAGTTTCTCCCTCCCAGTTTGATTTAGTTATTTTTTTCTTTTGCTTATTAAAAAGGCCATTCCCTGATGACTTCTTAAAGAGGTCTATTCACTCAGTGGGTATTACCTCCCTCAAAGTGAGTACATCAAAAGGCCTAGCCTAAAAAGGCCAAGGTCTCCCATTGCATGCTGGGCTGTCTCCCGTCATCCTAATGAATATCTGGTCATTGGATCCAGATGGCTCAGGAGGAGATAGTGAGGCTGGTGACCTTGCACAGCCCTCCCTCACTCAAAACAAAGTCAAGTCATGTCATCATTTCTCTGATATCATGGTCTTCCGGATGAACACACAATATTAAATACACACATACATATTACCTATTCTCTAATACATCAGTATTAAGCAATAATACCCAATATGGTGACAAACATAACTAGGTTCCCAATACTGTTATAGGATTGTAAAGCTGAAACAAAGCTTAGAGATCATTTATCCAATACCTTTATTTTACAGAAGAGGAAACTGAGACTCAGTTATATTAAGTAACATCCAAAGTCACATGGCTAGTTAGTGCTAGATCCATGACTAAAGCATGGGCTCCATGCTTCAGCTCCACATTTTTGTCATGCCACCCACCACACTCCAGTTTGCCAACAGCATTATGCCACACAGGCATCTCAGGGGTACTACCATTGAGACATGGTGTTTCATATTAGGGTAAAAAGGGGTGACTGTTGAGGACAAAAGTTATAGGAGAATAATGAAGTGAATATAAGAGTTAGATCTAATCAAGTTGATTTGAACTGGATTTGTCAATAAAAAAGTTTTATGGCATTTAAAGGTCTTCATTATCTGGTCCCTTCTTACCTTTCTATTCTTCTCATACTTTCCTCATTTTGCACACTCTTTGATCGCTTATACTGCCCTATCCAACTTCCTCAACTATGACATTCCTTTTATGGCTTCCCTGACTTTACCTAAGCCCTGAATATTCTGCCTCCTCACTTCTCACTTCTCACAAATCCATGCCTTTCCTGGAGGAAAGCCTTTCCCTGGAGCTTCTAGTGGATTTGAGATGAGCTTACATTTAGGGAAGAGGAAGGGAATAAGTATTTATATGACACCCACTATGTTCCAGGCACTGTGCTAAGTGCTTAAAAATACTATCTCTTTTACATTTAGTATATTTTGTATGTATTTTTTGAATGATGTCTCCTCCATTAGAATATGTTTCTTGAGAGCACACTTTTTGCTTTTTGGGGGGGGGAGGGGACTATCCCTAGCACTTAGTGCCATCCCTGACACATAGTAAGCAATTAATAAATACCTGTTGATTGATTGGAGAGAAGACAACATGTATAAGAAATGAAGTAAAGGTAGAATTTATAAGATTTGGCAACCTGTCAGATAGATATGTGGTATGAGTGTGAAGAGTAGAGGGAGACACTAAAGGTTGTCAAATTGAGAGACTGGGAGTCTGATGGTACCCTCAACAGTAATAGGAAAGTTTGGAAAAGGAGTGAAATTGTGGGGGAGAGATGAGTTTGGTTTTGGATATGGTGAGTTTGAGACAGTTATGGAATATCTTGTTCAAAATGTCCAGCAGGCAGTTGGAGATATGGTACTGGAAATCAGAAAAGAGACTAAGGATGTATTTAAGGACCTTGCAATTATATCCATAGAGATGATAAATGAAACCATGACTGCTGACAGAGGTCATAAAGTATAGAAGAGGGTCCAGAACAGAGCCTTGGGAGGTACTCATAATGAGGTGGAATTACACAGATGATGATCTAACAAAGGAGACTGAGAAAAGGTTGTCAGAAAAGACCAAGAGAGAGTAGTACTGTGAAAACCCAGAATTGGAAAGGTGTTCAGTACAAGAACATCATCTACAGTGTCAAATGTTGCAGAGAAATCAGGAAGAATAAGAACTGAGAAAAGGACATTAGACTGAGCAATTAAGAGTTTATGGGTAGGAGATGTGGAAAGATAGGAACACTAAATGAATTGTTGCAGGAATTTCTCAAATAAAGTGGCTAAAATATCTATTCCTTTTAGCCCAGGGATTCTACAACTAGTCATAAACAACAAGGCCATTGATGAAAAGGAAGATCCTATCCATAGTCACCAAAATATTTATAGCAGTACTATTTGTTGTAGCAAAGAGTAGGAAACAAATTAGATGTCTGTCAGGTGCAGAGTTGATAAATTAATTATGGCATGTGAAAGTAATGTAATATTACTACCATGATGCAACAAATGATAAATATAATGGGCACAGAGAAGCATGTATAATCAAAGAACCAGAGCCAAGAAAACAACTCCACGAAGCAATCAAAAATATATTTTGCAGATTTATAAAGAACAAGCTTAGTTCCCCAAAAGAGAGGAGTTTGTCTGTCTGTCTCTCTGTCTCTCTCCATATATATATATATGTATATATATATGCATATTATACACATTTACATACACACACATACATATGGGATTAGCTTTACAGACTTTTTTCTCTTTTTCCTAAAAAATAATATTTATTATATGTGATGGCTCCCTGAAAGAGGGAAAACATATAGGATTTCAGTTAGGCTATGTAAAAACAAAGATATTAATGAAATTTTATTTTTAAAAGATAATTGGTAACTTTAAAGAGATAAATTTCATTTGAATGATGAGATCAGAAGCCATATTGTAGTTCATTTTGAAAAGAGTGAAAAGAAAAGAAATGGAAGCACATTTATAGGATGATAGTGGGAATGGCAGGATTACTTGAGGGGTGTTTGAGAAGACAGACTTTTTTTAGGGAGGAGAGCAGCTAGTAGAGAGGGAGAAATTAAAGATCAGAATAAGAGGGGGATGATGGGAGGGATTCAATGATGATTCAAGGTGATGATTCAAGAACTTAAACTTGGCAAGGAGAAAGACACCTCTTCATGAGAGATTAGAGGGATGATGACAGGGATGTAAGCTGAGAAGGAGGAAGATACCACTCTCAGCAAGTGATTTCTATAAGACAAATATGGTTTTATATATATTTACATATATTTTTTCAAATATGCATCTATTTTGATTGAAGGGATCTTAAAATTCTTGATTAATTAATATTCCCTTTATATATGAAAGTAAAAATTTGAATATGAAATTTTGATGACAAATTAAAGAATTCTTTTTTTCAGCTTCAGAAATATTTTAATGACCCTAGTAACCTTTTAATTGCAAGAACATGATATACTTCCAGAACTGTTAAAAAAAAAAACCCTTGATAAAGAACCATATTTTTTTTATATTGGAACAACTCTTTTAAGAAATAAATATTGTGTTTCTTTTACCTTGTAAAATAAGATTGTTTTTATGATCGTTAGTATGAAACTATTTACTTTACAGTGCTTTCCAATATTTTCATTTATTTTTTTACTATTTTCATTAAGTCCTGATAGAGCTTTGGACCCATAACTGAATTGCATGAGTAAGTCTAGTCATACTCAAATTGATTTTTACACATATAATGCATAGTCATAGATAATAAAAAATAGCACCATTAAATGAATTGTTCATAAATAATCATATATGATAACTAAATAGGTACATTTATGTATTTTATCTATAACTTACAGGTCAGGTAGGTAGTGGAACAGATAAAGAGCCAGTTTTGCAGTTAGGAAGGGGGTTCAAATCCAACCTCAAACACTTACTAGCTGTGTGACCTTGGGCAAGTTACTTAACCCTGTTTGCCTCAGTTTCCTCATCTGTAAAATGAGCTGGAGAACTTCAGATGGGGTCATGAAGAGTCAGATAGGACTGAAAACAACTCAACAACAACAAATATATAATAGGCTTCTGTTGAGGGAACATATATAGAAGGCATAAATGTATATGTATATATGTATATATATGTATATGTAGGCATGTAGATGCATATATGTATATATCTAAACCAGACTTGATTTTACAGTGAAGTGAACTGTTGGTGAGGAAATTCCTTCTACCAATATAGACCAGAATCTGTTCTATAAGAATCAGGAAGACCTAAGTTCTCCACTCTAAACACTTACTAGCAATGTGACTTTGAGAATTTTCACTTACCTATTTCAGACTGAGTTAGAGTAGTTGTAAGAACTGAATGAAATTAAATGCACACACTTACTGGGGACCGCACTACCTTGGTTTGCATACATGTTGTCTCCTTCATTTTGTTTTGTTGATCTAGATCTCTGCATTCTGTATATAGCCAAATAAGTTGATGAAACTGAATTAATGGATTTATTTGCACAAATACAAAGAATACTTTGATTTTCTTTTTAAAAATAAATTATGCCTTAAATTACAGGAAAATATACAACATTTTGTTTTAGGTATCCTTTCACATGTTTGTACAAGTGTATGAGAAGACATTTACATACATATAAGAATAATGGTTAATATTTACATAGAACTTCAGGAAAGTTTGCAAAGTACTTTACAAGTGTGATCATTATTTTGTGGCTATAAGGGACTTAGAGGTCATTGAGACCATCCCACTTATTTTACAGATGAGGGAATTGAGATATAGAGAGGTTAATTGATTTGTCCAAGGTCACAAAGCTAGTAGTTAACTGAAATGGGATTTTAAATCCAGACCTTCCTGACTTGAGTAAAGGTTAGTGATTTCACCCTATCCACTGTGTCCCTACACACACACACACACACACACACACACACACACACACACACATATACATGCACATATAATATACACATGCATATAAAACTAAGTGTAGCTATAAGTATAGATACATATAAACATAGAGAGAGAGAGAGAGAGAGAGAGAGAGAGAGAGACACAGATTTACAGAAGATATGTGCCTCATACTCATGCATTGCCATACAGCAGCTAGGTGGTACAGTACATAGACATAGAACACTGGACTAAGTTCAGTTCCAGCTTCAGACACTTAACTTCTGTGTGCCTCAATTTTCTCATCTGTAAAATGTGGATGATAATACCATCTACTTCCCAGGGTTTTTGTGAAGATAAAATGAAACAATATATGTAAAAAGTATTTGTAATCTTAAAAGCACTATTATTATTATTATATATGCATATATAATTTATTTCATATTCTCCATATACTTTCTGTAGTTAGTAAGTTACTTGAATTAGAATGATGACAAGTAAGATTACTGAAATTCTTGAGTTTAAAAACTCATATATGGGGAAATGAATGGGATGTAAAAACAAAAAAAATCAATAAACTTTTTAATTCTAAGGCAAAACTACAAATTCAGGTCAGTTAAACACAACAGAAAACTAATTTTTATGGTTGATATTTATATAATTTTTCTATTTATGATATTTATAATTAGCATTTTATAATTTATATAAATTAGAATATACTATTTATAATTAATATATAACAATGTTATTGATATATGAACATGTAATTCTGATATGAAAACAGAGTCACAAATATACTGTGATGAAGGAGAGATCATAGAATGAAGCTTAGTTGTAGGAACCAAGAGAGAAAATGAAAACAAGCTATCTTTTCTTTGTCATCGATTATTCCATCTAGGTTTTTGTCCTCATGTTTCTTTAATATTAGGCAGTCTTTACCATAATCACATTTTTGAAACTATGTCTTCTCCTGAGATAATGAAGAGAGACTCTCCCAACATGCTTCAGGTCCCATCTGCTGGTAAATTGCTAACATTCTTTACATCTGAACTCTGTTCTCTCACCGTTTATTAGCTCATCTGGAGTTCCTTGTCTGCCACCTGAGCTTTTATTCTCCTGATAAGAACTCGTGACAGCATTTAGTAAGAAATTCAAAGCCAGGTCATAGCACACCATTAATGACAACAAGCCATAAAAGTCCTTTGTCACAGAGCAGAAATAAACTGTTCTTTTTCTCACGATCCATAGAAAATTTCAGACAGAAAGGACTCTCTGCAGCATCACTGTATATTTGCTATGTTAGTTTTTTTCAGATTTATGTTTATGTTTAATAAAAGCTAGTTTAATATCTATTCCTTCAGGAATCTCTTTAATTTTTTAAAATTTGTATCCTTGCCAAATAGTTTTCGGGAAATAGGATTGAAATGTCCATTTTGGGGTACTTTTTATTACTATTTCATTGTTTTCATTACTATTTCATGGATTCCCTTCTATCTAAGTTACTCTTTGAATTCTCATTACTGCCTTGTAGCTTAATGGACAGCAGGTTTTGAATTTTGCTGTCTTGACTAATTACAAGAAGTACCTTTGGCTCATCATTCCCCAGACATCCAATGGTGCTCCTCATTAAAACTGGCTACACATTGTTATAGGAGTATATTTGCTGTTGCACTTAAATAAACACGACTTTGGGGTGAATTACATACATTACATGCAAGAGTCTATCACATTGCATTTTTTATATAAACAAATGCCTAGGAACAATCACATTCTTTAGAAATATATATGCATATATGTATACACACATGTATGTGGGTATATATGTGCATGTACATATATGTGTACATGTAAAAGAGTAAAAGCCTTTATCAGATTTTCAAGTCATTCTTGGCAATCTCTTTAATTTGGATGCTTAGCAAGAAAGGAAAATAGCAAGCTACAAGTTGTGTACACTCTGCATATGGGTGATTACCATTTTTGAATAATGAGACTTTTCATTGTGATGATGTGAACTTTCTAGGGGAAACATTCCCGGGAACTTACACTGATTGTGGAGATTAGATGTTCTCAATAGAAAATAGCCTTCTATCCCCATAGGTCAGAACTAATCACATCTGCTATGTGCTATGCATCTCTTGCCAAGAAAAAGGAATACGAGATAATAGAGAGCTAGAGATTTTTATTTATCTCAGCTTCATCATTTTTTTTTCCAGAAATGTATTTGTTTAAAAAAACAAAGAAAAAAAGAAAAGAAAAAGCTCTCCATTTTAGGATTTCTCTTGATTGAAAATTCAAATAGAAAACTTCTCTTTGTTGCTTGGCAACTTGTTTAGGTTAAAAATATTTGCAAAAGCATTTTCCTTGTATTGAAATTCACCTATTTTGTGAGAAAAGATAAAATTTGATCTGAGTTCTGCTACAGAGGGAATTCTGTTCTTTTAAGCACTTGACAGCTCAGATAATTGCAATTAAAGAAACTAAAAACATTCTGTAGTCTCTCCTTTTGGAAGATGTCAATTCAATGTAAGTACATGTCAAGGATTTTATCTGCCATATGAAAATCTGGATTTATACAATATCTCTTTCCGTGAACGCAGGCTTTTCTCATATATATGTATATGTGTATATATATATATATACATGTGTGTATAAATGTATATGTACATACATATTTGTTTATTTATCATTATTTTTATTACTTGCCCTCCCAACACAAAAGATGAGTTCAGTTCTTATATCTCAACTCTGGAGAAATTTTCCAATCTCTCTTTCAAATAGATGTTGTCCTTGGGATCTTTCACCCAGCTTTCCATGTTGACTCTGTCCTATGAAGGGCTAATTAAAGATTGGCTTGTGGCACAGAAGCCAGAGAGACATATAACATGCCTGACAAGAACTTTAATTTCTTACTTGGACTATAGACAGTCACTATTGAGAATAGATGGTTTGAGTAATGTGGTTTAACTCTCCAAACCTCAAAGGATTTTGCATGTTCAACATTGCTTAAATAGGCTCTTTTCTTCACTCTGGTAATTGGGGGCATTAAAGGGAAGTTAATAAACTTTTTGGAATTTTTTCAATGTCAGTTTTCTCATGTGCTTTTGTACACATAGCAGTTGTCTGTAAATGCATTTTTTTCTTGAGAGCTGTCATAGAAAAGTAATGCTTGTAATTTCTGAACTGTGTCCCGTCAAATACCTTGAACTTTTTTTGAACTCCATAGGTTTGTTTTTTTTTTTTAAAGTTTCCACCTTTAAAGATTTTAGAAAACATTTTAAAACGTTGTATTTCTCCACACACTGGATTGTTTGTCATGGAATATTTTGAAGGTTATTCATATGAAAGTTTAAAATTGTTTTTTTTTTAAATATTTTTAAGGAAAAGTCCTTGAAGAGAGAATTAACTTATTTGTAAATTCAGTTCTCTTTCCATTCATGCTATGGACTTTATTCTTCCTCAGGGTATATATTTAATAACGATTAATGAAATCTGGGGTTTTATGTGTGTATTGAGACTAGAATTTGCTACTCTTTTTTCCAGTGGAAATTTCATAAGGACTTTTGGCATATGAACATAGCATGCGTTGATGGCAGCTAGATTAACATGGTTGACCACAATGGCTCCAAAGGAATCATTATAGTTTATAATCAATAATCTGCTTACTAAGAGAAAAGGAGACTTTCCAGACAAACCAGAAAATATCCTGCTCTTGAAATCAAGACAGTCAGCTATACTGTACTGTCATCCATATGGTCTTGTACTCCCTGAAGTCACAAAAGGAAAGAAAAGTATACAGCTGAATTTTAGATTTCTACCACTAGTTCTACAACCAGCCCTTTTTGAATCACTGGCATATATACAAAAGATTCATATCGGGAACCCTCTCTGATCATCAGTTTTCTTATAGATAAAATGAGAGGGTGGACCAGATTACCTCTAAGATTCCGTTCCATCTTTTGACACCTCCATGTAAATAGATCTGCAATTGTGTTGAGCAAAAGCTCTGGGAAATATGTGGTCAAGGGTTGCTTTTTCTAATTTGGAACCCTTGTCTGCTGATCCTCTCTCCTCACCCTCCTTTGAATATTTAGACATATGGGATATCCTAAATGATTCTAGTTAGGGCTGGCCTTAATTACAGAAGTGGATACCCACCTATGACTCATTAAGCGTGTGAGCACCCTCAATACACTCAGCTATATATACTATATACTTTGGATAAAGAAAGCATAATCTTTAACTTCAAAGAATTTCTAGTCTAGTTGGGGACATGAGGAACCCACATAAAGTAATTAGAGAACAATATAAACTTGTATTAAATTAAGTACTCTCTGAGGTTAGAGAAGCAGGAAATTGAAGAGAGAGATACTCGTCCTGAAAGGCTGTAGAAGCAAAACTTGTAATGGGTTGTGAGACAGCGATTGAAATGATAATAATGTCAGCTTGTGATGCACTTGAAGGTTTAGAAAGCATTTTGTTCAGGTATTATTATCTCTACATTACAAATGAGGGAGCTTAGGTCCCTAGAGGTTAAGTGACTTGCCCCTGTCAGTGAGTGGTAGGATTTTGTTGGTGGAGGGGTAGTATTAGCCGATTTACAAACAAGAGTGTTCTGGTAAACATTTTATCTGGGCAAAACAGAAAGCAATAGTTGTTTATTAAATGGCTACTATTTGTCAAGCACCATTGAATTATTGTGCATTTACTGTGTGTGTGTGTATATATATATATACACACACACACACACACTTACAGAGTTATCTTTCTTCATATGTATGTAGTTACATATATCTCTAATGTTACCTTTCTTCAAATATATGTATATATAATATAAATAAATATATATATTTGAAGACAGGTAAATGTATTTTATGAAAATATCTTATATTTATATATTTGACATAATACATAATTTGTAATTATATATTATATTTATAATATATTATGAAAGGTAAATATATTATATACATATATTTATAAATATATGTTTACCTTTCTTCATATATTATATCTTAGAGGTAACTCATTCTCTCTGTCTGTCTGTCTCTCTCTCTCTCACTCTCCCTCTCTCCCTGTCTCCCTCTCTCTCCTCTATCTTTTCTCATTGGAGTACAAGAGGGAACAAATAGAACAGGAACAGAAGAAACCAAACTTTGGTATAAGAAAATTTAAATCTAATGAAGACTCTTCATCTTTCTCTTTTTCTCTGCTTCTACCATTTTCTGATCCAGATTCTTTAATTATATTCATCGAGGCCCCTTCTAGTTTTGGTGAAGGGCACTTTCCTCTAAAGGGAACACATTCGGGTGATGTCCCTTGGATTTCCTGGACACTGGGGCTTGTATGAAGGCATTGAGTGCCTTTGTGGTGATAAAGGTTCACAAAGGCATTAATGGGCACTGAAAAGAAAGATGAAAACAGATTTTATTAACACGCTCCACAATATTGTCTAAATTCAGTTACAAAGCATCATGTACACAGGTACCTGGATTGCTCTTATGCAAAACATACACACCTCTCATTCAACTTAATTCAATTCAATTTAACAATATTTATGAGTGCCTACTATATTCAGTGTACTATGTTAGGGACTTATGAAATGAAAATGAAACAGACTGCCTTCAAAGACCTTAAATTCTTATTGGGATCAGGATGGGAAGAAGTATTCTCATAAATAGTTACAATATTTGTGGAGTTTACATATAATAAGGGACTACACATGATAAGTAAGGAGGAGACATTCAGCCTAAGAGATATTATTACTAGGAGATATTGAAGAATAAAGATCACTTTCATCTGGGGCTTGTGAGGTCAAGATGTCAGAAAGAGTCATGGATGAGGTGATACTTGACTTAGACCTTGAAGCAAGGGAGAGATTTCAACAGATGGAAGCTGGTGTTGGGGAAAATTAATTCCAGACATTCAGGATAATATGAGAAAAAATTGTAAAGATAGGAGAGAACAGGACAATGACAGGAAACAGAGAGTGATCAAAAGATGCTATTTCTGTGGAGTATCACCTTCCTTCCAGGTTAACAGCCTCAGGGTCATCCTGATTTCCCCTCAATCCACACATCCAATAAGTTGCTAAACCTGGTCAATTCTCTCTCCACTACTTTTCTCACATATATGCCTTCTTTTTATCCACCCTAGTTCCTACACTCATCATTGGAGCTCAGTGGTCCGTGGATAGAACACTGGGCCCGGAGTCAGGAAAATCTGAGTTCATATTTGACCTGAGTCATTTATTGGCTTTGTGATACTTGGCAGGTCACTTAACCTCTGTCTGCCTCAGTTTCCTCAACTGTAAAATGGGAATAATAGTAGCACTTATCTCACAGGGTTGTTTCAAAGATCAAAGACAATATTTGTAAAGCACATAGCATCATACTTAGAACAGAATAGATGCTTAATAAATGCCTCTTCCCCTTCCTTTCCCTTCTTTACCTCTGGCCTAGATTATTACACATCCTGACTAGTTTCACTGATTCAAGTCTCTCCCAAGTGTAATCCATTTAACCCCTGCCCCCACCAAATTACTGAAGTAGTTTTCTTAAAGTGCAGGTTTGACATTGTCCTTCCCCTACTCAAAGATTTCTAGTGTCTCCTTAGAACCTCTAGGATCAAATTCAAACACATTGGAAGCTTATTACAACCTGACCCCAATCTATCTTTCCGATTATATCCAATACCTCCCTCCACACACCTTGCAGTCTAGCCAAACTAATTCCTAAAACATAACACTCTACTCTCCATCTCCTGCACTCTTTGGCTGTGTCTGTGCTTTTGTAGAAATAGGATGAAAAGAGAAAAAAATTTTGAGTAGAATGATAGGTATGGAAGACCAACTACTTTCTAAACTTATTGACTTTCCTCTCCACAAATATTCAAATATCTTTTCATAAATAATGTGGGTTCATATACAAAAGCATTTATAGCAGTTCTTTTTTGTGGTGACCAAGAACTCGAAAATGAGGGGATGCCCTTCAACTGGGGAAAGGCTGAACAAGTTGTGGTATATGAATCTAATGGAATACTATTGTGCTATAAGAAATGATGATCAGGCAGACCTCAGAAAAATCTGGAAAGACTTATATGAACTGATGCTGAATGAATTGAGCAGAACCAGGAGAACATTATACACAGTAAAAGTCACTGGGTGTGAGGACTGATCTTGATAGACTTAGCCCTTCTCAGCAATGCAGGGGCCTAAAACATTCCCAAAGAACTCTTGATGCAAAATGCCAACCACATCCAGAGAAAGAACTGTGGAGTCAGGACACAGAATGAAGCAGACTATTTTCTCTTTTGTTATGTTACGTTACGTTACGTTACATTACATTACATTATGTTAGATTACGTTACATTATGTTATGTTATGATTTGCTTTGTTTTTCTCATGGTTTCCCCTATGTTTGAGATCTTCTGTGCAAAATGACTGATGTGAAAATGTGTTTAATAGCTCGTATAATCAAGTGACATCTTGGGGAGGGAGGGGAAGAAAATTTGGAACTTATGGAAGTGATTGTTGAAAACTGAAAACAAATTAATAAAATTTTTTGGAGGGGAAATATAAAAATAAATAAATAATGTGGGCTGATGGGATCATCCTTGGGCACCTTTGATTCCAGTGACGTCAGTACCACTTCTACAAAGCCAGGTTTTGCACTCTTTTTTATTGTTCTTCAGTACTTTTCAGTCATGTCTGATTCTTCACAACCCCATTTGGGGTTTTCTTGACAAAGATATTGGACTACTTTGTCATTTGCTTCTTTAGCTTATTTTACAGATGAGAAAACTGAGGTAAATGGGCTTAAGGGACTTTGCCCAGCATCACACAGCTAGTAAATAACTAAGACCCAACTTGAGCTCAGGAAGATGAATTTTCCTGACTCCAGGTCCAGCACTCTATCCACTGTGCCACCTAGCTGCCCAAATGCAGTTTTACCAGGGACTAAGATAGGAAGATATTTCTGATCCCCTCAACAAACCAAACCTTGCCCTTGCATTCTTTTACAGCGTATACTACAATTATAAAGCTATCATCATCATAATAAATAAATAATAGCTAACCTTGATATAGTTCTTTAATGTTTGCAAAATGCTTTATAAGTATTATTTTATTTTATTCTCACAAAAAGTCTGGGAAGTAGGTGCCATTATTTTCCCCATTGTACAGAAACTGAGGCAAACAGAGAATAAGTGACTTGGCTAGGATCATACATGTAGTTTGAGGCCAGATTTGAACTCAGATATTCCTGACTCCAAGCACAGCACTCTATCCGCTGAGCCTCCTAGCTGCTTAGCAAATAGAATAAATAGGGGTTAACAAAGGCTGCTTTAGTCACATGAGGATGGTATGATTTATATGTCGGGCTTATTTAAGTGATAACCTTTTAATATATCTTCATATACTTGAGTCATTCTAAATTGGGCTAATGAGAAGGTCCAAGTAAGCCATCACAAACTAATATATAACAGGGTGATACAGAGGGGCCAGCTCTGAAGTAGGTGAAACTAGTCTTTGGAAACTCCTTGAAATTCCATTCAACCTTCCCTACTTTTACCTACATCCCTATCCTTTCTCTCAGATTAGCTCTCAAGTGCCTGATCTGATCAACTAATCCATGTTTCAGCACAAGTAAGAGGACTAGAGTGTCCTCTCCCCAGCCAAGAAACACATGCAATTTGGCAGTGAGTCCTATTCCTTTGCCATATGATCCAAATGAGTAATTTTCACGATGGGGATTCCAGGTAAGAATGAGGCTAAGTTGAGAACTGACCAGAAGGTAGGGCCATAATGAGGAATCTTTTCTCTTAGAGTGATAGATGGGGTGGGGTGAGCAGGGTTGGCTCAAAGAACGGTATGTCTGGGGCTACTGTTGCAGAGGATAGTACAACTTCAGGTACAGTTGACCTGAGATAGGCATCAGCTTACTTCACAGAGATCTACTATTGGTTCCATGGGGGTCCAGAGATGGCATGCTCCTAGGGGAAAAGTGTCATGAGGAATGATGCCAAGGTGAATGCTCTGTGAAAGACCACAAAATCCAGAGACAGAAGTCTTTGGACCACCATGGGGAAGAAAGACACCAAACGGATGTTAACTCTGAAACGAAGCTCAATTAGTTGTTACTATTTGCCCTTCCTTTTCAAAGAGGAGCAGTGACATCATTGACTTGTGGGTGAAATGGATCAAAGGGAGGCAGAGTTGTAGAGTCACCAGCCTCACTCTCTTCCTGAGTCATGCTAGTCCAATCACAAGTCAAAAGTCAAGATGATTGTAGTGACCTGGAATTCAGCAAATGACCCTGACATCTTTGATGTCTGATCAAATGCGAAGTGCTCCACAGCACCTGCTTCAGCCACCTTCACAGTAGTTGGAACACATTGTTCTCGTCTGCCCCATCTGCCTGAGGATTATTGTTTTGCTGATAGGGAAGGTGTTTTTGACAGGTATCTCCTGTAGGAACCTACAGCTCCCCTTAAATTAAGCTACATAGGCAAATAATCAGTAACATGAGACCCAGGATTAAAGCAGAATAGTAAGAGGCATTTGAATTATTGTGTTCCAAAGAAATAACTTTAGTGGCAATGGGCCCCAAGAAGAAAAGATAGAAAGACAGAAGATTATCAAGTTAGCAGTGGCAGTGTGCTCCTTTCTGTTTTCAATAGCTTGTAGTGCCTAATCCTATGGTTCTTAGTTGGCACAGTGGGTACAATGCTTGGTCTGGAGTGAGTTCAATTAGGACCTCAGAGACTTTCTATTGTATATCCCTGGGCAAGTCATGAACCTCTGTTTGCCTCAGTGTTCTCACCTGTAAAATGGAAATGACAATAGCACCCACCTCTAAGGGTTGTTGTAAAGCTCAAAGGAGATAGATAATACTTGTAAAAAGCTTAGTACAGTGCCTGGCACATAGTAGGGTTCTTAGTAAAAGCTTGTCCCCTTACTGTCTTTATGGCTCTGTATAGAGTTATGTCTTGCTATGGTGACATATATTGAGGGGATACTGATTAATACTAGTCCACATTAAGATCACCTGGATAAATTTTTTTGTATAATTCTCTTTCCTTTTTATTGCTGAGAACGTAAAATGAACTATTTTGGGAAATATAGGTTGTCCCAAAAGTCTTGGTGCCATTTAAGCCTTATTAGCATAAATTAAGCTTTATAGCTCAAAACTACACTAAAATTTTTGAAACATCTTGTATCTATTACTCTGCCTGCCATGTGATGATATTATATATAGTAAAGACTATACATAACCAATGAATCCTGAGGTGGAACTCAAAACCCAGTTGTCCTCACTCTGCAGTAGGCTACATGGACACTGTGCCTTGATACTTTCCACTGTAAATTATTCAGCTTGTTGTGATGGCAAGATCTCCAGCTATGTCTTTAACTAGTTTATAATTTGGGGCAAAAAGTTACCCTCTCAGGACCTCAGTTTCTTCATTTGTAAAATGAGCATAATGGTTTCTCTAAGGAACTTTCTAGCTCTGTCTGGCATCCCATGACTCCAAATATGTATTTATGGCACTTTAAAAATTGGTTTTAGATTCAATAATGATCATTAAATTGATTTCATTATTTCTTTAGCATTTAATTATTAGATTTTTCATTTTTTTCTCAGTGATTATGACAATCAAGTAACTAGACTGACAATTTTTCTGAACCATAATCTAATAAATAGGAGGAAGGTCATTTCTGCTTAAATGCTTATAGAAAAAAAATGTATAAATACTGTCTCTATCTAGAACCTCTTCTTAAAGAACTTTTATAAATATTTAATATTCTCTGTATCATTTAGCTATTTTCAATATGATTATTGCTCATTTTTCAAACTTCTTGAAATGTACACAATAAATTGAAGGCATTTTTAGTGTCTCGTCTATATGAGGATCAGTGGGGAAATGCTGTACTTGCATGTATTTTTTGGTTTTAGAATTAAGAGCCACCTTTCCTTGTTATGTCTGTATAATAGCATCCTGGCAGCTTGCTGGATGGTCCTGGGCCAAAAGCAAACAATAGAACGTCTTTTGAGAGGTTCCCCAGGGGTAACAGATGAGGAAGAACCAGCTGGGTGGGAGAAACTCTTGCCGGTTGTCATAGGAAATATATTAATCCCTGGAGCAAGGAGAATGCATAAGCTCCTAAACCTTTGGGCCATTGGGCAACCATTTAATATGATCATTTCCAGCTCATTCAATGGATCCCAGTGGACTGTGTGAGTTAATGAGTGTCCAACAAAGTCAAAATTACCTCTCTTTTTACCTCTAGTAAGGGAGTGGGAGTGGGAATGTTTTTAGAAAAAGTGGGTATCAGATTATGTAGATATCAAATTCATAAAGATTTCTTTAATCCAAAAGGAACTCTCTCTCTCTCTGTCTCTCTGTCTCTCTGTCTCTCTGTCTCTCTCTCTCTCTCTCTCTCTGTATCTCTGTGTCTCTGTGTGTGTATGTCCGTCTGTCTGACTCTCTCTCTCTCTCTTTCATGTAATTTGTTCTGGAGCAAGTATACCCAATTCAACTAATGGAGGCGACCTTGAATGGTCTTTGGAGCACATCCACATTGCCTAATGTGAAGGCCTCCTAGTGTCCCCTACCCCAAGGGTGGTGGTAGCTCCTTTGATTGGCTGCCTATGGCTTTAAAACTGGTAAAATTGAGTCATTCTCTCTCTATTCCGCCCTCAACAACTCCACCCTGCTTCATACATTAATCTCCACCAATAACAAGAACATCTCATACCAATGGGCTTTGGGAATAGGGTTACCTTGCACAAATTTGGAGTTGGAAGAAATGAATGAATCATGTTCTACAGAAGCAGATTAGCATAATAAAGTGCCGAGATATGGTTTGCCCTTGACTCAGCTGAGTGGCAAGATAGATCTGTAAGGTTTCTATGATTTCATCTATAAAGAAAGTTACCTCTACCAACACAGACCAGAAGTGGTTCTCAGGTATATAATATCAGAGAGAGGCACAGAGGCACAGAGAAATTGACTTCCTCAGAGTCACACAGAATGTTTGGGTCAGAGTTGGGGCTTGAAGTCAGCTTGTCCTGATTTTAAGCTTGGCTCTTTAGCCACTAAAGCAGGTTTAACTAGCTCTGATAAAGTACTGGCTCAAGCCAGGAAGAGCATTTAATTTAAGAAAAGAAAAAAAGAAAATGAATGAGTACTGTGAAAAAGCATTAAGTACTTACTCTGTGCCAGGTACAATGGTACCTACCACTGTTTATACAAATGTTTAAAGTAAGACAGTGAATTACTTAGCTCAAGAAGCTTATGTTCTAATAGGGAGAGGACACAACATAAGGGAATGGTGGCTAGAGAGGGATGTTTTGGTCAGGAAAGTCACAGGGGTGATAAGAGGGGTATAGGAAAATGGATTGACATGCTCTTATGATTTACAGAGTATTTTCTATTCATAATCTCACTTATTCCTCATAGAAAACCTATTGGGTATTTTTTTTATCCCAACTTTACTGATTTAAAAAAAAAAGTGACTCAAACAGGATAAGATATTTTCCTGAATTCACTCAGCACATAGAATCATAGAATGTTTCAATTAGAAGGAAAACTTCATCTACTTTGTGGGTTCTTAACTTTTATAGACCCTTCTGGCAGTCTGGTAAAGCCTACAGACCTCTTATCAGAATAATATTTTTAATACAAAAATAAAATACATTAGAATTACAAAGGTAACCAAAGTCAGTGAAAATGCTACGTTTTTAACTCTTGGTGACCCTATTTGGGATTTTCTTAGCAAAGATGCGGGAGTGGTTTGCCATTTCCTCCTTTAGTTCATTTTACAGATGAGGAAACTGAGGCAAATAGGGTTAAGTTAATAAATAATATTTAAATTAAAATAAATACTAAGTTAAGACTTGCCTAGGATCACACAGCTACTAAGTGTCTGAGGCCAGCTTTGATCTTAGGAATATGAGTCTTCCTGTCTCCATGCCAGTCACTGTATCTGCTGTGCCACCAAGTTCACAAACCCCCTAAAAATCTATCTGCAGAAGCCAGGCGACAGCCTCTGGTTTAGTATAACCCCTAGTTAGTAAGTGACAAAGACAAACTATAACCCAGTTCTTCTGGTTAAGTCCCCAAAATGCTGTCCTATGAATAATTCCCCTAACCTCCAGTTGGCCATCTTGCAAAGGTATTATTCACAAAACGTGACCAGATATGTTAGTGATATAGATAGCTTATCATACATCCCTGTTGATAAAAAAAAAAGAAAAGAACTTGGATCCTGTTGAGGTTGGGTCTGGAACATTGTCCTGATAGATGAAGGACAGCATGCTTTGACTTTCCCTTTTTATGTCTTTTTTTTTTTTTACTTCTACAAGACTATTTCCCATCCCATTTTACTCACAGAAGGACACATGCTGTGTTGGTAGCAGAGATATCATTGCAAATTTTCTCACAGTTGAACACCACCTATAGCCATCATTATGTGACAGCATGTGTTCTGTTGCATGTCTCTTAGCAACGACTACACACACTTTCCTCTCTGGTTTTTCATTTGAGTTTTCCTTTGCCATTCTGGGGGGTAAATACTCTGAGAACTGAACCCCCTGCCTTCTCAAATTTCCAAGCAGTGAAAAGCAGAAAATTGGCAATGATTGCATTTTCAGCCTCTCAAAATGATGACCACTGGTTTAACAATATATATTACATATCTTTTATATGTATATAAAACATATGTATGTGTATATTCATATGTGTATATAGTATTTACATGTCATTTTCCCTAGTGATTGACAGTGGTTTTCCAAAACCTGTTAGATTTGTAGCATATCTAAATGAACACTAAAGAAATGAATTTAAATTGAGATTTTATTGTGGAAGGTTGGCAAATCCTACCATTTGGCTGCCTTTTAACACATGGATCATAGTGAAAGATGACTTTAAAGCTAAGGATTTCAAATGATGAATCCGTAATTTCTCATTTCTCCTAAGTTTCATTAACTAACAGTCTGTTTTTGCTTGCAAGCTTTCATAAGCATCTCAGTACAGCTGGCTAATTTCTTACAGCCAGCAGACTGCCTCTTCCTGTTCCATATACACTGGGACAAATAATGCCCCTCCCCACCAGCACTGTTGGTAGAAGCCAGGAACGTAGAACAAAGGCTAGACTTCATTGTGTCAGGGACTTTGGAATCTTGGCTTTAATTTAGATTAAGCTGAGTTATCTTGTTTGTTGGTAATTTTGCAGCCCTGATAGTACTGTTTTCTGTTGGCTCAAGCATCATTCTTCATCCCTCCCCCAATCATTTAAGTCCTTTATTTTAACCTCTGCCACCCATTACTACACATTTAAGTTGTTTGCTACAGCCTCACTAAATTTGTAGAACTGGAAAATACTTCATTAAACAGTGCTTCTCAATAAAGGATATAAAAACATAGTCCCTGTGCATTGGAGTTGAGTTGCTATAATGAATCATGTTCCTTCTAAGCCACAGTGGTATTCTTATGTCTAGACAGAGTCTGTTATCCAGAACAGATGATTGTAATTGAATATGTCAGAACGCAGGGAAGATTTGTTTCTAATAAGCTTTTAATACAAAGTAACAGAATTTAGGAAAATGCAAAGCCTATGCACTGTTTAGAGGAAGCCCTTTGGAATAAGTGAACTGCCAAAGTCAAATCAATCCCATTTGTCTAAGTGTCCCCTACAGGCTCATCTATAGCACAAAAATTCAAGTGCACTTGGTTTTAGTTCATTTGACAACTTAGAGCTAACATTAGGAATAGTTACTGTCTAATTAGGTGTGCTCCAACAAATGAGGCCTTTGATGTAATAGGGACAACTGAGCTACAAGCAATTCGTTTTCTAAAAGTTCCTTTATTTAAAAAAAAAAATGACTTCACCCACATTGAGGCATTTTCTCAAAAAAGAAAAAATGCTTATCAGAGGATAGAAGAAAGACTGGACTTCGACACCTGAAAAGAAAAACTAGTTGTACAGAGTAGAAGTTGGCAGTGGCATGGACTATCCTCTTTTTCTGTTTTATTATATTTAGAAAGGCCCATCTTATTTGGCATTTGTTTGAAATAATTTTTTAAAAAATTAAATGAATTAAATGACATCATCCAACCAATTCATTTACATTTAAGTGCTTACCATGTGCAGGGCACCGTGCTTGTCAGTGACATCCAAAGACAAAAACAAGAGTCCCTGTCCACAGGCAATTTATATCTTGCTTTCCTCTCCATCAAGTGTGGATTGAGAGAACTTCAAGAAAATGTATATGAAAGACTTCAATTTCTAGAGTCAAACTAGAAACACCTTCAAAAGTATACTTCTGCTACTTCACTGAAAACCCACAAGACAAAAACAGGCAAGCTTTGTACTTGGGAAATGTAGAGTCTTAGAGTTGCAAAGGTCTACAAATTTTATTCACATCAACCAAAAGCACTTGGGGAGTCCCTATTATTAGCCTTTCTTGATCCCCCTTAATACCGGTCTCTTACCTTTGTTGATTATCTATCTCCAGCTCACTCTGTATGTGTTTTGTTTGTACTTAATTGTCTTCAGGTTGTCTTTCCTATAAAGTTGTATATTCTTTGAGAATAGGGATGTGTCTTGTCTTTCTTGGCATCTGCAATGCTTAGTATAGTTCCTGGCACATAGCAGGTACTTAATAAACGCTTACTAACCACTGTTTGCTGCTAAGTGGCACAGAGTATAGAAATCTAAAGATCTGAATTCAAATCTGTCCTCAGACACTTACTAGCTGTATGACCTGGGCAAGTCACTGAACCCTGTTTGCCTCAGTTTCCTCATCCATAAAATGAGCTGAAGAAGAAAATAGCAAATTACTTCTGTATCTTTGCCAAGAGAACCCTAAATGCAGTTTCAAAGAGTCAGACAATGGCTGAAACAACTGAACAACAAAAAAGCACTTACTGATTTTGTTAGGCTGGTAGCTATAAAGATAAAATGGGAAGTAGTTCTTGAGAACAAAACTTTTATTGAAGAATTTACATTAGGAAGGATGTAAATAAGTGTTTACCACGTGCCTACGGTATGCCAAGCCCTGCGCTAAGCCCTTTTTACAAATATTGTCTCATTTGGTCCTCACAGTTCTGTGAGGTAGATGCTATTACGATCCTTACTTACAGATGAGGAAGATGAAGCAAACAGAGGTTAAGTGACTTGCCCACAGTCACACAACTAGTAAGTGTCTGAGGCTGGACTTGAACATAGGTCTTCCTGACTCCTGGCCCAGTAGTCTTTCCATTGTGCCAGTTAGCTGTCTCTAGACTGCCATATTGGGAAGGTGAGAGGTGAAATAACTCACCCACTACCCTACAAGTAACAGAGCTAGGATGCTGACCTCAGATTTCTGATCTAATACTCTTGTGTTCAACTTTTCATCCCTTACATAGGAATAGGCAACATTTCTGGAAAATGGGTTCAAACTAAAAGAAAATAAACATTTTCTGGGCCTAGTATCTTTAACCAACCTGAAGGAATAGGGCAAATTATAATACTGTTGTGGACGTGTATATAAGATATGCCCTTGTGCGTTGTACACTATAATTCATACTTGTAAACCACAAAATCCTTGAAGCCCAGGAGATAATCTTAGTCAATTAGGCTTTTTAGAGCCTGGCTATCTCTATAACTCCTTTTTCTTCCTTCCTGTTTCTAGGATTTCCCTTTTCTTCCCCTTCATTGCCATTGTAGAACCCCTTTCCCTTCCCAAGGTCATCTCTACATGTGAATGATCCACTCCATCATTCAAATTCCTACTGCCCCCATGTAGATGGTATGACTCCAAAGTTTCAAATGTGGGTGTCAAGGAGAATGGTTACATCAATAGTGACTGGAAAATTGCAAGGGGTAGTCACCAGGCATGTATTAAATATCTGCTATGCACCAGACACTCTACTGTGTTTGTTTTGTTTTCGTTTTGTTTTTTTTTTGGGGGGGGGTGGAGCGGGGACTAGGGAAGGGAAAATAATAAATTCAGTTTGGATCATGTGAAAATTAAAGTGCTGGTATGGGAAAGGGAACCCAATCACAATTGTGGTAGCTATTGTCTATAGACTTTCAGGTCATTCCCCTTCGTTCTTCAATGAGTTTTGGTACTCCTCCTCAACTCCTGCCCTCATACTAGGAAACTTCAAGACACATTTTAACCGCTCTGTTCCTCAACCTACTTACTTCCCATGACCTGCTCATCCATCCCACTTCACCTACACACAGATATGGTCAAACACTTGATCTTGTCATCACCTACTAATGTACCATCTCCACATTGAAGAATTCTGAAATCCTTTTATCTGATAATAATCCATTAGTTTTTCATTCCTCCTTCTGCCTTCCCTTCCACAATCCTATTCTGTCCACATCCATTACCTCTACTTCCTTAACCAGGCCATTTCCCTGGCATAAGCCACACTTTCCTCTTTTCCCCATCTTGACCCTGAGTACATCAACCCAACTCTATGCTCTCCTTCTCTCTTAAATCCCCTTATTATTTTGCCCATTACACCCTGCCAAGTGTCAATCTTGGATCGTGCTCACCATTCACCACCTTCCTTCATACACACATGCTGCTAAATAAAGGCAGAGAAAATCATGCAATCATTCTGACTGGGTCCACCATAAATCCACAATGCCTGACATATAATAGGGGCTTAATAAATGTTTAGTGGATTGAATGCAAGGGAACATGTCCCACAGGCAGGCAGAAATGTGGGACTGGAGTGGGAAGGGGAGACTGGTGTTTGAGAACTAGAATCCAAATAACCCTAGGAGGCATAACAGTTTAAGCTGTCATCAGTGTTCGTACAGTTGACTTTTAGATCTTTTGCAGAGAATTGTTTAATTAAGTGGAAAGGGATTGAGAATAACAGTACTCACTCCTTGAATGTTGTGGGGGTGGCACCAAAGGATAGTTAGCAGAAGAGACAAATTTTGTCCAATTAATAATTTTGGCTAGAGTTGACTCAGCAAAAAATTGGTATCATCAAAAGACAAATGACATCTGTATAGCACTCTAAGGTTTGCAAAGTGCTTTACTTTTCTTAAATGAGCTTTACAACAGGTTCCTCATTCATCATTATTACTATTATTATTAATTAATTATTAATTTCTGATTTATAAAAGCATAAGCTGAGACTTAGTTTAAGAGACTGACCCATAGTCACTTAGCTCATAAGAGGCAGAATCTCAACCCAGGTCTCTCCTGATCTGTGATGTTTTCAGGAAACAACCTGATTTTCTCTTCCCTGATGTGCTGGCTATCCCTTCTGCATTGTATTATGTTGGACTCTGAGGCTATCACATTCCTTCCTATGCCATTGGCTCTGTTTCCAGGAGACACTGAAGTTTCAAATGCCTTCTCTGCTTACACATCATCGTTCCATTGGCATTCATTCTTATCCAGCCTTCTTAAATTCCCTTCTCTTTTTCCCTCCTGTAGGCATAACTTCATGTAATGCATGCATGCAGACTTTTTAGAGTATTTTTTCATTTGTGAGAGTAACGGTGGCATTAACCTTTCAATCAATCCATCAGCAAGAATTGATTGAGTTCCAAATGTCTGCATAGCACAATTCAGGCAATTATCTCCTTTAAAGGGACTGACTTGTTGTGACCACCTTTCTCCACCAAGCTGTTAATGGTTGTACAGGGCAGTGAATAGATTGAACACTAAAATTCTTGCCTTGCCCCAATCTCCCCTCCATAAAGAAAATAAACGCTTTCAAAAACAAGTCTAGTCCCCCATGTCTGACTGTTATCACTTAGATTAATTCAGAGTTTGCCTTTAAGCCTAGAGCCATATTCCTTGATCTTAACTTTCTTTCCTCACGCCAGTCCCTGGAGTACAAGTCTATCACCACCTCTAAAACATTTCCAGAATATATCCTTCCTTTGACCCTGTTCCTGTTGAAATACCTAGGTTCAATTTACTGCCGATTTCTATCCATGCACTCCATTCTCTTCCCCCCCTCAATCAAATGGCAGTGTTACTAAATGCCAATTTTTATTCATTATCAGTGTTCTTATTCCCTATTCTCCAAGCCTAATTGACTAAAATTATCTTCCAGGTTCCGGGGATTTTTTGGCTCGCAAGGACGAATTATAGTTTACAAAGCAACAGGTATAGCCTATTTATATGTCCATAACATTCTTATAATTTGCCCTTTTCTTTCAGGTTGGTTAAATATACTAGATCCAGAAGATATTTGCTTTCTTATAGTTTGAACCCATTTTCCAGAAATAACTGAGGCAGTTTCCTATTGTTTGCTGTAGAAGATCCTCCATTATGTATTTGGAAACCTTGATGAGTAGAAGATCCTACCTTATATATTTGGAGACCCCAAATTTATTGGACCTCAGAGCTGGAAGGAACCAGTAGATATGTAGTTCATCCTCATTAAATCCTGAATCCCATCTACAGTATCCCTGGCAAGTGGTCACTCAGCATCTTCTTGAATCTTATTGAGACCTTTGGCAGGCAGCCAGTTCTTTTTTTGTGACAACTTTAAATTTTTTCTTATGTTGAGATGAAATCTGCCTCTGTAACTTCAAGATGTTGATCCCAGTTCTGCCATACAGAGCTAAGCAGATTAAGTCTTATCTTTCTTCCAAATGATAGTCATTCAATATTCAAGGAAAGCAATCATGTATCCCTACCAGATTACTTCTAGTGAGGCATCAAGAATTGAACATCATAATCCAGCTTTTGTCTGATTGAGGTAGTTTCTAGCAGGACTTTGCATTGGATGCTATATTTTTGTAAACACAAAGCAAGATTTTATTTGTGTTCCTGGCTATCGCACAATTCTGCTCACTCATATTGAACTTGGAGTCTCCTAAAATGCTTGGGGCTTTTATTTTTTTATATGAATTACTTTCTAGTCATAGCTACCTCATCTTTTTTAGAGACAATGGACTGTATTTTCCCCTATTAAACTTCATATTGGTTTTTGTTGGTCCATCATTTCATCCTGTCCAGGTATGTTTGCATCCTGATTCTGTAAACCAGTATAGAAATGATCTCTTCTAGGTTTGGTTCATCTACAAATTTGATGATTACTCAAAGTGTAACACTGACATGAGGAAGTATTGTACAAAAGGAGACCAGGAAAAGGTTCTCCTTTACAATTCCTCAGACAGAAATCCTCATATATACTCCTCATAAGAGATTACATTTCTTTAGAGATGGACTCTAATAATGATGCCTAAGTAAGCCCTAACAAAAGAGTAATATAGCTCTCTCTTGGAAGCCTGGGGTGAGAAAATTCATCACTAAGAATTTACTCATTGCTGTCAATATTCCTTTTTATAATTTTTATTGTTGTTATGTAAGCGTTTGAAAAAAAATAATACCCTTGTTACTGATTTTCCCTTTCACTTTTCTTTTCCTGTGTGCTATATTTATATTCTAGAGCCTAGAATAGGTCTTCTGAAAATCCTCATGTTCAGTTTATCTAAGCATCCATAGATACATTTTGTGGGACACAATTTATTGTCTTCACAGGGCTGAACCCATCCTTAGAGGAGGTCATGTATTTATTGAAAGCTGAGGTATTCAAAACAGATGTTATTTTGAAGCTTCTCAGATGTACCCTCTGGCTAGTTCACATGCTCTTCCTTTCATAGGTTCCAAGACGTTGTAACTTAGAGTTTGCCATCTAGGAAGAGACATACAATTCATCTTCTTTCAGTGTCCCATGTGTTTGATAAATGTATTTATTTTGTTTTGCTTTCCAGAAGTCTCCATGGCGACCTTTCTCTTGGCCCCATTCATTTTTTCTAAGCTTCCTCACTCTTTCACTGAACCTCTTCCATAATTTTATCCTTTTACTTTGCCTTATATATAATTCATTTGATCATGTTATAAAGGCTATAATCTGAATTTTTACATTTTTTTCTGTTCTTATTGATACATTTTGTTTTTATGACACCTTCATTTTTTTTAATATAGTCCTCACCTACATAATGAGCCATCCCTTGTAACAATTTTTTTTAAAGAGACAGAAATCCAATATTATCAACTATGCCTGACAGCGTACAGAATGTGCTCCCATCTCACCAAAGAAAGGAGGCATTATTTTCTCACATCTTCTTCCATTTTGAGCTTGGTCTTTATAATTACATAGTATTCAGTTTCAAATTTTTGTTCTTTCTATGTTGTTGTAGTATTTGGCTATATTGTGGTCTTGGTTGTGCTGACTTCACTGTATGTCAGTTCATGTAAGTCTTCCTCAGTTTCTCTGAATGTGTTAATATTTATCATTTTTTGCTATACAGTAATATTCCATTATATACATGTACCACATATTTTTTATTATTTTCTGATCAGTGAGCATTTACTTTCTTTATAGGTCATTGCTACCTCAAAAAGTGTAGATCAAGTGATTTTGATGTATATAGGACTTTTGTTTCCTTGACCTTCTTAGCACGTGTGTGAAAGAGTCACTTGAGTCACTTTCTTAGAATAATTTCAAGTTGTTTTCTTGTTTTCCCAAATGGTTGAACCAATCGACAGCTCTCCCAACAGTTTATTAGTGTCTCTATCAATTTAATGCTCCTCTGATATTCACTGTTCTCATCTTTTGTCATCTTTACCTTTTTGTTATGATGTGAAACCTCAGATTTACTTCATTTTTTATTTTTCTTATTGCTAGTGATTTGGGCCAATCTCTCCTGTAGTTGTTAGTCTTCAATTCTTTTAAGAATTGTTTGTTAATTTTTTTTGCTAATTGATCCATTGAGAATGACCTTTAGTCTTTTAAATTTGTGTGTATCATGTCTGCCCCAATAGCAGACCCTTCTCTGAGATATTTGATGCAAGGATTTTATTAGTGTGAACATTTCCTTCCTTATCTTACACTGATTTTGCTAATGTCAATGCTTTTTTTTTTTTTTTCAATTTCCTGTACTTGAAATGACCTATTTTGTCTTTTGTGATGGACTCTAACCCTTGTTTACTTAAAAACTCTCCTTCTAGCAGTAGCTGTAAGTGGTACTTGATCAGATTCTCCTCTAACTTTTTTATGGTGTGACATTTAACATTCAGATTATATATCATGCTTACATTGTGGTATGTGGTATGAAGCTTTAATCTAAAACTAGTTTTTGCCAAACTGCTTTCTATTTTTCCTATAAAAATATAGGAAATATATTCTTATAAAAATAAGGTAATCTTTGCCAAATAATTCATGTTTTCAGGTTTATCAAATATTGAATTATTGAGTCCAATTTTATTTTATTTCTTAGTAGTCTCTTTCACTGAACTGATTTTCTGATTTTTTTAGCCTTTATCAAATAATTCAATATGAAATAATTATGATAATTAAACTGCTTCATTTTAAGTCTGCATGTGCCTTTATTCCTGTTTTTGTCTCTCTAGATTCTATGTCTTCTGATTCTAGACCCAGCAGTAGGGAACCTACCTCCTCAAGGCCACATATGGCCTGCTAGGTCCTCAAGTGCAGCCCTTTGACTGAACCCAAACTTCACAGAACAAATCCCCTTAATAAAAGAATTTGTTTTTTAAAACTTGGATTCAGTCAAAAGGTGTCACCCAAGGACGTAGAAGGTCACATGTGGCCTCCTGTAATCTAGACAAATGATCTTTATTATTATTTTGTTTGGCCCTAGAAACATTTCTTAGTTTTATTGGGATGGTACTAAATCTGACAATCAATTTAGGTAGTATTCTCATTTTAATTATATTGACACAGCCTATGCATGGGCAGTGAATATTCCTCCAATTATTAAAGTAATTATTTCTGTAGAGGGTCTTTTGAGCCTGCCTAGGTAGTTTGATTCCTAGAGGTTTTATAGATTTTTTTTTAGTTGTTTTGAATGATACTTCTGTTTTTCCTTGCATTTTGTTATTACTATACAAAAATACTATTAATTCAGGGGTGGAGGAAAGGTATTATTTTGAAAACTGCTCTTTTACTGATTTGTCTCAATCAGTTTCTTGGTTGATTCATTGAAGCATTCTAAATAAGCCATTATGTCATCAGCATATATGGATAATTTTATATCTTCTTTGTCTGTTTTTACGCCTTTCATTTCTTTCTCTTGCCTTATTGCTGTCACTAGTACTTCCAGAACTGTATAAAAAAGCAATAGGGTTTTACTGTTATAAGTAATGTTAGTTTTTAATATATGTGGTAAAATTTTTGGTGTTAAGTATACATTTTGATCATATTAGAATAGTCCCTCAACACCAGTGCTTTGTAGAGTTCCTTATATGAATACGTATTGCATATTGTCAATCACTTTTTCTGAATCTACGTTTGGTTTGAAATGCCTTTGTTTTTAATGTGATAAATTATGTTAATCATTTTTCTAATATTTCATCACATTTTACCAAACTTAGTCTGTACATTGACATTTATGTTTCCCACACTTATATGTTATGAAGATTTTAATCTTATTGGTTTTTTAAAATATCTGTACTATTTTCTGATGTTCTCTGTGAAGTGATTCTACACAAGTACCAAGAATTTACCTTGATTCTTGTCATTTTAATAATAATAATGACTCTAGCTTTATAGTGTTTCCTCATAACAACCCTGTATAGACATTATTGTCCCTATTTTACATATGAGAAAACTGTAGCTCAGATAAGATGCACAGATTTTCAAAGGTCATAACTTGTGTCAGGACAGGACTTGAACTCAGATCTGATTAATCCCCCTTTTTTATTCTTCTATGATAAAAACCTACACATGGAAAAGTAATTGTTCATAAAGTAGGCTGGTTTTTGTTGTTGAGTCATTTCAGTTATGTTTGACTCTTTGTGACTCCATTTTAAGGTTTTCTTGGCAGAGATACTGGAGTGGTTTGCCTTTCCTTCTCCAAAATTACTATGGTACTTGATATTTTATCTAATTTGACATATGAAAGGGACAGTCTCTTGATATGATCAGAACTTCTGAAAAAGGTCTTTGCCAAGAGAAGGTCATGGACAGAACTGAACACAGAGTAATAAAATCTTAGAATTGGGAAATTCCTTAGAAACCATCCAAACTAGCCATATACTTAATGTATTAATGTCCTTAAAAATAGCTCTGTCATGTGGTCATCCAGTCTTTGAATTCTTCCAGTGACCAGCTTCTTATCACACAAGGCAAAAGATCCTGTTATACAAAGTTCTTTCTTATGTCAAGTTGAAATCGACCAATGATCCATCTGTCCTACTTTTGCCCTTCAGAGCAACATGGAGCAGATTTTCTCCATCTTCCACATGACAGCTCTGTAAATATTTGAAAGAAGCCACAGTCTCCTCTCCTGCCAAAATATCATATAAATCAAAGAGTGATGCAAAAATTAAAGCACACTTAGCAAAACTACGCTGGTACAGAGGTCAAAAGTCAAACAATTATCTTCATTGAGCAGTAAATTGTTATACCATAAGGATGAATTAGCAACCAACAGCTACAAATGAGTTTGAATGAAATAGTGACTAAATCAGTTCTTAAAAAATGATAAAAATCCACAATAAACCTGAAACTTTATACAAACTGACTAGCAAAAAGGCTACATCCCAACAATCAGCTTTACTCCTTCTGATTTCCTTTAATGTCAGCCTGGCTCTTATATCCATATCTATGCCTTTCTCCATTTCCCAAAAATCCATCTGGAAAGTTAGGATTTATGTAACATTTAGCATTTACGTAGTGCTATAGGGCTTGTGTAGCTCTGTACATATATTTTCTCATATGATCCTCACAACAACCTGAAGAGGTAGTGCTACAGTTGTCCTCATTTTACAGATGAGGAAACTGAGGGTGCGAAAGTTTAACTGATTCCATTGGGGTCATACAGCTAATGTCTAGTTGCAAATTTTAACTTATCTTCCTGACTTCCTCTTACCCATTTTTCCACCTAGCTGCAATGATATAACATTAAATACTCACATGAAATAGAAGTAAATTTTGGTTGTTTTGCTATATACTTCTGACTTTAAAGATTAGTCTTTTTGAAAATATAATGAAAGCATTCCCCAAAATATTCATTCTAGTTTTGTTTTTTAGGAAACCTTGTCTCTGGGGGGAAAATGCAGAAAAACACACTCCCTCTTGCACTTTATCAAATCAGTGAAAAATGCCAGAGCAGCAATTTGCCTTATCAAAATATCTATATTTATATGAGATTCAGCCTGACTGCCTGTTAATTAGTGTTACAGATTCATATCATCCTGAGCTCTGCATCTCAACAAGCTTGTCTTCAAGATTTACATTTCCTAGAGTGTAGCAAGGCTGATAATGAAATGATGCTTTCCATCCAAGGAGGGTTGAGCTGTACAGCTGGTTTATGTAAATGTGATTTGGCCAATGCAGAAACCTGGAGCTTGTAGTTCAGACGCTGGTATATAACTCTTTTATGAGTTCACTGTTATCCCTCTCTACTTCCTTCCAAATCAGTACCTGAATGTATTTCCCTCTCTTTCCTTCTCTCTTTTATCCTAATCCTTTCCTCTCAAATTCTCCCTATGGCTTCTCTCCTTTTTATTTCTCTCCCTCTTTCCCTCCCTCCTCTGAGGTTTTCTCCTTTCTTCTTTCTGTCTTTCTTCCAACTTTTCTCCCTTCCCTTTATTTTCTTCTTTCCTTTTTCTCCTTTCAAAACTACTTTCTTTATTGTTATCAATTGTAACTTGAGAGACTCCACTGGCAGATTTCTGTGATATTTGTCTTTCATTTTCCTATTAGAAACATTTAATTTTGAGAAGAGGACCAAAATATAACACATGATTTCAAATGGGCCCCTAGCATTAAGAGTGGTTTATTTGCAATTGTTCATGTCACCAAGTTTCCTTTAATATTTGCAATATGTTTATAAAACAGAGAATACCTAAGGGGTAGTGGTGGTGATACAACTGCATAAAGTACTAGACTTAAGAGTTATGATACCATGAATTTAGAAATGGAAGAGATAGTAGAGGTCATCTAGCTTTCCCCCAACCCTTTGCTTTAGAGATTAAGATACTGAGGCACAGAGAGGTTTAACCACTTACCCAGTTCTTACACATGTAGTAAGAAGAGTTGCAACTCAAATCTAGGGCATCTGATTCCATAGCCAGTACTCTTATTTCACTCCATTAGATTATAAGCTTTTTAAGGGCAAGGACTGCCTTTTTGCTTTTTTTTGGGGGGGGGGGTATTCCCAGTGTTTAGCCCAGTGTATGACATATGATCAGTGTTTAATCAATTTTTATTAATTGATTGATTCTGTTCCTGCAGACTAGGTGTTCACATTCTACTCTAACACTGTCAGTTCTTTTAAAAAGACATTGGACAAGTCATTTGGACTCACTAAGCTTCAGTTTTCTCATCTGTAAAATAGGAATAATAATATCGATAACATTTACCTCATAAAGTTGTGGAGATCAAATGAATAATCCATGCAAAGCACTTTGAAAACTTTATAGGACTGACTGACTGACTGAATGAGTGAGTGAGTGAGTGCAAAGATGCATTTGTTTATTTAAAATGTACAAAGCACTATACTAAGTGCTGAGAATACACATAAAAAAGAAAGATTCTCACCCCTTAAGGAACTCTCCTTCTGAGGAGGGAGACAGCACATATAGAAGGATTCAGCTGCAAGTCAGATGAAAAGGTCCCATGGTCCTTAGGGTCTAGCCATTAAGTAGATGATAAATGACTCTTCTTTAATATTTCAACTGATAAAACTTATCAGTTTCTAATGTTGAACCTTTTGACAGTTCTAAGTCCTTTGGTGGCCAGAACTGTCTTTTCTGAGTCTTCAGTTTCTGTGGCTATGGCACCTACATGAGTGGTTGCCAGGCTACATTTCCACAAGGTTTGCTTCCCAGAAGGATGACCATGGGCATTGGACTGGAAGCATTGCATTTGGGTTCAGGGACCCAGGTTGTCTTCATCAGGATCTGAGGAGATATGGTGATTAAAGTGGCAGTGATGTTTTGATTTTCCTGGCTTATGTTGCCTTCTCTCTCTCCTTTAGGGTATCTTGCTGCTTGAGCCAGGCTAGGTTGCCTTCCCTATGAGGATGGTTGGTAGTTGATGGGGAAGGATAGCTCCTCTCCACAGGAATTACTTCCCAGGTGACTGGAGTGGAAGAGAGATTGGGAATTTGAGGGCTCCTGTTTCTCTTTGCCTGTAGGTGGTGGTTGGTTGGCAGTTGTTAACATGTTGGGTGGGGAAAATGAACCCTTCTCCCTAATGATTTCTTCCCTGAGATTTGGCTCTAGGAGATGGGTTGGAAGTAGGTCTAGTGGCTTGGGAGCCACTGTTATTCCCAGGCTTCTTATGTTCTAAGTAGTAGGTTATCTCCATTGGGGTCTAAAGGAAGAGGGGGGCCAAGGTAGTTGTAGTGGTGGGGATACCAAAAGAGACAAAAGAGGATCCCTGCCTTCAAGATGCTTGCAATTTAATGGAGTAAAGTAAAAGAGTGTTGGCTTTGGGGTCAGAGGCCCTAGATTTGAATCCCAACTCATTAACTTATTACAGGTGTAAGAAATGGGCAAGGATGATATTTATATCCTACCAGCTATTATTTATTTGCATTGTTCTCTTTAAAAGTACTTTGCAAAGAACTCTATTGAATCTGTAAGGCTGATTAAAGTGTGTATTTTATTTGCTGTGCTATTCTAGGTTACATATATTTTGAACAGTTACAATGGGTTCTAGAAATTCTCAAAATGCCACCTAGAGTAGGGGGAACAAAGTCTTAATGTGCTCATTTACATATTGAAAAGTAGATGATATATGGAGAAAATTCAAGAACCATTTGAAACCATATTATATTGATATAGCATATGTATATTATATATCTCTAGTATATAGCTGTAGAGGCCATATGGCAAGGCCCAAAAGCCAGGAACACTTGGGCTAAGTCCCCTAGTCACATAGCTTCTAAATTCTAGAAAGAAGTTCTCTAAGACTATCTCTAAGGTGTTGAGCACTATTATTTGAGGGAGTCTCCTACACTCACGAAATCATAGTACAAGATATTTAGATATCTATATCTAGCTATAGATTCCAATATCAATTAATATGGTATTTTAATAGCTAATAGTCACAGCATTTCTATAACATTTTAGGATTTACAAAGGGCTTTACAAATATTATCTCATTTGATCTTCAGAACAACCCTGAGAGGACGTGCTATTATCCACACTTTACTGATAAAGAAACTGAGGCAAGGATTAAGTAATATACTCAGAGTCGCACAGCTAATGAATATCCAAGGCTGAGTTTGAACTCAGGTCTTCCTGACTCCAGGTCTAACAATCTATTCACTATACCACCAACTTGTCTGACTTTTGTAAATTTTACATACATTCCTAAATCTATTCTGTGGGATGGTTTAAGGTTATAAGGAAGACTTAGAGATGAAAAAATATGCTTTCTTCATTTAGTTTTGACTTTGTTTAATGTAACTATTTGATTTCAAAAATTAATCTCCAAGAGCCTCATAAAAATGGCCTCAAATCATTTTTGAAGCAAGTTTTTGATCAGTTGAAGGTAAATGATATGAAGATAAGAATTTCACTTAAATGTTTTTCAAGTTTAAAGACAAACAAAATACATGTTCCTTATTTGATAGGTGTTACAAGGTTTGACCAAACCTATATTAGTAAGAAAATATGGTACATTATTTTCAATACATGGAACAAAACAAGCATTTCCATTAGGTAGTATAATAAAAAAAGATGATTGCATATATAAAAAAAAAAGAAAAGAAAATATGGTGCAAATGAAAACAGCACTTTATTTGCAGTCACAAGAGTCTAGTTCCAGTTACTTACTTGTCACCTGCTTGACCTTGGGAAAATTACAACCTCTTTTAGACTTGTTCTGGTAAACGTTTAACAAGTATCTTTCAGGGGAAAAAAGTAATGTGTCTCTGACACTCTTTTAAGTTTAAACTGTATTATCAACATTTCATCCATCATTTTCATAAGCATAGACAACCAAAAAAGTAAAAAATCAAATGCTGATGGAGGATTTGGTGATTTCTGAGGTGGAAAGGCTTACACTGAAAATTTAATACTCAGCTTTCACAAACCTGAATGAGCTTCCAGAACACCACTGCTTTTACTCTGTAAAAATAAGGAGACTGGATTAGCTAATCTTTAAGGTCCCTTCTAAGTATAAAACTAAAATACTTATGAATATTACAGAGAAATGCTCTGCTTTGCAGAAAGAAAAAAGAAATAGCATAATGGGGGCTTGGGAATTGTTACTTTAAAAATAATAATAATAACAATAGTGAGCATTTATATAGAGTTTTTATATTTACAGAATGCTTTTTTTTTTTTTACCTATCTTCGCATTTGACTCTCACAGCAACCCTGTGTTGTAGGTACTAGTATTATCTTCATTTTACAGATTAAAAAACGAGGCAGAAAGGGGCAGCTAAGTGGCACAGTAGATAGAACACCAGCCCTAGAGTCAGGAGAACTTCAGTTCAAATCTGGCCTCAGTCATTTACTAACTATCTCACCCTGGAGAAGTCACTTAACAGAGCAGGGGAAGGAGCTAGTAATGAGGCAGAGACAATACAACCAGTAAATATCTAAGGCAGGATTGGAACTCAGGGCTTCTTAACTTCAAGGCTAGAAATCTCTCCACTGTATTACCTAGCTGTCTTAACTGTTATGAAATATTTTAATTACCATCTAATTGATTCATATAAAATAAAAAAATAATTATGTGCTGATTCAGAGTATCTCTAAAGTCTCTTGTTAGATCTTAGAAAGCAATATACTTTCAGAAGTTAACCCTCTTTTCATATGAGAGATACACAATATCTTCTTCTCTGTTTCACGTGTTACCAGGTGTTTTGAGTTAGGACACAAGCAGAAACAAGTAATGGGTAAGTAGACCTTCAATATGGTGACTACCTATGGATAGAATTCAGCATAAGTCCCCTAATCTTAGGGAATGGTCTACAAATTCTCACAAAGTCCGTCTAGAAAAGCACAGGAAAAGGTTCATGGCAACAATATATTGTAATTATGAAACACTGGCTCCAGTGTTTGGAAGATTTGGGTTTCAAAATCCCTATTGTATTTGATGGAATCTGGAAAGGGGCTTGGAGGTGTGGAATCCAAAACAGAAGCAGTCATTGTTAGCTGTTGACCCATGAGTTTGCTATGTTGATTCTTGAATAAGTAGGCAGTCACTAAGAAGCTTTTTCTATTGGAAGATACAGCTGTCTCTAGCACCAGAGCCAGTGGAAAAAAAGGAAGTTTAAAAAATATATATATAAATGAAAATGAAAAACAATTAGTTAGAAATTTTGTAATAAATATAATCCAAATGTTGTTTTCAGCATGCTGTTTGGCCAGGATGTGTTCTGTCTTTGAATTTAAATGTCTTATCAGTGTACCATGTGAATGTGCTTAGAAATAAATGTTTTTCATTACATATTGGTAATACAGGCATCTGAATTAAAAGGGCTACAAATCTGGAAAGGAAAGGGAAAGGGGGAAGGAAAAGAAAATATGGCACGGAAGGAAGGGAAAGAGAAAGGATAGAATTTTTTGTTTGTTGTTTTTGAATCTGTTTTTTAATAGTATTGTCATTCTAAAGTGGTTATGTTATTTGTCCCTCCGCTCCTTCCCAATACAATTGCTGGGTCTACTTAATTTCTACTTTTCCCCAGGGAAATATTTGTTTTTGATTTAATTCTTGCTTAGAATGAGAAAAAGGGAGCAGACAGATGGGTCTTAATGAATAATTGTGGAATTAGAGAAAATTTTAAATGATCTTTTAATCTATCTTCCTTTCTTCTGGCAACCAAAATATACCTTCCAGATTCTGAAATCATGGTAAACAAGTGAACAACGTAGGCATCGAAATTAAAGGGGCTATGAATCACATTTTATTTGTGGTTATTCACAGCCTTTATTTCTTTTAATGGAATAAATCATTGTGAAGATTTGTGCCTTAAACTCTGTATTTGAATAGCTGCCAAGTTAAGTCCATTATTGGTCATTGAGAGTCAGAAAAGGATAAGAATTGTGTGCAAGAGAAATTGTGATAGTTTTTTCCTACCTATACTATGCTAGGGCTTTCCTTAAATATTTTCTGACAGAAACATAGATTTTATGATTCCTTCTTCTATAGAACAGGAATTTTCTGTTGCAGAATATCTAGTTAATAGCTTTCTGAAACATATCTTAGGACATATCAGTGAAGAAATGATAATTCTTTTACATGTACTCAAATTATCCTGAGATTTAATATTCAGCAAATATTCCTAAGAAGTATCTGAATTAAAAATGCTCATGGAAAATATTTTTTTAGTCTTCTTTTTGACCACCGATATAATTTGAAATTTTCCCATGTAGCAAAATACTTCATTTTTGAGACTAGACCTCAAATTTCAGTCTTAAGAGCTAAAATAAAAATTTATGCTAATACATGTATTATATTCCCATAGGATATACTGTGAGGGTGAAATTGTCCTAATGCAGTCATGCATATAACATATATTGAGGTGCACTAGACTGCTTTTGTCAAGCTTGGCTAAATGTAAAATGGACACACATTTTTATCTTATTCTGGAAAAGAAGCTTAAAACCTCAAGCTTATTTCTGGAAGTAAGAAGCATCAGTAAGAATTCTTTTGATTTATGTATTTAAATTCTTCTTAGTATGGCATTTGAGAAAGGATGGTATTGTCTACCATTCATGCTGTGTCAGAAACTTCTTGTAGATCTTGAACCTAATAGCATAAAACTTTAAAGAGGTAACTATTTTATTAATGACAAATTTTATTTTTAACTTTCATTAGGGGAACTTTATCTTAGTTGCTGAATCATGGTTATTTAAAAGATTTTGTTTTTTTCTCTTTTCTTAAAGTTACCAGAAAAAAATCCACAAACTTTAATAGATCTAATCATGTCTTTTAAATTTTATTTATTTCTTTTTATGTAGTCATGAATAAAATGAAAATTAATATTCAACTGCTAACTGAATTTTGAGAGACAACTTGGGATAGGAGAGAGAGAACTGACCTCAGAGTCAAGAAGACCCCAAACTGGGTCCCACCTCTTACAACATTACAAATGTTCATTGGGTGACCCAGAGTAAGTTACTTTACTTCTCATTCACCAAGCAACTAAGACTATAAACTACAGAGGCTTTGCCAATTTGCATTGGTAGAGAGAGTTTCCTTATTAAGAGTTCCCTAAACTGGTAATATCATGGGTTTGGTTAAAAAAATGTACACGATAATAAAATAAAACCCTGAATTTTAAAATTGTATATGAAGTTAGAATTTGTTTTTTTTTTTTTTTGCCTATGATTTTTTAGAGCAAAAAAGAGAGAGGATGATGTCATCCTTGATATATTTCTGGGTCTGCCTGTGGGAGCATGCCCACAGAGAACTGAGAGTGTAGGAGAGCAGAGATGAGGAAAGTCAGTAGAAATGGATGATGGGAATGTCTGTACCACCCCCTCATTAAAGTACCACAAAGGGGGTTTTAGAAATTCTGTCCTTTTGTGCTATGTGAGTGCTTCATATCAAATTTCTCTTAGGTAATTTAATTACATGAGTATGGAAGGAATGACACAGTGGTTACATTAATAAACTGAAGCATTAAAGAATAATAAGTCAGTTATTGTTGAATTATGGGCAACATGTTGTCTATTCATCCCTCATGATATAAGAAGAGACAGGAAGGAGACTTCCTTAGCTTTGCCCTTGCTGTGCTGAAAGAAATGGTTAGCTCCTTGCCTTTCCAGATCCAAAGACCCTGCAGAGTGAATCGCCTGGGGTTATTTTAATTAATGCCAGTCTTTTCCGTAATGCTTCAAATATTATAAGTGAATTCATCTTTTTTAAAGGAACCAAAGAATATTCGCTTGAGCCAGACTCCGTAAGGAACAAGCATTGGTCAAATTTCTCCAAATAGCTTATCCAATATTTGTCATTCGTGATCAATGTTTTAAAAGTTACATTACTTTTTATTCTTTTTTTTTTTTGTAAGAGGGGTGTGCTTTCATTAATAGAATTCAGTGAATATAATTTTAGCCAAATCAGTTTGTAGGATTTCTCCCCCTGACAGAAACATAGTTTCAAAAGAAGGTATTTATCTAGTAAGAACTGAAGTAATTTGCCTCTCAATTCACCCCTTCTAGCAACATAGCTGCTTAGTGAAGACTGCTCTCTTTTTCATTCATATAGGAGGAGGAAGAGAGAAACCAAATTCCCCCCCACCACATAAACCCCTGATGGCTTTCCATTGGTAATCTGGTCTGAGAGACCTAAGATCGGACTGAAACCAGGGTGGGTTTTTTGTGGGGAGGGGATGGAGTGGGGAGGTTGGGTCTGGGGTTAATCTGCTACATTACCAAAGCATAAATTGTAATAAATAAAAATTTAAAAATTTCACGCAAGAGAGAGGCAAGGAAATTCACAAACAATCACAAAGCAAAAAGTGGTAAATGCAGAAAAGAGTAGAATGTCTGGTATATATGAAGCACCTATTAAATGATTGTTGACTGAATGATTGGATGGTAGGAACTTAAGTTTTTGCACGAGTCTCATCCCCACTGATGAAATCACTGGTCCTTGAAATATTCAAAAGTTAAAATTAAATTAAAGCATTCTTAGAATAACAAGATAATTATTATAGAATATTATAGAATTATAGAATAATATTATAGAATAATAATTATAGAATTATAGAATAATATTATTATAGAATAATAATAATAATTTGTTAACACTGGAAAATGATTTATATATGAAAATGAATAAAAATAGAAAATTTCATTTAATTCACTTCAACACACATTTGAGAAGGCAGTCTCCTTATCCAGGAGTTCTCTATAATCGATTATGTCACAGGTCCAGTACCTTTCATTATTCACTGAAATGTTTTTTTAACTCATGAAAAGTTGTGATAATATCAATTATGTAATTTGGAGAGTGGGGAATAGGTCCTAACCACTGTGTATAAAGATAATGCCTGCAACCCAATTTCAATGAGAGAAAATTTTTGGATTATTTATCCATGAACTAGGTGCTGTGTAAAATGCTGGTTATACAATTTTTTTTAAAGTCACTGCTTTCAGAGAGTTTATATTATATTGGAAAAGAAATTATATCTATGTAGAAAATTAAATACAAAATATATACAAGGTCATTTCCATATGGAGCACAATATAAACGCCAGTATATTAATAATAAAATAAGATTTCCAGAAGGAATAATGAAAAATAATCAGGAAGGCTGCTTTAAAGGATGAAATGTATGCATATGTGCAACTAGGGATTGGTGATCAGGGAAGGGATCTTGACCACAAGGATTCTGAGTAGAGCCACAAGGCAGTAGCAGTGGCAATCAATGTGATTATCAATCAAAGTGATTGTCATTCTTTGTGCAGAAATTAGAAAGGAGGGTGTTTGTAGAAGGTTAATACTTGTATTGTGGTTAAGATAGAAGATCAGTTCTGTCTGATGGTCAAGGCAGGGGTCAGTGGAGTCCTGGAGCCCATTTCAATGTTAACTAGATTATCTCTTCCATGGTGAGAAGCTCAGGAGAGTTATTGGTCCTGAGCTGTGGTTATGATGACCGTAAATAAGGATGATACAGTTGAAACAGTGTTGGCCTTGGTTTACTTGTACACGGTTAACCAGTTACTTGACTGTTCAAAACCCTTTACCCCCTGGATCCCTCCTATATTTTCAGTCTTATACCTAACACCCCCACCCCACTCCCACATGTTCTGTTTTACAGTGATACTGGCCTCCATGCTTTTCCTTAAACAAGGTATTCCATCTCCTGACTCAACATATTTTTACTGGCTTTTTCTTGTGCCTGGAATGCTCTCCCTCCCTCCTCTTCTCTACCTTCTGGTTCCCCTGACTTCTGTCAAGTCTCAGCTAAAATTCCGCCTTCTACAAAAAACCTTTCCTGAAAAAATTTTTTTTTTTTTAAAAAAGAAGCCTTTCCTGATCCCCATAGTTTTCCTTCCCTCTGTTAAATATTTCCAATTTATCTTTGCTATAGATTTTTATTTGTTTGCATCCTGTCTCCCCATTAGACTGTGAGCTCTTTGAGAATCAGGACTATCTTTTACCTTCCTTTGTATCCCCTGCACTTAGCACAGTGTCTGCTGTGTGGTCTGTCCATGATATAGGTTCATTGTCTGATTAATTTGATTTTGGTTTCTTCCTGTGTAAGACAGGGGATAGGACTAGACTAGTCTTAGGAAGAGGGAATGAGCATTTATATAACACCATTTATATAACACTATGTGCCAGGCATTGCACTGAGCACTTTTACAAATATCACCTCATTTGATTTTTGCAGCAACACTGGGAGATGTGCTATTACTTTCCCCATTTTACACTTGAGAAAGCTGAGGCAAACAGAGATTCTGTGACTTGCCTGCCCAAGGTCACATACCTAGAAAGTGTCTAAGGCCAGATCTGTATTCAGGATAGAATCACAGATTTAGATATGCAGTTTACAAATGAGAAAACAGCCTGAGAGAGTTATAAATTGTAAAATTATAACATTTACAATTGTAAAGTGATTTGCCCAGGTTCACATAGCAAATAAGTGTCTGAAGGCAGGATTTGAACACAGATCTTTCTGATTCCAAACCCGTGTCCTATCCACTAGGCATTCTTCCATCTCTGTAATTCTATGAATTTCAAAATACTAAATAACAGAAATTATTTGTTTTATTAGAAACATGCCAATACTCTAATGCATTCAAAGTTGCCCAACATGTTTGTTTTCAATACTAGTTATCTTGTTCCTTGCTATTACATGGCTTGAACATGATTTGGAGATGGAATTCAGGAAAACAAAATTCTCTTCTTCATTCAATTAGTCAATCCACAAGTCAACAAACATTAAGTGCCTACTATATAAAACATATTGGCACACAAACTGGCCTTGTGTACTCAAAATAAAACTATCCATGTATACTTGATGGTGGTGGACATACATGCAGTTCATGAGACACTCAAATACTGAATTCAAATCTGGTTCTACTTATGTGACCCTGGACAAGTCATTTAACCTCTGTTTACCTCAACTTTTGGATGGCCAAAAGTTGTCCTTACTGGGTCCCTTCCCTTCCCTTCTCTTCCCTTCCCTTCCCTTCCCTTCCCTTCCCTTCCCTTCCCTTCCCTTCCCTTCCCTTCCCTTCCCTTCCCTCTGTCCTCTCCTTTCCCAAAACCCTAAACCCACTACACTCTGAAACTGGACCTCAATGGGCCCCTGCCAAGGTCTCCTGAACCCTCCTACCTTTACAGTTATTATCAACAGTAGCTGTTGCTGTTTCCCACCCAGCCTGATGTTTTTGTTTTTCTTGACCTCATTAGAGGGGCCATGCCCTGGCTACTCCTTAAACAGGCTTTTTCAATGAATGGCCATTGCCTCACCTTAAGTGAGTACCTGCAAAGACCTTGGCCTAAGGGGCCCAAGGTCTCCCAATGCATCCTGGGCCATCTCCAGTCATCCTGATGAATATCTGGTCACTGGATTCAGATGGCTGCGGAGGAGAAGTGAGGCTGGTGACCTGCACAGCCCTCCCTCACTCAAAAGAAAGTCAAGCGCAAGTCCTGTCATCATTTCTCTGATGGCATGGTCTTCTTCAAAAATGAAGGAGGAACACAGACCTCAACTGTAATACGGGGATAATAATAAGATCAACCTGCCAGGAATGTTGGTGAGAATCAAAAAAGACAAAATGTTTAAAGCATTTAGCACAGTGCCTTAAACTTAAGAATGTTTGTTTTCTCACTTCTTTCATTTTTTTTTTGAAGACAAATTCATTTTTTTAAGCCAAAAATAAGAGTTCTGCCTCCAATCTTAAATGACAAATTATAAAATTGCATGCAAATACGCAGAATCAACACCTTTCCCTTTGGTGTGGTTTGTCCATGTTTCTCTGGTTTGATAGGGATGGGTCTGTCTTAGTTGAAAGAGCAGCATTTAAAAAAAATAAAGGCTGAAGTGAAAGCAACATATATTTCCAAATTGCCATCCAACTTGCCCCAAATTGTGTAAATGGAGATTTAATTGCACATTTTCACCTTTATTTTTGTGAATTTCCCAGAGATTGAGAAAGCAGGCATCACTCACATCAGCTGTTTGTCCTCCTGCCCATTCCCACTACTTGGTGATGCTTGTCAGGCAAAGTAGCTGGGTCTCTGCTACCTTCCATAGATCATATGTAGCCACAAATTATCAAGCAAAGCTTAGTCAACAATTCAGGGCTCCCTGTAGCTCCGGAACCACAATTTGGCCTTTAGAAATGTAGGTTAGCACATTGCCAGAGTCCCAAGGTTCAGTCATTGTGGGCACTGGCATAATGAAGTTCTAAGCATGTGATACCACCATAATTTTAAGATAGAGAATTAAGGGAAGGGTGAAACATTTCTATTTTGGGCCAAGCCTTTCTTATACCAGCCAAACCTAGAATCAGTTGCCTCTTAAGCATTTCCCCCCTATATAAATCCTACCAGAAGGAATATTCAGTTCACCAAAATATGATTTGTAGTCAAAAGCATCGTTGTAGTACTGTTATTTTATCCTTCATGCATGAATACTGTGTCCAGGGAAGAGGATACTGGCTTCTCTTTTCTATTAAAAATATAAAATGTCATGTATTGCTTATTCACCTTTGGCCTTAACTCTAAATAGCCAAAAGGATAGTGGAAATACTTCTACATAAACACACACATACATGTATATATACAGATATTATCACTGCCTTAAACCATTTTCCCCTCTTCCTCAAAAAGAATCTTTTTAATGTATTAAAATAGATTCCTTTTCATTATAGTAGGCAGAATGAGCCAAGCCCAGTAAATTAATACAGACACCAAGTAGCACTGAGCCGATAGGTAAACCAAGATATCTGCCGTTCCAGTCCCAAGTTAACTAAAGGGAAAGCGTATTAGGGTGAGATGAGGCTAACAGGAAAGTACTCTTAGGACGCTATTCGTTGAGTACTTTCCCACGTATTAGATGAAGGTTCCATCAAAAATAAACAATATGGCAGCAATTAATGTTGTTATAATGAAATGTCTTTTTAGAGGTTTGTGCTCTTGGTTCTTCCTCAATGATGATAAAATTATTTCATTTTAAATTGAATGATAAAGTATCACAACCGTGCAATAATCTAGAAAGTAAGGACATACTAAATGGCACAGTGAGTAGAGAAAACTGAGTCCAAATCTAGCCTCAGGCAATTAATATCAGTGCAACCCTGGGCAAGTCGCTTAACTTCCGCCTGCCTCCCTTTCCTCATCTGTAAAATGGGGATAATAATACACAATCCTTCAGAGTTGTGAGGCAAAAAAAATTAGGTATTTGTACAATGTTTTGTAAACTATGTAAATGTTAATTGTTATTATTAGTAGTTATAACACACCCCAAGAAGGCAGAAGTCCTTTTTTCAAGACCTTCATGGTCTTCCCTTCAGTTTTTTTTTTCCATGTGACTTCTTTCCTCAGGTATGCTGGCCCTAAATACAAAACAGATCATGTAAGTGCAAAGAACCTATGGGACAGAAATTCGTAGAATGTTAGAGGAAGGGTCAGTAGAGGTTACCTATTATAACTTCCTCATTAAATAAATGATAAACATTATTTTCTTTTAAATATTTTATTTTTTCAATTACATATAAAAAGTTTTCTGCATTCATTGAAAAAGTTTTTAAGTTCCAAATTTCCTTCCCTCCTTTCCTACCCCCTCATTGAAAAGGCAAACAGTTTGATATAGATTGTACATGTGCAGTCATCAAAACATATTTCTATATTAGGCATGTTGCAAAAGAAAACACAGACAAAAAATAAGAAAAATAAAGTAAAATAGCAGCATGGTTCAATCTACATTTGAATTCCATCAGTTCTTTCTCTGAATGTGGACAACATTTTTCATCATAGGTCTTGAATTTTTGTATTGCTGGAAATAGCTAAATCATCCACAGTGAATCATTATACAATGTTGCTGTTCTATTCACTGATGAGCATTATTTTCAAATGAAACTTACCAAATATAGACAACCTTCATAATAATCCCTTTTTCTCCTATTTGGTCTTCTGAGTCTATTTTCATATAAAGATAATGATTTCTATGCCAAATAATTTTAAATAAAGACTGATTTTTCTGTCAAATATTTAAAAATACAGTTTGGCTCCTAATTTTCATCCTTATTGTATGATTGCCTTTAAAGTAAATTGTTATTTTGGAGGGGATTCATGTGATTTATTTGGCAATTGAGAGAACTGTAACTTAGGCCCTCAACTATTTAAAAACCACGCTATTTAAATAACTGGTTTCACTTGGTATAAGGACTAGAAAGCCATTCCAAAAGCTAGGTTCAACCCCACCTCTGACACATAATTATTGTTGACCCTAGGGAAGCCATTTAAACTTTCAGTGCTCTTGGCAGTTTTCTAAGTCTATAAGTTATAGAGAAGGAGCTGGTTTCCATTGATAGATGGAGTTTCCTTATCTGGAAAGAATCCACGAAAAGGTCCAGTCTGCTGTTGACATATGACTGTGACAGTGCCAATGATATCATCTTTGGGAGAAAAAAAGAAGTCCTGCCCTCTCTGTGTAAAGACAATGTTCATGATCCAGCTTTAGTGGGAGATTTCATAGTGCTTATTCATAATGGTGTTGAACATACTGCACTGCCCAGACTACTTTGTCCAGGTGTCTTTTGTGAATCTACAACCATGGGATAGAGTTTCTGTGCAGAAATCCAACCTGTGTCCTTGGCCTCATATCCTGATTCTATAACCCAACTGAGCTAACCAGATCAGTAAATCGATAAGCCATGTAACTCATGAAATCAAGAGATGTGAATGAGACTAAAGCATGTGTGGATTCATTTTTGATCTTTTCAAAAAATATGCATTCATTTACTCAATATTTATTAAACATGAATTGTGCCCATGATACTGTACTAGGAACTAGAAGTAATAGGGAATTTAGATAAGATATGAACTCTGTCTTTATGGAATTAACCCTCTAGTAATGACATAAAATACACTTATCCCTTTCACATCATGCGGGCACAGAATCCCCCATGATCTGGAAATTTCAAGTAACATTTTGACCTCACCTTTGAACCAGAGAAGTCTGAACTTTTCTTTCTTTTTTTAATGGGGTGTTTATAGTACCTTATTGTAAAATTTGTGTTAAATATTTGGTCATAGGCTCTTTGTTGTCTGCTTGTCTTTGTGTGTTGTCTACAGCTTCTGCAAAATGCCCCCTCCCCAACTGCTGTTTAATTTCTTATGCCAATACATGACATATCAAAACCATTAGAGGGAAAGTTGTGATGTGAAAGGGATAACTGTGCTAATACAGATAACTATAACACACAAAAATTTAAGTGATAAGCACCATTAGAAAGTCATCTAAAAACAATATGAAATCGAGTAGGGACAGTTGTTACTGATGGGAAGGGGGAGGATTCAGGGAAAGCATCATGGAAGAACTAGCATTTAAATTGGCCTTATACATTTTTAAGATTTTAAACATTTAAGGTAGAAAGTGAACAAATGAAAAAGAAAGGGAGAGCAAGATAAGAGCAAACAGAGGGAGAAGGAAAGTATAGGGAATATTATGGAGAAAGATAGTAGTCCAGTGTGGCTGGACCAGCGATTGTATAGAAATCAGAAATGTGAGATAAGAGTAGAAAGGTAGCATGACTATAGATTATCCAGGGCCTTGAATACCAGACACAATATCCTGCACATTGAAGAAACTTAATTTGTACTTGTTTAATTGAACTGAAATTTTCTGGTTGATAGTAGGAAATCATTAAAGGTTTTTTGGGGAGAGGAGTGATATTATCAAATATGTGTATGAGAAAATTTGTTTTGGTAGCAATATGATGAATGAATTGGAGAAGAGAGAGTAGGATGGGAAGACTTTTTAGAAGAATGTTGCAGTGTCATGAGTCGGTAGGAATGAGAACCTTGATTAGGGTACTAGCAGCAGAAATAGAGAGGAAGAGATTGAGTTATAGAAGTGAAAGGAGTAGGATTTGGAATTTTAGGCTGTAAAACAAAAGTGGTAGAGTCAAAGTTTGGAAATCCTTCCTAAAATGATTGCATTCCTTTTTGTACAGATGAACATATTTTTCAAGGAGCCATTGCTTAAAAGTCGAAACCAGATTAACCTGGTTAAGTAAAACCACCAAGTGCTCCATAATCAAAACAAAAACAAATCTTTTAAAAAATTTTCCTATGTTCCTCCTTCCTCCAGTGAGATTCTAGAAAAACCAACTATATCTGAAATATTTCCAAAGAGAATAAAAACAGAGAAACAATGGCGTTAAAAATTCAAAGATTAACCACTGTGCTACTTTGTGTGGGTTGAGAATGGTTAGCATTTTATTTAGAAGATGCTAGGCTTTCCTAGAAATTGTTTCAAGTTTCCTTTAAGAAGTAATTTCCTTTTGACTTTTTAATTGGCAGAGTTTGAAAATTTTTCCTCTAAAAATATAGACATTAAAGAATATGCAGTGGAGATTTTGACACTGCCAAGATACTGTCTGTTTAAAGATGCCCAACCTTATTGCCAGCAGCACAAACTTATAATGAGTTTCCTTACTTTATCATTACAGTTCCCAGCATGCCCAAACATTGATCTACACATCACCATCAACATCAGGGCTCAAGTTTACACAGAACTATATATTTGTGGAGTAATTCATTAGATCCTCATAATAATTTTTGTGAGGTGTGTTCAATTATGATACTTATTTTACAGATAAAAAAAACTGAGGCTGAGAGATTGTGACTTGCCCAAAGTCACACAACTAATTAGTTTTTGAAGGGAAGATTCAAACTCAGGTGTTCCTGACTCCAAGTCCGGTGTTTTATCTCCCTGTCTCATCTAATATTTTTACTAACTAGCTTTACTAACTAGCTTACAACTAACTTACAAAAGAGCTTTTCATACATCACACTATGAAGTAGGTAGTACAGGTATTATCTTCCCCATTTTTAGGAATCTGAGGGTCAGAGTGTTAAAGTGATTTTCCTTGGATCCCAAAGCTAGTAAATTTCAGAGCTGGAATTGTATTGTAAGGTCCTATTGATGGTAAGATAGACATAACACCTATTTTCCAAATTTACATGTGATATGAAATAAACAACACTGTTCTTGGAGTACATATGGAGAAAAGAGAAAGATTAGTCCTAAAAGAAATTTTAAAATATTAAATGAAAAAATAAAGGGGGAAAAAAGAAAACACAATATTTTCTCTGTGCTGGTAAAAGCTGTTGGTGGTGGGTTTTTTTTTTTTTTCGGGAGGGGGGTGTTGTTTTGTTGATGAATGGGAATGGGAGAGAAAATAGAAAGGGAATTTTGACATTCTTATAATAATTTTAATAACTTTGCAAATATTGAAGTGCTATATAAATGCTGGTTATTGTGTTTAATATACTGTTTTACATTTATCAAAGCATAATTAAATAAAATTATCTCATTTGATTCTCATAAAAACTCAGTGAAGTAGAATTCTGTCCATGTTACACCTGAGCAAACTGAGGCCTAAAGTAGACTATATGGGGGGGAATAAAGTGTAAGAAGACTGGAGAGGTAGAAAGGGACCAAGGTGTGAAAGGCTTTACATGTCAAACAGGATTTTGTATTTGGTAAGAGGGAGCCAGTGGGTTTTATGGTGTAGGTATGATTTGAATTTAAAAGCAAAAGAAATCAAAGTTTATTTTTGTCCTACAGAGAAAGCCATTTTCAATTTATCTCTTCAGTCTACAAGTGCTCTTTTACTGAACTTGGCATTTTTATTTAAACCAGTCACTTTCATTTATCTCCTTGGTGAAGAGGAGTCAGTGATGATCATTTCCAGAATCATCTGGTAGCTTCCTTCCTTCCAGACTGTCCATCAGCATTTAATATTTAGATCCTTCCTCTAACCTCTCTCTGAAGTAGGCATTTTTTGCTGTCTGTTAAATTATATATATTTAAGGTAGCTTTCATATTGAACTTGAAATTTCCTGAATTGCTTTATCGTTCAATGATAAGAAATCCTTAAGTAGTGACATATTTAAGATGTTTCTCTGTCTAAATATGGTTGTGAATAGTTCTAGTAGACACCTCAGCCATGGAGAGTGGAGGTGACATTGATTCATCAAAGGATATTCCAGCTAGCACTAACTTATGGCAGGTCCCATCAGTTTAAAAAGCTTTGACTGTAGGCTGGCTGTGAAAGGACTATATCTGACATCCTTGTACAAAGGGGCAACATGACCTGGGAGATAAGGCACTGAATCTGGAGTCAGAAAGACTCCAGACTCACCTATTAGTTGTGTAACCATAGGGCAAGTCACTTAACCACTTTGTGCCTCAGTTTCCTCTTCTGTAAAATAAGGAGATTGGATCCGATGTCCTCTAAGGTCCCTTTTCAGTTCTAAATCTTTGATTCTCTAACTCACTAGGCTAAATTCAGAGAGGCTAAGCACCAGGAGGGACGTGGAGAGGTACAGGGATACTGCAACAGGGATACATAGAGGTCATCAATGAAAACATGTTGGGGGAAGATGGTACTGCAATTTATATTAATGCAGGGAGGACTTGTACCCACTAAATCATAGATCTTCTAATGCAATTATCATGGGTATTAGGAGCCTTGGCACCCCTACAATCTGGAAAATCTGCATAAAATTTTTAACTCTCCCTTCGTACCAGAGAAGAAGTCCCAGTTTTTTTTCTTTTATGGGGTATTTACAGTACCCTACTGTAAAATTTGGTTAAGTATTTGATCATAGGCTACATGTAGGTCAATGTTAAGTAAAAATATTAGCCTTTGTGAGTTATCTGCTGGCTTTCACGTTCTTTTCATGAGTTTTACATTTACTTACTTTGATTTTTAAAAAATAGTGTATGTCATCTGTGGCTTCTACAAAATTCCTATTTAATTTCTTATGCTGAATGGCAATATATTAAAACTGTGGTGGGAAAAGTCACGATGTGGAAAGGATAACTGTATATTGAAGTATGCCCGTATTTTCAATCATGTTGTCTAAGACAGTGTGCCAGTTAAAAGAATGTGCAGTACCTTTGTGCTTACAAACAATATGGTAAAGGAAAGAGGAAGGAGCCAATAGGAAAAGATGGAAAATGGGAGAGGGAGAAGGAATGCTTGATGAACAGTGTCCAGGAAAGATTGTAAAGACATGAGTTAAAAAACAGAGATGTAAGTTGCTTTTATAATCTTCATCTTAAGCAAAAAAGAGGAAAAAGAGATGATGGAAAATACAGACATTTTGAGACACAGAGAGAATGGAATTCACACAGATGGCCCTGAAATAATTTTTGATATATTCTAGTAATGCATTGTTTCTACATGCCAGTCATTTCTAGGTAGAATGCAACCACCCAAACCCATCCTACTCCAACATATAGGAATTCCAGAAATGAACCCTCACTGTAACAACAACAAAGTTAAGCAAAAACACCTGCTAAAATATCTGTCTGAAAAATGTGTGTAGCATTCTGCCCCACACTTGAATCCCCTGCCTTTCTCCTGTGGGGGAGAAATGTTTTATAATTTTTTTTTCTTTAGAACCAACATTGTTTTTTTATACTTTTCAAGAGATTAGTTTCATTGAAGTGTTCCTTTCAATAATAATACAGTAGCCATTGTATGGGCAGATAGGTGATACAGTGGTTTGAGGAAGGGACTTGGGAAGACTCCTCTTCATGAGTTCAAACCTGGCCTCAGACACTTACCAGCTGTGTGACTCCATGCAAGTCATTTAATCCTGTTTGCCTCAGTTTCCTCATCTGCCAATTGAGCAGGAAAAGGATATGATGAACTATTCCAACATTTTTGCCAAGAAAATCCCAAATGGGGTTACAGAAGAGTTGGACACAACTGGAAAAGACTGAGTGACAACAAAAGTCACTATGTATAACTCCCCTTGTTCTCTTCTTTCACTCTTGTATTAGTTTATAAATATTTTCCTATAATTCTTTGAATTCCTTACTGAATATTAATATTCTACTACATCCTAATCATACAATTTGTTTAGCCATTCCCCAATCAATTAATCTTTCCTTATTTTTTATTTGGACAAAAGTTGATGTTAAATTTTTAAATCCTAAATATTAGGCCTGTCTTTCTGTCTTTTACTTCCTTGGGGCATATAAGTGATAGTAGGATGAATGGAAGAAAAGAGTTGGAAAAATTTAATCTCTTTCCTTGTTTTCTAGGATGGTGGATAAATTCAGAATTTCATCAATAATGTTTTAATGTGAATGACCTTGCTCTTAGTTACCTTAAAGCTAAATATAGAGGAAAGGAAAACCTTTAGGCTTCTTGGTTTGTTTTAAACTTTAAACACAAAAATTTTATATTCTCTTAAAATAATATTTTTTTGTGATGGAAAATAAATTTTCTTCTTGTACAAGTTTTAAAAAATTTTATATGATATGCATGTATGTTTATAGATAACATATAATAGACAACATAAAGTTATATGTATGTATGTATAATTTCATTTTCTTTTTATTTCTCTTTATTTACCTTGTATCTCTAGCTAACAATTTTCAATAATGGGATCCTATCAAGTCTCTATCACATAAGATCCTGGCCACTTAACAGTGATGCCATTTGCACCTGAAAGAGCATCTATAGGACGTAAAAGTTGAAAATCAAAACCTAAACAGAGAAATTTAGCAGCTAGAAATTTACTTGTCTCCAAATTGGGAGAAAATAATCATATCCATGTTTGATGAAGGGTTTATGGGTTTAAGATTTTTAGGCTGAAATACAGCTGTTTTCCTATTTCACTGTAAACTCAAAAATCAAGTTGACTTTATGTGGTTTGGGGTTTGTAACCACCGTTTTTTCAACATCTCCTCTCAGAATTGTCAGTTCCCCAAAGTTGTCTGTTCCCCCTTAAACTAAAAGCATTGGTAGGAGCACTGGATGTGTAAGTGGGTCATGTCTAACTCTAGTCAGTAGAGGGCATTGTCAATCCATCCAGTCTGAAATTGTCCTCTAATTCCTCCCCCCAAACCCCAACACACACACATACACACACACACACCCACCACACACACACACACACACACACACACACACACACACCTTCAATATATGTATGCCTTGATGTGTCAAGACACCATATCTGAAAATATGCAAGAAGAGAGAAAGCATTTAGCAAATTGGGGTCATTTTCTGGTTTTTTCCCAAGGTTTATAGTCTCAAGGGGTACCTATCTAAAGCTTTGAAATGGATTTTTTAAAATGCACATTCTCAACAATGTAAAACCCTATTTTTCTTTCTACTTTGATTTGAGAGTGATCACAGATGGAATGATAAAAATTCATTTTTCTCAGATTTCAGAATGAGCAAACATTAATTATGCCAAACCAAGATGTAATGGTTAATAATGTCAAATTCACAGGATCATATATTTAAATCTGAAAGGGACCATAGAAACCAGATTCCTCATTTTGTTGGTGAAGAAACAAGTTAAATGATTTGTTGAGAATAATATAGATAATTGCCCATAGAACAAGAATGGGGACCTGAATCTCAATTACTAGATAGGATATTTTTGAGGGGGACCAGCATTTTTTCCTTCTTAATTGTGTTTTCCTTAGGATAATGTTAAATATGTATTTCCATTTCCTATCATAAACCTTAGTAGTATAGAGATATGCCTAGGGATTCATAGGATTTAAATCCTAATGTCAACGCTAAATAATACAACTAATAAGATGTTCTAAGCCCTGATACCTGTTTTAAGTGAGAGTGCCTCTCTGAGTTAATACATCAGAGGTTTAAAGTATGGGTAAACACTTCCTAGACACCCTATTGAATCAATCAGAAGTGTTTGAATCGAAAAAAATAGATGATACCACCCCCAAAATTCCTTGTGATCAGTATTGATTAAAAGACAAGCCAATTTAGTTTGGAATCTGCCATTGAAATATCAGGTCATCATAATGGTGAAACTGCTATAGCCAAACCCTTAAGAGAAAATTACTTGATAGTGTTGGTCTCCTCCCTACCCTACCCTACCCTACTCACACCCAACAGATAATGACCATCAGAATATTGAGAGGTCAGGAGAAGTGGATTTCCCATTGGCAATGGTAGCTGTGACCCCAGAAGAGGCAGGGCAAAGTAGATGTGCTAAGGAAAGGTAGCCTCAAGACAAGAGTTTATTGTGTATGGCACCACAGAGAGCTATACAAACCAAAGGAGAATTTTGTGAGGTCTCCCCAAAAGGAGAAAGGACTTTGAGAAATCTCAAGATATTTAGAACCCTGAGGGAAAAGTAGTCTTTAGCGTGTGTTAATCCAAATTGCTAGTTCGATGTGAGAGACCAGAGGAAGTGTTTCATTGCAAAGGTCCTTCAGGATCGAGTAAGATAAATCCAGCCATCTCATTAAGGGAACAGAGGCCCATAGATTTTATATTTGGCCAACGTCATGGATGAAGGGTTATGCAGTGGCAGAACCAAGATTTGAATTGAAGAATTATCTTCAAATCCAGTGGCTTGTAAAGAAAAGCTAATTAGAAGTAAAAATACATCCATAGATAATGTACAAAACAGTTAAACTACTCAGAAGTAATTAAAGGACTCAATAAATTAGGGCAGTTAGATGGTACTGTGAATAGCATGCTGGGCCTAGCCCAGAAAGAACTGAATTCAAATCCAGCCTCAGATTTCCTAGCTGTGTGACTGTGAGCAAGCCACTTAACCTGTTTGCCTCAGTTTCCTCATCTGTAAAATGGGGATAATAGCACCTCTCTTCTATAGTTGTGAAGATCTAATGAGATGAATTGTAGAGCACTTAGCACCTAATAAGTACTATATAAATGTGAGTTATTATTATTGGAAAATTTCAGGCAAATCTATAATCTATAATCTATAAATTTCAGGCAAATCAAATCTTACATGAAGATCCTGATGAAAATGACTAATTTGCCTATTCTGTTTCAAGAGGTGCAGTTCCTTCGCATACATACACTCTTAGTTTTGTCAGCATTCAATATTAATGGAGAATAACTTTCCCCCTTATGCTTTATATGTCACATTCCACTTTGTAGTGAAAGGAAATTTGTTTATCTGTTGAAAGAACTTGTGCTTGTTGGTTAATTAGAAAGCAGTTAAAACATTAGCAAAAAAATACTATTCCATTTTAATTGTAATAGAATTGCCAGATTAATTTTGGGCAAAAAATACTTACAAATAAAAATAAGAAAACAATTAAAATATGTCAATATTGGATAAATACTTCATTGAATTTCTGTTCTAATTAGTGTGGGAGTTTTCTTTGTCAAGAATGGAAACTTTCTCTCTTTTTAAAATTATGCCATTGTTTTCCATGATCTCACAAATACATAACCTATAAAACTAAGTAAAATAAAATCCCGCAGATTCTGATGTATGTCAATTCAACTATTTAAAATAGTTTTGTACTTATATGTCAATATAAAAGGATCAATTTATTTAGCATCTTCTTTAGAGTGAAAATTAGCATAAATAATCATTTTTGCAATTGTTATCACTGTAGTATGATTTTAAAAATAATCAAAGCTTTTTTACTTTCCCTGTATTCTTACTGGTTACTTTTGGTAATTACATATCTGTTTGTCTACAATTTGATAACAAATTTCTAGGGCATTAACATATCAGCAAATATGAAATCTTCTTTTATGAGATATCAAGCTTTTCTTTTCTTTGGTTGTCATTGTACTGTGGGGTATTACCTGATCTGGATACTGACGTATATTTTGAGACATTAGTTTTATCTTTATGAATATCAATCTCCCAAGCACAGCCAATGGGATATTAGTACTAATGCTAATATGTGGTATGGACCATATCAGTTCTCCCTTTTGGTATTTTCTGTGAATTGGTATGTCCTGGATGTAAAAGAGGCATGCTGGTTTGAAATTTTCTGTGGCTTCTATCAAACAAACAACTTCCATTTAGGTGAAATCTTTAGGGTATAGTGGCAAAGGGGGGAACAATTCTGAATTTTACCATCAAGGCTATGACAGCTTTATAGATTTTCGAGTTATAATGGCCATGCGTCCTAAGGACAGTTTTAGAATAGAAATCCCTTCTGCCTTCTCCCACGCAATTTGAGCCCTGAACTTTTTTTAACTCTCTACCACCAAGAAGGCACCACTCTTCACCAGGCATATATATTTACAGACAGGGCAGAGGCCCAAGCTAATGACATGCTAATGGACATATAATGGCATTTCACTGTTTGGTTTCCTAAGGACCAAAACAATGTGAGCTTTTTTCCCTTCTCCCCATTTAAAGCATTTAAAAAATGTTTTATTAGAAACATTTTATTACAGTGAAAAGGAAAGACGCCTTGTATGGAGAATCTAGGAAGGAATTTTCACTGCAATGGGAAAGTGTTGTTGGAAACAGAGAACACTGTTCTGCCACCTTCTGAAATTGTATGACTTAAAGCAAGGCACTAGTTCTTTGCATGATGTCTCCCACATGCAAGGATTATGTTTGCCATCTTTGTATCCATAGTGTAGTGGTATCAAACATCAATAGAACTGGGGGCCATTAACCTGTATATAGGGCTGGCACAGTAGGTAAGAATCCTGGACCTGGAGTCAGAAACACTCATATTCCTGAGTTCAAATTCAGCCTCAGACACTTACTAACTATGTGACCCTGAGCAAGTCAATTAGCTCTGTTTCCCTCAGTTTCCTCCTATGTAAAATGAACTGGAGAAGGCAATGGCAAACCGCTCTAGTATCTTTGCCAAGAAAATCCCCAATGGGGTCGTGAAGAGTTGGACAGGATTGAAATGATTGAACAACAACAAACCAACATATAAGGATCCCTGCTGATGACATATTGAGAGGTTTAAAATGTAATATTATCTATGTTTTATCATATTTTTATTTATTTTGCTAAATAATTCCCAAGTGTATTTTATTCTGGTTCAGGCCTCACTCAGGAGTGTGGTGGGTCAGGTCACATTTGGCCCCCAGGCCTCCTATTTGACTCCTATGCCCTGGTGCATAACACTGTCCCTCTCACATAGTTAGTCCTTAAGAAATGCTTGTTTACTTGACTTGTTGATGTAAGCTGTGTGCCTCCTTTTCATTTGTAAAAGCAAGGCATGAGACAAGATTGCCTCAACAATCTATTTCTACTCCAAATTAATAATCTTATGGTCTTAAAATTCAGAGTATTCTGTAAGAAGTTGAATTTTAGGGACAATAAGTCTCATCTTACCTAGCAATTCTAAAGTGATTGCTTTTTCCCTCCCCCTTTCCTACCACTTTTCAAGCCAATTTTTTTATGGTATATCAGTGTTAATGTGTTATTAAGACAGAAAAAAAAAAGCTTGGGTTGGATTCAAATGTACTATCGAAAGTTGTTCTTACAGCTGCTATATCACTCTCAGAAAGGCCTGGATTTCCCCTTAAAAGATATCTCCATGTTGCCCTAGCACAGAATGCAGAAGGAATGGAGGAATGGTAACACTTACTTTTGATTTACGTGCCATCTAACTAATGGACTCTAAGTTTAAACAGCATTTATTGGAGGCAAGATTCCAAGTCAAGTATGCATGAGCAGACTTTTTGATTTATATATTTAAGGTGGGAGAATATTCTAAGCTGTGTACTCGGGACACTTTTTAAGCTCTGAGCTTCCATTAAAGACACCTCTTATTGTATCCATCCTCCCCCTTACCCCAATCAATTTTATTGAGTCAAAAAACAAAATTATTTTCTGGTACCCTTTCCGTCTTGAGACTTTGTAGAGGATTGGATTTATTTGGCTGAAATGCTTTCAGTAATAGCACCCACCAGCTGTTTTAGCCCACTACTAAGATTCTTATTCTATAAACACCTAGAGACTTGTAGAAAACTAAAGCTAGACGGAACCATGTTTGGACTCGGAAACACCTTAGTTCAAATCTGGCCTCAGGCATTCTCTATATGACTGAAGGCAAGTTATGTAATCTCCCCCAGCCTCAGTTACCTCATCTGTAAAACGGAGAGTGTGGTCCTCATTGTTCCTTTCTAGTTTTAAATCTATGATCTGTTGCCAACTTGCTCTAACTTCTTCCTTTCTCCCCAAATCTTGGATCACAAGTTTGGACCCCTGGACCATGGCAGGGGACCGAGCTGGAGTAGTGGTCCTTGAAACTTTCTTTGTATTTAGATATATAGTATCTAAATACTATATATATATACTGATATATAGTTGGTACTCAATAAATGCTGTTGACATATATATACATACTGGTATATAGTTGGTACTCAATAAATGCTTGTTGACTGATTGATAGTAAAGTTCATTACTACTTTGTGGGTTTATGACCCAGTGAGGGGGAGGGAGGGGATAAGGGGATAAGGCATAAAGAAAAGGACCCTAACTTTATAGTTGTATAGCCTATGTAGGATTTTATTTTGAATTTTTCTTTATTTTATTGATTTTTAGATGCTTAATAAACTTAAAAATTAAGGTAAAATTTAAAAACAGAATGATGGAATGAACTAGATGATTTCTAAAAATCTTTTCCATGGCTAAGAGGAAAAAAATAGAAAAAGGGATGAGATCCAAGTAAGAAAGCAAGCATTTGTTCTTGTTGTTCAGTCGTTTAAGTCATGTCCCACTCTTTGTGACCCCATTTGGGATTTCCTTGGCAAAGGAAACCACTGGAGTGGTTTGCTATTTCCTTCTCCAGCTCATTTTTACAGATGAGGGAACTGAGGCAAATTGGGTTAAGTGACCTATGTATGCTTATGCATCTAATAAGTGCCTGAGGCCAAATTTGAACTCAGGTCTTTTGGACTCTGGGTCCAACACCCTTTCCATTCTGCCACTTAGCTGCCTCCAGAAGGAAAGGAGCTTCTTCATTTCTTGTATTTCCATTAGTATTAAGTACCTTACTTTGTTCAGGGTAGGCACTCGATAATATTGAATGAGTGAAGGAATGTGAATAAGCCAGAACTGGCCTAGATTTTTTAAAAACTTTTTTCCCCCCAGCTTTACCACCACATCGATTTCTCAACTTTTCTTGAAATGGATACACAAATTTAATCATCAGCTATCTAAGAATGCTGTTTTCTCGACCTCATTATTTAAAATGAATTTTGTAAATATTAAGACCCTGGAAAAAGGCCTTTTATAAGTAACTTGTTTTTTATAGAAGCAAAGAAATTCATTACTTTATGTAATACATGATGTCCCCAAAGTCTTAGTGTGGTTTTAAGTTGTAATAGAATTTTGCAGCACTCTGTATACAGTTTTATGTCCTTTTAAAGTTTCTTGTTTTCACTGCAAGTGATTTCCTGAGATGAGTATTTAGATTTCAACCTCAATTCTACTATACTAATTGAAAACACATTAGTTCACACAAATTTCATTGAAATTCACCAAAAATTTCAACCCTCATCTTGAGAAAATGACTCAGCTCACTTAATAGGAGCTTAATAAACATTTATTGACTGGCTTTTAGTATTTGGACACACTACAACCTAACATACAAATCTCTCACATGTCTTTAAAGCTCAGCCAGTCATCCTGATGATTCTAATTTGCATCCTTTTTCATTCTTTCCAAGAGAGGAAATAAAGGAAACGAGATGAAAGCCATAGCCCAAATAAAATGTAGTTGTATTCTCTAGGCTACGTGACTGAGGAATAACTAAGATACCCAGATTCCTAAATGCTATATATAGAATCAATATGTCTGTAAATAACTCTTAAATCGTTATGTGTTTTATTAACTTATAATTATAGGGGTAAGTTTGTTTGACTTTGGGAACCATACTAAAAGTCTAAACATAGTGTCTTTTTTCCCCCCTTAGGAACTCTTTCCAAGGATTTTTTTCTTTTTCTTTATTATACCATGGTTTAGCACAGGTTATTTAATCTTGTAATTGATCATTGTTTTATGATCAGATGGTTTCCTCCTTTTTACATAATTAATTTATTTCTAGTTTTCAACATTCACTTTCATAAGATTTTGAGACTTGAACTTTCTCCCACACCCTCTCCTCTGCCCTTCTCAAGATAGTGTGAAATTTGATATAGACTCTATGTATACATTCATATTAAACATATTTTCACATTAGTCATGATATAAAGAAGAATTAGAACTAATGGGAGGAATCATAAGAAAGAAGAAACAACAACAAAAAAAAAACAGCAAAAGAAAAGGAGGGCAAATAGTCTGCTTCCATCTGCATTCAAACTCCATAGTTCTTTCTCTGGATGTGGGCAGCATTTTCTATCATGAGTCTTTTGAGTCGTCTTAGATCCTTGCATTGCCAAGAAGACGTAAATCTATTAAGGTCAATTCTCACACAGTTTGGCTGTTTTTGTGTACAATATTCTCCTGGTTCAGCTCATTTCATTCAGCATCAGTTCATACAAGTCTTTCTAGGTTTTTCTGAAATCCTACTGTTCATCATCTCTTATAGCACAATAGTATTCCATCACATTCATATACCACAACTTGTTCATTTAGTCCCCAATTGATGGACATCTCTTCCATTTCCTATTCTTTGCCACCACAGAAAGAGCTGCTATAATTTTGTACATGTGCGTCCTTTTTCCCACTTCTATGATCTCTTTGGGATACGGACCTAGAATTTGTATTGCTGGGTCAAAGTGTATGCACAATATAGCCCTTAGGCTATAGTTCCAAATTGCTCTTTAGAATGGTTGTATCAGTTCACAACTCCACCACCAATACATTAGTGTTCTAATTTTCCCACTTCTCCAATATTTATCATTTTCCTGTTTTGTCATGTTAACCAATCTGAAAGGTATGATGTGGTACCGCAGAGTTGTTTTGATTTGCATTTCTCTAATCTATAGTGATTTAGAGCATTTTTTCGTAGGACTACAGATATCTTTAATTTCTTGCTCTGAAAACCGCCTGTTCATATCCTTTATATTCTTTATAATATATCAGTTGGGGAATGACTTGTATTCTTTTTTTATTCATCTTTATTTGTCAGATACTATTAGAATTTTAGAATTTTAAACCTAGTGAAATTATTATTTTTTTACTTTAAATTTATATATTTATTTTTTGGTTTTCAACATTTCACAAGATTTGGAGTTCCAAATTTTTTTCCCATCTCTTCCCTCTACCCACCCCAAGACAGTGTGCATTCTGATTGCTCCTTCCCCCAATCTGCCCTCCCTTCTTTCACACCCCTCCCTTCCCTTATACCTATTTCCTCTATTTTCTAGTAGGTCAAGATAGATTTCTATACTCCATTACCTGAATATCTTATTTCCCAGTTGCATGTAAAAACAATTTTTAATGTTTGTTTTTAAAACTTTGCGTTCCAACTTCTTTCCCTTCTTCTCTCCCCACCTATCTCCACTGAAAAGGCAAGCAATTAGATATGTTATACATATGTAGTTATGCAAAAGACTTCCATAAAAGTCTTTTTGTGAAAGACTAACAGTATTTCCCTCCATCCTATCCTGCGCCTCCATTTATTCTATTCTCTCTTTTGACCTTATCCCTCCTCATAAGTGTTTACTTCTAAATATCTCCTCCTCCCATTTGCTCTCCCTTCTATCATCCCCCCCCCACTGCACTTCTCCCCTACTTTCCTATAGCATAAGATAGATTTTCATAGCAAATTGAATATGCATGTTATTCCCTCTTTAAGTCCAATGAGACGAGAGTAAGATTCATTTTTTCCCTCTCACCTCTCCTCTCTTCTCTTCCATTGAAAAGCTTTTTCTTGCCTCTTTTATGTGAGACATAATTTGCCCCATTCTTTTTCTCCCTTTCTCTACCCAATATATTCCACTCTCATCCCTGAATTTTATTTTTTTTATTTTTTAGATATCATCTCTTGCTATTAAACTCACCTTCTCTATCTATCACCTCACTCTGTCTATATGTATATAGTCCCTCCAACTACCCTTGTACTGAGAAAAGTCTCAAGAGTTATAAATATTACCTTTCCATGTAGGAATGTAAACAGTTCAACTTTAGTAAATCCCTTATGATTTCTCTTTCTTGTTTAATTTTCATGCTTCTCTTGATTCTTGTGGTTGAAGATCAAATTTTCTTTTCAACTCTGGTCTTTTCATCAAGGATGCCTGAAAGTCCTCTATTTCATTGAATGACCATTTTTCCCCCTGAAGTATTATACTCACTTTTGCTGGGTAGGTAATTCTTGGTTTTAATTCTAGGTCCTTTGACCTCTGGAATATCATATTCCAATCCCTGTGATCCTTTAATGTAGAAGCTGCTAGATCTTGTGTTATCTTGATTGTATTTCCACAATACTTGAATTGTTTCTTTCTGGCTGCTTGCAATATTTTCTCCTTGACCTGGGAGCCCTTGAATTTGGCTACAATATTCCTAGGAGTTTTCCTTTTGGGATTGCTTTGAAGAGGTGATCAGTAGATTCTTTCAATATTTATTTTGGTCTCTGGTTCTAGAATATCAAGGCAGTTTTCCTTGATAATTTCTTATAAGATGATGTCTAGGTTCCTTTTTTTTTGATCATGGCTTTCAGGTAGTTCAATAATTTTTAAATTGTCTCTCCTGGATCTATTTTCCAGGCCAGTTGTTTTTCCAATGAGATATTTCACATTATATGCTATTTTTTCATTCCTTTGGTTTTGTTTTGTAATTTCTTGATTTTTCATGGTCTTTAGCTTCTATCTCTTCTATTCTAATCTTTAAGGAATTATTTTCTTCAGTGAGCTTTTGGACTTCCTTTTCCATCTAGCCAATTCTACTTTTTAAAGCATTCTTCTCCTCATTGGCTTTTTGGATCTCTTTTGTCATTTGGGTTAGTCTACTTTTTAAAGTGTTATTTTCTTCATCTTTTTTTGGGTCTCTTTTAGCAAGCAGTTGACTCATTTTTCATGATTTTCTTGCATCACTCTCATTTCTCTTCCCAATTTTTGCTCTATTTGTCTTGATTTTCAAAATGCTTTTTGAGCTCTTACATGACCTGAGACCAATTCATATTTTTCTTGGAGGCTTCAGATGGAGCTTTGACTTTTTGTCTTCTGTTTGCATGTTTCAGTCTTCCTTGTCATCAAAGTAATATTCTATAGTATGATTCTTTTTCCAGTTCATCTCCTCAGGGATTTATTTGACTTGTGAGCTCTTTGTCAAGGTAGTTTTCTGCTTCCAGTGGGAATGGGGGGATGTTTACTGTCACCTGCTCCATTCCCCCATAATATGTGGGCCTAGAGCTCCAGAAACAGTTGCTACCTCTACCCCTGCTGCTGCTGTGGCTGCCATGAGTTCCTCTGCCCCCTCCCCACTCTGTCACCCTGGGGCTGGGACTAGACCACTCCACTCTCCCACACCTTTCTCATAAGGATTTTCCCATTGATCTTCCAATTTGTCCTTAATGTTTTGGGGTCATGAAGTCTAGAAAATGCCACAGGTGCCCGAGATTCAGTCCCCCCAAAGCCTGCTCAGGTCCCATCTGTCCTGGTGCAACATACACTAGAATGGGCCCTATCCTCAGCATGCCACAATAGGTACTTCCCAGCGACCTTCCAGGCTGTCGTGCTAGGATTGCTTCACTCTGTCATTATGTGGGTTCTGCAGCTCTAGAACTTGCTTAGAGCCATTTTTTATAGGTATTTGACTGAGCTTGAGGGGAGTGCTCTAGAAAGTCCATGCTGTTACTCTACCATCTTGGCTCTGCCCCCACTGACTTGTATTCCTCTAAATTCATCTCAGTTGTCGATATATTTTAGAAATGAGCCCTTTATCAGAGACATTAGTTGTAAAAATTGTTTCCCAGTTTTCTGTTTCCCTTCTAATCTTGGTTTCATTGACTTTGTGCAAAAACATTTCAATTTAATGTAATCAAAATTGTTCCTTTGCATTTCATAATATTCTCTAACTTCTTCATAGATGTGACAGGTAAACTATTCCTTGCTCTCCTACTTTGTTTATAGTTATCAGTTTTTATATCTAAATCATGTACTCATTTTGACTTTATGTTAGTATGGGGTGTAAGATATTGGTCTATGTTAAGTTTCTGCCATACTATTTTCTAGTTTTCTCAGAATTTTTGTTAAATAGTGAGTTCTTGTCCAAGCAACAGGAGGCTTTGGTTTTATCAAACAGTAGATTATTATAGTCAATAATTGTTATGTCTTAAGTTGTTTTGATGATTTTTGCTTTATAATACAATTTAATATCTGGTACAACTAGGCCACCTTCCCTTGTATTTCTTTTCACTAATTCCCTTGATGTTCTGGACCTTTTATTCTTCCAGATGAATTTTGTTGTTTTTTCTAGCTCTATAAAATATTTTTTGATTGTTTGATTGGTAAGGCACTGAATATGTAATTTAGGTGCAATTCTCACTTTTATTATATTAGCTCAGCCTACTCAAGAGTAACTGATATTTTCCCAATTATTTAGATCTGATTTTATTTGTGTGATAAGTGTTTTGTAATTGTGGTCATGTAGTTCCTGAGTTTGTTTTGGCAGGCAGATTCCCAGATATTTTATAATTTCTACAATAACTTTAAATGGAATTTCTCTTTCTATCTCTTGCCATTTGAGTTTGTTAATTATATATAGAAGTGCTGCTGATTGCTATATGGGTTTATTTTTTTATCCTGCAACTTTGCTGAAGTTGTTGTTAGTTCAAGTAATTTTTTACTTGATTGTCTAGGATTCTCTAAGTATACCATCATAACATCTGCAAAGAGTAATAGCTTTATTTCTTCTTTGCTTGTTCTAATTCCTTTACTTTCTTTCTCTTCTCTTATTACTAAAGCTAGCATTTCTAATACAACATTGAGTAACAGTGGCGATAATGAACATCTTTGTTTCACCCTCGATCTTATATGGATAAACGTAGTGTCTTAAAAGAGTCGCATTGGAAGCTTCTCAGACAGCTCTGTGCCTAGGGTGAACTCTGAAGTTCCATTTTCTAATCGTAAAAAACCATGTAGAAATTTTCCTCTTAAAAAAAAAAGAGATAGATATCTTTTGACCATGCACAAGTCACTTAACACTGTTTGCCTCAGTTTCCTCATCTATAAAATAATCCAGACAAGAAAATGGTAAACCACTCCAGTATTATTGCCAAGAAAACCCCAAATGGAGTCACAATTGAGAAACCAAGAAAACTACTGAAAAACAACAACAAAACACACACACACACACACACACACACACACACACAGATACTGGAAAGCCCCAATACTAGATTGCCACATTACTCAACAAGAAAACTGGATGATTCAGTCAGCCTTCATTAAAACTACTCAATTCTATTAATACAATACAGATCTTGAGATGAAACAGAAAAAGATTCCTCTTGCAATCTCTCTCTTTGATCTTAGGGAGTATAGAGGAATAGAGTTGAGGAGAAGAAAGAAGAGGAAAAGAATACAACCTCTTGTACTGTTATTTGACTTCTCAAATGTGGTCTCCCCAACTAGATTGTACGCTGTTTGAATGCAAGGATATGACTACATTTCTTGCCTATATTTATTCACCAAGTACCTTGGTGCAATAGGTCATTGGTAAGTACCTGATGAATGAATGAATGAATGAATGAATGAATGAATGAATGAATGAATGAATACATGAATGAGGAATTGAAAAGACTCTTAGGATCAGAGATTTGGAGCTGTAAGGAACTTTGGAAGCTGCCAATCCAATTGGAACTGAGGCCTATAGTAGCTAAGTAACTTGTTCAAAGTTACACAGGTATTAAGAGTCAGAGAGGAGGTTTGTACTGCAGATCCTTTATCTCCAAATCCAGAATACTTTCCACTGTGTCACACTGCCTCCTCAAAAATGCTGAAGAATGTTGGCAGTGATGTCATATGGGATAGTAGAAACATGTTAGGCTTGGAGTTTGGGAATCTGAGTTAGGATTCTATTTCTCCTAGGACAAACCTTGGACAAATCACTTAAATTCCCCCCTCCCCCATGGACCACATTTTCCCTATGAGCTAGATGACCTATAAAGCCCCATTTGTCTTCTTAACTCAACTATCCTTGGCTGGGCATGTTCTGGATCTATTTGTATCTGCTTTAAAGTGGTCTGCAGGATTAAATGCAGGCAGAAGAAGTACATCATTTGGCCCCTTTAATTCCCCTCCACTGCCCTTTTGTGGTAATAGTCTAAAATTTGTAAATTAGCCTTCTGTGCCTGACCATGAATTTGAGAAACAAAATGTGAAGGGTTTATTCTATAAATTGATCTCAGGCGACCATCTAAGGAATTCCTAGTGACTATGCAAGCACATACTGACTATCATTTGTTATTACAGAAGGTTTTTAGTTTTTCAGGATGTAATTCAGGATGAGTAATAATCCTTTTGTGTAGTAATGGGGCGGGGAGGGAGAGTGATGTTTATTTTTAAAGATTTATGCCTACATATAGAACTTTTAACCACTTCTTAAAATTGGTTTGATTTCTTATACAATTTTCAATCCAGTAAACGTCAATGGGAAATAAAATATGCAATGTATTTCAATTTGGAAAGAATGATGAATATCAGACATCATTAGGATCTTCTAAATCAAGCAGGACAAAAATCATTAGACCCTGTAGCTACTGAAAGTCCATTACTTCCACAAGGTCATTGGTTGCCTTTCTCCCAGTCCTTCAATGAACCATTACTTTCTTTCCTGCCTTGAGGAAGTCTGTGGGTTGCCAAGAGCATCTAGTTGGTATCAGACTTCCTACACTTGAAATAACAATAGCCCATAATAATATTGGGTATCAAAATAGCTCCTACCCCTGTGTCAACTACCCTTGTGTCTTGCACATAAAAAACAGGGGCACAAATATATGTGTTGAATTTGTTGAATGAATTTGTTGGGTAGATAGAGCATCATTCATTTGAAGCAGTTGAATGGACTTGTCCTGTTTAGAGACAACTGCTGAAAATTGCTAGTCCCACCCTAACCTGCCCTATTCTGCCAATGGACTTTTGGACTTTCTGAATTCTAGAGTTAAAGTCTATTAATTGCATCAAACATGGCATCGCAATAACAGCTATGTGCACATTGATAATTTCAGCAAGTCTAGCTGTAACCTGGGTAGCTAGGTGGCATGGTAAATAGAGGGCTGGGGCTGAAGTCAGAAAGACTCATCTTTCTGAGTTCAAATCTAGCCTTAGACACGTATTAGCTGTGTGACCCTGGGCAAGTCAGTTAACCCTACTTGTCCTAGTTTCCTCATCTGTAAAATGAACTGGAAAAGGAAATGGCAAAGCATTCCCATATCTTTGCCAAGAAATGGGGTCACAAAGAGTTGGATATGATTGAAAAAAACTAAACACCAGCAAAAAGTTGTAACCTGGAACATTGGAACAAAGTTCAGCCAACTCAAAAATGGGGAGACTGAAGGAAAAAGGCAGAGGGTGGAGAAATTTCTACACGTTGATGAACATGTCAAATGATCATATGAAGAGTAAGTGAAATCACATATGCTACTTATTTTTAGTGATGCAGTTAAATCAAACAGGTAATGACATTTTCTGTTCTAATATTTTTCTTCACTTTTTGAAAAAAGAATCCAAGTGACTAATTTCTTTACAGGGTACACACTTTTTTTTTTTTAGTAAGACTTACATACTTAAAGCGTGATGTTAGATTAAAGGATCTAGAACTCTGATAGAAGCTGTCGCTACATGATGTCAATTGCAGAATGCTTCATTCAAAGTAATTTTTCCTGATGTGGTAGAAAAAAAAACAGCAACTTGGATTTAGTTGGATTTAGACAACCTGGGTTTGAATCCTGGCTTTGTCACTTACCTTTGTAATGTTGAATAAGTCATCTTGTCTTTCTGGACCTTAATTTATCTGAACATAATCGCAACAGACTATCAGTGGTATAAAAATCAAATAGAAAGGCGATCATTAAACTCTACATAAGATCTCCTCTGGCATGTATTGACTTAAAAAAACACACATTAACATTACCCACATTCTATTGCATTTTTCTGTATTTTATTAAACATCTCCCAATTACATTTTCATTTGCTTCAGGACTTACTCTGGAGTGTTGCAGTCTGTGTGGTTTATGTCTCTAGACTATAAAACCTCAAAGGTGCCTTCCACCTTCAAATCTGAAGTATTTAATTGTCTTAAAATGAGTTACATCTCTCTGAGAAGACAGAGAAAGTAGGGAAATGTTGAAAACAGTATTGAAAATTAAGTAGGGTTTGCCTTGAAGTGAAAGTGCTTTCTGAAGACCATATTTCTATAGAGTTCTTTGTGCCATGTCCCAGAAAGAAAGGCCTTTCTTTAGTTGTTTTTTCCCCATTTCTTTTCCTTCTATTCTGACCTTGATGATTGGCTATTTATTTAGTTTAGAGCTCTCAGAACACAATAAAAGAAATATCAGTCCTGTTTGGAAACCCTAGATTTTCTTGATATTTGTTTTTATCTTACTGTAGCCCAACCTTACCTGGTCCCCAAATGCAAGTACAGGTCTATTAAACATGTGGAGGCTTGAATCCATTTGAATTATGCATAGTTGCCCTTTGTTTTTCAAAGCAAGAATCTTTTTCATGTTTTCAGAGAATTTAGCTAATCAATTAATTTTTTAACTCATTAGGTTTTCTAAAAGAATCAAATGTTAAATATGTATAAACGCCTGGCCTACCCATCTGCACTATTCAGTTCAAGATAAAATTAAAATTCCCAAAGCATACATCTGAAAAGACTTTTTAAATATTAGTATTTCACCTTGCTAAATTCTAATCCTTGTGATTTGAGGGACATATTAGAAACCAATATACATATGGGCCTAGTTTGGGTATATTGTTGTTTTTGTTTTTTTTTAGAAAACAATAAAAAAAATAATGTGTGTAAGTAAAATGGCCAGATAATTTGCAGAAACCATATTTCTGCTGGCTGATTTATTATTATTTCCCTTTATTCAATAGGCAGGTCATCACATTGGAGAAAAAATTCACAAAGCTATAGCAATGGACTGCCTTTATTTAAACCACACTTGACTTGGAGTATATAAATAATTCCTAAGATCCCTGTTGATTTCCCAAAGGGAATATTAAATGCTAAATAACTTCACCAAGTGGAGACAGCCCCCTCCCTGTTTTCATTTTTGAAGTTATCACCATAATGATCTTGTAACTTACTTTTAATAATTCATATATTGAAAGCAAATAAAATAATAGTGTTCCTGTGATCTGTGAACTTTGCGCTGCATAGCACAGTCTTCACTAATAAACGATAATAAGTTTGACATACTGTCATGTCTGCCATAGATTAGAAAAATACATTGTTTGAAATCTCTTCTTTAAAATCTTACATTGATTTAAGGTTTTGCATTGTTTTAAAAAATGTATCCATTAATAACAAAATCTAAAATGGCAGAACTGGCTTATTTTCTTATCACACTATCATGACCTCATTACCTCTCCCCTGGACTATTATAAGAGTTTACATCCTGGTCTCTGTGTTTCAGGTTTTTTTCTTGCCTTCTTCCTCATAAGTATTGCTGTTAGAGTTATTTTACTAAAGTGTCCCTTTGACCATTACTCAGAAACCTTCCAGGGCTCTCTATCACTTGCCGTCTTTCAATGTCATCTGTAACCTGTCCCCATGTAACCTTTCTTACTATTCTCCTTCGTGATCTTTCTATTCTAAATTAGACTATTCAGTCTCTCCAGAGAATTCTCCAGTTTCTCCCCTCCACTGTTATTCAGGGTTTCTCCTCAGTCTGAAATTCCATTCCCCCCAGTATTAAAATCCGCCCATCCTTCTCGCTTCCATTCAATGTGACCTCCACAATTATTTTGCCCAGTCAGAAATAATCTACCTTCATCTTCCATTTTAATGTGCTTCACTTTGTTGCACTTTGCAGATATTCTTTTTTTTTTTTTTTTTTTCCAAATGGAAGGTTTGTGGTAACCCTGAGTCTACTGGTGCCATTTTTCTAACAGACTGTGCTCACATCGTGTCTCTCTGTCACACTTTAATAATTCTCGCAACAATTCAAACTTTTTCTTTATTATTATATCTGTTTTGGTGATCTGTGATCTGATGTTACTATTATAATTGTTTTGGGATTCCAGAAACTGTGACTGTAAAAGACAAGCGCACTTAATCAATAGGTATCATTTGTGTTCTGACTATTTCACCAACTGGCCATTCCCCTATTTCTCTCCCCATTCCCTGAGACACAACAATATTGAAATTAGGGCAATAAATAACCCTACAATGACCTCTACGTGTTCAAATGAAAGGAAGAGTCAATCAATGATTGTTGTCTTATTTTAAGAAATTGCCAGTCACCCCAACCTTCAGCAGCCACCATCCTGATCGGTCAGCAAGACGCTCCACCAGCAAAAAGGTTAGGACTAACCAAAGGCTCAGCTGATGGCTAGCATTTTGTAGCACTAAAGTTGTTGTTTTTAAAATTAAGATATGTACAGTTTTTTAAACATGATACTATATACTTAATACACTATAGGATAGTGTAAACATAACTTCTAAATGCAATAGGAAACTAAAAATCCATGTGACTCACTTTATTGTGAAATCTGTTTTATTTCAGTAGCCTGGAACCTAACCTACAGTATCTATCAAGTATGTGACGATTTCATGTCTATCAAGATAAAGCCAATTATACTCACATAGCCACCAGGTGGTGATGGTGAGCACAGTGAGGGGACCGTCTTCAACTGAGCCAGAGACCTACCTAAGGGAGACGCGCATATAATTTGTTCCTTGTTCGTTTGTTTGTTTTTTGAACTCTTGTACTGTGGGTTTCCTTAAGGGTTCCTCCAATTTAGACGGATGATCTTCCCTTTAAGCCTAGCATGGACTTTCAGGGCAAAAGGAAACCCTGGCAACCACCTCATGTCTTACCCTCTGTGGCTACTGGTTCATGTGTTCTAAGGTTATCTGCTCCCTAGGTTGTGCTCTTTCTCCCCAAGGTGTCATCTCTCTTAATGCTTAGTTCCTTGATTCTCCTACATTGTAGGGATGAACCCCAATACTTTAAATCTATTTCTCTTCTGGAGTTTTCTCCACCCTCAATTCCCACTATCACTGTTAACATATAAGTATGCTCTTTTGGATCAAATTCAAATAACTATATGGATGCACATGGAATAAGAAAATGCTTAAAATAATAACTTTTGTGGTTTTGCAGTTTTTAAATCTTCTACCATCTATGGCCACAAGGAGAGGGGAGAGGAGGAGAAACAAGAAGCAGCACGATGGGACCACTATCTACCAGGGTTTTTCTCCTTCCTCCTTTGTGTTAGACTAGATTTTTCCCTAGAAGATGACAAGGCTGGCACTTGATAGGCATGTGTGTGGGGGTAGGAGATGAGAGTGGAATGGGAAGGAGGGAGGATCAAGCTGTGCCCTGATACAACTTCCTGGTGGCCTCTGGCTCAGTTGCTATGGCTTCCTGATCACCTAGGAGCATAGAAGGTCCTACACAGGGGGTCAGTTCCCTTCAGACTTGGATGTGAGAAGTCCATTCAAATCAGGACATCCTGCCCTGTTGAATAGTCTCATTTCCATATGGAGGGGAGGGGCAGGACCCATTTACTGTAGTTAAGTGCTACCGTGTCTTTGTTTTACATCTTTACTATGTTAGGGCTAAGCAAGTCTCCTTTTCTTAACTATTCAGTCACCTAAAAGTGCCTCATTTCATCTCAACATTGAGCCTAAACTATGCGATGGGGGTAAGGGTGCTCACTTCAGGCCCTCATTTAACAAACAGTGTGGTGGGATTTCCTTCCATCCAGTTTTCCATTAGGGGATCAGTAAAGCACTAGGATTGGCTAGATAACCAGTGGAAGGGTCTTTGCAGCCCCTGGAAACCACTGAGAAGAAAATAAATGAAAGAGTATTACTACAGACCCATTGCTGTATCTTGCATGGTGAGTGTCTGGTTCTGGGATTCTGTCCCAGACTCTTCAGTGCCTTGCTCTGTCATTGGGGAGCACAATAGCTGGTGATTCTCAATTCAGCCTCCAATGTTTGCATTCAGCATGTAGACTCCAGCTGAGATTCCACTGTCTTCAGTCTCCACCATTTCCCTCCCACCCCCCACAATCAGTCACAGTCTGCTCCTCAGTGCATGCTTCTCTATTTTTTGCTTGCTTGGCTTTTTTCTACCTTCCAGTCCCCTTCAAAGTCAGGGTCAAACAAATAAACACCATGTGTCCCAAGTAATCATCTCAGGGTGCCATCATGGCAAAAAATACATCAACAATAAATGCAATAAACAGAGCATCATGTACGGCTTCTCTTGTCAGGGTGCATCAGTGGCTATATGTCTAAATTACATGCAGCCATGTTACATTCCTGTATCAGCAGGACAAGCATATTCATAGAATGTAAGCAAATATAAACCTAACCACAAGCAATATATATTAGAAGCAGCCAGGTGACACAGCAGGATAGAAAGTTGAACTTGGAGTCAGGGAGACTTGAGTTCAAATTCTGCTTCAGATACAGATTATCTACTGTAATGTAAGTAAATTGTCTTATTCTGTGTGTCACTTTAATTACTCTATGCCTCAGTTTCCTCTTCTGTAGAAAGGGGAAAATAATAGCATCTGCCTCCCTGATTTATTGTGAGGACAAAATGAGAATATTTGCAAAGTAATTTGTAAACTTTAAGTGCTATATAAATGACAGCTATAATAATTGCTATTAATATTATTAATAATTAATACAATGATATAAAAGTATCTTTATTATGCCTATCATTTATATAGCACTTAAAGTTTGCAGATACTAAATAAATAAGATACTTAACTTGTATCATCATATATTGTTATTATATGTACTATTTTATTATATTATTATTATTCTAGCAATATGTTGTCAATAAATCTATAAAATAACTGCTGAAGTATTAGTACATATTCAAGTAAAGGAAGACTTATACATTATCCCATAGACATAATAGAAAATAATAAGGCAGTAGTCTAACTTAGCTATTATTCAGTTGTGTCCAATTCTTTGTGACCCCATGGACCACAGCACAACAGTGTTGTCCGTAGAGTTTTCTTGGCAAAAATACCAGAGTGGTTTGCCATTTCCTTCTCCAGTGGATTAAGGCAAAGGGACGTTAAGTGACTTGCCAAGAGTCACATAGCTAGTAAGTTTCTGAGGCCACATTTGAACTCAGGTCTCCTGACTCGTCCCAGTGCTCTATCCCCTGTACCACTTAGCTGCCTCTGTCTGACTTAGAGCATGCAGCAGTGAACATGTATCAATAAACCAATGTGATTTCTTACAAAGTACGTACCACATGAGAAAACATTATCATCCGTTTACATATATAACTACTTCTTTAGTTTTACCTATGTCATCATAGGCAAATTTGAATGCAGAATGGACAGGCTGAGATTTCATGATCTGAAATGCGTGAACTAGTTAAGGTATTGACCAATAACAATCCCCATTAGAACTGTATTCCAATATTATTAAACCTGAATTTGTGAAGAGCATGGACTGGTTACCCATGTTACAAGACTCCTGTGGTGTACATCTGTATCAAAGGAGTTTCAACAACTGAAGGCAGAAAAAGTGTTACCTTTGGGTTCAGTCCACTCTCCTTATTGGTCATGGTAAATAGGGTCTTCTCTGGAAATAATTTGTTCTAAACCAGAATCTAGCTGGTTTTGTAATCTTTGTATGCCTGAGGAATAATACCTTTTATGTAGTGTCTGCTTAGGGAAATATGCATCGTTTATCTCCAGTTGCTCACTGGAGAGTCTGAAAAACTTCCCTATAGGCAATAAGTAGCTATGATGAATTGTTTCTTACCGGAACCCCACCAGTCTCAGAAGGTTGGCAACAGAGTCTGACGCACACACTCCCAAGACTGGGCTCCTATTGACCAATATTACCTGACATAAAAAAGTGCCTAGTGTTTCCACAAGTAGCAAAGAAGCTTTCTCTCAATCATCTAACTCGCTTGTCTCTTGAACTCCAACATTCTTTATTAGAGGTCTGTCTCCTTGTTGAAGGGGTTGACAATGCAATTGGGAATCCTACTGCTCTTTGCTTCCATCAGGGCTCTTCTGAGTTGAAGTTGTAGCTAGTTGTTAGATATCTTTTAGCTTTCCTCAGCTGAAAGATATACTAATTGTAGGTATTTATCTCTGTTTCATCCTGGGACTCCAAAGCAAAAGTCAACAAGCAAGCATGGCTCTTATCCAAACACCATCAAGTAAGGTCTGAAGTCTGAGTCATCGTTCCTGGCAGACTTATGTATGTATGCTGAATAACAAACAAAATAACATTCTGACCTTTAGAATAAAAAATGACCTCAGTATTTGTTTTTACTGGATTTTTTTTTTACTTAGTTCTAAGCATTACACTGAAATTTCTATACTCTTTCCTTCTTGCTATAATTTGTGTTGGTACCACAAATGGTGTGTTTCTTTAAAACTTTTATTGATAATCAGATTGCCAGACCAGAAGCCAGTTAATTCAGCATAGCATTGCTGATTTTAGAAAGAAAAAAAACCATTTAAAACGGTCTGGAGGCTCATAAAGTACTGGTGAACGGATTGGGGACGCAGCTGGTGGAAGGCCATTTTGAATGTTGTCATACTCCTTGGTGAATCAGCACCAGCCACAGAGCTCAGTAGCACTTCAGAGCTCCCTAGGCTCTCATTAGATGTGGATTTGCATTATAAAAAGTCAAGCTAAAACTTTGAGTGGTTAATGACATCATAAATGAAGCTGATACCTAAATGCCTTTAAAAACTCCATGAAAAAGTAGCAGGGCTACTGTATAACATTCAGGATACATAGGACCGTACATGGATGGAGTTAGTTGGGTGAACAATAACAGTCATTGCCTATGGAAACATTTTATGCAAAGCATTTTGATGAATTTTTAAGAGTCAATTCATTTCTTTTTCCTCAATCATAGAGAAGTGATATTTACTAGCATTAGTGACAAAACTCCAAGAGAATTCCAGGTTCTTTTGATGCTGTAGAATTTAAATATAACTATAATGCCATATTGTCCAAAATTCCATTTCAAATCTATAAAAATGGAAGCTGAAACAAAGTTTTTAGTCTTTTTATTGTGAGTTAATCTGAGAAAAGAAATGCTCTTAGTGCTGTAGGGAAAAGAAAAACGTCTCTTCTCTAAACTTTTACCTTCTTCCATCTCTCAAGCGCTTGGGGTGTGTGTGTGTGTGTGTGTGTGTGTGTGTGTGTGTGTGTGTGTGTGTGTGTGTGTGTGTGTGTGTGTGTGTGTATCTATTCTTGCAGAGGTTTCAATAGCAAAGGTGGTGGATGGGATATATCAGGTAAGGGTGTTTGGGGTAAGGTTGGTTGTGTTGGGTTATGAGCTCAGTGACAGTTCAGATTAGCCATATTTCCCCATTCTTCCTAGTCCCCTCCCTAAAACCCATATTACTCACAACTGTAAGATGTACAACATACAATCATCTACCCCAAAGCCTCATTTTCTTAGAATTATCAGGGAATCATTGTTTCACACAAATGAATTTTTTCCAGTTAATTTTAAAGTGTCTAATCTTCTTATGTCTGTCATTTTTGATAAAAGTCTAAGATCTAAGGCATATTATAACACCTTTTTTTAAGTACATAAAACAAGATTTAGCTTTTTCTTTTTTTAACCCTCATAGTCCAGAACCATTATTATGAACAGAAACTGGTATATGGTGCTATATATAATACAGTGATACCTTCAGCAACTATGGAGGCATATGAATATACTTAACCCTTCATAAAATATCCCAATAGTTAGGTTTTTACCATTTTCTGTCTCCTTTAAAAAATTTTTTTCTGCCTCCACCATCTGTCTTTTTATTATCTTTTTTACTCCTGTTAGCGTGTCTGCCTTCGCAGTCCTACCAATTTCTAACTGTTGTTTTTTTTAATCTATTATGGGCAGAGTGGATAGATAACCAACCGGCTGTTTTTTTGTTTTTGTCTTTTTCCCTGTCTGGTTCTATGGCCCTAAGCACTGCGTCATTAACATGGGTTAACTAAAAAGTGGTGGTGGGGGAGGAGACAGGAAGAGAAAAGAGAATAGTGATATCTGTTGCAGTCAGTTTATTATGATGCTGCTTATGGGCATGGACATTTGGTGTGACGAATACTGCAAAGGATGCCATTCCAGAAAAGATTGATGACGTTTCTCAAAGGTTAAACCTATTGATGTCTAGATAATTTAGAGGGGGAACAATTTTTATGGCTCACATTCTGGAATAGGTACTCTGCACATGCTCCAGGAATCCAGCTGCAGCCGTGCATTTTAGCCTGAAATGTATATAAAGTTCTAAATTTTATTGTTTTTTAATTGCAGGAAAGGGCAAGCTGTCAAATAGAATTTTTGTTAAGTATCAACAAACTCTCCTGGTAGTTATATAAACATTTAGGGGAGGACTTTAATGAACAATGTGTTAGTCCAGGTGCTGAGCCCTAAAACCCTCGTACATATTGTACTCATTGAAGCTGCTTATATCCTTTGACAGCCTCCTGTGTTTCAGAGGTATCTCTGGTACCTTGTGAGCTATCTCCAGAACATCTAAGGATGCAGAACTTTTCATTCAGTTCTTCTTTGGGTCCATTAGAGTATTTTTCACCATGTTCAGTCAGAAGACATAATTGTTTTTTTCTCTGTCTCTTCATGATATTTTGAGACATATTACAATAAACATTCTTGCCATAAAAACAATTTTAACCTGGAACTCTTGACAACTTCATTTTAAACCCAGACAGCTAGGATGTAAATTGAGCTGCCCAAAGAGAGCTGGCAAAATAGTTTACTTGCTGTAATTAAAATAAGGGAAATTTCTAAACCACAGTCGTCTTAATTCAAATGTGAGCAACTGAATGCTATTACCAGTGGGTTTTTTTATTTCCTCATTCTTGGCAAGCTGATGCTGTTTTGGGAAGCTGGGAATCAGATTGTTTTTACCTCAGGATACAAATGCTATTTATGTTCAATGCATAACAGGGCAACCATCATACACATTCAGGATACACATTTAATTCATAAATCTAAATTTAACAATCAGAAGTCCTCTAGTTTTGTGCTGTTAATAAAAATGACAGCAAATGCATTTCTGCATTTGGCTGATCCTATCAGCCAACACAATTGGAACCCTACATGACTGTCACCATATTAATGTTAATGCTAACATAGGCATGTCCTACTATATCTCAGTATATTTGGATTTCTACTTATGAGATTATATGACCTTATTTTATTACTTGATTTGGTTTTAGTTGATGATCAAATATGGCATCAGAAAAAAGAAACAGCAGATACTAATATATAAAAAGGAAAATACAAATGTTTTGATTAAGGATAACTTTGAGATGAACAGTTGAAAAGTACAACCAACTTTTATTTGACTACAAAATTAAATATAGTATATTACCTGGGTACCAGTCATGAGATTAGAACATTGAGAATTTCCATGTGTTTTATATTTGTAGCTATATTTAATTTATTTTTAAAGGGGGGGGTGTTTAAATTTGAGGCTTTCTTACAAAATTTTGCAAAGGGCTTTCCCTCCAACTCAAAGCTCCTGAAAATGGTATCATTCATGTATCCTGAGCATGGGGAGAGGATGAGAGGAAGGCTTAGGGAAAAAGATACAGATTCCATTCTCTAGACCCTGAAATTCTCTCTGTTTGGCCATAGTTAAACCTGTGCCAACCTAAAATCTTCCCAAAAGTTATAATTTTAAGCATGGCTTTCTGGCATGGAGACTACTTTTTTAATGGCTGCACCATTTTGGCATGTTTCCATAGATCATAGCTACCAACCTCAAGAGGTAGTTTGAAGTCAGGTCCTAAATTGGCTGCAGCTAGTGTGTAAAGATGTGATAACACTTTAGCACTAATGGGATTCACACTTTGTTGCAAAACAACCTTGTTGCTGTAACCTTTGCCTGCATCAACAGAGACGGCTTTGGAAAGAATGTTTACTTTTCCTTCTGCCTGCGAGAGAGTATGAATCCTTTCACTCAGCTTAATATTCTGCCTATATTCCATGTTTTAAAAGGTAGTAAAGTTTTTCAGCATTTTATTAATACACAGGATTTAGCTGTTATCAAGTCTTCTGTTTCCTCTTTGTTCAGGTACAAAGCACTATTGTACAGGAGGCTTATGGGATTAGAGCTTTTGTCTCCTACACATCTCCGACTCTTCATGACCCCATTTGGGGTTTTCTTGGCGAAGATTCTGGATAGTTTGTCATTTCCTTCTCCATGATTAGAGCTTAGGCAACTTAAAGCTTGTTTAGCCATTTTTTTTTTTTTTTACAGATGAGGAAACTGAGGTCCAGAAAAGTTTAAGTTACTTGTCCAAAGTCATAGAGGCAATAAGTAGCCTAGGTGAAATTCAAACTCAGGATTCTTCTTTCTGTACTCTACCATGCTCTGCTTCTCATCCTTATTCACAGATAGGAGGGAGCTTTCATAGGTACATTGTGTATTTCCTTTATAAAATTATTTGTATATTTATATTTTGTATATATACCATCACCACTCAGGCTTAAGAATTTACTTGTCTTTGACTCTCCTTGAGCCTGTGCATTCAGGCTGCATGAAAATCCATCAATTCTTTCTTTGACATGTCTTTCATATCTGTCCATTCCTCTTCCCATTTCCAATTTTTTAGTCTAGCTTTTTCACCTCATGCCTGAGCTACCATAATTCTTCTGAGCATCTCCCCACTTCAATCTATCTTGCATAATGCTGCAAGTTTTAAACAAGGGGGTTTACCATCTCTCCCCTTACTTAAGAACCTGCTTGCCTATTACTCCAAGTTTAAATCTTATTTGTAGGTTTCAAGAATTTTCATAGTCTGATCCCATATTATCTAATTTTAATAGTGTACGATCTACTCCAATCAGGCTAAACAATCAGTCAGTCAGCAAGTATATTTGAATCTCCTATTACATGCTAGGCATTTTGCTAAGTGCTAAGAGTATACAAAGACAAAAAACGGGAAGCATCCTGGACTTCAAGGAGCTTTTAGTTTAATAATGAAAACAACACGTACACATAAATGCAAAATATATATGAAATAAATGCAAAATGATTTCTGGGGCGCACTCATGGAGGAGATGTAGTGATACTTGAGTCAAATTTAGGGAGGAACTGTGAACTGCGTCAGACAGAGGTGAGGAGAGAATGAGGAGAGAAATGCAGGACCAGAGGTGTGTAATACAATGTTTTATATAAATAGACCATTTGAATGAAACAGAGAATGTATGAAGGAGAGTAGCTTGTCAGAGGTCTATCTATAGGGGTAGGCTGAAGTCAGATCATGGAGAGCTTTCATTGCCAAACAAGGGAGTTTATATTTTGTCCTTGGGGTGATAAGAAGCCACTAGAGGTTTTTGAACAAGGGCTTATAACAGATAGACCTGTGCTTTAGGATTATCACCTTGATAGCAAAATGGAGAATGGTTTATTGGAGGAATGAAGGAAAAACTATAATTATGGCACATATATATGTGTGTTTGTGTGCAAGTGATCATTTTAGTATAAATATAAGCATATATATATATGCATCTCTATATGCATAAGTATGTATATATATACAATATGTAGGTAGGTAGGTAGATATGCGTGCATGACTGACTGTTGTTTTTTTATATGTTAGTCTTATTTCCTCAAATAAACTTTAAATTCCTGAAGTAAGGATTATATCTTTTCTCCAATTATCTTCCACATGAACTATTTAAGAACAACATATGAATGAATGAATTCATGTTCAAAGCACTGATTTCTCAACCTAACTTTTTGATTCAATAGTAGGTAAAATATTGGAAGGGATGATTTGAAATATGTACAGAGAAAGAATAAAATCCTTTGCTTTACTGTGGCACAGGGGAAATAGTTCTTCAATGAACAGTTACCACGTTTCATAGTAAATAAAAGTAGGGTTGTTTTTTATTTTTTGCTTGTGTCATGATAACTATTACTAACATGTAAACTCCTTGGGATCATAGATTATTTCATTTTTGTCTTTGTATCACCACTTCCTACCATGGTGCTGGGCACATTGTCCGTGATTAATAAATGCTTATTGATTAATAAGCCATGCACAATGTATAAAACAAACCTGTTCCAAAAGTTCAATTGGAAAGGTAGTTTGGAATTCAGAATACATTTTGTCCTGGAAACTACATTATAAATAGTGGCCAGATTCCTGGAATAGCACAAAATTTTTACTTGACCCAACAATATTTCCCATAGATTCATAGCTTTAGAACCAAAAGAGACATTAGCAGTCATTCAAGACAACTTGCTCATTTTACAGAAGAAGAAAATAAGACCCATATTGGTTTAAGTGACTTGCCTAAGGTTGTACACATTGTGAGTAACAGAGTCCAAATTTGAACTCAGACCCTCAGAATCCAAATCCAGTGATCGTTCTAATCCACCTAAAAAGGAACTCCACTCTTGAAGCCATAAAGGCACAATAAATGGCAGTTGGCCACCTGGATAAGGAGGAGAAATATGGCTTAAAGGAATGTTTTTCACTCTCTGGGACTCAAGGAACCACCATCAATACACATAGTGGCTCCAGGTTAGCCATTAACTGACCTTTCATATATACTTGGCATTCTTAAGTCATTGTTGTCCAAGGGTCCAAGTATACTGTTTACAAAAGGTCGTGAATATTGAGCTTCTCCCATGGCCACAATTAATGAATTGTTAAATCATTAACACTTTTAATAAGTTATTATGCATATGAGGCAAACAGTAAATCAATATCTTGTGTGTAGGGTGTGTAGTTTTCTGTGTAAACAACTTCAAGGAAGGTATATTTTTACCCAGTTTCCTAAATTCACTACCTTGCGTATCCCATAAGAATTGCAATCTAGTAAGAGTATATGATTTTCTGATTTTCTAAGCTAGGTTCACCCCTTTTCTCTACATTTTCAGGTTTGTTTTAAGCAGGACTGTGCTGGAGCCAATTTAAACCAGCTCTTGAGAAATGCTTATTGAATTTTCAGTTACACCTCAGAAATTGGCAAAAGCTATAAATTCAGGTATGATTGATTGTTTTGACTGTCTGCTTAAGAAAGTAATGGAGAAAATACCAATAAAGGAGGTAAAATTTTAAAATATGTCATTGGAACTTTTGTTGTTTTTTTAAACATTTACCTGTATATCCCTGGATTTATGAGACCAACCAATTTGCTCAATATAGTCTAAGAATGGGTAAATGGGTTTTCTCTCTTTATTAAAATTAACAACTACTGTACTCATATATGTTCCAAGGTATGTCTCATCTGGTCATTTGGTCTGAAATTGAAACCACTTGCACTAACCTCCTGTATGCCGGACTGTTCTTTCTTTGGTTCCTTTGGTTGGTTGCAGAAGCATTCGTTAGTGCAGCACCTAGAGATCCAGTGCTATGAACTTGGTATCCCTGTACCTCTTCTAAATCCCCATCATCAACATTCCCCAACTTATGAAAATTCCACTTTAGACTAGGTCTACAGTTTCATGTAAATACATATATACACATTCACATTCTTGTCACAATATATACTATGAATGTAAGTGATCCATTAAACTATCTGCCGTTGAAAAAGTAAGACAGACTATCATTTTTAAATTGTTTACATTTTTTAATTCAAGGGGGAAAAATACCAAGTCAGTGTTGTATGTGTTCATGAGAATATTTAATTTCCACATTTCTTCTTGATAATTGTGGGAGATGGAGTTTCACCACATCAGAATGTAAACTTGTCATGAGAGCCTACGCAGTGAATGACCACTTCATAATTCAACTTTAATCTCAGTCTGTCTGACTGCTTTCTTGTCTAGAGGGAAAATTCTATAACTTACTGAGTGGTGCATTAGAAATATTTTCAGAAATAAATGAATCTATCACAGGGTTCAGCCTAGCAGTATGAGTGAGAAACCACTTGGAAAATCTACAATGACTATGTGATTTGCCTGTGTATGGAAATCAAAGCAATTGCAAACCCCAAGCTATGATTAGAGCAAAGAAAAATCTACTAATTGCGTGTAAGCAATCATGCCCATCCCAACACTACTGACCATAGACACACCTCATTGTGTAAGCTCTAATTGCGAACTAACAAAGTACATATAATTATCTAAAAACACACTAACATAGGTTGTGACCATATAGATAATGAATAATTCCAACAATTCAAATGACTAGTATCTCTCAACCGTTCTTGTTCAACTGTTTTTTAAAATCATGCCCCATTATTGATCAGTAATGCACCAATAAACCAGTTCCTGAATTTCTATAATATAACTTCTTGATACAGAATAGTATTCTACCACTGCTTCCATCCCATTTTTCCATTTGCATGACATACATACTTTTGTTACTAGGTCCATCTCATGGCTTAAATGCCTCTGTAGCTTCATTGATACCTGTGATATCCCACTTACCCCCTAAAACTGAACTGTCGAGCTTACTTTTATTTTATTTTTTGCTATTTCTTTGTGTATTGCCATATAGACTTCTTAGATCAGGAATACTATTCTATCCTTTCTTTTCTTTCATTACATCTTGTGCATAGGGCATACTGGGCATCTCCATTTGTAATTTTTGGGTGAGAGCTGCTGTTCTCTATAGTATCTGGTTTAATCAGTCAGCTTTCTCTGTCTTCCTCTATTTTCATTTTAAAGCCATTTCAGTCAAAATTAGCAAGCTTTAATCCAGGTTGTTGGGAGGATAAACATTATGAAATAGAATGAGCTATTTTTGTTACTTTAGTATAGTGGAAAGAGAATTCATTGGCTTGAGTCAGAGAATCTGACGTGACAGTCAGACCCACATCTGATGTTTACGAGTATGGGGACTTGAGTAAGTCACTTAACCACCCTATGCCTCAGTTTTCTCATCCATAAAATGGAGGGATGGAGAAGATGGAGAAGAGAACACATGCCAGGTTCTGTGTTAAATGTTTTTACTAAGATTACCTCATGAGATATTCACAACAATCTGGGGAGGGAGGTGCTATTATTATCCCCATTTTACAGATGAGAAAACTGAGAGAGAAAATGTTACCATTATTATTTAAGTGACTTGACCAGAGTTACACAGCTAGTAAGTGATTGCAACTAGATTTTAACTGTTGTCTTCCTGATTCCAGGCCCTTCCATCCACTGTGCCATCTATTGTCTAGACAGCTTCTGAGGTCCCTACTCTGGATCTATGATTTTATAATCCTTTGGCTTCAAGTATATTGGATCTTTGAGTGAATAATATTTATTAATGAACTAATTAATAATGAACACATAACATTGAAATAAAAATATGATTTTTTTTCTTATCCTAAAAGTAGTTATATGTATAAAGAATAGAGATACCAAACATATTTTAGAATCTTGGTAGCTTCTAATAGGCTACAAGAAAAATGTGTGTTTTATGTAAAAGATCTTTTTTTTAAAAACCATGTGTTTAAAAAAAAAGATTGCTAGAAACATTCAAAGTACAACTTCTTTTTGATGACAGAAAAGTGATAGCGGCATATACTTACAACTACTTTAAAAAATGCAAGGTTATTAGAGGAATGACCTTTTCTTGTTCTTTTTGGCTAATCCAAAAGAGCCAGAGCTATGCAAATCAAGCTTTTAGATAAGGGCTGTAGGATAAGGATAATAGAGTATTTAATTGTGAACAAGTAAGGGGGAAATAATCAGAGCTGAATAGCTAAGCTTGCCAAAGTTTATTCAAAGCTGTTTTCTGTTCAACCAGTTTATGAGTCAGGATAGAAACAGTGTGTCCTTCTCCTATTACCCAAATGATCTCCATAATTTTAGTGTTAGCCCTTTGCATTTTTTATTAATTGGAATGATTTGTATAATCAGTCTTCAGCTAATTACCAGAAGTTTGAAACTGTTCCCATTGACCCTTCACCACTGAATGCTCTTTCTTTGTTTATGACACATACTTTGGATGTTGCTTTGTAGACAGCTAATGCCATGAATACCATTTCTGCCGCCCTTTCCTTTTATATTTCTATTTTTGCATCTACAAATCTCTTCTATTATCTCTGCTACACAGTGGTCCTGAAGGATAGGCTGTAAGCGAAGACAGTGGCATTTTAGCTTTCCTAGAGACTTTTTAAAAATCTTTTAGAAAAAAAGAATGTTAAGGTAAGAGTGTTAATGAAGAACTAAAGATTGAATAATATGATAAATTCATATCTGCATAGTGTTTTCACAATAAACTTGTGAAGTACTTAATACAAGTATTATAATCTCTGTTTTACAGATGAGTAAACAACTTCAAAGAGGTAAATGACTATCTCATGGTCACAGAGCTAGTAACTGTCATAGCAAATGATTTATGATTTTTTTTAACTTTTAATCAGATTGTCAGAGAATTAGCCTTTCCTGGTCTCCCCAAATGTTAATCTTCCACCAATCTTTTATTTATGTATTTTAAAATATGTTAGGTACATACCTATAAATATATATGTTGTCTCCCCTAATAGAACATAGTTCCATGAGGGCAGGGACTTTCTTTTGTGTCTTTATATCCCACGTGCCTAACACAGTACTTAACATACATTATTATTTAGTTGTTTTCAGTTGTGTCGGGCACTTTGTGATCCTGTTAGGGTTTTTCTTGGCAAAGATACTGGAGCGGTTTGCCATTTCTTTCTCCAGCTCATTTTACAAAAGAAACTGAGGCAAGGGCAGCTAGGTGACTTTGTGAGTAGACTGCTGGTGCTGGAATCAGGAGGACATCTCCTTGAGTTCACATCTGGTCTCAGACACAGCTGTGCCACTCTGGGAAAATCACTTAACCATATTTGCCTCAGTTCCTCCTCTGTAAAATGAACTGGAGAAGAAAATGCCAAATCACTCCAGTATCTTTGCCAAGAAAACCCCAAATGGGGTCATGAAGAGTCAGATCCAAATGAACAATAAACTGAGGCAAACAGGCTTAAGTGACTTGCCCAGGGGCACACAGCTAGTCAGTGTCTGAGGTCAGATTTGAATGCAGGAAGATGAATCTGGCACTCTGTCTACTGTGCCACCTGATTGTATTTAATGAATACTTTTTGATTGATCTACTGAGTTCACAGAAGTTTGCTTTTGTATGTCTGATCCATCTATAATAACTTTTGGGAAAATAATAATAATAGCTAACATTTAAATTATCTTTTAAGATGAACAAAATGCTTTACACACCTAAGTTCAATTGCTTCTCACAGCAACTATACAAGAGAGGTGCTATTAATATCATCAGTGTACAGATGAAGACTGAGATTTTAAGTGACTTACCCAAAGGCATGTGAGGCAGAATTTGAACTTGGATCTTTTTGGTTTCAACTCTAGACCTCTCTCCACTATTCCACTTAGTTGCCTCACATTTTTTTCCCCTCAAGGAGATAGTTCGCTTTCCATACATACAAACTTGTTTGGCAATATAAGTGTTAAGAGGAAGACTATTTAACATGTCTATCGTTTAAAACTCACAGCTGCCCCAGCCCGGCCTTGAGATCTTCTCAACCATCAACAGCTTAAACAAAATACCTTGCTGGGAAATATTCCAACTAACCTTTAGAGTTTTCCAAAGTAAAAGAAAGAGTTTTAATAGACCTTTCCAATAATCTGTGCTTTTAATATAAGTGCAGTGTTTCAGAGACAGAACTGAATTAGGACCACTTAAACTTAATATATGTTTTAAAACTCTGGATAGATAATTTAGGTATCTTTTTAAAAGCACAGACTGTAGATGTAAAAGGAAGTTGGAATCAATGCAAGTATGAAAAGTGGTGATATTTCTAACTATAAATAACATGTGAATGTAATAGGATATCATTGTGTAACAAGGAACAACCAAGATGAGGGATTCAGAGAAAGGAGGGAAGACTCAGATGTGAAGGAAGCGAGATCAAGAGAATAAGATCCAAAGTGACCACAAAGCAAAACAATGCTAAAAGGTACCAGAACAACAGAAGACATGATGAAACACATCTCTCTCCTGTCAGCAGAGAGGTGATGGACTGCAGGTGTGGAATGAGACATACACCCTCCAGAATTTCAGTCTCTCTTTTTTTCTTTATTCTTTGCCAATTATGGCTCATCTCCAGTATGACTTCTCTAGCTTAATTCCATCATCATCACCACCTTTCTGCTTCCTTTTTTGGACATTCACTTCTTAAATTGGCATTATGCAAATTTAACTTTATGCAAAGAATTCTGAAAAATCCACATTCCCCCCCCAAAAAATCCTATATTAACTTTACTGTACAATTCTGTGCTCTATCTCTCCACTCTCACCCTTCTGCTCCAAAATAACAACAAAACACAACCTCCAAATGAAAGCAGAACAAACATGGGGAGAGACAACTAGGGCCTTCTGCTAAGATTTTTGAGAGCTTACTAATAACCCCTCAGTTGACAAATGGAATGACCCTTTCTCAGACCTTATTTCCTTAAACCATCTACGGCATTGGCAGAGTTGACCACACCTATCTTGCTACTTGTTCCATCTTTGGCTTCCTGGACACTGATTCTCCTGGTTTCCTTTCTACCTCTCCAATTGATCTTACATTAGTTTGTCTTTCTTTTCTTCTGCAGAAGCGTGGGTTTTCCTTGAAGTCTCCTCTTTAGCCCTCTAATCTGTCTCTGTACCTTCATCTTTAGTAAATCTCATCAACTATTAAACCTTATCATCTCTGTAAGATAATTTCCAAAGGTACATCTCCAACTCAGGATTCTCGCTGAATCACTAATACCATGTTTCTCTTTCTGCTGAGATGTCTTACCACCTGGATTTCCCTTCATCAGCTCAGACTTAAAATGTCTCAAATAAACTCATCTTTCCTGTAAAACCGGCCCCACCTCTTTCTTCTAGCTTTTTTTCTGATGCTACCACCATTCTCCCAGTCATTCTTGACTCTTCTCTCTCTCTCTACAATTGAAAGTTCAATTCAGTAAGCATTTATCATCAACTAGGTGGCATAAAGACAAATTCAGCATGTTCCAGAAAGGCAAAAATGAATTAGTGCCTGCCTTCAAAGATCTTACTCTCTGGAGGAAGCAATATGTTCGTATAATATATGTTTAATAAGTGCAAGGCAAATCCCTGGGGGGATCCAGGAAAGGACTTATGCAAAGGGTGGCATTTAAATAGTATTTTGAAAGCAACTAGGAATTTCTGCATTTGGAGGTGGAAGGAAAAGCATTCTCAGCACGAGCATGTTGTAATGGTATTAATGGGGAATAGGAATTAGGCTTAATTTGGGGCATGAGGGGCAGCAATATGAAATCAGTCTGGAAAGATAGGTTGCAGCTAAATTGTGAAGGATGCTAGATACCAAACTGAGGAGCTTGGTACATTGAGTTAGTTTCCAAATTTCCCACTTCTATTCCCTACTTTCCTCAACCTTTCCTACTCTTCCAACCTAGTCTACTGTAACAATTGGTCAATGATTTTTGCTTCCTCCGGTCAATGGCTACTCCAATTAATGTTTCACTCAGCTGCCAAATTAATCTCTCTGATGCACAGTTCTGACAGTCCCATGCCAGCTCCCTGTGCAAAAATCTTCAGTGACTTCTCATCACCTACCACCTTGCATCTATGATAGAAGATAAGTCATTAAACTACCCAGATCACTTAATCTAAGCCTAAATTTCCTAACTTGTAAGATGGAAATAAATTTATACCAGCTGTGTCAAAGGCTGAATATGAGGAGCACATTTTGCGAGTTGATGATACTCCTTATCTTGGTTTTCAGGGTCCTTGTCTGTAATCTGGCTAGAAAGATACATTCAAGCTTCCACTTCAGGCACTGTCTACTCATGCAAAACTGGCGTTCTGCTCCCTGATCTCCTCCTGCGCTCTCCCACTTCTGTGCTTTTCTGAAGGTCCACTACCATGCCTAGAATCCTCTTTATCTCTTCTCATTAACTATCTTCTCTTGCTTCCAAATCCAGCTCAAGGTACTTCTTCCTCCATGAAGTCTCCTCTGTTTCTTTTCGGTTAGAAATGGGTACCCCCTCCTGGAATTTCTCTGCCCATTTTATTGATCTGTTCTCTGCCCCAATCATCTTACAACTTATATTAGAGTGATCTGTATGACCTGTATACATGTCTCATCTTGTTATTATATTGTCAATTCTTTAAGGGCAGATGGACTATTTTTCAGTTTTATATCCTCACTACATAGCTCAATGCTTTAAGCATAGATAGCATTTAATAAGTGTTTGTTGAATGGAATCTGAATGAATTTAATTGAATTTGAATTACTAGCCTCTGCTCCCTACCTCACTATACAGCTTTGTGCTAGGCTCAAATCTATCACTCTACATATCACTATTTATAACCAATATCTAACTCTGGGGTTTTATTGAAATATTCATGTATAATTGGTTGGTATTTGTTCTGAACTTTTCAATTGTCTAAGTTCAGTTGCATTTGACCATTATGTCTATCCAGTACTCAGTGTGCCCAAGGACATCTCAACTATTCAGTGATAATTGAACAAGACTGATTAGTGATAAAGACATGATCCTAGTGAGATGGGCAGAACACTTCCATAGTGTCATCAACAGACAGTCATCAATCAATGCTGAAACCATTGACTGTTTACCTCAGGTTGAAGTCAATCCCTCCTGAGCGGAAGTTCAACTGAAGAAGAGGTTTTGAATGCCAGTAGGCTCTTTTCATGTGGCAAAGTACCTAATGGGTATATTATATGCCTGGTTGTTTCTCTCACTGTTTTCATAATGTTTTTTCATTAATTTAATAAAGTTTTTATATGATGTTTCCTATGAACTGGACTACTCAAACATGCTACTCCATTTTCTGTTTCTGCCTTTGTATTGATTGTCCGACATGATTGAATGTTGTCCTTCCTCCTTTGATTTTCTTTCAGGCACTCAAAACCCATGTTCTACAGGAAGCCTTTTCTGATTTTCTCTCTTGTATCACCCATACCCCCATTCCCACCCACCAGCTGCTAGTTCCTTCCCCTTTGAGATTACCTTTTATCTATATAACCTTTAATTATTATCAGGTTCCTTTTGCTGAGGCAGGTTTATTTAAAAAATACACATATATTGTATGTACCTCTTTTTTTACACACTGTGTCACTCATTAGGATGAGAGTTTCTTAAAGGGAGGGCTTCTTTTTGCCTTTCTTTTTACCCAGTATTTAACACAGTTCCTGGAACGTAGTAAAATGCTTAATAAATGCTCATTAATTTGACTTGATAAAGCTAAATATAAAAGTCACATGTAGGCTTCAATGGGCAGAAACAGTCTTCCTGAATAGAGATCCAAGCTGGACCTATGATTGTATCAGTATAGAGAACTCCTGAATGAAAACATCCCCCTACCAATGCAGGGCAGCATCTTTTTTGTAACTGTAATCTTAGAGAATTGCCTGGAACACCAAAAGGTTATGATTCACCCAGATTCACATGGTTTCTGTGTGTTAGAAGCAGAACTCAAGCCCATGAATTTCAGGCTCCCAAACCCGGCTGCCTCTGTTACCAATAAAGAACATAACTTTTCTTTTATAGGAGTCTTTTTTACCAAGAAGCCCAAGCTGTTTATTGAGTCATCTCAATTTAAAGATTAGAATCTATTTAATCCTAAAACAGATACCCTCATGTAGGTAGCTAGTGAGGCTCAGAGTGAAGTGAATTGTTCAAGGCAACTAAAGTACAACTAAAGGATGAAGTATGGAAATGTTTCCTAATGAGGCTGCTAGCCGGCTCAGATGGGGAGTAGGAAAGTTGTTCTCCTTGAGTCATTTCAGTCATGTCCGACTCTTTGTAACCCTATTTAGGGTTTTCTTAGCAAAAATACTGGAGTGGCTTGCCATTTCCTTCTCCAGCTCATTTTATAGATGAGGAAATGGAAGCAAACAGGATTAAGTGACTTGCCTAAGGTCACAAAGCTATAGCAAATGTCTGAAGCCAGACTTGAACTCATGAAGATGAGAATTCCTGATTCCAAACCTAATGTCACTAGGCTGCCTGGAATCAGGAAGACCTGCGTTCCCACGCAGCCTCAGATATTTACTAGCTGGACAAGTCACTTAACCTCTGTTTGCCTTAATCCTCTAGAGAAAGAAATAGCAAAGCAATCCGGTATCTTTGCCAAGAAAACCCCATACACAGTAGGGTCCACAGGGTCATGAAAAGTCAGACGTGACTAAATGGCAACTGAGGAAAATGGTGATATTTGATAAATCTGCTTTAAGTCTACACAGAACAACTAAATTATAAATAAGCATCATTATCAAGATACTTTTAAAA